>NC_044313.2:83098050-83698050 GCF_007474595.2 Lynx canadensis | reverse complement strand
TCTGGGGAATAGGCGTGAAAGAGGGAGATGGTGATGGCACCTGATGGCTGACACAGATTTATACAGTGCCCAGTGGTCAGGGTGTGTAAGCATGTGGAGATGCAAAGTGTCATGCTATTCTGTCTACCAGCGTGCATAAAAATTAAGGAAAATCATTAAATGTCTCAATCCAAAAAAAAAAACAAAAAAAAACACAACACACTTTCCAGGAAAAAGAAAAAAAATCACTTCTAAAATGGTTTAGACCCAGACAATCTTGTTGCTTCTTCATTTTTTTTTGCATTTTGAATAAAACAATGTAATGGAATCAAGTTACTCTAGGATAAGTTTCGTGTTTCCAGTCAGGGATCGTCCATCTGTCATTGGTGAGCAGAGCAGGGCAAACACCCCCATGGTCCTAGGTGAAGAGTCAGGGTCAGAAGATTCAGGGCAAACCTAATTATGTTGCATTTTTTTCTTTCCCTACTGCAAATAGCTGATAAAGTAATGAAAGTCTGTAATATACGTATCTATGAGTGAGTCTGGGAGGTGCTTGCTGCTAGCCAGTGTGTGTGTGTGTGTGTGTGTGAGTGTGTGTGTGTGTGTGTGTTTTAGCTACAAAGCACTTGAATACTGAGTATGTAATGTTGGAAGTCTTATGCCAGTCTTCTATGGCAGCGGCTCAAAAACAAACCAAGACATCAGCACGTCTGTTCCGTACTCATTTTTTTTTAGTTTTTTGAAAAAAAAAATTAATGTTTATTTTTGAGAGAGAGAGAGAGAGAGCTCTCACACAAACAGGGGAGGGGCAGAGAGAGTGGGAGACACAGAATACGAAGCAGGCTGCAGGCTCTGAGCTGTCAGCACAGAGCCCGACGCGGGGCTTGAACTCATGAGCTGTGAGATCACGCATGACCTGAGGCGCAGTCAGATGCTTAACAGACTGAGCCACCCAGGTGCCCCTAAAAGCTGTTTTTTTTTTTTATGTTTATTTTGAGAGAGAGAGAGAGAATGAATGAACCAACATGAACAGGGGAGGGGCAGAGAGAGAAGAGAGAGGGAATCCCAAGTAGGCTCGGTGCTATCAGCACAGAACCCGATGCAGGGCTCTGTCTCATGAGCTGTGAGATCATGATGTGAGCCGAACTCACGAGTTGGACACTTGACCAACTGAGCCCCCCAGGTGCCCCAGCGAAGGCTGTTTTTAATGAGGACTACCCCACTGGAGAAACCAACTGAGCCACCCAGGTGCCCCTGTTCCATCCTCATTTTAGAACTGAGATTCACATAATTTCTCAGTATTTGCTGGAGTCCACATCATCCCTGGCTCTGCTCCCCGACAATATTTAACTGGATACACTTGTAAATAGAGAGCAGATACTGAGTGAATCACAAATTAGTATTCATCTCCGCTGATCAAAGAACAGTGGACAATGAAACTATTTTCTAGAAAGAAAGCCTTTTGATTAGGATAAAGGGGTGGGGCCTTACTTCTCATCAGACGCAGGTGTTTTATTTCCTTAACACCGTCAGTTTAAATATTTGCAATTTTATAAAACTGTGCTTTGTAAAAAGTGTGGATTGTGATGATGAATCCCGTTATCTCTGAGCTATTTATAAAAGTTAGTATCTCTGAAGTTATAAGCACATATCTCTCTTTTGAAGAAATAAATTAGTTCTTCCTAGCAATATGTTGATGAAAATTTCTGCTTATTTAGTAAATACTTCATTCAGAGACAGTGGTTATCTTGGCTACACCAGCCATCGTGTTACAATGTGGTTCTCAAGGTTTGTAGCTTGTGTTGCCGTCATATGGGACCAGTGGATTGAGAATTTGAATGCACATGCTGAGGATTCAGGGACCAAGTCAGTGCTGCTTTCCTGTTCAGCCCAGACAGAATATTCCAGCTAGGTCAGATTCCACACACTGCTGAATATTCCTTATGACCTTCTTGATTCTGTGTTGAATATACATAGGCTTTTAAATTACTGGATTTTGGCTTTTACACTGGATTATTCTTCATATCACCTGCACTTCCTTGTAAGCTGAACTCACAGTTAAGTAGTGACCTATTTGTATGGTAGCTAATTAAATGTTTCATGGACGTTAATGTTTAATGTTAGCAAGTGTGTAAGTGATATGTGAAATAATAATGCACATTGAGAAAATACAAATTAAACAGTCACACTTGAATAACTTTTAAAATAGATATATTTTTGGGGTGCCTGTGTGGCCCCTTTGGTTGGGCGTCTGACTTCAGCTCAGGTCATGATCTCACCGCTTGTGAGTTGAAGCCCTGCATTGGGCTCTGTGCTGACAGCGCAGAGCCTGGAGCCTGCTTCCAATTCTGTATCTCCCTCTCTTTCTCTCTTCCCTTCTCCCACTCATTGCTGTGTCTCTTTCTCTCAAAACAATAAGTAAACATTAAAAAAAAATTTAAAAAAAAAGATATATTCTTGCTTGACAGTTACAGTCATAGTTTTTAAACTAATGAAGTATCTTTTTAAAAAATATTTAAAAATGTAAAATACCTTACTTTTGTAAAGGAAATAAGAGAAATGAGGAATGAAAATGGGAGTAAAGAAGGAAGGAATTTGGCAGGGTGGGGAGGGGGCGGTTAGTTTTTAATATGTTTTGGATTCTCACATAGGAATGAATGGAAATACAGACTTCAGGAAATCACATAAAATATTTATGCAAATAATTATGTTTTATTTATGCCACTCCCAATTTAGAATGTTATTTCTTTTATCTAGAATAATCTTCAGCAGTAGCATTTTACTAGAAAGAGCAAAAGGTTCTTTTCATTTTGGTTTTTATCTCAATTTCCAGGGGCTGTGTTTTAGATGAATTTTTAAGGTCAAATTTGGTTCTAAACTGGGAGAAGAACATCACAGATTAAAGCCTTCCATGGGCTCACAAGTGCACAGTGAGCTGGAGACTTACTTTCATATTCATACCCCTCACGTTATATAATATATATTAATGACAAATCCTGCAGAATATCCGCATGCGTAGAGGGACTGTGGGTATCTGTCAGTGCTACCTCTGTGTGTAGACATGGAGAGGAGCAGAATTTGTCACCCCAGAATATGCCTCACTGGCATAAGGATTATGGTTTCAAAACAGCAGACAACAGGGAAGCTCTGAAAACTAAGTAGGCAGTTTATGCCTACACGGGACTCTCCACCTGCAAGGGTGTCCCTCCCCCTCCAGGAAGAGGAGAATGGCTAATCCGGAGAGCTTCTGTCAGAGGGAAAGCCTTGTTTTACTGTGCCTTGCCTGAAACCCAGTTCTCCCCACTCTCCATCCCCAACATCTTCTTTTGTCTTTTGCTGAAGCCCGGGTTTAAGGTGACAATTTGGGCCATTTTGGGGAGTTGCCCAGTTTTCCTGGGTGTATGTGTGTGTACATATCATTAAAGCATTTTGTTTGTTTGTTTGTTTGTTTGTTTTCCTGCTAATCTGTTTTCTCTTGTGTGGGGTCTCAGCCAAGAAGCTACAAGGGTGGAGGGAATTTTTTTTTTCTTCCCTGACAGTAGCTTCTTTACTATTTTTCCTCCCAGTAAAAACTTCATATTTTGTAAATCAACACTTTGTAAACAGTGTCTTTTCCCAATATTATAACCAAACCAACGTGAGCTGCTCCTTGGTGCATCAGAAACTGTACCTGATGAGTTGCCACACAAAGAAAACTTTATTTGCAGCAAACGAGGAGATCATGGGGAATGACTTCCAAAGCCCTGGCTCTCTGGGCAGGGAATGGGTTCCTTTGTTTGGGGTTAGGAGGGATATTTAGTAGGGGAGCCTCGTCATCATCTGTAGACGCAGACATACGGTCGTGCGTATGTCCTAGGGAAACCTGCCTGCACACACGTTGTGTGTTATGTAATGAGACTTGTGCTCCTCCTTGGGCAGAGATTTTAGTATTGCAGTGAGGTAGAGATAGTTGTCAGTCTTTCTGGAGGTCACGCCGTGGTCCATTGGCTCAGGCGTGAGTAAGGGATTGAGCTCAAACTGGTCAGCATGGTCTGGGCTGGTTGGAGGTCTTGTCAGGACAGTCGCTCGCTTGCTCACTTGAGGGAAGGTTTTGCTTTCCATTTGCCTGAGTTAAGAGATAAGCTGGAGAGAGGAGCTCAAGGGAAAATGTGAGATAAAGGTCGGTGAATGCAAGCAGATGGGCAGTCAAGGTCAGATCTTGGGGTCTAGCTGGTAAAATATGACATAAAAACCTAAATTATGTATTTTGGTAATCATACATACACCTACCCTTACGCACTTTTACTCCATTTTAAGGAGTCTTAATGACCCAAAGAGCTAGAGAATAGTTAGATTTGTTGCTGACAGACTGAAAGAAAGAGTTTGATAAACACTCAACTGTGTCTACCATTGACTTGGTGATGACATATAAGGGGTAAGGTTGTGTGGCATTTAAGTGCAGAAATACTGCTTATGGGATATTCAGATATTTTTCCACATCCATATCACATCAAATGTTATCTAATATTTTTTATCAACTTTGATTGATTTGGCATTTTGAAAAACTTTATCCTAAGCAACCATAATTTTTGAAATGTCAGATTTGATGAGCCAGTTGTGTTTTTTAAAATTTGCAAGAAATATATGAATTTATGCCAAATTAGTATTTTCAAAAAAATAGTGATTGCCAGAGGGGAGATGGGTGTGGGAGGGCAAAATGGGTGAAGGGGAAAGGGAGATACAGGCTTCTAGGTATGGAATGAATAATTCATGGGGATGAAAGGCACAGCACAGGGAATACAGTGATTCTGTAATAACGTTGTGTGCTGACCAATCATAGCTACAGGTGTGGGGGGGCATGGCATAAAATTGTACTTTGCATCACTATGTTGTGCACCTAAAACTAATGTGACATTGTGTGGCAACTGTACTTTAATAATAATTTTTTCCGTATGTACTCAAAACTCATACATTTACAGTATAGTATTTAATTTTTTTTTTAATATTTATTTTTGAGAGAGACAGAAAGACAAAGAATGAGTGAGGGAGGGACAGAGAGAGAGGGAGACACAGAATCCGAAGCAAGCTCCAGATGCCGGGCTCAAACCCATGAACCATGAGATCATGACCTGAGCTGAAGTCAGAAGCTTAACTGACTGAGCCGCCCAGGTGCCCTAAAGTGTTAAGTTTTAAAGCTAATTTGTGGAGCACCAAAATTATCTCATATGCCATTTGCTGCTCCTACTGTACTTTCAACTATACTGAATACAATAGACAAGGAAAATTTACAATTAAAGGACTTCTTAAATATCTCTATCCCCTATACATTCAACCAATCATAACTATTAGTATAATCTTGTAGTGATTAATCTTGATTGTATTCATCCCTTTTTTTGAGAAGGAAAACCTGTCCTCTGCTTTCTTAGATTTACTACCTGGTGACTTGCAGATTACAGGTCCAATGTGTCTTCCTTGTGTCCTCCTGATGAACACTCTTTAGATAAATATAATTAATATGAATTTCTAGTGAAATCACTTCCACTCCTTAACATGGGCTTCACATAGTGATTCCTTCCCAAAGAAATGAAAAAGGAAACAAGAAAGAATAACTTTACAATGGGGAACCATGATGAACAGAAGCTCAACCAGGTGATCAAGGTTAGCCTAAATCATGAGTCGTGTTAATAATAATATACTCTTGATATAATGTGATGAAATGATGCTGGACCTCTCTGGTCTTCCTCCCCAAAATGTACCACCCCAGCCTGATCTTGAAAAAAACATCAAGTCCCCATTGAGGAATATGCTCCAAAGTGCCTGACTCGTTCTCAACATTGTCAAGGAGATGAGAGACAAGGGAAATTGGAGAAATTTTCATAAACAAAAGGAGCCTGAGGGGACATGATGGCAAAATATAAGTGGAGTCCTGGATGGGATCCAGAAAACGGACATTAGATAGAAACTAGGGAGATCTCAGAAATACGGATTATAGCTAATAACAATGTATTGTCACAGCAAGAAAAGCAACAATGACAACAACACTGGGCCAGTTTAAGTGAGTAGGCAAGATCTTAGTCAAGGCTGTTTCATAATGAAGAGACCAGAATGCGTTCTGAACTCAAGTCGGATGAAAGAAGGGATAGAGCATTGTTGAGATCTGAGATAGGAATTCTCTTCACAAGAATTTCTCTTTCTTTTTCTTTTTGTTTTCTGTACATGTAGGAGATGGTGGATGCTAACTAAACCTATTGTAAAATCATTTCACATATATGCAAGTCGAATGTTGTGCATCTTAAACTCATGCAGTGCTATATGTCAGTGGTATCTTGGTAAAATAGGGGAAAACAAAACAAAACAAAATCCCTGTTCTCATTGTTCCATAACATAGTGGAAAAAAGAGAACATTGAATAGATAGTTCCCATTATTGCTACAAGGGCACCCTTCGTAGAAGCTGTGGTTTTAGAATCCCAAAGAATAAAGAAGCAAAATAAGACACTTATAACCTGGAAGCTTGGAAAACTAGGTTATTTCAATGACAACATCATCCTACCAGAAGACAAGCAATGCTGGTCTCAAAATAATTTATAATAGAAAAGCTTATGTGAATCATTAAACAGCATTTCTCCATTAAGAGTATAGCACATCTGGTGGGTTTTTTTCTCTTTTTTCTCCCTTCATTTTACTCTTTCTTTGTTTGTTTCTTTTTTTCTTTCCTTCCTTCCTTCCTTCTTTCTTTCTTTCTTTCTTTTTTTTTTTTTTGTTCAGGATGTGGGTTTTTTGTTTTCATTTTTGTTGTTGTTTGTTTTGGGAAGTAATCAAAATTCATCTAAAATGTATCTAGATTACTTGAAATATCATTAAAAGAGAGAGAGAGTGAGCGAGTGGGTGCATGTGCGTGCACCAGGCTGGGCTTGTGGTGGAGGAATCAATAGGCAAGAGTTTTTGCTAATTGGTCTTCCCAAAGGAGAAGTGAAATGGCTTCATTTCTTAAGGATGGGAGATATTTTCACAATGTGGCGCAAGCCTCGTGTGGAGGGTAGGCTCCTATCCTCCCACGGAGACAGGGATGTGGGGGCTCTGTCTTCTTCAGTGATTACTTTCCAGAGGGACAGCTCCCAGGTCCTTGAATAAGGGTGCTGGATTGTAAAACTGGAAGAGGTTTGAGCTGGGAGAAGATTGCCCTCTCAAAGGGCTAAGAAAGTATTGCAGTTGCAAGTTTTCTAAAGTAAATGCTCTAAGAGAGATCAGGTGCCTACGATCAGGAAGAATTCTGTCTCCAGTCTAGTCAAGCTGATGGGAACGTGAAATCCATCTCATTTTTTTTGTTTTTCTTCTCTGTTTTCCTCTCTCCCAGGACCGGGCACAAAATCTGAATGAGCGGCGAACCACCACCACCACCCTCACGGTGGATATTCTGGACGGAGATGACTTGGGTCCGATGTTTCTTCCTTGTGTCCTTGTGCCGAACACTCGTGACTGTCGCCCGCTCACCTACCAAGCTGCCATACCTGAGCTCAGAACTCCGGTAAATATACTCCCATTCTTTCCCCTTTACTTGCACCTCTTTGACCTCAATGAGACCCCATTCAAATATTTTGCAAACATGTCAGTGGAGAATAGCAAACTGCACGGTGCGGGTGTTGAAAGTATTTATGTCTAAAACCATTTTCAGAGAGTATGGCAGAGTTTGGTCACCACACATTACGGCATCATTTACAAAGTCGAAAGTGTGTCGCAAAGCAACCACCCATTTGACACTGATTGTTTTATTCTTTCCACCTATAGATCATAATAGAGTTCAGTTGCCAACATGTTCTAGGAAACTCTAAGAAATAATTTCAGTATTTCCTTAAATTTAGAAGTCCTAAGTCAGAACACATACAGGTCAATAGAGTACTTTTCAACCTCTTAAGAGTTGTAAAATCTTATTGGAGATTGTGCTTGGCTGTTTGGAGGTGGAAGCTAATGAATTCTGAATGCACATTTCTATTCTTAAAGATGTGTTTTAAAGAAGCAGAAAGGTAAGGCATGAATACTTATCTTCTACACTTGATTCTACATCTGTTTTTTTAATATTCTAATAGAGCTATAAGTTGCTGTCAGCTTGGTATTCACACCTTGGGCCTGGGTAATAAATATTTATACCTAAGAATAAAAGTTATAAGGCAAATATATATCCTACTTACACGAAAATATCAATTTCTCCCTTAAAAATAAAAATAATAATAATAATAATAATAATAATAATAATCCTCCTTAAAAGGAGCCAAATTCCTAGGAGATTAGTATCTTTTCTTGACTAATGTCTTTGCTGTTCTTCTGTTAAACATTCAGCTTTTTCTGGGTTGGAATGTGTCTCAGGATGTCAGACTTTGTTGGGAGGTATTTGAGGTGTTTTTTTTTTTTTTGTTTGTTTGTTTTTTTCCTCTCAAACGCATAAGAACTGTGGTTTGGGGAATCCTCTCTGTTTTTGAGATTTTGAAAGAATAAAAAAAGAAATTCCTTCTCCTGAGTGTAAATCATGTTGCATTCTGTGCGCTTCTAAGGATCATTATCCAATGTTGCATCTCTGAGCCTTACTTTGAGATCTAGTAGATCTTAAATGGTTGAGATTTACTCCTGTGTCTTCCAGCATAAGTAACTAGTGGTCTAGTTGGCTTGTGTGAAGCAAAGAAGCTGGGGGGGGGGGGGGGGGAAGAAATGTTGTGATGTGCATTTCATGAAGAAAATAATGTAAATTTTCAGCTAAATGGAGTAATTTCAAAGGCAAAAAGGCTAATGTAGAACTTGCCGGGACAAATAGTTGTAGATGACCTAAGGTTATATGTCATGGTGTGATTTTGTTGAATATACCAGCAAGAAGACTATTAATGGGAGTGAACATTATTTTTTGAAAGCTTAATTGAAATTATGAGGAAAATATTTTCAGTATTAATTTATCTTTGAGTTGATTTATGTAGCTATCATACCAATGAGGTCACAAGAGAAGGGGCATACAGACACAGTGACTAAAATTGGTGGCTCAGCATGATGACTGTTTAACAGTATTTGATGTATTGTTGGTGTTTGGGAAGCAGAGGGCATTGGTTTTATAAAGCACCTCTGAGCACCCTTCCTGTCTCTTCCAGATAGCAGACTAAGCATCTCTGTCATTCCTATGCAGTTTCACGGTAGGGACAAGGCCATGCTCCAGATTTGGGGGAATAAAAATAAATTCTAATAGTGACTAGTGGTTATAGAGATTGTTCAGATTGTCATGAACTGTGCTAAACTCTACGGGAATATTAACTGAAATCCTGGTGGGTAGCTATCACTATTATGGTCACTTGGTAGATGAGATGTCTGAGATAAAGGGTTTCCATAACTTTTATGGTCTTACAACTAATAAGTAAAAGCTGTCTTCTTGTTTTTTTTTTTTTTTCAAAAAAATGTAATGTTTATTTGCTTTTTGAGAGAGAGCGAGAGAGAGAGAGGGAGGGAGGGAGGGAGGGAGGTGTGAGCCTGGTAGGGGCAGAGAGAGAGGGAGACACAGAATCTGAAGCAGGTTCCAGGCTCTGAGCTGTCAGCACAGAGCCTGATGCAGGGCTCGAAATCATGGACTGCGAGATCATGACTTGAGCTGAAGTGGGACGCTTAACCGACTGAGCCACCCAGGCACCCGAAAAGCTGTTTTCTTTTAAAGTCATGTATCTTGAATTAAATACTATGCTATAAAACCCAGAATGATCAAGCTTTATGCTTCATCATCCTTTTTAACAGATTGACCCATTGCTTAACATTCTGTGAAATGGAGAATTTTAATTTTACAAATTTCAGTAGTTAGGGCAAATATTTGTTTAATGAGGGGCATATTTTTATTGCCACATAGGAAAATTAAACATATTTACTTGCAAAATTAGGCGCTTGATCTGATTATCAATCACTGCATGAGACTACCACCAAGATTCACATGTCTTCACATTACAATTTTTAAATTTGCTCACGAAAGCTGCAGTTTTGCCAGACTTGAGGGACCATCCCATCTGTGCTCCGTCAACTGGGACACCTTGCCTGAGGCCTGGGTACCACTTTCAGAATGCTTAACTTAGCAAGTCGACTCTGACTGTTGGCCGGAGCTCAGCTGGGGATGTGAGCTGGAGGCTTCATTCCGTCTCCACACGGGGCCCTCGTGGGCTCTTTGGGCTCCCTCACAGCAAGGCACTGGGTTCTAAGAAGGGGCTTCCCAGGGGAATTGGGCAGAACTTTCATGGACTGGACTCCTAATTTGCACTGCCCCCTCTGTGTCATTAAACCTGGGCCACTTTCAGGGACTAACAGTATGCACCAGCTCCTGAAGGGAGGAGGGTGGAAGAAACATTGTAAGAACATCTGGGGAAGGAAGTCTTGTCGTGATGACGGCTGGAAAGTAAGATGTGCCATGGAGCCGCCATCCGGTTTCTTGTGCTGTTCCACCTGTCGCTTGGGGTCCCCTCTGTTTCACTAGGGTTGAGAACTGGAGCTCGGTTTTGAGTTGCACATTCACATTGCTGTCTTTATGTCTGTCTTTTTGTTTTTTTTTACTCCTTTTTAAAAACTTTCCTTTACATATTTGGCTAAATTTTCTGCAAATTTCAATAAATAAAATCTTGCTATTTAGAGCAAGAGAACTAACCATTTATATCAACTAAACAAGACATGATGACTGTAATTACATACTTGCTGATCCTTTTCTCAACAAATTCTTCAAATTTTGAAAGCTTTGACACCTGTTCACCTTCTGCATTGATGTGAAATTTTCCACCAATTACCTCACTGGTATTCTTGACTTGAAAAGCCATTCTTAGCTCTGCCACAGTGCATGCAGAATTTATCAGCTCAGAAAAACTTTACAACATGGTCTGGCACAGTGTTTAACTCATGAACCAGGATATAATAAAAGTCTACTGTTTAGTGAAATGCAAATAATCATGTGTTTAAATATAAACTTATTTAATAAATATTTCATATGTTTTTCTTTAACAGAAAACTGTCTTCAGCAAAAGTTAGTGTCTTCACTAACACCAAACTTAATATTATGTTGAATATGTATATATATATATACCTGATGTCTCTGGGTACTAATGCAATTTGCAGCCCTGTGCTAATAGTCATTCATTTATTAATTTGATGACTATCTAGTGGCCCCTAATATATACTCAACTCTGTGCTAATTGAGGAGATGACAACAGGGAGGAGATGAAAACTTTCCAGTATTGTGTAAATTTGTTCTCACTTTTTTTTAAAGTCTATGTATTTATTGAGAGAGAGAGAAAGTGTGTGTGTGTGTGTGTGTGTGTGTGTGTGTGTGTGTGTGTGTAAGTGGGGAAGGGGCAGAAAGAGAGAGAGGAGAGAGAAAATCCCAAGCAGGTTCAGCACTGTCAGCGCAGAGCACAATGTGGGGCTTGAACTCACAAATCATGAGATCATAACCTGAGCCAAAACCAAGAGTCTGTCACTTAAACAACTGAGCTACCCAGGCGCCCTTATTCTCACTTTATGACTCTATTGAGTTGTTATTCTGCCTATATAGTTGAAGTTTCTTAGTGTTACAGAGCAATTCTGTAGAATTTGGAGAGTATAGAATCCCCAGCTCTATTTTCCTTACTTTTTGTTGAAGTGCAAAGATACAGTGGATCCGTACACAGTTTTGTTTTGGTTTTTATTTCCTTTCTGAATTGAAGGGTTAACATACTGTTTGGTTGATTGGTTGATATTTTGCTGGGTAACTTGTCCCCAGAGAGAAGCACTGTAGTATTAATATGATAATATTGACATATCATCTATGTGAATACTAGATGTAATCAATTTATTACACTTTTTTTAATTGACTGTTTATTTACTATGCCGTGTAGTGTCCTGTGTTTCAGCTATAGTGACTGGCCAGGCGTGATCATCTGGTAGCTAGGAGCCATGTTTGAATGAGTTTTTTGTGTCCCTGTTGGGTTGGGTGGCAGGAATATGTGGCCTCGAGCACCTCCACCACTGTGATCTGTCTTAGCGAACGCTGGTGTTCACCTAACTGTCCAGAGCAGCTCCTGTCCTGATTTCGTAGCGCTCTCCCCTTCCAGGGAAGCTTTCCCAGTATTACAGGAGTGGTGGCCATCTTGAGGAAATTATACAACACTTATAATTTCCTCCAGACTCGTGCTTGTTACAATCCAGGAACTTCCCCTTTTCACCTTTTATGAAACTACTGGTTGTTCTGCTCTGGGTTTCTCCTCCTATGTCTTTGATGGCCCTGGGTTTCTCCTCCTATGTCTTTGATGGCCCTGGGTTTCTCCTCCTATGACTTTGATGGTCCTGGGTTTCTCCTCCTATGTCTTTGATGGTCCTGGGTTTCTCCTCCTATGTCTTTGATGGCCCTGGGTTTCTCCTTCTATGTCTTTGATGGTCCTGGGTTTCTCCTCCTATGTCTTTGATGGCCCTGGGTTTCCCCTCCTATGTCTTTGATGGTCCTGGGTTTCTCCTCCTATGTCTTTGATGGTCCTGGGTTTCTTCTTCTATGTCTTTGATGGTCCTGGGTTTCTCCTCCTATGTCTTTGATGGTCCTGGGTTTCTCCTCCTATGTCTTTGATGGTCCTGGGTTTCTCCTCCTATGTCTTTGATGGCCCTGGGTTTCTTCTCCTATGTCTTTGATGGCCCTGGGTTTCTTCTCCTATGTGTTTGATGGTCCTGGGTTTTTCCTCCTATGTCTTTGATGGCTTGCCCCCTCTACCCCCCAATTAAATGTCTCTCCTTGAATTTTCATTCACTTATTTGTTTAATTTATTATTTTTTCTTTGCTTATTCTTAAATCTTAGGGATTTTCCAGATTTCTGTCCTTCGAAACAAAATTTTTTTCACTATAATTTTCATTAGGATTCATCAAACCGATACCAGTGGGTTCTATTTTTCTCCAAATAGGGATAATCAGAATGTTTTCTGACTTGAACTCTTCCTAGACCTCCAAGCTTACATTTCTCACTCTTTCTTTTTTTTTTTTAAATTTTTTTTTCAACGTTTATTTATTTTTGGGACAGAGAGAGACAGAGCATGAACGGGGGAGGGGCAGAGAGAGAGGGAGACACAGAATCGGAAACAGGCTCCAGGCTCTGAGCCATCAGCCCAGAGCCTGACGCGGGGCTCGAACTCACGGATCGTGAGATCGTGACCTGGCTGAAGTCGGACGCTTAACCGACTGTGCCATCCAGGCGCCCCTCTCACTCTTTCTTGATATTTTCTACCTGTATTTTTCGCAGTGCCTCCTTATCCTTTCTAATGCATGCATCCCTCTCTTGGGTCACATCCTGTTACCCTTGAAGACATCATGGATTTGGACCTTGATTTCAATGACCCCTATCCCAAACTCCAGCAGTTTACAAAGAAACGTTTGGTGCTATCTCTGAGATGCTCACATATGTGTGATGCCTGCTTCCACTGCCAAAAATACTCATTTAAAGACCTACTCTCAACTCTGGACCCTCGATCATCATCTCACTGAAGGCAGTTTTGTTTTTGAAATACATTCCAATCTGATCTTTCACTGTTTAAAATAAAAAGCTTCAATATTCCCATCATATACCAGATAAGCTCCAAAGCTCTCCACGTCACTAAAAGTAATTTTATGTCTATTTCCAGTCTCATCTCTTATAACATGCATAGTACAACCTATCTAGTGCATGGAGTTTGCGTCTACACCTGAACTTCTCTGACAACCACCCTCCCTTCTCTTCACTTAGTTCCCTGTACTAAGCTTGTATTTGTTGTTCAAGGTTCATCTCAGTTCATCCAAACTGATGGGCTCGCAGATTTAAGTTTTTCCATGTCCCCATGTATTCCTGTTGGAAGTGCCACACTTAGTCGTTTGTCTGTTCCTCTCCCTAGACGGTGTGCTCTTCAGTTTTCTATTTTTCATTATCCCCTACTGTGTCATGTATCCGCTTCATGTAGTAAATGTTCAGTAAATATTGAATTGTGTTAAACCATGAGTTAAAATTTCAAGAAATACATTCCATGCACTAGGGTACTGGGTATAACAATACGATCAAGCATGGCTCCTCCCTTCTCACTCACAATGCGTGTTTTTATCACAAATATTTACATGTAAAGAACATGTATGTATCTTCTATATATGTAGATGATATATAACTTGGATGCATGATCATTTATTATACGTATATATTACCCAAATATTAGTCATGGTAACATATAAGTTTTTAATACACTTGCAGTGCTTCCAAATGCAAATAGAATGGTAAGCACTGCCCTACTTGGTCATTATCTAGTCAAGCATCACCTCCAAATAGGGGTCTAACAGGTACTCTAGATAAAGTATGCAGATTTCCCCGCTGTCGTCCAGAGTTCCAGTTTATAATTGTTGTCCCCAGACGTTCGTAAAAATGCCGCCTTTTCCTTTCAGTAATGTTCCAAATATTAAATTTTATCTTCTCTCAGTCTTTAGGCAACGTATTTTCAAAATGTGTTCTATGGGGCTCTTTTTAAGGCAGCCCACTGGTGGATTAAGAAAGAAACATTTGGCATCTGCCAAAGCACCAATACCCTTCCAATGCGAACATTGTCGAATTGTCGAGTAGGTTGAAGGGGAAAGCGATAATTCACACATCTGGACTGAACCTACTGCATCACCGACCATTGTTTCCTTTTGCCAATAGTCACACTCAGGCCCACAGAGGAGGGAAGAAGTTCAAGATTGAAGGTGGGGAAACACGAGCTAAACACCAGACAAATGAACCAACAAAAGCTAGGGTTTAGCAAATATCGTGTAGAGTAAGACATCATATCATGGTGATTCTTCTGAAGGTAGTGTCTGAAATTGGATGTGAGCAAAGGAATCTTTTGCTCTTTCCATCACTGGCCAAAATTTACATTGAAGAGCCTCAACTATTACTTGTATCTCCACTTATAAGACAGCATGAAGATATTTTCCAATGTTTGGAACAATTAAAGAATGAAAAACAATAGGAGGAACCGAGTTTGTGAATATCAGTTACAGGGAAAAAGTCACTATTCTTCTCAGTAGTAAGGTAGAAGTCTGACTAGTCTTGATGAACAACTTGTTCAGATACTTTTTTTTTCCAAATACCACTTTAACATCAGAGATGTGTTTCCTATTATATCTGTTGATATAAAGACAATAGACAGTGTCCTTCAACTTGGACTTGATGTCTATAACTTTGTGAATGTCTATTCTGGAACTTGATGATGGGAAGTTCCACACAGGTGTTCACTGTCACAATGTAGGGCAGTTTGTGAGAACTTGAAGTCCAGCTTGAACCTCAGGTGATGTTGCAAATGTTCCTTAAGGTCTCTAAAGTTCAGTTTGAGTTTGTCCTCTCTAAAATGGGGATAAGAAAATCCAATATGTGGTATTTCACGAGGGCTGTAAAGGAAGACTTGTACAGTCCACTTAACTTGTTCCTAGCAAACAGTGCACATTTGGTAATACTGGCTATTGATACTGTTATCATTGCCTCTGGAGTTCCTTCACCTGGATGGGTCTTTACTCAGAGACTCATGGGAGGAAGTAGCTAATTCACACTAGTTGTTAAATGTCTAACTATTTTTAATTGAAATTCCAGCTTTAAAAATTGATTTGTGTATGTTCCAACTGTGCTATTTATAATTAATTCAGCATGGTCCTTTAAAAATAATTCAGTACCTTTATTGAGAAGAGGAGTAGAGTTGTTTTTGGTTTTTATTTTAAATAAACTGATTTGGCACAGTCACCACTTGTGCCGAATTAATTATGCAATACATTATTGCTTTGGAAAGAGGCAGCAGCTGATGCAAAATGCCACAAGGTAATACTGTGAGCCAAAAATATATCAATGGATCAAATTGTAAACGTGCTTCTGGGAAACAAGGACCCTGTTCTGTCTTTCTTTTTTTTTGTAAACACAAAAACAATGGATTTCAATAAAGTTTTTCAAATTGTCCCACAAAAACCTTCAGTTCTACAGACTTGCCTCTGGGGCTTCTACTGATATTAAAGACAGGAATTGCACTGCATACAATATTCAAAATTGTGCTTTCATTCCACTTCCTCATTTAGAAATTGTTTCATTATTTATTTTAATTTAAAAAGGATTGGTTGTTCATTGTAAATTACGAGGAAAAAATTTTTTGTAATTATCCACATTAAACATTGGAACCCCTTCATCCTCGAGGACCGATCTCCAGAATGACCATCAGTAATCTGATTCGTGTCTTTCCAAATATCTGGACCCTGCTTGAGGCAATTAGAGTTTGTGGGTTGTTTTTCTCCCACCCAAGCAAACCAGATTACTCTCGCCCAGGTAAAAGCGAAGTGTCGGATGTTTTCTGGGGCCTCCAAGAATTGACTAATGACTTGATTAAAGGGATTCATAATGGAGATTGGAAAGCATAAGACATGACTATGTGTTAGGGCAGAGGGGCAGGCTCATATGGTCTGGGTGTGACTAGGGGACAGGATGTATTTCTGTGACCCCTACTCAGGTGCACAGCACCTGCTTGACCTAGCTTGAACCACATGCTTGCTCTTTGTCTAGAAGGGATAGATCCTGTGATGGTTACTTCTTTATGTTAACTTGGCTAGGCTATGGGACCCAGATATTTGTTGAAATATGTCTGGGTGTTACTTAGAAGGTATTTTTTTACATCAGATTAACATTTAAATCAGTAAATTCTGAGTAAAATAGGTTATCCTGTATAATACAGGTGGGCCTCATCCAATCAGTTGAAGGCCTTAAGATAATAGATTGACTTTCCCCAAAGAAGAGGGAATTTTTCCAGCAGATTGTCTTTGGACTCAAACTGTAATGTCTGTTCCCTGGATCTTCACCCTGCTGACATGCCCAGCAGATTTTTGACTTCTCAGCTTCCACAGTTGTGGCATGAGCCCATTCCTTAAAATGAATCTCTGCCAATCTCCCTCTCTGTAAATAGATACATAAATAGGTAGACATATGTGCCTGTATCATCGAGAGAGAGAGAGAGAGAGGGAGAGAGAGCGAGAGAGAGCGAATCATGTATTCAGAATCCCATTCTGTTCTGTTTCTCTGGACAACCCTAATACAGAGTCCCTGATGAAACTGTCTAATGGGCAAAGGTAGTTTCTCTAAGACAGATATTCTTAAGAAAGGAGTAATAGATCCTGAATAGCTGAAAGCCCAAATAAATGTAGGGCAAATATGTAATCAAGCCATCGCAAATTCTTGCCTAGAGCCCTACTGCACCTGGCTGTCAGGTCTGCCTAAAATCTATCCGGAATAAAGACATCAGATCATGTCACTTTGAGCCTGCCTCGACACTATGATAGCCTCTCATTAAGTGATTGTATCTAAGTGTCTTCTGATAAAACTTTATGTGGCCTGCCAGTCCTTTATGACTGACTGTGTAGACTAAATGCTTGTGTCCCCAGAATTCACAGGAGGGAACCTAATCACCAATGTGATGGCAGTCAGAGGTGGGGCTTTTGGGAGGTGCCTGGGTCAAGAGGGCAGAGCCCCCATGGATGTGAGTAGTCCCCTTATGCAAGAGACCACTCCCTCCACTCAGGATGGAGGACACAGGGAGAAGGTGGCCATCTGTGGACCAGGAAGTGGGCCCTCACCAGACACTGATCAGGCAGATGCCTTGTTCTTGGGCCCCCGGCCTCCAGAATCGTGAGAAATGCCTTTTTATGAGCCATCTAGTCTGTGGTGCATACTCTGTTACAGCAGCTCAAATACACGGACACTGACCTCTCTTCCCCCTGCCTCCTGGCCCTCTCTCTGTCCTTTATCACGTCACACTCTTTCAGGTGAAGGCATGGACCCTCACCTGCCTCTTTCTGGACTCTTCTCTGCTGATATTTTCCTGTGTTTGGTCTTTTAGTTATTTGGTTTCAGCTCAAATGTTACCTCCTCAGAGAAGCCCTCCAGGACCACACGGTGTAAAGTTATCTCGCCTTTCCATGGATTTGGTAATATATGACCTCGTTTTATTTTGTGCAGATCCGTGTGCTGTGTGGAAATGTTTTGTACATTTATTTGCTTCGTGGATTAGTGTCTGTCTGGTTACTTGAAAGTCTGCATACACCATGAACAGGATCTTACCTATCCTCTTTGCTCTCTTATCCCAGACTCCTGGAACAGTGCCTCAAATGTAGGATACTCAGCAAATATTTACTTTTTGGAGTAAATTGAAATTTTCATTTTCTTGAAGATATATCTTACTTTAGAAATAACTGCAGAAAAATAATAGGTGCTTACTATGTCTTTATGCGAATGCATCTAAATTTATTTATCTGTTTTATGTTTGGAATTTTATGTACAGTATTACTTGAAAAAAAAGTTTAAAAAACACCTACATAAAAGTTATTCTCCAAGGCATCTGAGTGACTCAGTTGTTGATTAAGTATCAGACTCTTGATCTCAGCTCAGATCTTGATCTCATGGTCATCAGTTCAAGCCCTGCGTTGGGCTCCACACTGGGCATGGAGCCTACTTTTAAAAAAAGTTATTCTGGGGGCGCCTGGGCGGCTCAGTTGGTTAAGCGGCCGACTTCAGCTCAGGTCATGATCTCGCAGTCCGTGAGTTCAAGCCCCGCGTCGGGCACTGTGCTGACAGCTCAGAGCCTGGAGCCTGTTTCAGATTCTGTGTCTCCCTCTCTCTCTGCCCCTCCCCCGTTCATGCTCTGTCTCTCTCTGTCTCAAAAATAAATAAATATTAAAAAAAAAATTTTAAAAAGTTATTCTGTAACAAATATATTTTTATCTGATATGTTTTCTTACGAGCAAAAGCAACTTTATGTCACGTATCCCTTTGTTTAGTTCCTCTTGATAAAAATGAATAATGAAGGACATGGTCATGCATTTCAATAGTTTTAACTGTCTTGAGGTGTATGTGTGGCCATAAGACAGTAATAAATCAGGCAGTTCAACCCAGGTCACCACAAAATAATTAAGTAAATAATACCAGGAAAAGTGATAAATGCAGCCTATAAGAGTGTTCACATATGGCTTTATTTCTTTAGATACCTCAAGGGACACCTGGGTGGCTCAGTCTATTGAGCATCTGATTCTTGATTTTGGGTCAGGTCATGATCTTACGGTTCTTGAGTTTGACCCCCGCATCAGGCTCTAAGCTGAGAGCAGAACCTACTTAGGATTCAGTCTCTTTCTTTCTCCGCCTCTCCCCCATGCATATTCATTCATTCATTCTCTCGCTTGCTCGCTCCCCTAAAATAAATAAATAAACATTAAAAAAAAATAAAAATAGAAATCTCAAGTATGTGGAGCTGGCTTCTTGGTAGAGCTTTTTCTGGAAGCATATTATTTCTCTGCTGCAAAAGCCCTAAAGCAGTTTGATTTGTAGGCAGCCTACTAGTAATCCCTCTGATTTGCAACTTATTTACCAACATTGTCCACAGAGGTACTCAAAGAGGGGAAATAAATGGACCATAGGCACCCACCCCCCCCCCCCCGATTTATTTCCTCCCCAGGTGGCATTAGATCATGGTGCCTTCACGACCTTCGGAGGACATCTCCTAGAGGCCATTGCCACCTCCCGTTCCCCTCCCACTTCTGCCTCCTCCAGCCCATCCTTCACCTGGCAGTCAGGGCAGTCGTTGAAAAGCATCAATCAGCTCAAGTCACCTTTGTGCTTCAAATACTCCCGTGGCTTCTTATTCTGGTGGGAATACAATCCCAGCGGCGGAATATGGCTTCCGAGGCCACCCATGATTTAACCCCCACCTATTTGTCGTTCTGCTGGCTCTCTTATCCTGTTCCTCGGGACTTCTGAGTTTCCTCTCCCGTCCAGCCTTTGCTGTTCATGCCATTATAAAACACTTCTCTCAGACCCTCCAGTGCTTGGCACATTCTCATCCATCAAATCCAGCTTGCAGCCAAAGCAGCATGTCCTCCAAGGGACCTTTCCTGACATCCCTCCCCACTATGGATTTTCTCTAAACAGCACATTCGTATGGATTAATAGGAGGGTTTTGTGTGTTTCCCGTTGTTAGAGAAAGGTGAATAAAATTCATAAGAGCTCTGTTGGGTTTTCAGTGAGAGTTTGTTGAAGCTCACAGCTGTTTTGTGGCAATGTTGGTGATTTAAGGTGAGACAGCGGTCCAGGTTAGTAAATAATACACAGGATAGCTGTTTTCATCTTAATGAAATTGAAAACAAACACTGAATGTCAAGATAATGAAAGAATAATTATTATAGGGACTGCAGACATTTTCACTGATAATGTCAAAGAGTTTTAATAAATGCCCGAAGAACTTGAAATCCCCTATCAGTAAAATCTTGGCAGACAACTTATCTGAAGATACTTGGAATAAAAAAACAAAACCAAAAAAACCCCGCTCATTCCTGAAAAAATTATTCTTAAGGTGACATTTTCACATGAGAGAAAAAGGAGGAAATGTGGAATGATTTAAGTATGTCTCTGCCAAGAAGTGTCTCTTTAATTTGATTTGAGGGTCATATAAAAGTGTTTGCATTCATCAGCATGGCATGCGTGCATTGTGTTCAAGAGTTATTTTAAACATTATTTCCTACTCGGAATGCTTATTTCTCAGTCTGGTTGCTTTGATATGAAGTGTCATAAATAAGGAACTTTTCGGTTGGTACACTTAAGTTATAAATATTTTCTGTGTTCGGAAGCAATTTTATACCACATATTGTTTAAAGAGAGTACGTACCAGATTGATAACTCACATTGTGCCCTTATAAATTATGTTTAGTTGTATAAAGCGTGTGTGATGTGACTTTCAGCTGTGATACTCTACATTTTGAGTTCTTGTTGTTTTCACTAGGAAAGAGAAATGCATTATTACTATGTGAAGAAATCTGCAGAGGAATTTAGGCACACATACTTATTAGGGACAAAAGAGAACAAAGGAAATTATCTGCTTTCAAGATAATTGTGCTTCCAACATTGGTTTAAAGTTATTTGTTTGGAACGTGGGAAAGTTTCCCTTAGAAACAATGTTATTAATGGTTTTTAGGGAAACCTTCTAGAACAGAAAAAGGCTGTGTGTATGTGTGTGTGTGTGTGTGGTGTAGACACATATAGAGGTGATTTTCTTTGGGTCAAGAAAACATAGAGAGGGACTCATATTGGAGGAATAGCGTGAGTTCCCCAGAAGAAGGGCTCTGAGTGGTGGTTGCCCAGATGCCACACTGTGCACCTACTGGTTGGTGGACGCAACTCTGAGTCAAGGGTTGTATTGTTTCTTAAAGCAGCTTCTGTCTGAAGCCTTGACGCTCACCATGGAAACACTACATAGAAGATAACACAAATTCATCATTCAAGGTGTCTTTTTCTTTTTTTTCTTATTACTTCTATGGAAGTTGATTACATTTAAACAGGGTGGAAACGTTTACTTTGCTTTTTTTTTTTTTTTAAGTGGAATAAGTTTTTAATAGTGTCCCAAATTGTGGCCTGAGGTTCCAGTAAGAGCCAACAAGTTTTTTTTTTTTAATTTTTTTTTTTCAACGTTTATTTATTTTTGGGACAGAGAGAGACAGAGCATGAACGGGGGAGGGGCAGAGAGAGGGAGACACAGAATCGGAAACAGGCTCCAGGCTCTGAGCCATCAGCCCAGAGCCCGACGCGGGGCTCGAACTCCCGGACCGCGAGATCGTGACCTGGCTGAAGTCGGACGCTTAACCGACTGCGCCACCCAGGCGCCCCAAGAGCCAACAAGTTAAATGCCTACTAAATGTTAGGTGTGTTATATAAACTATCTGATCACCACACAGGAATCATTAAAACTAAGACTCTAAAGTAATACAATGGAAGTACACATCATCCGTGCTTGATACATGCTGCATTTCCTCTGGAGACAACCATACTTAATAGTGAAGGATCCCACACAAGTTACAGACCTGGTGTTGGCAGTCTTGAAGTAACACAGTACCACACTTCATGGAAGTGGACAAGCAGGAATCAGGGATCATGTATCTGAACCAGTAAATATCATCTTGAAACAAACCACAAAAATAATTACTTGTAAGGTCAAACTTCCAATTGTCACCATCTGAGCAGTTAAAGGTAGTCCTATCGCTAAGACAAGCAGTGTGTTGCATTGATATATGAGGACATTCAAAGACATCGTTTTTATATTTTAGCTGAAGAGCAATACTTGATTTGGGCGCTAAAAAGACCACCAAAAACCACAATGTGGTTAGTATACTGGCCATTGCAGCATTCCTGTGTGGAGTTAAAAGGGTATATAAGAAAAAATGAAGAAAGATCAGGAAAAAAAAATTCCCGTGAAAATATTCAGTCCTTTTAGATACATCAGATTACCATGGAGCATCCCCCCTGGGTGTCCTCTTCAGGACGGAACTACTGAAATCCCCCGTCCCCACTGCCCCTCCCCCAGGGCCACAAATGCTGTGGAAAATGCTGAGTTCCTCTGGAGGAACTGTCCTTTGTTCAAAGAGAGCCGCTTCACCCAATCTCGTGCCCCATTCCTGGAGCACCTCATCCAGTGCCTTGTCAGTGAGACTGGGCAAGGTGCAAATACCCAGTCATCTGGCCCGAATGCGTGAACCCTTTGGAAAGTATTCCCTTGAGATCTCTGGTTTGTCGTATCTGCCTGGATGGTAATACGTTTCAACTCCTACCTCTTGTCAATATGGCTTCCTCCATCCACTCCCTTACAGGTTTATTCCCCTATAAATCATCTACATACAAACCCATCTGAATCTGTTCCCGAGGAAATCATTCGGAGACAGTAGGCTGTGTTTATGTTGGTCCCTAAAGAAATACTTGAGTTAGTTTATTTTGTACAAACAAATGACAGAAGACTCATATTCTGAGCGCAATTAGCATTTTACCTGGATCGTAGGACTCATGCGATGAGTTTGTTAACATGCATGGCCAACCCCCAAAGCTGACCTAGGCCTTCAAGGCTTCCACCTTAGGGAACTTGGATTCAGTATGTCCAGGATGGGATCTAAGAATCTGTATTTGTTAATACAGAAAATTTCAAATGTATACACAAACAGAGAGAGTAGTGACATGAACCGCCATGAAGTCATTACTCAGTTATCAACTCACGGGCATTCTCGGTTCAACTTTGTCTCCTCTCACCCTTCTCTCCCCTGTTGTTTGAAGCACATCTCTGATATCACATCATTGTATCCGAATGTGTTGCAATGTGCATCTTGAAGTGATAAGTCAAACCACAATGCCATCATCACTAATAAAAGAAGTTACAGTTAGGAATTTATATTTTAAATTGTGTCAGAATAATACAAGTGATCTAGAAACGCTAAGATCCAATGGGCTAATTAAAGATTTGGTGTGTAATTCTTGGATGACTAGCATAACAGAGGGTGTGTGTGTGTTGTTTTCAAGTGAGCATCTTTGAATTATGCCAAGTGTGTGCTTGGTCATGTCCTGAAACCATCAATTATTCAGGGTGACTCTTGGTGATTACACCTCTAATTAGTGGAATTCTATCTTTGACCATCTTGATGAGTTTTGCTTCAATAAGTTTAATACGTACAATAACAGTCTTCAGATTTTCCTGGAGAAGTTTAGGATAGGTTAGTCAGTCAGTTCCAACCCTTCTATTTGTTATTAGAGCTTCTGTCAGCAACTCTTATGCTCTACAATAATGGAATGTTCTTCAACTTCTATACGTTTGAGAAAAGGACTCTTTCTCTCTCTCTTTTTCTCAAGCACATATCACCAGCATCATCATCATCATCATCATCATCATGAACTATTCAAAAATGCATAACATGAACAATAGTTCTGTTTCCAGCTCTCACCCCCATTATGTGAAGAAACATCCAGAGGGATGAATTCTAAGGACAATTTTTAATCGTAGGCATTTTAGCCAGTGTCCAGAGTCCATCTTTAGCCAGAACAGATGGTATGTATGTCTACTCCAACTATGAATGTGGAGAGAACTTTAATTATCTTAAGTAGAATTGAATCTGAGTTTCTATCCATGTGGTGTTTAGATTCAGACTGAACTAATATGTGTTAATGAAAGTAATGTCATGCAAATTAGTGGTATTAATCTTGTCAGAATGGCATGAATACAAAAACAGCAGAAAGACCTGTAAACATCTCTTTTCATCCCCAGTCCTTGAAGCATCATGTGATGACTAGTCTCATAATAAGCAACATAGGAAAAATGAATTTTGTCTAAAAGAAGTTAAATAGACACCCATAGGTTAAATTGGATTCCTGACTACTGAAGACCCCTAAGGAGGGAAAGATCACTAGTCAACTAGAAGGGATCCAGGCTCACCAAATTAACAAAGTAAGTTTAAATATTGGAATTCAGCTTTGTAGAAAGAGAAATGAACAGCACTGTGTGGAACTTCAGTACTTCTAATATATTCTCATGTTCCACAGAGCAAGCACATAAACAAAACAGTAGAATTGGTACATGTCATAAAAAATCCTGATACATAGCTAGAGGGAAGCAAAATTGTTTTCAGATGGCGAGGACACGCTTTGGGGACAATTGTAGTTAATGCATAGATGGTTTTATAGCTCATCAAAACTTGAAGACAAGTTTTGAGATTCAGTAAATTTTACCAAAAGTATAATCAAATTTTGAAAATGTGCTATGCTTAAGAACAACAACAAAAGGTTTGGAAGTGTTAGAGATCTGAGGCACAAATCAAATGAAATATTTAATGTGTAACATGTCAGTCTGCATCAAGCCTCACACTATCGTGTTCTTCTCCACCTTAGCTATGTTGTGAAAGAAGATAGAAGGAAAACCAACAGTTTACGAACCATACAGAAAGAGAATGAGAAAATAGAATGATAGAAGTTCACCTCTAAAATCCCTTTTACCCCCTCTCATACCAAGAATAGTCATATATTCCAGAGGACTGACAGCACAGCTTTCTACTATAAAATAGTTAAGCTATTCAAATTTTTATTGTGTTTATCCCATCACTGTTTGATGGATCTACAGATGCCTTTGAAAGACAGTATTTTGAAAGGCTACCATAAATTATCTTTGCTAGCATCTAAACCCTGACTCTTGGGGGGAGGGGGAAACATGGGCCTAGGAGCTGAGAGATATATTCTTTACAGATGGTTCCCTTCTCAAATGAATTCCAAATAGGGAGAACAGGGCCCAGCAAGTAGTATGTTCCCAAGAAATATTCATTGAACAATATTTGCTGTTTAAATTTTGAGTAACATTTGTCGAGAGCACTTTGTTTCCCACAAAAACTTTGTAAGCAACAGAGGAACCTGTCTTATTTGTAAGATTTTGACGAATGCTCTGTGTTGTTTGCTTTATTTGTCCTTTGCCTTGAGCCTATTGGTTAGACTAAGATATTGAGATGGTAGAGATCTAGAAAACTGGATCTCTTGGACACTCTACACCTGATTAACTGTCTGCTTTCCCTTTCAAGGCAAAGGGGTTTAGATGATGCTGGGTATCACGAGCGTTCTGGCGGGTTGAGGCTTTGAACATGCTGTAACTGTGCATCATCTTGTACTGGTGGCCATCTCCACCGCAGTGTCCGCTCTGTGAGGGCCCCAGAGGCAGCTGACCCCAGGGAGGGACCACGTCTGGAAACTCAGTTTTGCTTTTCCCGTGATCAGTTGAACCTTCAAGTTAGTGTGGGCTTTTATGAAGGCTAAATAAGCTGGGTATCAAAGAGATACCTGTGGGACAGGGCAGTGGATTCCTTGAGTTATTTTTTTCTATCCTGCTTAGCTCCTTAGAGCATCGCTTTGTTAGTGTGTCCACGGCACACTGGGGATGAATCCTAAGATGCGCCATGAAATACCTTGTTGTAAGAATAAGGGCTTGAGTGTGGATACCCTTCTGAAAAACTTGAAGAGCCAGACTCTGATGTTCATAAATGTAATTAAAATACCTACAGGCATTCCCCCCTAAAGCTTTGATTTACTGGCCTTATTCTCGGTTTCATTTGAATCCATTTTACCAAAGATCATGAGAAACCCTTTATTATAGTTTTAATTTCAGCATTTCTTTACTTAATCCAGGCATTTCCCCAGTTCTCCTGGGGGCATCCAGTGAGGTGCATGTCCTAATCTGTTTCATTTCACTGAAAACGGAAGCTCTTAGTTTTGCTTTTGATACAATATTGCAGTATGTAGTTTTTTGTTAGTATTTTTCATTTCTTCTTTTAGTCAATATTCTTGATTATTATAATGAACATACGAAGAAATAATTATTTGTCTTTATTGCTGTTACTGAGAAATACCAACGTGTGTAACCATTTCTGAGAATAATCTTAAGATCTCAGCGTTCTCATGAGACTTGACCTCTGAGTCTCCTCTGACCTACACTCAGCTCATTTTCATATGAGTGCCCATACCTGTAGTTTCCACACAGTCTTACAGGAAACTGCCTGATTTAAATAGTAAGTATGGTTGGGGCACCTGAGTGGCTCAGTCAGTTAAGTGGCTGACTTCAGCTCAGGTCGTGATCTCACAGTTCACGGGTGCTAGCCCCGTGTCGGGCTCTGTGCTGACAGCTCGGAGCCTGGAGCGTGCTTCGGATTCTGTGTCTCCTGCTCTCTCTGCCCCTCCCCTGCTCATGGTCTGTCTCTGTCTCTCAAAAATGAATTTAAAAAAATTTTTAAAAATTTCAATGTAAGTGTGGTTAAATCACAAGAAGGGCTAGAAGTTCAGGTTAATTGTATTTCCTAAGCATTATAAGAGGAGGTATAAGAGTAAAAAGATAAAGGTGAAACAGGAATTAGATATCCTCCCAATTCTCCTCAACAAACAGGACACTGCAAATAGTCCACCTTGACTGAAATGTCCTCAGACAGTGATGCAATAAAGTTGCAACCTTGCAAAATAGTGCATAACCATTACCCCAGGCTTTCTACTCCATCATCCTCTGCTGGCTATGCGTAGCATCCCTATATTTTGGGAGCCCTTCACACAGGTTCTAATGGGAAAGACTAAACGTTCTCTTTTTAAGATTTGGTTTTGGGGCGCCTGGGTGGCGCAGTCGGTTAAGCGTCCGACTTCAGCCAGGTCACGATCTCGCGCTCCGCGAGTTCGAGCCCCGCGTCAGGCTCTGGGCTGATGGCTCGGAGCCTGGAGCCTGCTTCCGATTCTGTGTTTCCCTCTCTCTCTGCCCCTCCCCCGTTCATGCTCTGTCTCTCTCTGTCCCAAAAATAAATAAACATTGAAAGATTTGGTTTTATTTTTACTAATCTCTATGCCCAATGTGGGGCTCGAACTCATGACCTGAGATCAAGAGTCACATGCTCCACTGACTGAGCCAACTCTACCCCACCCCCCACCCCCACACACTACACTTCTTTTGCTGAATTTTTCCCTTTGGGAAGTCTGCCTCTTCTAACTTTATCCAATGGATCTATCCTTTCATCTGTCTTTCAATATATTGATCATGACTTTTTTCTTCACACCCTCACATGAAAATCCTCATTTGCATTCTTCTCCCCCCCCCCCACTGACTGTTGGTTACCCATAAAATCATAAACTTAAACATGATGCAACTTATTAAAATATCTCAAGTCTTTCAATACTTTCATCTACAATGTAATCATTTGAATCTGTCTTTGGTAAAGAGTTAATTCAGACTTCCAACCTCATTTTTAGTAGTGTCCAAAAAATGCAGAACTCGCCACGCGCATAGTAAAGTATTTATTTTCACCAGAAGCTTCATTACTTGAATTTTCCAGTGATTTTTAAAATTTAACATGCATTGGAATGACTCGGAGAGCCTAAGGAAACAGTGATTGTTGGCGTTACCCTTAGAGTTTCTGATTCAGTAGGATTGAGGTGAAGCGTGAGAATCTGCAGGTTTCTCAGTGATGCTGAGAACCACTGGCCTTGGAATCAATGACTGGTTATAATTTATATCATTGGTAAAAGAAACAGATAGAAGAGTTATCCTTAAGTTCTAACAGAGGTTTTCAGTAGCAGATCAAAGAGCACTGAGCTGGCCCAGCAAGTCGAATGTTACCGTTGGCTCCGGAAATTAAACTGTTATTGAAGACTCTGGTTTTAACACATTTAGGTAAGTGAATGATAGTCTATTTTGATGGACACAGGCAGATGTTATTGCTTTTATTACCTTGACAAGAGAATATTTTTGATGAGTTACTAGATATTTTATTTAATGCCTGCAATATTACTTTAACTTAAGGGCTTGATAGTTATCTGCAATTACATAATAGTTATGCTGTGTTGGCATGGGTAAGAGTTACAGTTTAATTATAGAGTACCTTCCTTCTAGATTTATTAATCTTTTTTATAGATGATAGTGCTAAAATTATCCTTCCTGGCATGCAGTTACCTTGGCACCTGTTACAGCTAAATAGGATTTAAAAATGCTACACTGAGGAATATTATAAAATAAATTGTAAAACAAAAGGTCAACTTCTCCTATAGGCGGATTCGGCTCCATTGTGCAAACTGAATACATTCAGTTATGACTTACGTTGTTATTGACCACATGGAGTTCATTCTCAGAGAATATTCCCAAGATAATTTTACTTTAAAATAGTGTTTCAGATGTTGAACGGAGGATAGTAATAGAATCAATACTTGTGTTTTTATTTAATTAAGTTTTGCCCAAAATGAAGAGCATGAATTAAGTTTCGGAAGCAAATAGAATTGTTGCCTTATTTATAAACATTTTTTGTTATGCTTTCATACACTTTTAGTCATGATTGGAGGTGGTGTTCTTTAATTGTGGGTTTTTCTGGCATTTTTATTTCTGTATTTTTTTCCACTGTGGAAAATATGAAAGTAGATGTTGTAGCTAATTTGTTTAAAAATGTTACAAAGTTGTTGCTAATATAAGAAATTTAGCCCATGCTCTCCAAATTGAGAGCAATCTGTGTAGGTAGGTTCAAAACTTCTTTATCTTATTGAAAACAAGGCCGTGTTCCTTCATATAATTACGTTTTGGGAAGCTTGCCATATTGGCAAGGTAAAAATTTGCATGAGGCAGCCCATGGTTTATAAACATACATTTCTTTTAAGGTTAGAAAGCAACTAACCTTGTTTTAAGCAAAGGCATTTAAAAATATTTTTAAATAGTTTACTCAACTTTTTGCGTTGTATTACGATTCAGTTAAGCAAAACCTTGTATTTTTATAAACAAAATAATTACAACACCTGCCATGATTACTTTTATTTTTGTTAACATCTATCGGCCAGCAGAAATTGAGACACAGGACAAGGACTGGATTTAAGGTGTCAATATGAAAGATCCCCTTCCAGCAGGAGCGTCTACAAAAACAGATGATGACAATCCTTTGAGGGGGACGGGGAATGATCAATAGGGCTGAGTACTTTATAGGGTACAAACAGATGAGAAGTTAAAAAGGAATGTAGGAAGAAAGAACCCATCCATGTGAAGATAATATATGCCCACTGAGGGTAAAAATTTCCGCACGAAGACAGCAGGTTGAGACGTAAACCACCAGAAGTGGAGTGGATGAAGCCATTATCATAGGTCACTCATTCCAACATTTAGTAATAAAAGAAACCAGATTGAAACATCGTGGGTCAAGAGTTGGGATGGTGGGTGAGAAATCACAAGTCGGTGAAGGCAGTAGGAATGAGGGAGAGAAGGGTGTGTGGAGCAGAGACTCGATAACTCCCTGAGGACAGAGGTGCCCAGTTGTGGTTAGAGGCACAGTTTAGAAAAGGTCTTTTATTCCACTGAGCTACTGTACAGGTAAAGAAAAGCTAGAAATGTGGCTAATTGATTTCTAACCATCATATAGTAACCGCATGAATTGGTGATCTTCATTCATTCCTAAAATGCAAAGGTATTTAGAAGGAGATCAAGTAGAGGGTTATATTAATCCTGTGACCTTCTCAATGACCTTGATTTTATTATTTTGAATATGGCTCTCTGTAATCTGCAGAGTTCCTTATCATAATTAAAAGGTAGGAGAATGGGAACTTTGAACACATTTTCACCATAAATAGGTGAGGTGATGGCTTAATGACAACAGTGGTCTTACATTAATACCATTTTAATGGGATATGTCTTCCAGCTGTGTCAAAACAAGTTTGATGAGCTAATAATTTCTAGAAAAGACTCAAAGCACCATAGAAAGCTTAATGTCCTGCATTTCTTTTTTCTCCCCCACCCCGCTTTGATAAATCAGATGTCTACCATATGCAGTCACCTGATAACTGTGTTTAAATAAATGTCACTATAAACAAGCGATGCATAAAAAGGTTAAAATTATAAAGATGTGAGTTCCAGGTAATTAATTTTTATATATTTGAGACTGCTCTAAGAAGGGCAGCGATAATTAAAAGAAACTACTGCTAACTGTAATGGGAAAGTGAGTGAGATTTGAGAAGGCAGTCAGTATCACACCTTCTTTAAGAAATAAATTGTATCTCGCAATGCTAACAGTGTGCCATATCTTCTACCATATTGGGGCAGCAAATTACTAAAACGTTGACTTAAAGTAGTAAAATAGTTTTCTTGCTATCTAAAACTGATACCAGGGGCGCCTGGGTGGCGCAGTCGGTTAAGCGTCCGACTTCAGCCAGGTCACGATCTCGCGGTCCGTGAGTTCGAGCCCCGCGTCAAGCTCTGGGCTGATGGCTCAGAGCCTGGAGCCTGTTTCCGATTCTGTGTCTCCCTCTCTCTCTGCCCCTCCCCCGTTCATGCTCTGTCTCTCTCTGTCCCAAAAATAAATAAAAAAAAAAAGTTGAAGAAAAAAAAAATAAAAAAAAAAAATAAAACTGATACCAATCAATACCCTTCTCCTCTCTAGAGCCCTCCAACAAATGGAGCCCCCTTTTTTTTTGAAGTTGTGAGTTTCCAAAGGTATTTAATTATTAACATACCATAAAGCTATATATTTGCTCTATTGGGGGACTTGACAGATAATTTGAAGTAAATCTTTTTAAGAACATATTTAGAAGTTGGAGTCATCTTCATATCAATATATACTTCTTAATTTTGTTAGGCAAGTAAGGAATGACTTTACCAACAGAATATGCTTCTATGTTACAGAATTTAAAGCTGAAATCCTAATATTTTGCCCACAAAAAAATCTTCCCAGCTTAGCACATCCAACTATTTTTAACATCCATTTATTTATTATTTATGCTTATATTTGTCATTTAGTTAATATTTGAATATAAACATTCATGTGAATATTAATTTGTTATTTTTGTTCATCTTGCCATCTTCTAACACTCAGCAGAGAAATAATAGGAATATATTTGAGCAGGAGGTTTACAGCCAAGGTCTAAATTGTGTCCTACGGTGTGTATAACACATAAAGATATAATTCTAGAGATATAACAAGCAAGTGCAGGAAACTATGGATGAGGTAGGTTGAAATAGGTCTCAGACAAAGAATTTAGTGCAAATTTTTTAAAGTAGGAAAGAGATCTGGGAACATTCTGGGCAAATACAATGACATGAGAAAATGAACATAGATGGAAGTTAATCCACTCTATTTTTTTAAAGTTTATTTGTTTATTTTAGAGAGAAAGAGAGAGAGAGAGTCTTAAGCAGGCTCCACACTCAGTGCAGAGCCTAACATGGGGACTGAACCCAAAACTATGAGATCATGATCTGAGTCGAAACCAAGAGTCAGTCGTTTAACCCACTAAGCCACCCAGGTGCCTCCATTCACTCTAAAATGTATGAAGTCAGGGTGTCACCAGTGTCGTCAGCCATATGTAGGTATGGAATCACACCCAAAATATAGTGCTGTAGGAGACAAAGTGTCTCAACTCCCTGTCACCCAGCATCTCTTCAGAGATCCCCAGGATCATGATGTCTCAATTACAGGTCTTACTTAAGTCAAATTACTCCATTTTACTTTCCCCCTGCCCCTAATCTCCAAGGACCATAATCTCTTGGGCTGCTAATGTACCATCATGTTGACAGTGAAGTATGAGGGGAGAAGAGCTAATTTATCCCTTTCTATACCTAAAGAGACTCTTTAAACAGTCACCACAATATAGATTATTCAAGCCTAAATTTTCTACAGGGTGTTATTAGAGGTTCACGAATAATGAGAGAATTACAACATGTGAGAGAATTTTGCAGTACGAGGGATCACTGCAGGGTTCACTGACTAAGCAATCACTAAAAATTATTTCAGAGATCAGACAGGTCACAATTGCTAGAGATTCGGGATGAATATAGGCTAAGTCCCAATTTCTAATATGTTATTTTATATAATGTAATAATAATAGAACCAATATTATAGGGTTGTTGTAGGGCTAAAATGGTGTAATATATAAAACATTCAAATGAAAGATTCACCCGTAACAAGTTCTTTATTAGTAGTAGTTTTTATTTCATTATTTTTAGGTCATTTTATCCTTATAACCAGCTGAGTACCTTATCGTCTATATGCTAACAATACTCACGTTTCTGTCTTTAGTTCGAACCTCTCCCCTGAACCCCAAACTTATATACCCAACTCTCTATTTGATATTTCCAGCTAGATGTCTAATGAGCATCTCAAATTCAAGGAGTCTACAGTTTGCTCAGTCTGAGATAACAGACATTCTGCCTTTCCAATTCTTCAAGCCATAAACTTTGGTGTTATCTTGGGTTCCTCTATATCCCCCTCCCTCCACAGTTGTTTTTCTGAAATCTGCGCAGCCCCACCTCCAAACCTGACCTACCCACGTCCAAACCCATATTCTCCCCTGCAGTATCTCAGTAGCCTTGTGGCTGGGCTCCCTGTCTGCCACACTGCCTCCGTTTTATTTTCAAACAGGCACCAGTGTGATCCTGCAAAACCCAAATCAACTATGTCACACCTCAGTTCAAAATTTTTCAGTGGTCTCCCATCTCATTAGAGAAACCTCATGTTTTTTGTCTTTTGTTTTTTTTCAAATGACTAGTGTTTTGCCTGCTTCCTTTCTGACGTATAGTCCATCATGGAATCTTGTCGAATAAATTTAACATTACCAAAGATACTGCTATGGTTCGATTTTATAAATCTCCCCCTTAAGTTGCTGGGTGAAATATGGGACTCCCACTTAAATGTGAATTTCGGATAAACAACATTTTTTTTCCTTTAGTATAAGCATGCACAATTATTCAGTACAATATTGATTGCATGGGGCATCCACTAAACGCTATTTGCTGTTTATCTGAAATTCACATTTAACTGCATCTGCTGCATGTTTATTCGCTAGATCTGGCAATCCTACCCCTGGAACGTCGAGTTTATTAGGAATTTTAACTGCCTGCCATTCCTGCCGGTGAAAGTCTCACCAAATATTTGGCTGCCGCAGGACATGGGCCATCATACTTCCAGCCTCAGTAACAGTTCCTTTGTCCGTGTCTGAATGACCACTCAGGCAATGCCACCTATTTGGGGACGTGTGGTGGGAATTAGAGTATCAGTCAGGATATGTGAGGTTCTACTGTGCAAAGAAAACTTGTAAATCTCAGTGGCTGAAAACAAGCCTCATTTTACCCCTGCTGCATCCAGTCACAGAGGAGGCAGGAAGCGTTTCTCTGTGTTGTGCTCACTGAACACCTGGGAGGGGAGAGAGGGCCCCTCTGTGCTTCCATGCTTTCCGCAGCAGGAAGGAAAAAACAAACAAACAAACAAACTCTGCTCAATGCCAACCAGATCTTAAACTTGTGACTCACATGATTTTAACTTTAAGAGAATAATCATAGCAACACATGGAGCCATCACCCTCTCTACCCAGTCCCGTTTTTATTTTCAGCGATGAGAGAGAAGAAGGATCTTGAAGTGGGAGAGAAGTTTTCCTTCACAGATTTATACTTCTACTGTTTGTCCACAGAAACACAAAAATATAGTGATACTTATTTTGTTAGTTGGTATAGAAGATAGAGTTAACACGTCTCCTGAAACTTGTTCTCTTTACTCAGCCTTATGTTTTTGCAGCTTATCGGCTTATGGTTTTCCACTGTAGGAAGCGTTTGCAATCTTTTGTCCTTTATTCGGGATCATTTAAAGCTTTTCTAATCTTCCACTGCATCGAGAAATGTTGCGATATACATTCTTCTGTAGATTCTGTTGTGCCAGAGTTTTTCTAAGGTAGACACTTAGTTGTGGAATTTCTTAGAGAGCATGTACAACTTCAGACGTGTTACATGCCGTCGTTAGTGTCCTGTTTGCTGTCTAGTCTTTTACTGACACTATCACTACCATCTGGTACTCAGGATTTTTAATTATTGCTGACATGATGGAAATAAACTGTATTGTATCGGCATCTTAATTCGTATCGCTCTGATAATCTGGCAGTTGAACACTTTCATAAACTCCCTTTTGCAATCTGGACACAAAATCTTTGCTAGTCGGGGCACCCGGGTGGCTCAGTCAGTTAAGTGTCTGACTCTTGGTTTCAGGTCCGGTCATGATCTCACGGTTTCATGAGCTCAACCAGCTGTGCTGGCAGCTAGGCGCCTGCTTGGGATTCTCTGCATCCCTCTCTTTCTCTCTCTGCCCTTCCCCCACTCACGCATCCCTCTCTTTCTCTCTCTGCCCTTCCCCCACTCACGCATCCCTCTCTTTCTCTCTCTGCCCTTCCCCCACTCACGCATCCCTCTCTTTCTCTCTCTGCCCTTCCCCCACTCACGCATCCCTCTCTTTCTCTCTCTGCCCTTCCCCCACTCACGCATCCCTCTCTTTCTCTCTCTGCCCTCCCCCACTCATGCTCTGTCTCTCTCAAAAATAAATAAATAAACTTAAAAACGTTTTAAATAAAAAAGTGAATAATAACGTTTGCTAGTTACATATGGTAGCATCTCTTACCACCTCTCTCTGCTTCCTTTTCACTTTGACGTTATTTCATGTAAGGAAGTTTTAAATTTGACATCATCAGGGGCGCCTGGGTGGCTCAGTCGGTTAAGCGTCTGACTTCAGCTCAGGTCACGATCTCGCGGCCCGTGAGTTCGAGCCCCGCGTCGGGCTCTGGGCTGATGGCTCAGAGCCTGGAGCCTGCTTCCGATTCTGTGTCTCCCTCTCTCTCTGCCCCTCCCCCGTTCATGCTCTGGCTCTCTCTGTCTCAAAAATAAATAAACGTTAAAAAATTTTTTTTTAAATAAATAAATTTGACATCATCAAAAGTAGCAGGTGTTTTATTCTTAAGGCTTTTACTTTTTTCTGTCTTAACAGGTGTTCTTTATTCATCTACCCTAAAGATCCCTACATTATTTTACACACACCTTAAAGTTTTACTTTTTGGTTATGGTTTTATTTTAAGTCCATCAGGAGTTTATTTTCGTGTGCCATGTGGAGTAATGGTCTGTCTGCCTTTACTCTTTCCACATAGTCGGTTTTCTCAACTACTTTATATTTTCTCATTCCCTTTCTGATCTATATGCCATTTGTATCATAACACAAGTTTCCTTACATGGTTCTGTCTGTTTGGGAGCTTTCAAAAACTTTCACTGGCCTTTTCTTAATGCTGTGTCACATCCAGCATGTGAGACACCATGGCTGTTATTCTTCTTCCAAACACTTGGATTTTTAATCCATGTTAATTTTTAGGATAAGCCTGAGAAATTCTTCAGATTTAGTATTGCAATGACCACATTTTAACATTAATTTGAGGGAAAATGATTCTTTACGAGGGAACATGCCCCATCCGTGCACTAATTTACATGTGCTTATATTCTCTTGTTTTTACTGCACGAAGCGTATTCATGATACCTAGAGACACAGCATATCACCGTGGATGTGAGTTTGTACGCTAGACCAAGACTGTTGTATCTGAATCCCACTTGGGCCACTTGCTAACTTGAACCTTATGCAACTCAATTTCTCTCTGTGTTTCAGTTTCCTGAAAGAAATAATGTGCCATTTACCCCATAGGGTATCAGGGAACATTAAATGAGTTAGCATTTATGAAACACTTCAGCCACATACTGAGTACCATGTATGTGCACTTAGTTTTTAATCTTTAAAAATTTGTTTTATTGAGATATAATTGACAAATAAAATTGTGTATATGTATGTGTATGTTTCAAGTGGACATAATAATTATATATATGTATATATTATTACCAGTGATATTACCACTGATTATTACCAGTGAATATATAGTGAAATGTTTACCAGAATCAAGTTAATTAACACGTCTATTGCCTCACACACTTACCTTTGAGAGAGTGGTAAGAATCCTTACTACCTACTCTCTTAGCAAATTCAAGAATACAGGAAAATATTATTTACTAAAATCTCCATGCTATACATTAGGTCCTCAGAATGTATTTATGATAACAGAGAGCTTGTTCTGTAGGACGACGCTCCCCTATGCCCTCCACCTCCCCAGCCTTGGGCCTCACTATCTATTAACTGTTTCTAGGAGGTTTTGTTTTGTTTCATTTTTTGCGTCCACATGTAAGTGATCCCATGCGTCTCTCTCTTTCTCTGTCTGGCTTACTTCACTTAACATACTGCCCTCACATCTCAGCTGTGAAATTTCACAAATGGCAGCATTTCCTTATTTTTTAAAGCTGAAAAACTATATTGTATATATGCACACTCCATCTGTCTTACCTTTTCTTTTTCTACTCCTCTGTCAACACACATGACAGGCACTTAGACCCATTTCTATATCTCAGTTATTGTGAATATGGAAGTTCAGAGATCTCTTTGAGATCCTGATTTCACTTCCTTTGGATACGTACCCAGAAGTGGGATTACCGGAACATAAGGTAATTCTATTTTTAATTTTTTAAGGGATTCCATACAGTTATCCATAGTATCTGTACCAGTTTACTTTCCTACAACCATACACAAAGGTGCCCTTTCCTCTATATACTCACAAACATTTATTGTCTCGTGTCTTTTAGATAATAGCCATCCTAACATATGTGAGATGATATCTCATTGTGGTTTTGATTGGCATTTGCCTGATTCATGACACTGAGCAACTTTTCATGTAGCTGATGACATTTCTATATCTTTTTGTTCATTTTTTAATCAAAAATTTTTTTGCTGTTGAATTATAACATTTCATTGTATATTTTAGATATTAATCTCTTCTCAGATATATGATTTGGAATTGTTTTGTCCCATTCAGTAGGTTGGTTGCCTTTTCATTTTGCTGATGTTTTCCTTTGTTGTGCAGACTTTTGGTTTGACATAGTCCCACTAATCTATTTTTGCCTTTGTTGTCATATCCAAAATCCATCGTGAAGACTCTTGTGAGGGGTTTACCTCCCATGTTTTCCTCTAGGAGTTTTACAGTTTCAGATCTGACATTTAAGTTTTAATGCATTTGAGTTCATTTTGTGAGGGATGTAAGAAAATAGTCCAGTTTCATTCTTTTTTTTTCTTAATTTTTTTATTTATTTTTTATTTTTTTTTTAATTTTTTTTTAACGTTTATTTATTTTTGGGACAGAGAGAGCCAGAGCATGAACGGGGGAGGGGCAGAGAGAGAGGGAGACACAGAATCGGAAACAGGCTCCAGGCTCTGAGCCATCAGCCCAGAGCCCGACGCGGGCCTCGAACTCACGGACCGCGAGATCGTGACCTGAGCTGAAGTCGGACGCTTAACCGACTGAGCCACCCAGGCGCCCCTTTTCTTAATTTTTTAAATGTTTATTTATTTTTGAGAGAGAGAGAGAGAGACAGAACATGAGCGGGGGAAGGGAGGAGAGACAGGGAGACACAGAATCTGAGGCCGGCTCCAGGCCCCAAGCCATCAGCACAGTGCCCATCGCAAGACTCGAACCCATGAACTGCGAGATCATGACCTGAGCCAAAGTTGGACACTTTTAACCGACTATGCCAGGTGCTCCTAGTTTCATTCTTTTGCATGTGGCTGTCCGGTTTTACCAACACCACTTATTGATGAGACTGCCCTCTCCCCAGTGTATGTTCCAGGGTTCCCTTGTTGAGGATTAATTGACTCTGTACATGTGGGCTTTTTAGGGGGTTTTCTTCTGTTCCATTAGTCTAACGTCTGTTTTGTACTAACCCCATTCTGTTCTCATTACTACAGTTTTGTAAAATAGTTTAGAATCAGGAAGTGCAATGCCTCTGTTTCCTTTCTTCTCAAGATTGCTTTGGCTTTTTAGGGTCTTTTGTAGTTCCCTAAGAATTTTAGAAATTATTTTTTTCTATTTCTGTGAAAAGTGACATTTGAATTTGGATAGGGATTGCATGAATATATAGATGGCTCCAGGTAGTATGAATATTTTAACAATGTTATTTTTTCCAATCCAAGAACACAGGATATCTTTCCATCTGTTTCTGTCTTCTTCAACTTCTCTCACTGTTGTTTTATAGTGCTCAGTATAGATGTCTGTCATCTCCTTGGTTAAATCTAACCTAAATATCTTATTCTTTTTGATGCCATTGTAAATAGGATCGTTTTATTCAATCTCTTTCAGATAGTTGGTTGTTAAAGTATAGGGATGCAATTGATTTTTGTATGTTGATTTTGTATTCTGCAACTTGACTGAATTCATTTATTAGTTCTGTCTTTTGGTGGAGTCTCTAGGATTTTCTACATATAAGATCATGTCATCTGTAAGTAGAGACAGGTTTTACTTTTTCCTTTATGATTTAAATAATTTTTATTCCTTTATCTAGACTAATAGCTCTGGTTAGGATTTTTAATGCTATGTTGAAAACTAGGAGCAAGAATGAACATCTTTCTTTTGCCCTGATCTTGAAGGAAAATTTTTATAATTTATTCACTGCCAATTATGATGTTAGCTATGGGCTTGTCAGACGTGGCTGTTATTATGTTAAGGTACATGTCTCCCATACCAAATGGGTTTCAGTTTTTACCATCAATGGATGCTGAGTTTTATCAACAATCAGAAAAGATACAGTTATGAGTTCAAGTCTTCTTAAATTTACTGAGACTTGTTTTATGACCTAACATACAATATGTCCTGGAGAGTATTCCGTAAGTGTGGAAGTTGAGAAGAACGTGTATTCTACAGGTGGATGGAATGGTCAGTATATGTCTGTGACATCCATTTAGTCAAAAATGTCATTCAAGCCCAAGAACTCATATTGATTTTCTCTCTGGATGATATATCCATTGTTGAGAGTAGAGTACTGAAATCTCATGCTATTAATGTATTGTTGTCTGTCTCCACCTTCAGATCTGTTAGTGTTTGCTTAATATATTTCGGTGTTCCAATATTGAGTACATATGTATTTATAATAGTTACATTCTCTTGATGAATTGATCACTTTATCATTATGTAATGACCTTTGTTTCTTGTTACCTTTTTGACTTAAAGCCTATTGAGTCTGATATAAGTGCAGCTTACCCCTGCTTTCTTTAGTTTCCATGTGTATGGTACATCTTTTTCTGCCTCTTCACTTTTAGCCCATGTGTGTCCATAAAGCTGATGCAAGTCTGCTGTAGACATATATAGTTGGGTCTTCTTTCTTTCTTTGTTGTGTTTTGTTTTAATCCATTCATCCACTCTATGTCTTTCAATTGGAAAATTTAGTCCATTTACATTTAACATAATTATTGATAGGTAAGGATTTTATTATTGCCATATTGTTCATTGTTTTTAGCTGCTTTGTAGTTCCTTTGTTTCTTTATTTCTATCTTTGTGTGTTATTTGATGATTTTCCATAATGATATGCTTTGATTCCTTTCTCCTTATTTTTTTGTGTATGTACTATCTTTTAGGTTTTTACATTGGGGTGCTTGGGTGGCTCAGGCACTTAAGCATCTGACTCTTGATATCAGCTGTATTTCTTTGAGATCAGTTTTTTGAAAATTCTTCCAAGAATAATTTTTGGTGTTCTTTGGTCATGGTTTATTTTCTTGAATTGTCTTGCACCACAGACTGGCTGTAGAGTTGAGGTCCAGAGCACATGCTTTGTTCATAGGGACCACAGGGTCGGGATCTGCAGTGAAGGCCCATGTGAAATAAACACAACTCTGTGGCCTGCGGCATGCACAGGACAGTGGAGACAGGCAGCCCTGATCTCCAGGCAGTGCCACAGCAGCTCCTTCTGAGGGAAGGGCAGCAGTGACTCCTTTTCCAGGGATCTTCAACAGCGTTGGCTATTGATTACCTCAGTGGCAAAAGCTGTTGTTGTCCTCTGCCGAGCAGGCCACTAAGTTCATGCTTCAGAACACCGTGAGGAGTCAGACCATGGCCGTTGGGGCAGCTGTTGAGGTTCTCAGCAGCAAAGGCTGTCAGTGTAGAGCACTGGGACCAAGATGGTACCCACCATATAGCTGGTACTGACACCCCCCCCTTCATCTTTGTTCTTTCTGCCACTGACGTCTCAACTAAACCTGTTTCCCCACCCACACTTCCCTTGGGTTTATGCTCTGGGTTTTGCTGCACTGTGTTGCTGGAGGCTTTTTACTGGACCCTTGAACTCCCCAGAGTTATTTTTGCTCATGGATAGCTATCTAACAGTTGTTTGTGTGAGGAATGAAGGCCAGTATCTCCTACTGTGCCATCCTGCCGATGTCACCTTGTGCATTTCACAGGACGTTTTTATCCAACTTGCTGATGTCTGTCCGACCATAATCATTTGTAGCTTCTCTTGTAACCTCTATGTAGACAACTTGATTGCCTACAAATAATGTCATTTTATATTTTCTTTTTGGTGCAGATGTCTTTTACTTCTTTATATGATTTGCACTCTTGAAACTATACTGTTTGTTGAAAAGCCACGTTGCTATAGCATCATCTTTGCCTTCTTGTTATTTTAAAGGAAGTGTCTCTAGGATTTAATTTTTAAGATGACATATACACTATAGGTTTTACAAATACTTTATTTTTGTTATTTGTTTTATTTATTAGAGAGAGAGAGAGAGTGTGTGAGCAGGGGAGAAATCTAGAGGTAGAGAGAGAGAATCTTAAGCAGGCTCTAAGCTCAGTGCAGAGCCCAATGTGAGGCTCAATTCCATGACCCTGGGATCATGACCTGAACTGAAATCAAGAGTCAGACACTTAACTAACTGAGCCACCCAAGCACCCCAGTTTTATAAATATGTACTTTACAGGCAATTATGAAAGCTCCATTTATTTCTACTTTGTTAATAATTTTTATCATGAATGAATAATAAATGTTTGAAAGATTTTCCTCATTTATTGAGACAGTTTAGGGGTTCCATCCCTTCCCGTGAAGATGATGAAATGCATTAATAGACTGTGGAATATTAACACACACCTGACTCTGAGGATAAAAAGTATGTGTTTGTGGGGCGCCTAGGTGGCTCAGTCAGTTAAGCATCTGACTTCGGCTCAGGTCATGATCTCACAGCTTTTGAGTTGGAGCCCTGCACTTGGCTCTGTGCTGACAGTTCAGAGCCTGGAGCTTGCTTCAGATTCTGTGTCTCCCTCTCTCTGCCCCTCTCCTGCTTGCTCATGCTCGCTCTCTCTTGCTCTCTCTCTCTCTCTCAAAAATAAATAAAACATTAAAAAAAATTTTAATGTCTTTGTGCTGATTTTCTACACACACACACACACACACACACACACACACACAGTATTTCACTGGGTTTCTAATGCCTTACTTGACATTTTGTACTTAAGAACTGAAGTGACATTGACTTATAATTTGTTTTACTGTCTACTTTAGGTTTAGAATCATGGGTATGTATGCTCATATTCAGAATATAGTGTTTGCTTCTTATTATGTCCCAGACCCTGTTTTCGGTTCTGGTAGCCTGAGGGGGTTTGGGAAAAATTGAGGGAAATAATAGAACACTACGTGGGTGGTCTTGTCAGTCTTCATTGAGAATGGGACATTGGAACAGATAGTAGAGAAGGAAGAGAAAAGTTGTTTCAGAGGAAATGGCCAGCATGAAGCTCTGAGTCGGGATTGTAGCTGATCTATCCTAAAATTGCAAGCAGTTAAATCTGAGGGTTCTTGCATGAAATGTGGTTTATGTTCTCCTATCAAACTATCTGTGCCTCTTCTTTTGGAAGACCATTTGTTGACTAGCCTGCTCGCTAACTATTGAATCATTCATTCATTCGGTTGATGAAATATGTATGTTAATTTTTTTCTTTTAAAATCCTCCTGAGTCATGTTTATTCAATTATGTTTTTGTAAAAAAAAAAGTATCTTTTATCTATTCAAAAGTAGGTTGATAAAGTATTCTTATGCCTTTTGTTTTTAATCTCTGCTACACCTAGACTAATGACCCTCTTTTTATCCACTGTTTTACATCCTGCTCTCTATCTTTCTGTCCTTTTTCTTTTTTCTTAATAATCAATTTGGCTACATGGATGTCTATTTAATTTGTGTTTTTAGAGAGCCACGTTTTTTAAATTTACTATACTATTTTATTTTTCTCTTTCATTTATTTCTACTTCAACATTATCTCTCTTTACTTTGTGTATTTCCTATACAATTTCACTTTTTGCTTTATTCAATAGATTCTTCCTTATTTTTGTGTGGCATTTGCACTGTCATTCTGTTCTAACTATAACATGATTTCCATTGGAATTTTTCATTGAACTGCAATTATATACAAGGGTCTATTTGAGTTAACAAATATGACATTATCTGGGTCTCTCTTACGAGTTTTTAAGTGTCTTACATTTGGATCATAGAATATGGTCAGTGTGAAATAGTTTGATTAACCTGTGAACTTTTTTGTTAAACTCACTAACAACACAGTCTGATGATCAATTCGTTAGCCAAGATATTTTCTCTTATATATTAAATTTGTCCCCTTCCTGGTAAATATTCTCAAAAATAACTTTCAAGAACACTTTTATTATCACTTTATGGAAATTTAAAAGTATTAAGTGAATTTATATCCAGTTCTATTACACTGTTTAGTATGATTTTATGAGTGGCATATAAACTGAAATTATTAATTGCTTCCTTTGAATATAGAGGTTTCCTATTTGCTCCAAGCTAGCCAAGAGAAGAGTCTGGTGTAATTTAGGATGTATAATGGTAAGAAAAATCATGCTATCTATCTGTCCCACTTGAGAAAACCTATCTTACTTTGAAAAACTGCATTCATTTACTGCAATATCAAATTATTTTAATTTTAGGTTATATTCCCTGTGGGTATCAATATTGTGTTTACTTGATCATATCCTTTAGGATGTAATCAATTAACAAAACACTGCCCCCCTCTTCTGTAAAATATTCTCTCTCACATGTTATCCATTGGCAATATGAATAACTGGAATTGTACCAGTGAATACTCAAAAGTAGGCACATGCATAGTGAGTACTCAAAAGTATTGTCAGCATAATTTCCAAAGAAAGATACTGTGTGTCTTTAATTGCTTTTTGCCAGTTTTTTTTTTTTATAGGAGTCTGCAATCGAATTGCATAGATATGAGGATTCGTGTTAAAATATTCAACAAAATATTTCTCTCAACATTAATCCATAAATTATATTCTAAGAATTAAAAGGATTACCTTTTAAAAATATTTTTTATATTCACAACTTCCCATTGACTTTACTTTCAGAATGTTTTCTTGCTATTAGGTTACCATATCTAATAGAAAACATTTTAATTTCAATATCAATTGCAGAATATTAATTTAGACCATAAATAGCTGCATATATACAGTAGTGAAAGTATATTTTTCCACTCTTGTTGAAACAGTGAGAACCCTGAATGATTTGATAGCTATATAATTAATCAAATAATAGGCTACCTAATTGAATCTTAGTTAGCTATAAATAGAAAATATATCTGTGGATAGCTGTAAACAAAATTAAAATTATATCCTCTGTGTCCCTGGAGCCCTAAATGCTGTGAAAATCAGCAGGCATGAATTTAAATGATGATTCACATTTCTTTGCTCCTGGGTAGGGGGTCTGGTAGCAGGTTTTCTTTCTTCCATGGGAATAAGTGTAGTGCAATCCGGCTCTAAGGGTGATAATCACATTAGGTGGTGGGCACCTGCCAGAGCCCGAGCAAAAGATTTTATTTCTGTTAGCCAACGCCCCGATAATATTCTAAGACCAAATAGATAGATAGAGATAGAGACAGAGACATATAAAGTTTTCCTCAGTTTCTCTAATTAAGTTTTATAAATATAAAAACGATGTATGGTTGAACTCTTACATGATGTAAGAGCAAACAATGAATATGAGAATCATTACTTTATTCATCTGTATTTCATATATTTCTTCTATAGGTAAAGAAAGGAACCTTTAGAAAATACTTGCTAATAAGTCCAGTACCTGACTAAAAATAAAATCTTGTGCTCATGGAAAATCATGCAGTACTTGTGGTGGGGAGAACGGAATCTGATTAATATCTGGTATTTATATGTAAGAAAACCATGTATTGGGGCACCTGGGTGGCTCAGTCGGTTAAACATACAACTTTGGCTCAGGTCATGATCTCGCGGTTCGTGGGTTCAAGCCCCGCGTCGGGCTCTGTGCTGACAGCTCAGAGCCCGGAGCCTGCTTCGGATTCTGTGTCTCCCTCTCTCTGCCCCTAACCCCCTCACACTCCATCTCTCTCTGTCTTTCAAAAATAAATCGCAAAAATAAATTTAAAAAAAGAGAAAACCATGTGTTAATGTGAATGAAATATAAAGTTACATTTTTTATTAAATAAAAAGGCAGACCACAGCTACAGTTGTAAGAGAAGGTCAAATTAAAATCAGTTGCCTGACTATTATCTTCTCAGTGCCTCACTTTTTAGAAAAAAAAAGAGACGTTTGCATGGGATTCACTCGTAAATATTTTCAGTTCTCATTGTTCTTTATAATATGATGGACATTTTGGATATGTATAATAATTTACAAGCAAATAAAATACCCAGCCAATTCATATACTCATTGACAGTGTGAGTAATTGGAACAAGAGCATGTATAATAGCATTATCAATAAGTTATCAATGTAAAGGAAAGGAAATTTTATCAAATTGTAGATGTACTCTTTCTTTAGTAACTAATATTTAAATGATGTTTCTTTTAGGATCATCTGTTAAAATTTAGGGATAACTGGAAAATAATTTATATTCAACTTGACTATTAAAGTTCATAGAAAAGACTGAGGATTCAAATAAAATCTTAGTAAAGGAAATTTACTAATCCAAAGGTAATATTAGTAAAAGAAGAAATGTAGACAGAAGTTGTAGATAATCACTATTAGGGGCATGCACTCAGCTTCAGTGTAAATTGAGAGTAATGTGCTATGGCCCAAACCGTGTCCTCCCAAAATTTATACACTAAAGTGCTAAGTGTTAATGCGATTGTACTGGAGTTAGGGCCCCTTGGAAGGTGACTAGGTTTAGATGGTGAGCCCCTCTTATGTTAAATGCTTTTATAAGAAAAGGAAGAAACAACCAGAGCTTTCTCTCTCTCTCTCTCTGACATATTAGGTGTTTATTTTTGTTGTTATTTTCTGACTTCACCCATAAAATTCATTACAATGGATGGGGCACCTGGGTGGCTCAGTCGGTGAAGCGTCTGACTTTGGCTTAGGTTATGACCTCATGATTCATGGGTTAGAGTCCCGTGTCGGGCTCTGTGCTGACAGCTCAGAGCCTGGAGCTTACTTCAGACTCTCTCTCTCTTCCTGCCTCTCTGCTCCTCCCCCACTCACACTCTGCACCTCTCTCTCTAAAAAATAAATAATCATAAGAAAGATTTTTTATGCCATAATGAAGATATCCTGATTGAAGTTTTGGGGGAAGAAATAGTGCCTTTATAGCTTCATTCCCCCACAGATCCCTATCCTCTTCCAAAGAATTCTTAGGGCTACTCAGAAAATGGTTGGCCTGGGGTGCCTGGGTGGCGCAGTCGGTTAAGCGTCTGACTTCAGCCAGGTCACGATCTCACGGTCCGTGAGTTTGAGCCCCGCGTCAGGCTCTGGGCTGATGGCTCAGAGCCTGGAGCCTGTTTCTGATTCTGTGTTTCCCTCTCTGTCTGCCCCTCCCCCGTTCATGCTCTGTCTCTCTCTGTCCCAAAAATAAATAAACGTTGAAAAAAAATTTTTTTAAAAGAAAATAGTTGGCCCAATTTGGGAAGTGTTTATCTTGAAACAGTAAGAATGTTCAATATTTTGAATGTGTTCATTTAATCAGGAGACAATAACCAAAAATCTGTGTTCTAGGCAACATGTTGGTTGCTGTATTGGATATGATGATGGAGATAACCCTCCCCCAAAGGAATAAACATCTAGCAGGGAATGTAATGTAAGACCAAAGTTAAAGGACTATCCAATAAGCCAGTTTATTTTATTACCACATGGTACAAGGTAATAAAAGAATTCAAAGACAAATAGAATGAACACCTCTGAGATAAAATGTACCGCAGTTCACTTCAGGTGACATATTTTTAAATTATAGGCACTATCCTGGGCATAATCATAATCACAATTATCTACAAATTTATTATACAAATCATTAAACTCTGTACAGAACAATTTGAAGTTTTTAGTATATTTATGGGCTTTTTTTCCATATGATCAAGTGGTTATCCAGAAATAGTTAACTGTAGTTTCCCTATTCCTGGAAAAGAGAAACCCAATATTTATAGGTAACACCACAGTTAAGAGGAAAGAAAACTAAAGAAATTGAAATAGACTGCTTTTGTGAAGAAACAAGGAAGTGTCAAAGAGAAAAATTTTAAGGCTCTTTAATCGCATTCATCAAATTGTAACAAATGGGACTGTCAATTGAATCCCTCACTTTTGCCTAAATTTCACGTGAGACTATACCTGCATAACGAGTGAAGAATCATATTTCATAACATATTGCACTGGGCTTTCACAGTTTCTCCATTGGAGACTTCTGAATAGCTTGTCAGATACAGAAAAAGCAACCTAATAAGCACTATGATCAAATGCCTATGTAATTCATTTCAACTATTTTTTTTTTCAATTTCAGTGCCCATGATACCATTCCCAGAATAAAGTGTATCATTTCCTCTTCTTTCTGATTCATTAAACTGTATTCGTCATTCTTTACAACGTTGTTTTGGTACACCTCACCACTGTCAACTTGACCAAAAGGTCAGTTATGTTTTCAGTAAAAACACATGCTCTTTAATAGTATTATTTCCTTGTTTTTTAATTTTTGAGCACTTTTTAGTGTTTATTTATTTTTAGGAGGGAAGGGACAGAGAGAGAGAGCGAGACACAGAATCTGAAGCAGGCTCCAGGCTCTGAGCTGTCAGCACAGAGCCGAACATGCGTGGGCCTCAAACTCACAAACCGTGAAATCATGACCTAAGCTGAAGTCGGATGTTTAACCGACTGAGCCATCTAGGCGCCCCAATTTTTTCTTAAAAAAATACAGATTGGCTGGTTTTCTGTCAGTTTCTCATTTATCTCCCTTTGCTGAAAGTTGTGCATGTATGGCCTGACAAGAACTTGAACTACTGAAGTTCTTTTCTTACCCGTTCTCCAAATTACATTTCTGTTGTTGCTTTGCCATGATCTCAATATTCGATATTGAGAGATGTTATTGCACTCGGTAGTGTCAGAAGAATTCCTGAGAAGAATACTCAGATTTTCGTGCAGGATATGTTTCGAGGGTTTTTGGAAATAGAGACAGTGTCAGTTACTAGTTTGCATCTAAGGCAGATAGGAGATGAAAGTGTCTGCCATCTAAGGCAGGCAAGGACATGCTCTTCCAATAAATGAATGAACGAATCAATGAATGAATGAATGAGTAAATAAGTACGTACGTACGTACGTAAGTCCTAGACAGTCTTCCCTTGAAGATTTTTGGAAACTCCTATTCATCAAGGAACAGCTAAAATCAATGAAGACTTTCTTTTTTTTTTTTTTTTTTCAAAGTTTATTTATTTTTTGGGACAGAGAGAGGCAGAGCATGAACGGGGGAGGGGCAGAGAGAGGGAGACACAGAATCGGAAATAGGCTCCAGGCTCTGAGCCATCAGCCCAGAGCCCGACGCGGGGCTCGAACTCACGGACCGCGAGATCGTGACCTGGCTGAAGTCGGACGCTTAACCGACTGCGCCACCCAGGCGCCCCAAAGACTTTCTTGAGTACAAGTCACAGTTATCGGGGTTCCTAACTCTTTCACTCAATAAAACATATGTGGTGAGAAGCTGGGGCATACGTTAAAGATTCTTCTTGAATCCTGGCATCTGGCCCAGACTCCAGCAAATGGTTACTGAGTGAGTAAAATCAGGGGCAGAGTTACTAGAGTCTACACTCCATCTCTTGTGCACAGTCTCTCATACTATCTTCCACTCTGTCCCCAGTGCAACATGGGAAGCCATAAAGAGAAAACGGGAGCGCTTTGTGCCTCCACCAGCCTAGGTCACTAAGTAAGACCTTAAACTTTGAGTGAGAAATAAGCATGTGTTACACCAGGCCACAGAAATTGCAATACTCCTCTTGAATAGCAGTGAACACGCACTTGCTAGTGCAGGGTACTTAGTACGTTTGTAGGTAAGAGCGAAGGTAAGAGGGCAGTAGTACTAACTCCCCATAGCACATACATCTCCTTCCACCTTGACCAGGTTGGCAGTGCTGAAAAGACACGAGTCAGCGGTCTTCCTGGCTCGAACCTCATCGGGGTGCAACCTGTTCTCACAGCCCGCATCCTGGGGGGATGAATGCAGGAGCTGTCCTCAGGCCAGCACCCAGCATTCTGACGGGCAAACGCCATGCTCAAGGCAACAACACACAATTCCGTTTCTGAGGCCTTGACCATGCAAGTTTGCATCGTCCTCTCTTGTCTACAAAAGAGGAATCACCTTTTCACCAATTGCTTTTCTACCCAAGGATGCTAACTAAAGACCAGGGTCATGAGAAGGGGAAAAGGTGTTTAACTGCCACTGGCATGGAGGTTCTTAAGGGCAGAGTGGGTAAATGACTTTGATTTGTTTGATAAATGACTTTAATTTAACTAGGGAGGAAATTTAAATACTTGGATCTTTCTTCTGGGTGGAAACTATTTCAACACCATGTTATCCTTCTTTTGTTCTCATTAATTTTACATGTTATAATAATAAGGAAGGAAATAAAATCTATGAGGAAGGAAACAAAAATTCCTTGACATCCTACCACACAGTAGTGATCATTTTTATTCATTTATGTATTTATGGAGATAAAATTAGATAATTTCCCACATACTCATGCCTGCTGTTTTATTTATGGAAATCATTTTTGTGCATGTTTTCTCTTTTTGCTTTCTTCCTCTTTATTTGTCTCACACTGATGGGTATGGACTCTAACATCTGATTCTTAACACTCGTGTAGTAAAATGTGTAATACGTATGTTTCTGTTCCTTAAGAAAAGAATCATTATACTGGGGCGCCTGGGTGGCTCAGTCAGTTGGGCGTCCGACTTTGGCTCAGATCATGATGTCACAGCTTGTGAGTTTGAGCCCCACATCAGGCTCTGTACTGACAGCTCAGAGCCTGGAGCCTGCTTCGTATTCTGTGTCTCCCTGTCTCTCTACTTCTCCCCTGCTCACGCTCTGTCTCTCTCTCCTTCAAAAATAAATAAACATTAAAAAAAAAAAAAGAATAGAATCATTATATATACAGTTTTAAGTACCTTGCCTTTCTTTTTAAGAAATACCTGTAGGAAATCCCTACAGGTGCTTGGATAAAGATCTGATACATCATTTTACTGCTTACATCCATTATATCCAAAAATATAATGAATCTGAGCATTTAAAAAATATTTATAGGTCATATGATTTATTCATCTATGATTTATCTATTCATAATTTTTTTTCCATTTTTCCACTTGGTCATTTCATTTTTTTATCTATATAAAGGAGTATTATTATTAAGTTTATATTAGTATTATTATAAGTTTTAGGCCTTATTCTGCTAAATAATAATATTTTCCCATAATATGTAAGTTATTTGTTGATTGTATTGTATATTTTTCATACAAATGTTTCCATTTTCTATAATTGAAATTTTATATCTTTTTAAATACCTATTGGTTACCTATTTTATCCATTGGCTACAGAAAAGATCTCACATATTTTAATATTTTGTATATAGTGATCTATATTTTCTTCTAAAATTTTATATATATATTTTCCAAATAGTTTCCTAATTTTGTCAATTCTTTGCTCTAAAATTCTAAGACCACAAAAATAGTCAATATTTAGATAAAAAGAATGCTCATAAATACCTGTTAGAAGGTTAACTGTCAAAACAAACAGTAGACATTGTAGGTGATGAAACCTAAAGCTATTTAAAAACATAAGAACATAAGAATCCACACAGAGATGCCCACAAGAACCATTATTAAGATGTTTTAGAAGTTAATGTGAATTTACTAAGATTAAAAAATGAATCTATTTTTTTGTGTGATAAAAGGCAAATTTTGGCAATGATTGATGGCAAATCTGAATACCCATAAGATTCTCTTAAATTAAAAAAAAATCTACTAAAATTAATAGTAATGCAGTGAATTCAATTTGATAAACCTTAACTGTATATAAATTAAACATTAAAAAAAGTTAATAGGCTTCCTACTGTATTTTCTAGGAATGGACATGATGTAAATCATAATAGTGACAGAGCTATAATAAACTTTAACATTTAATTAAGTGTTATTAAATTTTAATGCAGTATATGGTAATCTGGTATTCATTGTGTTTAAAATTTTATTTTTTTCTTCAGTATTTGTTTAAAAGCTTATTATGATTTTATATTACTTATAAATATTATTTCTGTCACTGTGTAAGTAAATGACTCAAAACGAATTACTTTTGTTCTTCCTTCCTTCTAGTATCATGAAATTAACAGCCTTGCTCCTGAGACTATCACAGAAAGTCTATCTTAATTCTTACAATTCTTTGGAACTTTTTTTTTTAGGCTAGATTGAGTTCATACTTACAGTTCTTTTATTTTTTAGGTGTATTTATTTGTTTTTAGAGAGAAAAATTGCAAGCGGGGAAGGAGCAGAGGGAGAGAGTAAGAATCCCAAGCAGGCTCCGCACTAAGCAGGGGCTGGAGTCCACAAACTGTGAGGTCATGACCTGAGCCAAAGTTGGATGCTCAACCAACCAAGCCACCCAGGCGCCCCAATATTTATATTTCTTTTATTTGTTATTATTATTTTTTATTTGAAAGAGGCAGTGTGGGTGATGAAGTGGCAGAGAGAGAGAGAGAGAGAGAGAGAGAGGGAGAGGAGAGAGAGAATCCCAAGCAGATGCCACACTGTCAACACAGAGCCCAACCCGGGGCTCGATTTCATCAACTGTGAGATCATGACCTGAGCCAAAATCAAGAGTCGGAAGCTTAACCGACTGAGTCACCCAGGCGCCCCTGTGTTTATATTTCTTATGCAAATAATCATCATCTCCTTTTCCTTGATCTTCTGCGGAACATTCTAAAGCTTATTTGGGTTACATTCATTGCCACTTGGCCCAAGGATTTCTGAAAGTGGTAGAGATACAATAATGGAACATGGAAAATGAGTTTTTATTTTATTTCTTTAAATTTCTTTTAAAGTTTATTTTTTTATTTTGAGAGAGAGAGCGCACGCGAGCAGGAGGGGACAGAGAGGGAGGGAGACACAGAATCCCAAGCAGGCTGCACACTGCCCGTGCAGAGCCCAGTGTGGGGCTGGAACTCAGAAACCGTGAGATCGCTACCTGAGCCAAGATCAAAAGTCAGGCACTGAACTGACTGAGCCCCCCAGGGGCCCCGGAAAAAGTGTTTGTAACAAACTTGAGTCCTGTCCCACAGCCTCCTGTATGTTGCGGGAAGCCCCAGAGAGGAATCCATCTATAGCGACACCCACATTCTTTCCCCTGGGGTTTAGTGGAACAGCACATCCCATCCGTGGAAAGAGTCATAGGCATTACAATACAAAGTGCTGCCCATGCTGGCTGCATGCCCTGTGCCTCTCCTTCCTTCCTGCCTCACCCCTTCCCGTCTCCTGCCTCCACCTCACCTGGATTGGTGGGATGACCACACTCCCCATGTGGCTCAGGGGAGATGGGTCCCACTCACTGCATGCCTACCTGGGTTGGCCTCCCAGGTGCTGTCCATGGTAACCCCTTCCCTGTCTTTGCCACCACCAGGAGCAAGGGGCACCCTGCCCCTGAGCCCATCAGGGCCCCTGGGGACACAGCACAGATAACCTGCCAGGGGCCAGTGGGAGAATCACTGCACTGGAAAGAGCGCCTACATCAAAAGTAATTTTCTTTCCAAGGCAGTGGCCTATTTAGTCAAGGCCTATTAAAGGCAGTGCAATTTGTTATTTTCTAAAAGTGAAACTTTTAGCCCTTGTGTGGCATTCCATTATGGTGGAGATTACTTTTAAAGTAATTCTAGGTCACCGTGTCCTCAAATGCAGAAATTCTGTAATTTTTCAAGAAGCTTTTCGATAATGCATACATTTTATAAGATTGAAAGTGAATGAGAAAATTTTAAAGGATACAAAGCAAAAGAAAAAAGCATTTTAATTTGCTCGTATTAGCATACGTTTCTTATTTTGAGTAGAAATATGACACACAAGTGCTAAAGGGAAATTAAATAGGTTTTTAAAAATGTTTTGTGTCAAGACTTCGTGGTGTGAGCTGTATTAAAATTAGCGTCTAAAAATTTGCTAAATAAGATTTTTGGAGAAATATGGCTATTACAGTAGTTGAAAAATATGTTCCCTTCCAATTGGGGGATGTTTGTTATATTGGTTATTATTTTTTGTGTTTACTTTGTATCAAATTATTTTATTTTTATTAGAAAAAAATTAAAGGCAGAAACAAGTGTTTCAAAAAAATTAAGGAGATGCCTGTGTTGTTCAGCATTATGCACACAAGTTGTTTCCACATAGAGAACTCAGGATTTAGCGTCAGCCCCACTGCACTCCTGGCTGTGCCCTTAATCCAGGGTTATGATGTGATTCTGTTGGCCCTTCGGCAGCCATTTATACTTAAGGTTAGTTAGGGAATTTGCCTCAGTTGAAACTATCACTCCATCCAGTTTGATGGAAGAAATAGTAAAGGTTTAGGTTCATAGTCTCTCTATTCTATGTGGATTATTATTAAAATAATATTCACTATGCTTTCCCTTATAGCTATCATTCCTTAGTGAATTTCATCTTCCAGCAAAAATAATATATCTTCCCTTCCTTGACTGTCCATATTTTCTTACTCTGTCAGCAAAACAAATAAATTCTGTTTTCAAACAAGAACAAGACATCAATCTAATTCACTCTTTGACCTTCATGTTCCCCTTGCCTATACAGGATTTGCTGTATCTAAGCAACCCCATCTCTACTTTTCCAGCACTGGCAGAATGGCTCTGGAATATTGGATAAAAATCAGAGCACAGAAAGATGTCCCCAAAAAGGAAAAGAATCACTGAAAGACTTGGAATGTAGCAATTTACCAATTCTCTTTTACATGTGAAACACCTGAGATTCTTTTCATCTCCAGGCCCTTCTAATACAGAATAGGTGACATCTGATAGGTGCGTTCTGGGACTGCCACGTGCATGAACTGATGCATGTAGAGGCTGTCCTTAACTACCTTTGAATTGCTTATCTGTACATATAAAACAAAAAAACACGGATTTCTTCCATGTTATGTCACTTTGGCAAGTATGTTGTATGATTTATTTTAAATCAGTGGCTGAATATATTCGTGTGACATCTAATTCTGCTGCCATTGATTTACTAGAATATGCTGAAAGTGTATGCACATGCCTCTACCTGCACACGTATAAACCCACACGTTTTCTTATTTTAGCAGATAGATCTGGGATGCTTCCCCCAAGCTAAATACCAACAGATATTAATCCCGTTGTAACAGTAGCAGATTTCCTCTTTTAGTCCTCACTAGGCTTACTTTGCCCAATTAAGAGTAGTTCTGTATTTCTGAAAAATAAAAGAGGGTAGTATTTCCACAAGTTCTGTCTTCATTAGGGAGCCTTATGTCACCACTGGATTTGTGCTTTTGATGTCATTTAACCTTTCTATTAAAAAAAATCATAATTCTCTTTCTGTTACATTGCTTCCGTGAGTCTCAAATGAAATAAAATATATGATAGGCTGTAAAACTCTTCAGAAATGAGAAGTATGTTGACAGGACTAGGGTTTACACTTAGCACCCCACCCTCTGCCCTCTTAATAATTAGTAGAAAGTGCCATTGGGATGTGCCTTTAATTATTAGCTCTATATTAATATTAATTGATTTTGTCTTACAGTTATATTTTAACTCCTTGACAAAGGAAATCTTTTTTTACTGTTTCATCACTCAAAAAAAGAATCATTCCATCACTTATAGATGTATCTATACATCTAATTGATAGATAGATAGATAGATAGATAGATAGATAGATATATCACAATGAGAGGGGAGAGAGAGAATAAAAGGGAATAAGAGAATAAAAAAGACTTTTATTGCAGGGCAATATTTTGGATGGTAGAGATACAGAGATTGTGATCATGTACCTGTAAGGAACTTACATTTTAGTACAGAGAGAACATTGAACGTTAAATGAATAAAGAAATAAGGCAAACACTGCTATATACCGTGGAGAACATGGCAAATAGTGATATGATGAGTGGGAATGAATGAAGGAGTTTTCATAGGTAGAGCAGTCAGGGAGGGCTTCTCTGAGGAAGGGGCTTTGAAACCTGACTTGTGAGGTAGAAAGCTAAATAGATAGCAGATGTAAAAACCCTGGGAGTGGAACTGTTTGAGTTAGTTTAATAAGAAAAAGTAAAACTTGTGGAAAACTCCTGTGTAACTTACTGCTTCAAGAGACATCTTTGTCTCCATGTTTCCCTTCCCTGTGCTTCGATGGGTGGCTGGGTGCTTCATTCTCCTGCTTTGTGTGCACTGCTCAGGTTGATCACATCTGTCAGGGGCCACTAAGAGAAACAGAGCCCATGGCACCTAGTTACACAGAGGGGATTTGATGCAGGGAGCCGGGCAGCAGAGGCACAGAAAGGGGTGGGCGACTCAGGAACAACCATAGCAGGAAGCATCCCATAGGAGCCCTTTTCCCTCCATGCTCATTTTGGAATTCTGCAGCTGTTTGCTGCACATCTCTCCAGGCACATACTGAGGGACACACAAAAATGAACAAGACGTGGACCTTATGTTCGAGGATCTGAGGGTCTAGTATGAGAATATGCGTGTACAAGTGGGGGCACCCGGTGGCTCAGTCGGTTGAGCATCTGACTCTTGATTTCAGTTCAGGTCATGACCTCACAGTTCAAGAGATCGAGCCCCCTGTCGGGCTCTGCAGTGACAGCACAGAGCCTGCTTGGGATTCTCTCTCTCTCTCTCTCTCTCTCTCTCTCTCTCTCTCACACTCTGCCTCCTCCCCTGTGCTCTCTCTCTCTCAAAATAAATAAATAAAATTTTAAAAAATCCAACTACAAGTGATCAGAAACAGGCAATACCAGTTCTGTGAGTATTCAGAGGAAGGAAAGATCAACTCTAGTTGGAGGGTCAGGAAGAGCCTCAAGAAGGAGGTGCCATTTGAGCAGATCCTTGAACTTTTTGGATATTAGGAGGTCACAGAGGGCACAGCGGGGACAAAGAGGTGGATGGAGGGAGTGAGGTGGGTCACAGTCAGTCGTAAACATTTTTGGGTTTGGCTGCAAGAGTATGCAAATGGAAGCAATGGCAAATATGTACGGAAAGGGAGTAGGCTGGAGCCACATTTTGGAAACCTTTTGCAGACCAAGCTTCAGAATATAGACTTCAGGCACTGGACCTTGGTTTGGCAAACTATAGCCCAGAGGCCAAGTCTGGACTTGGCCCGGGAGGGAAGGGAGTGTGCTACAGATGAGCATTTGCAATCTGCTTGATGGTAGAGAACCACTAGGATTGAACCCCAGTTAAGTGAAATCTTATCTTCCCTGAGAAAAGATTTCCACTCTCCTCATTAACATATCTGTATTACCAAAAAAGAAAAAAAAAAACATTATTATATATTGATTTTTTTTTGTCAATAAACATTTTTGGAGGAAAAGAAAAAATAAAGAATGCCAGAGATGTCTGAGTCTGCTGGGGAGGAACATGGACATGGGAGGGTGCAGTTGGACAGCGGGGCACCCAAGCGCCCAGACTCCTCCTCAGGGTGCACGTTTCCTGAGGCTTGTAATGGGTTTCTCAACAGTGCTCTTGTGAAGGGGCGCCTGGGGGCTCAGTCGTTGAGAGTCTGACTCTTGGTTTTGGCTCAGGTTGTGATCCCAGGGTCCTGGGATCCAGCCCTGCGTCGGGCTCCATGCTGAGTGTGGAGCCTGCTTGGGGTTCTCGTCTCTCCCTCTGCCCCTCTCCCCTCTGCTCTCTATAGCCCTCTATGTCAAATAAATAAAATTTAAAAAAAAGAAAGAAAGAAAAGAAAAACACTCATGTTGTGAAAATTAAAGGGAACCCGGCACAGCCAGAATATCAGTAAGTGTGATTCCATTTCTTTTCACTTTCTTTCAATAAGTAGTTGTGGGTTGCGGAACCAATCTCAAATATTTTCTAAGTAAATGAAGCTGACCATCCATTCCTCATCACGTAAAACAAAAATATTTACGAGTTTCCTTGTTCTTTACCGATCCCTGTGGAATAGTTCAAATTCTTTTTCCATTGAGACCTGCACTTTTTCCCTCTTTTTCATTCCCAACCTTCTACCAGTTTACATCAGTTGAAAAGCAGCATGTATACTTTCGTTAAGTTGTGGGTCTGTGTGTCTTCTGATGCCTTCCTAGTAGTTTGAATACTTTGAGTTGGAATTTGAGGAATAAACAGCAACAGGATCCCGAAAGTAGGCTTACCATTATTAAATTTTGATATTCGGAAACATTACATCATAAGAAGACAATCATGGTTTCCAACAATGAGAATAAATACAGGGGCACCTGGGTGGCTCAGTCAGTTAAGCGTCGACTTCAGCTCAGGTCATGATCTCATAGTTCGACTGCTGTAGTGCTGATAGCTCAGAGCCTGGAGCCTGCTTCAGATTCTGTGTCTCTCTCTCCCTCTCCTCTCTCGCTCTCTCAAAAATAAATAAACATAAAAAAAAGAATAGATAGAACTTCTACAGGAATCCTCAGTGACAAGACCTGCAAAAGCGTGTGAGTTCCAGTGTGGTGTGAATTGTTGTTCATAAGGTTGTAAAGGAGGTGGCTTGCACAAACCACACCCCAAGAGACTGCGCAGGGTCAGGATTTGGGACAGATTGTCAGAAACGGTTAGAAGGGGACACGTGGTTTGCATAAATCTTTACAGAAGAATTTCCTGAGCTGTGTTTCCAGAGGCAGATTACCTAGAGCTACCCTCACCTATTACTATCAAATTTGCTTTGTGGAGTCAGGACTGTCAAGTGTGATTCCTGGACCCACACTTTGAAAATTGTCAACATGGTGGCAAATCAGCACATTCTGTGTGGAAGACATCCTTGCTACCAGCACGGGAACAAGGGAAGGAAAAAACGATTTCACTGAAGCTCTGAAGACAAGTTGGGAAGCTTGGCAGATGGTTCCAGAGACCCTGTGAGCAAGACCAGCAATGCCATTTGAAAAAGACTTAGGAAGCATCCATCAGAGCCCTGCAGGCACCTGTATCCAGTTATTGAGGGCTCCCCTGTTGTGGTTTAAGTAGCCTCTATTGTGAGGACAAAAGAGCTGAAAACCAGCCTGGGTCATACTTCTTCAAACAGTAAAACCAAGGGTTTCAGTCTGTGTTTCCACAAAAAGAGCCCAGACTTTCCAGGGTCCTTCAGGGCGCTGGGCATGTAAATGTCGCTGGTTTCATTTTGGGAAGTTCATATTTTGTTTGCGATTCAGAAGCAAGAAGCCAGCCGCGGGAACGGGGTGAGAGCGCATGGAAACCAGACCTTGTGTTTACTCTGTTCTGTGACCTGAGGCGGACACAGTCCTGTGAAGAGAAACAGGATGGCTACACCTGTCATGCAATGAGCCTTTCTCTTTCTCGCCTCATATTGTCAGGAAATCCACGTAGCGTGAGCTCTATAAAGAATTAGGAGCTCCTTGTACTAGTGTCTCCTGGTGTGTATTTCCGTGTCAGTGGCCCTTTATAGATTTCCTGTTTGTCAAGAGGAGGCTGGCGTAATCTTTACAAATTCTTCTCCCTGCTGATTAAGTCGTGAAGGATAACTCTGGGTGAGAGTCCTGTTGGAAACAAGAGGATGCTTCTTTTGCTTTATTCACCTTTCATTAACCGGAAACAGATCAAGAGTTGAAGGTACATTGTGTTCCAAATGAACATCCAATAGGGTAAGTTCAGTTTCTTCAATGCCTAGGATATAATACGTACGATGAAACTGGCCATCTAAAATTACTTATTTATATTCCCCGTCTTATTAATCTCAGGAATGTTTCTGCAAAGCAAAATGGCAGTGTGGATATAATTGTTGCTGGTATACTTTTTCTTGAGCTGATACACAAATGGGTTTTATGTTTAAAATTTTCCACAATATCAGATTAAATAAAACTGGAAAATGCCACTAATATCTTTTTTTTAGCTAATATTACATATCTGTATGGTCTATTAAATTAAAAATACCAAAGTTGATATCTACAATCGAGGTTAAAAAAAATTTTTTTAAAGGGCACCTGGGTGGCTCAGTTGTTTAAATGTCCAGCTTTAGCTCAGGTCATGATCTCGTGGTTCCTGAGTTCGGGCCCCGCAGCTGACAGCTAGGAACCTGAAGCCTGCTTCGGATTCTGTGTCTCCTTCTCTCTCTGCTCGCTCGCTCTCTCTCTCTCTCTCTCTCTCTCTCTCTCAAAAATAAATGAACACTAATTTTTTTTTCAAAAATGTATTACAAGAAACAAGTTATTTATTAAAAAAAAGTTTGAGTTTCAAATACAGCTCAGTAAAGAATGCAATACAATGTGACCAAAGAGAAGAAAGTAAAACTAAGGAGATTAAAGACAGAAAAAAGAGGACTAAAGATGCAGGAATGAAGAAGGTATCATTAATAATGAATAACTGTTAATACTTAGCACTTGCTAGGAGCTATGTGATAAGGATTAAACTTTTCTTCAGTTAATTACCAACCTGCTCAGGGAAAAAACTAGAACCCCTTTATTTACTTTGTGGACCAGCAGAGGGTGAAGCTCACAGAAGCTAGAGAACTTGAGAGGCAGGACCCTGTGTGGTCCTCGTGGACACATGAATACTGCCCCTGCCATGCAACTGTCTCCTGGGGTACCTTCCAGGAGCACATGGGTCCATGGGGGATAAGACAGTAACCATCAGATGGCCAAATAGAAGTATAACTTATTGGTGTTGACAAAGGCATTGGGTAAAGTGACCAAATGCAGTAACAAAGATACCATAGAATGAATGAGAATAAATCTTCCAAATTTTATAAAACACCTAGGTTTGCAGATTGAAAATGTTCGAACCGTGAAACACAGTGAAGGTAAGGAGACCAATACTTAGAAGAGGCTGGTATGCTATGTTTACTTCAAGATAAAAGCAAATTTGGGGGCACCTGGATGGCTCCGTCGGTTAAGTGTCTGACTTCACTCAGATCACAGTCTCCTTATTGGTAGGTTCAAGTCCCGTATCAGGCTCTGTGCTGACAGTTCAGAGCCTGGAGCCTGCTTCTGATTCTGTGTCTCCCTCTTTCTCTGTCTCTCCCCTACTCACTCTCTGTCCCTCAAAGATGAATAAATGTTAAAAAATTAAAATAAAAGATAAAAGCAAATTTCTATTGGATAGTAAAAAAAATTAACAAAGAAAGAAAATATTAGTTATAATTCAGAAATCTGCTCCAAGAGAGACAATAGAGGAAACGTTATTTACTTATTTCTAATTTTTTTAACGTTTGTTCATTTTTGAGAGGCAGAGCATGAGCAGGCAGGGATCAGAGAGAGAGAGGGAGACGCAGAACCTGTGTCTGTCAGCACAGAGCCCGATGCGGACTCAAACTCATGAACTGCGAGACCATGACCCGAGCCGAAGTCGGATGCTCAACCGACTGAGCCACCCAGGCGCCCCTATGGAAGAAATTTGATGAAGGGAGAATATAAAATTCAGTCATATTTTCATTCAGGTGTGAAACAACTGGCATTCTCACAGCTGCAAGGACTCACATGTTCTTACTGAAAAAATACTCAGCGACTTATGTCACTTGACTGTTGAATAAAGATAAAGAATTTAGAAAGAAGTAAACCATGGTATAAATGTTTAGGTGTGAACATCAAAACCAATAAAACAAAGTAAAGTCTATAACCCAGCAAAACTTTAAGTATGTTAATTTCTCGCTCGCTGTCTCTGTCTGTCTGTCTGTCTGTCTCTCTCTCTCTATATATATATACAGAGAATATATATAATGTAATATAATATATAATAAAACACGACATAATATATATAATGCATATGTAACTGAATGCAGGAATATAAAATAATTCTTAAAGGAAATGTAAAATATAAATAATAGTAAGGTGGCTTCAGTTCTCAAATTTTATTAACAAGGGCAGCAGTTGGCTGTGTGTGTGTGTGTGGCGGGGTGGGGAGGGCGTTCAGGACCTGGAGGAAGAATTGTCGCAAATTAGATACAACAAATGCAATGACATGGTATTTTCTTGTTTGGAATGCCATCATATTCATTTTCTACCAGTTTTGTTGCTGGTTTTCTGTAAACCCAGATTATTTGGGTCCAGTTCCTAATTTTAAGTCATCGTACGTCCTTTCCACGCCTGCTTTCCACACACGCACATTCCTGAACTTCACAGGTCTTATAGGATAGAGGAGGTCTGAATTGCTGTTTTAAGTTTTTGTGGTGATAGACAAATCAATACTATTAAAACACTGTAACACAATATGATAGAAACAGGATTATTTGGTTTGGGGAAGGGATTGAATTTTCTGCTGATGTCCATTTAAGACGGAGAAGGGCGAAAGCAAAGAAAGTGTGCAAACAGTTTTACTTTGCTCACAAAAAAGGAAAAAAAATAGTTAAAATTCCAGCCACATTTTGACGACTATTAAGTCCTTAGTATACAACTTTCTTGATAGACTGAAACATTAAATTTAAATGTTGGAAACATAATACCTGAAACTAAATGGAATTCAGCATTTAGAGAACCTTCAGATGGTGAAAGACTAAGCAGAAATCAAACAGAGAAAGAGGGATAAATTTGAATACATAAAAATGCCAAGTTTCTAGATGTCAAAAACAAGTAACATTAAAAGGCAAACAACACACTAAAAAAATTGTAAGACTACTAACAAAGTGTTGATTTCTGTTCTATGCACATATGCCATGGAAATAAAATTTTAAAATATCAAAATTAAAAAAGATACGCAAAGTAAATGAACAGAAGAATCAGCAATAGATATATCACATAAATTATGCTAGCAACCAAAGAAATGTAAAATTAAACCTTACACATATTTAGCAATACTCTAGGCATATATCGCCCTCAGCATTCACAAATATGTGCTGTTATAAATACTGAGGAGGAAATAAACCATCACAGTCTCTCTGGAAAGCCATCTGGCAATTTGTACAAAGGAGTTCAACATGTTCTCGTTCCTTGATCCAGAAATTCTGCATCCAGGAATCTAACACATGGATAGAATTAAAGACACAGAACGATAACAAATCTGATATAAGCAACTCAAGTGTACAACACTAAAGCCTAATTTATAACCCTAGTGGAGGTTGCATATTGTTGCAAGTTGTGTTTTTGAAGCATATTTATTGGCTCAGAACTATGATTATGAAGTAGTGAGAGGTAAAATAGCAAAACTCGTACATGCAAAGTGGTGAAATATCATGTGCGTAAATAGATGATAGATACGTGGGTGACAAATACTGATGGAAAATACCTCACCATGTTGGCAGTGGGCTATCACTGGGTTGTTTGGTTTAAAATACTTTGTCTTTGTATTTGTTTTTTTTTTTTTAACTTTATTTATTTATTTATTTATTTATTTATTAATATGAAATTTATTGTCAAATTGGTTTCCATACAACACCAGTGCTCATCGCAACAAGTTTCTTCCTTAATTCCCCTTACCTATTTAGCCCACCCCCCCACAACCCCTCCCGTAACCCTCAGTTTGTTCTCTATATTTAAGAGTCCCTAATGTTTTGTCCCCCTCCCTGATCTTATATTACTTTTGCTTCCCTTCCCTTCCTACAATCTGTTTTGTATCTTGAAGTCCTTGTATGAGTGAAGTCATATGATATTTGTCTTTCTCTGACTAATTTTGCTTAGCATGATACCCTCCAGTTCCATGCACATAGTTGCAAATGGCAAGATTTTATTATTTTTGATTGCCGAGTAATACTCCATTGTATGTATACCACATCTTCTTTATCCATTCATCCATTGATGGGCATTTGGGCTCTTTCCATACTTTGGCTATTGTTGATAGCAATGCTATAAACATTGGGGTGCATGCGCCCCTTCGAAAGAGCACACCTGTATCCCTTGGATAATAACCTAGTAGTCCAATTGCTGAGTTGTAGGATAGTTCTATTTTTAATTTTTAGAGAAATCTCCATACTATTTTCCAGAGAGGCTACACTAGTTTGCATTCCCACTGGCAGTGCAAAAGAGATCCTCTTTCTCCGCATCCTTGCCAACATCTGTTGTTGCTTGAGTTGTTAATTTTAGCCATGCTGACTGGTGTGAGGTGGTATCTCATTTTGGTTTTAATTTGTGTTTTTTGATCATGAGTGATGTTTAGCATTTTTTCAGGTGTCTATTAACCATCTGGATGTCTTCTTTGGAAAAGTGTCTATTCCTGTCCTTTGCCCATTTCTTCATTGGATTATTTGGTTTTTAGGTGTTGAGTTTGATAAGTTCTTTATAGATTTTGGATAGTAACCCTTTATGTGATCTGTCATTTGCAAATATCTTCTCCCATTCTGTTGGTTGCCTTTTAGTTTTGCTGATTGTTCCTTTGCTGTAGAGAAGCTTTTTACCTTGATGAGGTTCCAGTAGTTTATTTTTGCTTTTGTTTCCCTTGCCTCTGGAGACATGTTGAGTAAGAAGTTGCTGCAGCTGAGGTCAAAGAGGTTTTTGCCTGTTTTCTCCTCTAGGATTTTGATGGCTTCCTGTCTTACGTTTAGGTCTTTCATCCATTTTGGGTTTTTGTATGGTGTAGAAAGTGGTCCAGGTTCATTCTTCTCCATGTCACTGTCCAGTTTTCCCAGCGCCACTTGCTGAAGAGACTGTCTTTATTCCATTGGATATTCTTTCCTGCTTTGTCAAATATTAGTTGGCCATACATTTGTGAGTCCATTTCTGGGTACATGCAAAAATCCTCAACAGGATGTTAGCCAACGTATTAAAAGAATTGTTCACCCCGACCAAGTGGGATTTATACCTGGGATGCAGGGCTGGTTCAATGTCTGCAAAACAATTAACGTGATTCATCACATCAATAAAAGAAAGGACAAGAACCATATGATCCTCTCAATAGAGGCAGAGAAAGCATTTGACAAAATACGGCATCCTTTCTTGATAAAAACTCTCAAGTAGGGATAGAAGGAGCATACCTCAAGATCATAAAAGCCGTATATGAATAACCCAATGTTAATACCATCCTCAATGGGGAAAAACTGAGAGCTTTCCCTGTAAGGTCGGGAACACTACAGGGATGTCCACTCTTGACACTGTTATTCAGCATACAATTGGAAGTCCTATCCTCAGCAATCAGATAACACAAAGGAAAAAATCTATCCAAACTAGCAAGGAGGAAGTCAAACTTTCACTCTTCACAGATGACATGATCCTCTATACAGAAAACCCAAAAAATTGCACCAAAAAACCTACTAGAACTGATCCATGAATTCAGCAAAGTTGCAAGATATCAAATCAATGCACAGAAATTGGTTGCATTTGTATACACCAATAATGAAGCAACAGAAAGAGAAATCATGGAATTGATCCCATTTACAATTCCACCAAAACCCATAAAATACCTAGGCATAAACCTAACCAAAGAGGTGAAAAAATGTATACACTGAAAACTATAGAATACTTTTTAAAATTTTTTTAATGTTTATTTATTTCTGAGAGAGAGAGAGAGAGAGAGAACATGAGCAGGGAAGGGGCAGAGAGAGAGGGAGACACAGAATCTGAAGCAAGTTCCAGGCTCTGAGCTGTCAGTACAGAGCCCAATGTGGGGCTTGATCTCATGGACATCGAGATCATGACCTGAGCCAAAGAATCATGCAACCAACTTAGCCACCCAGGTGCCCCCGAAAACTATAGAAATCTTATAAAAGAAATTGAAGAAGACACAAAAAAAATGGAAAAAGATTCTATGCTCCTGGATAGGAAGAACAAATATTGTTAAAATGTTGATACTACCCAAAGCAATCTACATATTCAATGGAATCCCTATCAAAATAACACCAGCATTCTTCACAGAGCTAGAACAAACAATCCTAAAATCTGTATGGAACCAAAAAAGACCCCGAATAGCCAATGCAATCCTGAAAAAGAAAACCAAAGTAGGAGGCATCACAATCCTGAACTTCAAGCTATACTGCAAAGCTGGAATCATCAAGACAGTATGGTACTGGCACAAAAACAGACACTTAGATCAATGGAACGGAACAGAGAACCCAGAAATGGACCCACAAATGTTTTTATTTGTATTTGTACTTAACAGTATACTCCAAGATGATTTTTTCTTTATCAGAAAGACAAGAAAATAATTTTTGCTATGTATCTATAGATGTCTTCCATGGCCAATGTGAAAATTGTGGAATTTTATGTGAAATTTTAATGTAATAATAATGAAAATTACGCTATACTGTTTTTATGGCACTTTAATGGCTCACCCCAAAATATTCCTAGATTATCTATCAATCTGTCTTATATTTATCTATCTACCTATTGATTGTGGGTTCTTCTAACTCCCTTATCCAGCCTCCATCAGATGCAACCATACCCTGCCTTTCCACGAGTCTCACCTCTGCTACATGGATCAAAATTTACTTTCTTCAAGCTATGCATACTTGAATTTCTCTGATACTTGGTATTTTGAATATCTCACTCGGAATAGTTTAACATGCGAGTTTTCTGTCAGAGCTCTCTCTTAATATTTATCAATAGATGTCTTTATTAAAAGAATTCTAAATGAACCTGTGTACATGTACTTGGAGTCCCTGTGACTGAGCGCTTCTCCATAAGAACTTCTTAATAAATTAGGGAATTATCGCAGACTTTCTGTAATCAAAGTGTAGGGAATGAGTTTATAAATTGGGTGTAAAACTAATGCAGCTTAGTATATTCACTGAAAAGAATTTCACTGAAGCTTCTGTTTAATAAAGTGAAATGTTCATTTTAAGTGAATATTCAACTCTGTGATACACCATCTTAAAGTTATGTTTAAGTCTAATCATTAGATAATTTTCTTTGCAGCTTTTAGATCTAAATCTTGGTCTAAAATCAAATAGTAATGATAGGCCCCCTTCATTCCCTCAAACATTTGATCAGGTATGCAATTCTAAATAAAACCTTCAAAATTCATGTCAGTGTCACGTTTCAAGAAAAATATGCAAGATATGGTAAAATTAGCTTCCAGCTAGAAATGAAAAAAATCCCATCACTCTCTCTCTCTCTCTGCTTATAACTTGAAGCCAATTTTAATGCTAATATAATACAATTAAAATAATAGAGTAATCTTAATACTACGATCTATAATGACTTCCATTACTAAGCATGGCACTTACTGTTTTATTCATTTATATACTGTCTTTCATGAATCCCTATACCAATTAATGAAATGTAGATATTATTAACTTCACTATGAAAATTATGATTAAAAGGCTGAGGGATTAAACAACTTTCAAGAGGTGATATTGCAACTTATTTGGCAAGATTGGAATGTTTTACTTAGGATACAGGAGCTCGCCACTTAGTCTCCTGGAATGTTTTAGAAACTGTTTATTACACCGAAGGCCATCGCTGTGAAGCACTTTGAGCCGACATCTGTGTATTCTGAGCATTCTTGTGGCCACCTTACTCTTCCCTTTAGGTGGGTGTAGTATTCTTTGTGAATGAAAGATGCTCATACGGCCTCAGTATGTGTATTTGGATGTTTTACAGGAGCCCAGAGGGCAAGGCTAGGTCAATGAGGCTCGTGAATACCCTGAATAATACAGAACTGAGAAGTCTCTTATTCAACAGTTCTCAGTGCCTGTGTAACACATGTATTTCTGGTGCTGTCGATACAACCGATCCCTGCTCTCAAGAAAGTTCTAGGCAAGGAAACTCAGACACACGGTTCTAGTGAGTGTTAGATAAATTTTAATAAGGAAGAGTGCAATATTCTCTGTATAGAAATGCATAAGGGAAATTATCAGGTATACCTCAGGTCAAAATATGTGGATGGGTAGAGGAAATAGACAAGTATAAAGGGAAAGAAAAATGGGTAAGTGGGAGAATGAGAAACTTTTCTTCAGCAAGACAACATTAATAGGGTCTAAATGAAAGCCGTAGAGTGCGATATAATATTTATTGAACAGTCAGCTGATAAAAAGACTTACACTGTGATATACGGAGAGCTCTTATGAACCAGTAAGGCAAAGTAGGAGAACGGACAAAAGACATGAAACAACACTTCACAAATGTCCAACATTGTAAAACAGTTCAAATCACTGTGAGGTAACGATGCGTACCTACCGAATGGCTAAACTTACCAACTGTCAGCAGAGCAGTGGACCACTCACAATAGAACGTGAGCTCACACAACAAGTTTAGAAGACTTAAAATGGCAGGGACCTAGCCCATACATGCGTGTCTGTCTGACAATTATATTCTTATATTTCACACAAATGCCTTCATGTGTAAGAACACACGCAGAAGGACCTAGTGCTGTTCGTCGCGGCATGCCCTGGAAACAACCCAAACGCCATCACCAGTGTGAAAAGGAAACAAAGTTGGGGGTGCCTGTCTAATGAACACAGTACATCCATTAAAACGAGAGTGCAGGGACTACACTTGATGTACCTAACTCCCACATGCATGCCGACCATGAAAGACATAGTAATACTTGAACAAAGTCAGTAATTAAATGACATTGTATAGTTCTATTTGTATACAGTTTCAAACAAGTGAAATTAATCTATGATAATAGAAAGGCCATCTTTAGAGTGGAAGGAGCAGGAGCGATTGATAGAAAATATAGAGAATAGAGGGCTTCTGAAATATTGACGATATTCTAGTTCTTAATATCATGGCATTTAGAATTAAATACAACTTGGTGATAGTTCATCAGGTTATGGATTTATGGTTTATAAAAGTCTGTCATATATAGCCCTTCCATACAAGGTTTAGTTTTTAAAAGCAAGTTGTATTTTGTTGCAACAAATAATCCTTGTAAACACATCCCTGAGCATACGTTTCATTATTTATGTAAAATAAATTGCTCAAAATGAACTACTGGGACCTTATAAAGATAAAAAGCTTCTGCACGGCAAAAGAAACAACCAACAAAACTAAAAGGCAACCAACGGAATGGGAAAAGATATTTGCAAATGACATATCGGACAAAGGGCTAGTATCCAAAATCTATAAAGAACTCACCAAACTCCACACCCGAAAAACAAATAACCCAGTGAAGAAATGGGCAGAAAACATAAATAGACACTTCTCTAAAGAAGACATCCGGATGGCCAAGAGGCACATGAAAAGATGCTCAACGTCTCTCTTCATCAGGGAAATACAAATCAAAACCACACTCAGATATCACCTCACGCCAGTCAGAGTGGCCGAAATGAACAAATCCGGAGACTACAGATGCTGGAGAGGATGTGGAGAAACGGGAACCCTCTTGCACTGTTGGTGGGAATGCAAATTGGTGTAGCCACTCTGGAAAACAGGGTGGAGGTTCCTCAAAAAATTAAAAATAGACCTACCCTATGACCCAGCAATAGCACTTCTAGAAATTTAGCCAAGGGATACAGGAGTACTGATGCATACAGGCACTTGTACCCCAATGTTTATAGCAGCACTCTCAACAATAGCCAAATTACGGAAAGAGCCTAAATGTCCATCAACTGATGAATGGATAAAGAAGTTGTGGTTTATATACACAATGGAGTACTACGTGGCAATGAGAAAGAAGGAAATATGGCCCTTTGTAGCAACGTGGATGGAACTGGAGAGTGTGATGCTAAGTGAAATAAGCCATTCAGAGAAAGACAGATACCATATGTTTTCACTCTTATGTGGATCCTGAGAAACTTAACAGAAACCCATGGGGGAGGGGAAGGAAAAAAAAAAAAAAAAAAGAGATTACAGTGGAAGAGAGCCAAAGCATAAGAGACTCTTAAAAAACTGAGAACAAACTGAGGGTTGATGGGGGGTGGGAGGGAGGGGAGGGTGGGTGATGGGTATTGAGGAGGGCACCTTTTGGGATGAGCACTGGGTGTTGTATGGAAACCAATTTCACAATAAACTTCATATATTAAAAAAAGATAAAGACAATATCACAAAAATAAATAAATAAAATAAAATAAATTTCTTTTCCTAATTCAAAAAAATAATAAATTGCTCAAACTACATTTATTAGGTCTAAGCAAATAAATATCAAAGGCAAAGCCTCAAAGAAATGTTTTATAAACAACGTAGGTATTAGAACTATAGATCAAATATGCAATTGCAAGGATGGTCAGATGCACTTTTGGAATACAGCAGTCCATCACAGGATATACGACAAAAAATATATCTCAAAAACTTTTTCAGAGGGGCGCCTGGGTGGCGCAGTCGGTTAAGCGTCCGACTTCAGCCAGGTCACGATCTCGCGGTCCGTGAGTTCGAGCCCCGCGTCAGGCTCTGGGCTGATGGCTTGGAGCCTGGAGCCTGTTTCCGATTCTGTGTCTCCCTCTCTCTCTGCCCCTCCCCCGTTCATGCTCTGTCTCTCTCTGTCCCAAAAATAAATAAAAACGTGGAAAAAAAAATTTAAAAAAAAAAAAAAACTTTTTCAGAGACACTTCATAATAAAACAAAAGTATACAATTGAAGAACAGTGTCTTTAATCTTCTGTGCTTGCCAGTACATTTATTTATTATGTGTATAAATAGTTACAGATATATCTATACATAGACTACAATAGCAGCATTCCGACTGAAACTTGCTTTCTCATTCTGGTGTTGAAGATGTAGAAGGAGTAACTAACCCTCACTTACCTCAACAGTCCAATCGCCTCTTGTTATTTTCTCAAAAAGAATTCAGCAGTTGAACCTGAAAGCATTGTCTTAGATATACTGAAAAGACAAGGCACCCCTCCAGAAAAGCTAATTGGATACGAAGCTTATGTCCCTAGGGGAATAATCTTGGGTTTTATAATCATAGAATTATGCAGCATTTCTACTGGAGACAATCTTTTCGTTATTGTTTAATAGTTTCTATGATTATCTTCACGACATGAATCTCTTTATATGGAATCACCATCAGTAAATATGTCAGGGAATTTAACTCTGGGTACTCAAAGCGGTGAAATGTGAATCCACTCTTCTGTGTACTTTTAACATGTGTGCATCAGCACGAACAGAATTCAGGAGACGGGACTTCTTCTCAAAGATATGAGTTCTTCTCAAAGACAAAGAAGGCTGCCTTCTCTGCAGAGAAGACAGATTTGCTTTAGGGGCAAGGCGCCCAAGAGCTTTGAAGTGTTTGGATGCCTTTTTTATGTGTCTCCTGGAATTCAACTTGATGAAGCAAATATGTTGCAAACAGTTCCTCACTAGGCTAGGCGGTGGGTTATTAGATATTTTGTGTGCACCTGCCAACAGAGCCTTCTGTGAAGACTAATTGAGCAATTACTGCAATTATATGGTCATAAGGGAACCTTGTAATCCTGTCCTTAAGGATACCCAAGCATAATTGGGCCATGGGTGAATTTCCAAGTTCTTCAGCATAATTCTTCTTCTCTAATCCAGCGGTAAAATTAGAAGCTAAGAGAAATAAGGAGGCGGGAGAGGAACGGAGCAGTAGTTACTATCTGCTTGGAGAGGATGGTTCTTCAAAAGAAACGCGTCTGCTAGTTTTTCCCCTTTTCTAAGGCCTGGGGAGCCTGCTGTGGCAGTGGTCAGCGCGGGCCGGTTTCCTTCAGGTCCGGCTCCGTGTGGTGATCTGCTACCGGGCTGGAAAATTCAGTACAATACAAATTGACATGAATGTATTTAGTAAGTAGATATTAACTTGCCAAATATTATACATGATTGCATGTTTTTTCCCCCATAAAATTCTTTCTTTTCTAAGGAATAGTTTCTCGCTGGCATTTCCTTGGTTAGTTGTATGTCCTTCCCATGGCTGGCGATCTCCCATACAGAGATTTTTGGTGATGGAGAAGTTCAAAACTTGATGCATCTTAGTATGTTGTTTCTTCTAATGGGTACATGTTTCCTTTTCCAACTCTGGCTTAAATGCTACTTATCTTTATAAAAAATTTCATTACATACTGTAACAGTAGCATCCTACACAAAACACAGTATCCTTTAATGTTACATATTACCAGTGTTAGAAATCCTCAAGATTCAAGCAGCCCAATATACTTGGGATGTAATGTTAGAAATCATAGCTGAGAATTCATCCTTTTCACCTTTAAACCTATATTTTCTTAAAAAAAAAAAAAAAAACAAACCTCATGAACAGTAGCCTAAGAAAAAATTTTTCTTAAGTCGCTAGTCTTTGTAAGAAAAGACAAAAATCAGTCCTAAGAAGTTATATAAGACAACTGTACTCCCAAATTTCCAGAAACTCATTGAAGCCTTCACCAAGAGGGTTTATTTATTGTATTCTCACTAGTACAATTTGCTAATTTATAGTATTAAAATTAGTACAGAGTGTGGAAATTACACAGTGAAACAGGACTGAATGGCTTTAAATACATTTCATCCCACCTCCCTTCTTCACTTCTAGGCCCACTCTCCCGAGACAGCCACATGCTGGTATTTCTAGTTTCAATTCTTCTGATTCTAGATGTCACGTAATTCTAAACGGCGTACTTGTTTCTTTTTATTTCTTCAGTTCTCACCATACATTTATTAATAACCAACTATGAAAGATGAGGAATTTAATTAGAACCTTTCCCTCCCTTTTGGTTTTGTTTATTGTGTTATTTTTAGTTTTTTTTTTCCTGTTGTTCATATAATTTTAAAAAATATGACTGAAGCCCCATTTCTCATTCCAGCAACTTGTGCAGAAGAGGATTTTAAACTATGTGACTCATTACCCAAACTAAAACTGTCTATGTGTTGGTCACTTAGCAGAGAAAGGTGTCAGCAGAGAAACCCCAATGTGATCTGGTCATGTTTAGCACTCTCCCAGAAGACCTCAGGTTCAGTTTTTTTTTTTTCTTGTTTTGTTTTCTGTTTTTTTTGTTTCGTTTTGCTTTTAATTCTAGGTAAGTTATTTCAAAAAGCAGGAGTCTAGGATCCCTTAGTATATTTCTCTGGCCATGGGAAGGAAGACAGGCTGCAAAACATCCTGAGAGTTGAATTCCCTTCGCAAGATCTGCATGCTACTGTACTTTTGGAAGACCCACCACAGATTTATTAGTTGAACCAGAACTGCAGTAGCTTGGCTGCATGCTGACTTTGGCTAACGCCATCAGGCTGCTTTGACAAATGTCTAGGATGACCTATCAGCCCTCCACTCCTGTGTTCAAACATACAGACTTGAAGAGCTTTGGATGCTTTCAGTGTCAGGAGAAATACAGGATTACAGAGGAAGGAAATTGTCTGTTGGGCAGGTGTGTGTGCGTGTGTGTGTGTGTGGTGAGAGAGAGAGAGAGAGAGAGAGAGAGAGAGAGAGAGAGAAGTGACGCAATGATAGAGTGAAACAGAGAACGAGGGACAGAAATAGGGAACAAGGGAAAGAGTTGAGGAAGACTGTTGTATTGTGATGTGTTGTATTGTGTGGAAAGAACAACAACCAAAAGAACAGTAGTCATCCTGATTTAATGGAGTGATTTTGATATTGGTTTGACATTTTCATGGATCTGAAGACACATTAAAAAGGTGAATACAGTATTGCGAAGTTATCCCTACCAGGAGCTCTTTGTTTTTAGGAAGATATTAAAAACGTTTAGGCTATGGAGAGCCTATTAGAGATTTTTAAGTCTGCAGAACCCCTAAGATGTATGTGAACTCCAAATATTTGCTCAATGATTACCTTTAATTATTTCAACTTCAAAAATTTAACTTTTTAGCAATATACTTGTGTTTAATATAACTTACCGTAACTTAATCAAAATTAAGTATTCCATGTTACAGTTTCATATTCTTGCATTTCTTTTCAGCAGGCCACTACTCTACATTTCTGCTGAGATTAGAAAGTACTGATTTTATATAAAAGTATATGATACATTTCAAGGTTCTCTCATTTGAGAAGATATAATATAAAATAACGTTGCAGTGATTCCTTAGACTGTGAAGTCAGATATTGAAACAGACATTATTTCCCTTTAAAATTACTAGTATGTTTGGACTGAGGGCTTGCAGAGACTTAAAGCAGTATTTCTCAAACTGTGTTCTAAGGCAATGTAAGAGTTCAAGGAGATGTTAATGGATGATTCTAGAAAATGTGCAAATAACACCCCCTTCTTAGATGGCCATTATGCAAATTAGCACAAAAGTCTCCGAAAAGACCTGCAGGAAAGTGGATTCACTTTTTGAAAGTTTCTTTCATATCCTGTGTCGCAAGCTTATCTGTGAAGAGTGCACATTTGTTTTTTCAGCATATTTGTTACAAAGAATGATTGATCATTCAGTACAGGGGCCAAGAAACTCTGTCCTACATACCATTCGTCTTTGTAAATAAAGCTTTATTGCAGCATAGTCATACCCACTTGGTTGATTTTGTGTTACAGTGTCAGAGTTGAGAAGCTGACACGGAGACTCTCTGTCCAGCGAAGCCTAAATATATTTATTATCTGGTCCTGTACAGAAAACGGCTACCAGTCCTGATAGTGGAACAGAATACCACTGGACATCATATTGGCAAACACTGGCTTAGAGAAATATATCATGATTTTAAACAGAGTCCTCTTGCATATAATTATAAATTAAATGTATATGCATGTACGTACATGCATAATATATAATTAATTATGCTATATGACATTTGCAGTGATGGGGCTTTGATTTCTATTCAGTTAAAGCATTGATTTTTAAAATTTTGTTTTTAATGTAATTAAGGGATTACATTTTTAAATGTAATTTTTTAATTTTTTTTAATTTTAAATGTAATTAGAAAGTAATTTTTAAAACATGAGTTAGGAAGAAAAAGAATGTAAATATTCTTACAAATCTTGTCTACAGACAGATAAAATTATATTTGGTAGCCTCATACTTCTGATTTAATTATCTAGGGAAGATGCAGATTTATTGATCTCTTTCTTCCTCGTCTTCCTCTTAGGAGAAAACCCTGATATAAAGTTCCAAGTGTGTAATTACTATGACTTTTCATTCTGACCCTGAGGACACATTGTTCCCTCTTTGAATTCAAAATTAACTAGTATAATGTGTTAAATTTCAAATCTCGAAAGCTGAGTTTAACTACTAGTTCAGGTATTGCCTAGCTGTCCAGACTGTAATGTCTCATATCTGAGTGTCAGTTCTCCATGAGGCGTTAAGAATAAAGTGGGACTAAACACTCCCATTTTTTTTTTCCAGGAAGAACTGAACCCCATCGTGGTTACCCGCCCATCCAAGCTGTTGACCAGGACCGGAACATTCAGCCACCAGCAGATAGACCCAGGCATCCTCTACTCTATCCTTGTTGGTCCGTATCTGGTAACGTTTTACACTCTCACTCATCGTTCTAGAATCATGCATAAATAGTTGTATCCAATCAAAGGAAACACCTTTAATAACAAAGGTGGCCTTCTTAGAAGTTATTATTTTTATGTAAAAATAAATTCAGAAATAATAATTTTCAGGGTGCATGGGTGGCTCAGCAGGTTAAGCAGCCGACCCTTATTTTCTGCTCAGGTCGTGATCTCACTGTTGTGAGGCTGAGCCCAGCCTGCGTTGGGCTCCACGCTCAGAGTGGAGTCTGCTTAAGATTTTGTCTCTCCCTGGGGCGCCGGGTGGCTGCGTCGGTTAAGCGTCCGACTTCGGCTCAGGTCACGATCTCACGGTCCGTGAGTTCGAGCCCCGCATCAGGCTCTGTGCTGACACCTCGGAGCCTGGAGCCTGTTTCCGATTCTGTGTCTCCCTCTCTCTCTGCTCCTCCCCTGTTCATGCTCTGTCTCTCTCTGTCTCAAAAATAAATAACGTTAAAAAAAAAAAAAAAAAAGATTTTGCCTCTCCCTCTCCCTCTCCCCGTCCCCAGCTTGTGCTCTCTGGTGCTCTCTCACAAAACAAAACAAAACAAAACTAAACAAAACAAAACAAAACCAAACCACATCTTTCCCCTCAGAATTAGCTTTAGTGAGATATGTTAAACAAAAAATGGAAAACTTTCATTAAGAAAGTGAAACAACTTTTAAAAAATAGGATATTAATCTACATATTGGTAACTTTCTCTGTGTTCCGTCACAAAGAATTCTCTGAGAAAAATTTGAAAAAAATCCATTGAAAATGTACAGTTTGCTCTACTAGTATTTTATCATTGGTTGGAGACAATTATGTAATTCTGAGACGACATGAGTGAATTAAATAAGGGCTTTTGGCACCAAATGGGAGAAGGATCACGAGTACCCAAAGGCTCACAACACGTTGTACCCTTGGCTGGTTTTCCTTGAAAAGTTTCACAGGAGCTCTTCTGGCTCGTGCTTGTACGTAGACTGGTAATTGCACCGAAGCAAAAATGCTGAGAATGTGATTATGCCATCTTCCCAAATTGCTTTTGCTAAAACATGGATGTTGCTGCTTTGCGTGGTTAGAGCATCTAGAGAGACAGATGCGTGTGAGACCATACCTCTCCTAGTGAGAAAGGGGTTGCTCTTGAAATGGGCTTCAGAATGACTGTTCAGCGGAATTCAGCACTACTCTCAACTCCTGAGCCTTTAGTCTGTGTGCATGTGCACATACTTAACAATACAGCAGCCTACAAGACACCAGACAGATTGCCAAATATGATCCTATATCCTACTTAGAAATGCTGTCTGTAAAGAAAATAAAGCAGTTCTGTTTTATTTGGTGTCTGGAACTGTGCGCATCTCATAACCCCATGGTAGAGATGAGATCATTACATTTTTAAAAAGTCCTTATGTACATAAGCGTCAGTCTTTGAAGTCTGTAAGGCCTGGAGCATACATCAAAAGAAATAACCATTGTTCATTTCATCAACTGGAGGTTTGATCGTATGTCAGTCACTGTGCTACGTGCTATAGATGCAAAGGTGAGAGGTAGAAGTTCTAGGTTAGGGAGGGGTGGAGAAAATTACGTAGAAAGTTATTTCGGCAGAAGGGTCAGGGTTCCCAGGTAGAACACAGGAGAGAAATTACCTAGAAAGTTGAGACAGCATGTGTAAAATCCAAAGGATGAACTTGAAAGCCAGTGTTGGAGAAGCCTGCTTCCCATGGTGGGATGAAATCCAGTGGTGTTCATGAGTTTCTTTCACTCTTAGAAATTATATTTATTTTTTCTTTTGATAAATGAGAACCTACTCTGTGGAGGGAGACAGATTCCTCACTTCGTGGAGCTGGTGTTCTGGCAGAAGCAAAGGCAACAAGCAAGAAGCGTATTATGTGTTTATTATAGAAGAGAGAAGGCGGTCAGCACTGTGGGGAAAATGGAGCCCAGAGAGGTGTTGTAGTATAAACTGCAGCATTAGATAGGATGATCAGGGCACACCTCACTGAACAGATGAGATTTGAGCAAAGTCTCACAGAAGCTGACGCAGTTACCCATGTTGATGTCTGGAAGAATAGGCGGAGATAAAAAACTGGAGCTTGCCTGCTGGGTTTCAGAAGCATCGAGGAGAACAGGAGCGTTGGAGATGAGTGAGTGAGAGGAAGTAGAAAGAGGAGGTGAGACACAGAGGGGTCAGAACTTACAGAGTCTAGTATGCTATCGATCGACTTTGTCATTTACTCTGAGCGAATGGAGAAGCCAAGGTAGTAATGAGAGCAGAATGATGCATTGGCGGCCTGTATCACCAACCACCAATGTAGTATGATGGATGGTCCTAAACAATAGACACATCCACTAGCAGTGTCTTTGTTTTTGCAAATAAGTTAAATAAAATGATGTCATTTATAGCATTTGCACTTCTAGAGGACGGGGCCTTGTACAGATAGTTGGAACTGTATTCAAATCCTGACTGTAACACTTATTAATCATATAATGCTAGGTGAGTTACTCATCTCTCTGCTTCCGATGGCTCCTCTTTAAAATGGAGTTTAGGGGCCCCTGGGTGGCTGAGTCAGTTCAGCGGCCGACGTTGGCTCAGGTCACGATCTCACGGTTCATGAGTGTGAGCCCCTCTGTTAGTACAGCCCCTCTGTTAGCACAGAGGCTGGAGCCTGCTTCAGATTCTGTGTGTTCCTCTCTCTCTCTCTCTGCCCCTCCTGTGATCGCACTCTGTCTGTGTCTCCCAAAAATAAACAAACATTAAATAAATAAATAATAAATAAATAAAATGGAGTTATTAAAAACGGACCTGCTATAAAAAGGTTTTGAAAATTTGATTCAATATAGGTAAATGTGTAATAATGCCTGGGAAAAAGCTAGTGCTCAATAATGTTAATTCATGTCACCATTACCATTAGGAAGAAAAATCACCTTTCCTAAGTTAGACAAGACTGGTAAGAACAGAAGCACACACACACAGAGAAACGTACACAACAGGATTTCCATGGCTCTGATTTTCCTTACTTGGCAAGACCTCTTCATTTTCCTTAAGTCCCCCCCCGCCCAGTAGTTCTGAGTGCATGTCCCTCAGAGCTAGTTTTCTCAGCCTTCATCTGGACAGCTCCCCACTGCTCTCGCACATTCTTGGCGGTCTACTTACTAAATGGGAGGATGTGCATGTTCAGGTGTGCAGAAGGGCCGTCCAAGGACTGTTGCCAGTTCCTTCACTGTTCCTACCGTAACTATCGTCAATGGTGGAATTACTCTTCTACCACTGATCATCCCCAACAACCTCACCCTGTGTCACCTCAATCCACTATTTCCTAGAGGTGTCCATTGGCTTTCTTCACAGAAAAATGATACCATTCTACCTGTGAAGGATGGGATTAGCAGGGATACTCTGAGTGAAAGATATTCAGAGTATAAGCGATTGAAAACTCAAAAAAAAAATCCCTCAAAATTGACTCCTGCCTTAAAATGGAAATTCCTTTATCCCAAAATGGGATGACTTTTGGAGGGAATAAGTAAAACTCTGATAGTCAGCCTAACTGATGCCCCTTCTGTGTTTTACTATTAGGACGATGAAATTTAGGTTTAAGTTGGAGCATTCACTAAAGGACAACAACAACAAAAGTGACAATAAAATCTCAAATGATTAAGTGCAAAATAGAATTTTATGGTAAACTAAAATTTTCCATAAAACTGACATAAATTTAGATGAACTGAATTTTTTGGGGCGTACTTATCATTTCACAAACACCGAATTATATATTTAAGAAAGTCCTTGTTACATTCAATATAATAAAATCACAGTACAAGTAATATTAGATTAATATTTTAATAATTTAAGGAATTATTCCAGGTGAAGTCATTGAAAATAATCAAGGAAAGACTTGTGAAAAATTTCCCTTCCCTAAAAGCTGTGACAAACCAGTATAAACCAAAGTGAAATCATAATTTTGGATCATTAATTGCTGAATTAACCAAGTCTTACAGCAACCCAGGGAACATTTATTCAAGAAAAACAGCTGACTCTTGGTTGTGTTTTTTTTTAGCTTAGTGGAATTTTTCATTTGCCTGAGTCACATTGCCTGCTAGTTAGTTCAGGAGGAGCATTAAATACAACAACCTTGGAACACCTGGGTGACTCAGTCGTGTCTGACTCTTGATTTCAGCTCAGGTCATGATCTCATGGTTCATGAGTTCGAGCCCCATGTCAGGCTCTGTGCTGACAGTGCATAGCCTGCTTGGGATTCTCTCTACCCCTTTCTCTCTGCTCCTTCCCTGCTCACACACACACATGCTGTCTCTCTTTTCCAAAATAAGTAAGTAAACTTAATAAAAATAACAACCTGCATTCCCAAAGTATCTTGACAGTCTCTTGAAAAACAGAACAAAACTGGAGCTCTTCCAAAGCCTCATTTCCAAAGAAACATCATGTGACCCGGCTGGTGGGTCCCTGGAAGAACCCATATAAAAGGCTAACTCAGATTTCACCCAGCACAAAAAGTCTTGTTTGAGGGATGGTTAGGGAGCAGTGGGGAAGGAGTTTCTCAAAAACATTACAGGGCAAGTGTTTTAACTTTGTTGCTTGCCTGAAGCGATAGACAAAAATTGGAACACGCGATTGGCTAACCAGTAAGCTTAAAAAGAAAGTTAGGAATGATGTCCACAGGGTATGCAAAAACTTTGACATATTTGTAGGAATCTTGGAAGGACAACAGTAAGAATAGTAGCGTGTGAATTTTCAGAAAACACCTGAGAAAGTCTTAAGTTTTCATATCTGGCTTACCTTGAGTTTCTGCCAAAGCAGAGAGAAAAGACTAGGGTGGAGCTTTAAACAGCAGAATTAAGGACTAACTGTGATCTAACATCAGCCAGTGCTCCCAAACAAAGACTAGGATACTTCTTGTTTCCAAGTATGTAAAAAATCTCCGCCCCATCATTACCTAAACACTAAACCAAGTACAGGTTTCAGTGGCCCCACGTGACAAAGCAGGCATATATTAGAGTTACCAGTTCAGAAAGCATTACTTGGAAAAACAAATGAGCAGCATCTTCAGCAGACGCTGGGGAGGGAAGAAATCTGATGTTCAGTGTTGTCACATAATACTGTTTGAAATGACCCGCTTTTAAGAGAACCTGGGACACTGGAATGAAACAGGGAAGAATGGCTGATACACAGGGAAAATAAATCAACAAACGTGTTTCTGAGAGATTCTAGGCATTAGACTTAACAAAGACTTTCAGTTGGGTGTTTCAAAGATGGTCAAAGAGCTAAAGATGATCACGTGCAAGGCTCTAACGAGACGAAGAAGGGCATTTCCATGACTGTCCCCACATCGTCATTAACAAAGATATGATAGAATATGTGTTTATGTCTAATAACATAAGAAGGTCTCCTAACTTTTAGTTTATAATAGCAGCTTGTAATATTAGCATTTTTAAGGACGGATGCTCATACCAGAGCATCTACCGTGTGACAAATAATATGTATTAACTACAACAAGTAGATAAGCATTACATACTAAAATGTAAATATAAAAATATGATTAATAGCTACTTTTGCCTATTATTCAAAGTCAGTGTGGTCACTATGGTAATATTATGTATATTCTGGCAATTAAAGAGTTGCTATAACACATTGGTGAATAATGGAGACACCACATGCACCTGGGTGGCTCAGTCAGTTGAGCCTTCGATTTCTGCTCAGGTCATGATCTCGCAGTTTGTGGGTTCCAGCCCTGTGTCAGGCTGTGTGCTGACAGGCCAGAGCCTGGAACCTGCTTCGGATTCTGTGTCTCCCTCTCTCTGCCCCAACCCAGCTCGTGCTCTGTCTCTTTCTCAAAAATAAATAAACATCTAAAAAAATTTTTTTAAATAAATAAAAGAAGAATGACAATACCAGGGGCTTCTGGGTGGTGCAGTTGGTTAAACATCTGACTCTTGGTTTCGGCTGAAGTCGTGATCTCACATGAGTTTGTGAGTTTGAGCCCATGTCCACTTTATGCCGATAGCTCCGAGCCTTCTTGGGATTCTCTCTCTTCCTCTCTCTCTGCCCCTCCCCCGTTCACACACAAACTCATGGGGGAAACATTTTGGGGGGAAAAAATAAAAAAAGAAGAGCAACATCAGACCCACAAACCTTAGGTTCAAATATTTTTATGAACATGCATTAACTCTGATAAGTATTATTAAGTATTAGTATTTTTGGGCCCAGGCATACAGTATACTCATTTTGAAAAAACCATGAGGAAGATACAGATTTAAATATGTATTTTAAGTGGATAACACAATGAAAACATGTCCTGGGCCCCCAAATCCCTCCTTTCGATATTTTGGACTTCACAAATACTTGGGGAAGAGTCCAGAATTTTCATTTATCTGCTTTTACTTTCTTCTTTTATTTTCCCAGTGCCACATACCTTATAGCTGCATCCTTTTTTACATGTTGGCCTTTCGAACACTAAGTCACCTCACACATAGTCTATTAGTTCATTCCCTCAGGTCTTTCTGTTTTCCAGGATGTTGATTCTAATTCTGAGTAACTTCCACTGATTCAGAAATTTTCTCCTTTTCCTTTCTGGATTTATTATTCTCTGTTATCAGGAACTTATTACTAGCTAATAAGCTGGAGTATTGTGCACTATTATTATTATCATGTAGGCATGAGAGAGAAGCTTGATTTTATGGCACACATTATTGGGAGATGTTTCTCCTACTATACAGGTCTTATTACTGAGTTTCAGTATTGTTCATATTTTTATGGGTTCCCCTGGAAATTGTTCCAGAGAACTATTCATTTCCAAACACATTGAGCTTCTTGTCCTGTCCCCTACAAGGATCAATAGAGTAGAATAATAAGCTACAAATACTGGAACTTTCAAAAAATATCTGCTAAAAATGAGAGCATTGATTGATCCAAAGATAAGTATGTTATCTAGAGTAATGGGGCATGTAGGGTATATGTTAGTAAAGGTACAAGTTTAAATATCCTTACAAAGAACCTCTAAAACACAGTGTTTTAAATCAAATAGAAGTATCTTTCTTTCTCCAGTAACAGCCCAGAAGGCTATGGCCCTGGGTTTGTGGGAAAACTATGATTCTTATACTTGGTTTGCTATGTTACTCGGCCAGTGGGGGGGAAAAAAGAAAAAAGATAACGTTCAGGGCAAGAAACTTTGTGGAAATGAACCAAAATTCATCACAACATGAAGACAGTGTAAGCTGAGGAAACATAAGGGAAGTTGTAGAGACAGTGGTTAGTGCTTTAGTTGTCTGTTCTTGTACAATAAACCACAGACATTAGTGACCTAAAATGGCAGCTGTGGTATTTCTCATATTTCTGTGGGTTGATTGGGATCAACTGGGCAGTTCTTTTGTTTCCACGGTGTCGTTGAGGCTACTCAAATGTGTGCATTCAGCCGGGAGCTAGCCAGGGATATAGACATCCAGTGTGGTTACGCCCCCCCTTCCCCCCCACTGAGCTTACCTTTTCTGTAGCCTTTACTGCAGCTGCATTGACTTTTTAGAAGGTAAAAATGAAGGCTACCAGGTTTTTTTCTTAAAGCTTGGCCCCCAAACGGAATGGTATCATATCTGCCACCCATTGGTCAACTCAAGCCTGAATCTAGCCCCTATTCAAGAAGAGGGGGGCACCTGGCGTGGCTCAGTCATTAAGCATCCGACTTTGGCTCAGGTCATGATCTCACAGTTCATGAATTTGAGCCCCACATGGGATTCTGTGCTGACAGCTCAGAGCCTGGAGCCTCCTTTGGATCTTTGTCTCCCTCTGGTCTCTCTGCCCTTCCCCTGCTCAGGTCTCTCTCTCTCTCTCTTCTCTGTCTCTCACAACAAATAAATGTTAAAATTGTTAATAAAAAAAGAAGAGGGAAATACTGGGCGGCCTACGTGGCTCAGTTGGTTAAGAGTCAGATTCTTGATTTTACGCTCAGGTCATCATCTTATTGTTATGAGATGAGCCCCGCATCAGGATCTTGAGAAGCAGGGAGTGAGCGCTACGATAGCGCGTAGCGCGAATACCGCAACGAGAAGAGAGAGAGAAGAGAAAAGAAGAGGAAAGAGAAAGAGAGGAAAGAAAGAACGCTCCCTCCCCTTGTCTCCCTTCCCCTGTGCCATTCTCTCCTCTCTCTCTCTCTCTCTCTCTCTCTCTCTCTCTCTCTCTCCCCCACCCTCCCTGCCCTGTGCCATCTCTCTCTCTCTCTCTCTCTCTCTCTCTCTCTCTCAAAATAGATAAACATTTAAAAAACAAGAGGGAAAATAGACTCTGCTTCTTGGTGGGAAGCCCAGAATTTGTAGCTGTCTCTAATCTACTTCAGGTCACGTGTGTGTATGTTAGATTTAGATAGTGAATAGTTGGATTGAACAAGTAACTTTTTCATTCCTTGCCCCATGAGTTAAAAATAGTTGAGTAAGCCCTGTAATGTTTAAACATTGTGCGTGCATTACCATTAGTTCAAACTTCAATGCTCACCAGTTGCATAGAGTACTGATTACTATTAATTACATTGGATGTAAGTCCGCATTTCAAGTAATTCTACAAATTGTTTAAAAATGTCAGGCTGGGGGTGCCTAGGTGGCTCAGTTGGTTAAGCTTCCGATTCTTGATTTCAGTTCAGGTCATGAACTCGTGGTTTTGTAAGTTCGAGCCTGTGTCAGGTTCTAGACTGACGGTGCAGAGTCTGCTTGGGACTCTCTCTCTCTCTTCCTCTCTCTATGCCCCTTCTGTGCTCATGCCCACTCTCTCTCTCTCAAAATAAATAAACATTAAAAAAATCGTCAGGCTGAGTTGATGTCCTTGGGTCTTCAGGATGTGACCTAAGAGCATGATTCATTTAGTCCTTGTACTAGGAGCATGGGAGTGAGCATCCTGTCCCTTCGTGGTGTTCACTTTTGCATACATCATTAGTGTTCTTTTCCATCTGAGGTTCACTTGAAGAAATAGTTCTCAGCTGTTTATTCATTTTTGTGAGTATTCGTTTGGTGAAAAATGAACTCTACAAAACACAGGTCACTTTAGCCAGATATGAACCCAAGCCCACTGCCATGTGCTGAAGGCAGGCAAGGGACAGTGCTTCTGTCTCCCTGTATACACTGCATAGTCCCCATGCCTCCCTCAAGACTCCTTGCCTGTGTCCCTATACACATGCCAAGAGCAGCAGGTGTCATCTTGAACAGTAAATATCTGTTAAGCATATTTTTGTATTGTTTTTGGACAAAAGAAATGTGAAATTAAAGTTTTAATATGGGTGGTGGTTATATAGGTCTATACAGTTCCCCAAAACAATCAAAGCTTATCTGTGCATTTAATTGTATGTAAATTGCACCACTAAATAACACCTTGGGCATCACTGCAGTAAACAATATATTAAATTTTGTCTAGATAATTGGGAGATTAAATTGGCATTTTAGCATGTTACCTTAGTTATTATAAACGCATGGAATGTCAGAAGATTGAGGAAGCTATCAGAGCAGTACATGAATGAGAGGGCAAGGCTTTAGGTGAGGAAGCAGAGTAGGACCACAGGAAAACACAGGATGAGAGAATGGTGAGGACACAGGCAAGGAAGAATCACATGGGCAACACATGAAGAGTCAGAGGAATTTGGAGATTGGAATCTGCATAGTCAGAAAAATGGTGGTATTGTCAGCAAAAACTCAGTTCATGGTTTTTATACTTGTTTCAGGTTTAAATAAAGGTATGGGCATTTCATACACCGTAACGTGGTGGTTCTCAAACTTTAGAGATTTTCAGAGGTGCATATTTCTGACCTTGCTTTTCAGGGATTCTCATTCAACAAAACAGGATGGGATCTTAGCTTTTCCTATGCAAGTGGACCAAGATCTACATTCTCAGAAGCACTGCCATAAAAATGCATCAGGAAAATAACCCAGGAAAATCTTTGTAGTATTTTCCTAAATTGAGAAACTGGATACTAATGGAGTAACTTTGATTTTTCTGAAAGACAAGTAAAAGCAGATTTGAGGTTTTATGTTCTTTGGCAGGGGATGGATTACAGAGTTTTTGGCACTGTTTTAGAACAGAAAAGAAGAGTGTATTATTCATTAGAAATAGCTCAACAAAGAGATTGCAAAGAGGATGGATAGACCTGAAGAGATCTGGAAGACATGAGAGTAGGACGAGGGGAGTTTACTGTTTTCCGTTAGAACGATCAAAGATGCACATGAAAAGTGGGACAGCTATAAGGCAAAATGATAAATTTAAAACTAACAGTAGAGAATGGCAAGAAATTAGAGGCAATATCTATCATCTGGGCACCAACCTAGGAATAATGTGATAACAAAAAGAAATGTGCTTTGAAGGCATAGATAAAATATGGTCGAAATTATTGACAAAATTTTAGTATATAACCAGGGCAGCAGGTGCATTGAATATCAAGAGAATGGAACTTTAATACAGTTAACCCCAAGATTAAAATCAAGACAAAAACTAAATGGAGAAAACTCAGAGCTTTGGAGAGATTTTTGGAAAAAAAAAGGACCTTTTTAAAATAATTTTTATTTACGTTTATAATGGGAAAAGAGCCATCTCCTCATATTGTGTTGTGTCATTTTAATGTGAGTAGAGCTGACACAGGCTGTTGCATTAGTTTCAGGTGTACAACATAGTGATCTGACATGTCTGCACGTCACCGTGCTGCACTCACAAGTGTCACTACCATCTGTTCTGTTCTATTGCTATTACCGTGTCATTGACCGTGTTCCTTATGCTCTGATTTTTATTCCCATGGCTTACTCATTCCATTACTGAAGGCTGTAGTTCCCTTCCCCTTCACCCATTTTGTCCATCCCCTACCCACCTTCCCTCTGGTAACCATCAGTTCTCTGTATTCATAGGTCTGATTGTGCTTTGAGTTTGTTTCACTCATTTATTTTTAGATTACACTTGTGAGTGGAATCATATGGTATTTGTCTTTCTCAGCCTGATTTTACTTATCATAAGACCCTCTGAGTTCATCCATGTTGCCTCAAATGGCACGAACTCATCCCTTTTTATGGCTGTGAAATATTCCACTGTATGTATGTGTACATATGTGTATATAAATAATATATACCTTAATTCTTCATCTATTGATGGACACTTAGGTTGCTTCCCTGTCTTGGCTATGTCTTGGCTATTGTAAATGATGCTGAAATAAACACACAGGTGCATATATCTTTTCAAGGTCCTATTTTCCTTTTCCCTGATTAAATACTCTCATGTGGTAGCTCCATTTTTAATTTTTTGAGGAATCTCCACACTGTTTTCCTCAGTATTTACACCAGTGTGCATTGCCACCAACAATGCACATGGGTTCCTTTTTCTCCACATCCTCACCAACACTTGTTGTTTCTTGTGTTTTTCATTTTAGCCATTACTTTATGTGTGAGGTCATATATCGTGGTGGTTTTGATTTGCATTTCCCTAGTGATGAGTGATATTGAGCATCTTTTCATGTGTCTGGTGGCCATCTCGATGTCTTCTTTGAAGAAACGTTTGTTCATGTCTTCTGCCCATTTTTAACTGGATTATTTGTGTTTGTTGCTATTGAGTTTTATAAGTTCTTTATGTATTTTGGATACTAATCCTTGATCAGATATGTCATTTGCAAATATCCTCTCACAGTCAGTAGGCCGCCTTTTTGTTTTGTTGATTGTTTGCTTTGCTGTGTAGAAACTTTTTATTTTGATGTAATCCCAACAGTTTATTTTTGCTTTTGTTCCTGGGCCTTAGGAGACATATGTAAGAAAAATGTTTGTGATGGCTAATTCCAGAGAAATTATCGCTATGTTCTCTTCAGAACTTTATGGGTTCAGGACACATGTGTAGATCTTAATCCAATTGAGGTTTTTTGTGTGTAATGTGTTAGAAAGTCACCCAGTTCATTCTTTTACATGTAGTTGCCCAGTTTTCCCAGTACCATTATGAAAAGACTGTCTCTTTCCCATTGCATATTCTTCCCTGTTTTGTCAAAGATTAATTGACCTTATAAATTGTGGGTTATTGCTGGACTCTCTATTCTGTTCTGTTTATCTGTGTGTCTGTTTTTTTTTTGCCAGTACTGTACTGTGTTCATTACTACAGTTTTTTTTGTGATATATCTTGAAATCTGGAATTTTGATACCTCCAGCTTTGTTTTTCTCAGGATTGGTTTGATCACTTAGGGTCTTCTATGGTTCCATACAGATTTGAGTATCATTTGTTCTAGTTTTGTAAAAAATGTTGTTGGGGTTTTAATGTGGATTGCATCGATCTGTAGATGCTTTGGGTGATATGGACATTTTGACAATATTACTTCTTCTCCAAACCATGAGCATGGATATCTTTTCATTTGTTTGTATCATCTTTAATTCCTTCCTTCCTTGTTTTTCTTTCTTCCTTCCTTCCTTCCTTCCCTCCCTCCTTCCTTCCTTCCTTCCTTTCTTTCAAAAGAAATTGAAGATGTGAAACATATAACGTGAAATTTTATGGTTTTCAGAGTACAAGTCTTTCACCTCTTTGGTTAAATGTATTCATCCATATTTTATTATTTTTGATCTGATTGTAAGGTTTTCTTTTAAATTTTCTCTTTCTGCAACTTTGTTATTACTGTATAGAAATGCTACAGATCTCTGAGTATTGATTTTGAATCCTGCCACTTTACTAAATATGCTTATTACTTCTAGTAGTGTTTTTGGTGGAGTCCTAAGGTTTTATATGTATAGTATGCCATATGCAAATAGTGAGTTTAATTTCTTTACTGACATGGATGCTTCTTATTTCTTTTTCTTGTTTAATTGCTGTGACTAAGGCTTCCTGTACTATATTGAATAAAAGTGGTGAGAGTGGACATCCTTGTCTTACCCCTGACCTTAGAGGGAAAGCTCTCAGTTTTTCACCATTGAGTATGATGTGAGCTGTGGGTTTTTCTTATATGGCCTATATTATGTTAGGTATGTTCCCTCTAACACCATTTTATTGAGAGTTTTTTGTCATGAATGGATCTTAACTCTTGTCAAATTCTTTTTCTGCATCTACTGAGATAATCATGATTTTATCCTTCATTTTGTTGGTGTGTTGTATGATGTTGATTGATTTATGAATATTGAACCATCCTTGCATCCCAGGAATCAACCCAACCAAATCATGGTGAATGATCTTTTCAATGTACTATTGTATGTGATTTGCAAATATTTTGTTGGAGATTTTTATATCTGTGTTCATTAGGGATATTAGCCTGTAGTTATCTTTTTTTGTGGTCTCTTTAATTTTTGGTGCTGGGTAATACTGGCCTCATAGAATGTATTTGGAAGATTTTCTCCCTCTTCTATTTTTGGAATAGTTTGAGAAGAATAGGTATTAACTCTTCTTTAAATGCCTTTTAGAATTAATTTGTTATTCCGTTTAGTCCTGGACTTCTATTTTTTGGTAGTCTTTGATTACTAACTCAATTTTGTTACTTGTAATCTGTCCAGATTTTATATCAGCCTGGTTCAATTTTGGAAGATTATATGTTTCTAGGAATTTATCCATTTCTTCTGGGTGGTCCAGTTTGTTGGCATGTAGTTTTTCCTAGTATTCTATCATAAGCCTTGTATTCTGTGGTGTCAACGATCATGTGTGTGTGTGTGTGTGTGTGTGTGTGTGTGTCCTTTCTATGTATTTCTTGATGAGTCTGGCTAAAGTTTTGTCAATTTTGTTTATCTGTCCAAAGAACAAGCTCCTGGTTCCATAGATTGTTCTATTGTTTTCTTGGTTTCTACTCATTTATTTCTGCTCTGATGTTTACTATTTACTTTATAGTCACCTTGGGCTTTGTTTATTCTTTTTCCAGTTTCTTTAGGCATAAGGTTAGATGTTTATTTGTATTATTTATTATTTCTGAAGTAGGCCCATGTTGCTGTAAACTTCTCTCCTACAACTGCTTTCATTGCATCTCAGAAATTTGGGACCATTGAGTTTTCATTTTCATTTGCTTCCATGTATTTTTTTTTTATTATTCATGGACTGCTTCATTGACCCATTGGCTGTTTAGTATCGTGTTGTTTAGTCTGCACATGTTCATGTTTTTTTCCAATTTTTTATGATTTATTTCTAGTTTTATAACATTGTGCTTAGAAAAGATGCATGGTGTGATTTCAAGCTTCTTAAATTTATTGAGATTTATCTTATGACCTAATATGTGATCTGTTCTGGATAATGTTCCTTCCTGTGCATTTGAAAAGAATGTGCATTCTGTTGTTTCTGGATAGAATGTTCTGTTTGCATCTGTTATGTCAATCTGGTCCATTGTATCATTAAAAGACATTGTTTTCTTGATTTTCTGTCTGGATGATCTATGCATTAATGTAAGTGAAGTGTTAGAGTTCCCTACTATCATTTTATTACTATTAATTTATCTCTTAATGTCCATTAATATCTGCTTTATGTATTTAAATGTTCCAGTGTTGAGTGTGTAGATATTTACAATTGTATTTTTTTCTTGAATTGATCCCTTTATAATTAAGTAGTGTCCTTATTTGTCTTTTATGACAGTCTTTCTTTTAAAGTCTATTTTGTTTGATATAAGTATTACTATCCTGGATTTTTTCCACTTCCATATTTGCATGGTGAATATTTTTCTGTCTCCTTACTTTCAGGCTGTATTTATCTAGGTCTGAGGTCTGTCTCTTGCTGTCAGCATATAGATGGGTCTTGTTTGTTTGTGTTATCCATTCTGTCACCCTGTGTCTTTTGATTTTTGAATGGAACATTTAGACAATTTACATTTTTTTTTTTAATTTTTTTTTCAACGTTTATTTATTTTTGGGACAGAGAGAGACAGAGCATGAACGGGGGAGGGGCAAAGAGAGAGGGAGACACAGAATCGGAAGCAGGCTCCAGGCTCTGGGCCATCATCAGCCCAGAGCCCGACGCGGGGCTCGAACTCACGGACCGCGAGATCGTGACCTGGCTGAAGTCGGACGCTTAACCGACTGCGCCACCCAGGCGCCCCGACAATTTACATTTAAAGTAATTATTAATAGGTATGTACTTATCAACAGTTAAAAAATTTGTTTTCTGGTTTTTGTTTTTGTTTTGTTTTTTGTTTTTGTTTTTTAGTTTGTAATTCTTCTTTGTTCCTTTCTTCTCTTGCTCTTTTTGTGGTCAGTGAATATCTGTAGTGATTCTTTGCCTTTCTCTTTATTTTTTGTTTTCTATACAGGTTTGGGGTTTGTGGTTTCAGTGAGGTTCATATGCAACATCCTAAGTAAATAGCAGTCCATATTAGTTTGGTCATTCAAGTTCAAACATTCTGAAAAGAAAAGAAAAAAAAAAGAAAAGAGAAAAAAATCATCTTTCTTTTTCCCCTTCTATTTTTTTCACTCCATTCTCTGCATGTTATATATATATATATATATATATATATATATATATATATATATATATTCTCATATTTTAAATCTTTTGATTCATATTGTTTAATGTCTAATTGTGGTCATATCTTTTCCACTTAAATGAGTGGTCTTAACATTTTGTATTAGGCTGATTTAGTGGTGATAAACTCCTGTATAATTTATTTGTCTAGGAAACTCTATCTCTCTTTCAAATCTGAATGATAATCTTGTTGGGTAAAGTATGCTTAGTTGTAGGTTTTTGTTTTTTGTGTTTTTTTTTTTTTTTTCTTTCTTTCAGCACTCTGAATACACCATGCCACTGCTTTCTGGCTTACAAACTTTCTACTAAAAACTCAGCTAATAACCTTATAGGTTTTCCCTTCTAGGTAATTTTTTGTTTCTCTCTCACTGTTTTTAAGATTCTCTCTTTATTGTTTACCTTTGACATTTTATTATGTGCTATGGTGTAGAGTCCCTTGGGTTCATCTTGTTTGGAATTCTCTGTGCTTCTTGGACTTAGATGTCTATTTCCCTCCCTAGGTTATGGAGTTTTTTCAATTATTATTCACATAAAGATTCTACACCTTTCTCTTGTTCTTCTTTTTCTGAGATCCCTGTAATATAAATGTTTGTTTACTTTATGTTGTCCAAGAGGTCTCTTAATCTGTCCTCATTTAAAAAAACAAAAAAACAAAAATACTCTTTTCTCTTTTTGTTGTTTTGCTTGTGTGCTTTTCATTACTCTGTCTTCCAGATGGCTGACACATTCTTCTGCATCCTCTCATCTACTATTGATTCCCTATAGTGTGTGTGTGTGTTATTTTAGACATTGTATTCTTCAACTCTGATTACTTCATTTTAATATTTTCTGTCTCTTTACTGAAGATCTCACTGAGTTCTTCCATTCTTTTCTGCACCCCAGTGAGTTTCATTATGATCATTACTTGAAATTCTTTATCAGGTATATTGCTTATCTCTGTTTCATTTAGGTTTTTTTTGTTTGTTTTTGCTTTTGTTTTATTTTGTTTTAGTTTTTTCTTGGTATTTTTTTTTGAAGCATATTATTCTGTCTCTTCATTTTGTTTGACTTTTTGTGTTTCTATGGATTGGGAAAAAGTTAATTGTCCTAAAGTTGAACAACTGGTCTTGTGTACAGTGTTCCCTATCCAGACCATGTATGCTTGGTGAATTTTAATGGTTGGTTGGAGCTGTGGCTATAAATGCTAGTTACACTTTTAAACCACGGCTTTTTACAAAAAGAATAAATGGGAAGAAAAGATAATAATAAAAGAAAAAATTAAAAATGAGAAAAAAAGAAGAAAAAAAGAGAAGGAAGAAGAAATAAAAAAAGAGTAAAACCAAAATAAAGCAAGACAACTTTAAAAAGTAAAAACAAAAAGTAAAAAAAAAAACATATAATAATAATACAATAAATATTAAACAACAAACAAAACCCACAAACCACAGCTTGTTTTCTGTGTTCAGCACTACAGGGTGCCTGGTGTCGATTTATGGACACTAGGCACCCTGAGGACTCAAGCTCACTGTTGAGGTAAATTCTGCTCCTGTCTGGGCTTTTAAATCGAGGGGGAAAGGATTTTTCTTCAGTTCCCTGACTCTCTTACACCAGCGTTTTTTTGTTCTGTGTCCCAGCATGCAGGGAGCTGGTGTGGGCTTGCAAATCCTAGGCTTGCTGCAGTTGCCAACTTTCTGTGACAGTCTGACTTTCCAGTTATGGCATCAGCACCCACTAATTATGGCATCTGAACCCCTCACGTATAGCTTCCAGACCCTGTTCTGGTCTGGGCTTCTAAGGGGGAGGGGGAGAGAGCATTTTCAGAGCTCCCTTTTAAACCCTGGCTTTGTTTTCTGTGCCCCAGTATGACCAGGATTGTTGTGAGCTTGTAGACCCTGGGTTCACTGAAGTCACAAGCTCACTGAGGTGACTGGACCCACCTGTCATGGGGTCTGGACTCTGCTCCTGTTTAGGCTTTTAAGGTGGGGTGGGAATGTGAACCAGGGACTATCATTCTCTAGTCCCTCTGACCTGGAGAGCATTCTAGGGTTCCTCTGCTGCTTTCCAGAGTTCTCATGTTGTGTCTTCTACATGCTAGTTGCTCTTTTAAACCACTGCTTTATTTCTGTGCCCAAAGACAGAAGGTTCTGTTCCTGGTCCCTCAGTACTGTCCCTCTCCACTGCCGTTGGCAGCAATGGGGGAGGGGAGTCCCTTCCTTATTGTGTCTCCGTCTCTCTTGCTTTTCTCTTGCTGTTCTCTCTCTATGGTTGCTCAGTAGCTGTTCAGTCAACCCTCAGTTCTTCTTCAGGAGCAACTGTTCTCTTAATAAGTGTAATTCAGTGTGCTCCATGGAGGAGGTGAGTTCAGGGTCTTCCCATATCACCATCTTGAACTGGAACCAAGAAGCAGCTTTTGTAAATGAATTAAGTATAGCTTTGCTAAGTGGAATGAATATCACATCTTCTAAATGAGAAAATTAAGTGAATCTCTAGGGTCCTTGAACTTAGACATGCACTTCTGTTCTTGGAAACATTTTTATACATCAATAATAGCCTGGCTTTTGTAAGATACTCACCATTCAGGGGTCACTTGAAAGTTTTCATTGAAAATCATCTGGATACAAGTTGTATATCATAATTGCTTTTGCTCTACCAAAGGAGAGGTTATAATGTTATTCAGCAGTAACATTTGACTGGGACCGATTATAAATTCCTACATGGCCACAATATAAAAACTTGGGAAATAGGCATAAATTTCCTTAAATTTCCATGGCAATCCAATTTTCTTTGATAAGAATTTAGTTTTTAACACAGAGTGATAGAGTTAAGACATCACATTACTATTCATTTCATTGCTGGCAAAATGCTCCCATAACCATCTTAGACTAACAACGCTAACATGAACAATATTATTACTACAGACTCTTTGTTTTTGTTTCTGTTTTTATAATTTCAGTTGTTGTAGAGCTACATTACACTGTGAACAAGACATTAAGGTATTATCTTTGAAAGTTGTCTGGAATGGTCGTTTTCTATTTGTATTTATGTCACCAAATGAATAAACACTTAGATTTTTTTTTTACATTGATTTATTTTTGAGAAACAGAGTGAGACAAAGCGTGAGCGGGGGAGGGGCAGAGAGAGAAGGAGACACAGAATCTGAAGCAGATTCCAGGCTCTGAGCAAGCGGTCAGCATAGAGCCTGATGCGGGGCTCGAACTCACAAACTGTGAGATCATGACCTGAGCCGAAGTCGGACGTTCAACCGACTGAGCCACCCAGGTGCCCCAAACACTTAGATTTTTAAATTTAATATTTATTTTTGTGATGTCCTTATATTCAATGTCTTATAATGATATATAATATTCATATGGCTCTAAAATTTAAAAAAAAAAACAGTGGTGTAGCTCGTTTAATCTAGCTTCATTGCCTATTCCCTCAAAACATTCCCTCTTTCTCTCATACATAACACTTTTTTAATGTTATAGTTTATCATTTTTCCTAACATCCATATATACACATTTATGTGTATATATTTCCTTTTATTTGTATGTGTGTATGCTCCTCTTTCTTAAAAGTTAGTATATATATGCACTTTTCTCCAAGTTGTTTTGTCACTTTCTGTAACTACAGATAATTCTATAGTAATAGGTAAAGATATTTATCATTAATTTTTACATTTCAATTATTATCTGCTTGAGGATGTATCATCATTTACTCAACCGGACCACTCTTGATGTATATTTAAATGGTGACTACTTCTTATGAAAATGCAAAAATTTCCTTGAAGTGGGATTTCTGGGTCAAAAATAGATGCTACTATGACTTTCTTCAATTTTTTAATTGTTGTTAAATATACATAACATACAGTTCCCCATCTTAACCATTTATAGGTATACAGTTTAGTGATATTAATTACATTTATAAGGATGTGTCTGCAGCTCTTTTCATTTTATAAAACTGAAACTTTATACACATTAAACAATAATTCCCTATTCTCTTCTTCCCCATGACCCCCAGAATACACAATTCTACCTATTGTCTCTGTGATTGTGACGAAGTAACTTATATAAGTAGAATCATGTGGTATTTATCTTTTTTATGATGAGCTTATTTTATCTATCATAATGCCCTCAAGGTCTAGCATATGCCAGCCTTTCACTATCCGTTTGTGTCTTGACATCTAAACTGTGTCTTGAGTCTGTTGTAGACAACATATAGTTGGATCATGCTTCTTTCTAAATCCATTTGGTCAATCTCTGTCTTTGACTGTAGAGTTTAATTAATTATCATTTAAAGTCATTACTGCTAAGGAGGGACTTCTGTCATTTTGATATTTTTTTTCCATAGTCTTAAAGTTTTCTCATTTTCATTTCCTTCAGCACTGTCTTCTTTTGTGTTTAGTTGATTTTTTGTAGTGTTTAAATTCTGTTTTTTTTAAATTTTCTTTTGTGTGTATTCTATAACTGTTTTCTTTGTCTTCATCATGTGAATTATATTTAAATCCTAAGGTCATAGCACTCTAAGTTAGATTTATGCCAGCTTAAATTTAACAATATATAAAATTCTGGGGCACCTGGGTGACTCAGTCAGTTGAGTGTCTGACTCTTGATTTTGGCTCAGGTCCTGATCCCAGGTACAGGGGATCAAGCCCTGCAGTGGGCATTGCACTGAGCATGGAGTCTGCTTGGGACTCTCTCTTCTTCTGCCCCTCTCCCCTGCTCCTGAACTCTCTCTCTCTCTAAGAGAAATTAAAAAAAAAAATACAAAACTCTGCTCTTTTCCAGTTAAATCCTCAGCTTTTTAGTCTATTTGTGTAACAAAATTACACGTTTATATATTGTGTGCCTGAAAACATAAAGTAATAATTCTTTTAAATTTCTTAGTCTCTTAAATTATGTAGAAATCACAAATTAGAGTTAAAGACTTTGGTACTATAATACCAGCTTTTGTGATTGCCCATACATTGACCTTTGCGAGATCTTTGTTTCCGCCTACTGCTGGACCTTATTGCCTGGTGCCTGCCCATTGTAACCTGCAGGATTCCCTTGACACTTCTTGCAGGGCTGGATTAGTAGTAATGAACTCTCTCAGCTTTTATCTGGCAAGTCTTAATTTCTCTGCCACTTTAGAGGACAGTTTTCCCAGGTATAGAATTCTTTTTTGACATTTTTTTTCTTTTAGTACTAGGAATAAATAGGGTCATTGTCTTCTGGCCACCAAAGTTTCTAATAAGAAAGAGACTGATAATCTTATTGAGGATCCTTTGTATGTGAGGAGTAATTTCTCTCTAGCTGTTTTCAAGATTCTCTTCTTGTCTTTGTCTTTTGTGTTTGATTATGAAGTGTCTTGGTGTGAGTCTCTTTACATTTATCTTAATAAATTTCATTGAGCCCTTTGGATGTATATCTGTATCTCTTTCATCAGACTTTGGCAGTTTTCAGCCATTATTTTTTCAAACATTCTTTTTCTCTTCTCCTTCTGAGACTCCCACAATGTGTATGTTGGTCTTGTTAATAGTGCCCTATTGGTCAATTAGGCACTGTTCCTTCCCTTTTATTTAATCATGTTTTTTTTTTTCTTTTCCTGTTACTCAGCATCAATAATTTCCATTGCCCTAGCTTCAAGTTTATTGATTCTTTCTTCTGCCTGCTCCAATTTGCATTTCAACCTCTCTAGTAAACTTTTTATTTCAGTTCTAGAATTTCTCATAGTTTCCTGTAGTTTCTTTTCAGGTTATCTGTCTCTTTTCCGTTTCATTAATACATAAGTTTCTTGACTTTCTCTACATCTATTTTTAGTTCTTTGGACATCTTTAAGGCATCTGTTTTAACATCTTTATCTAGTAACTCATCAATCAGGTGTTTTTCAAGGCCAATTTCTATTCATTTTTTTTCCCTTTGAATGGGCCATACTTTTCTGTTTTTATTTATATCCTGTGTCATTGTTATTGTTGCTGTTGTTGTTGTATATACCCTGTGTTGTTGTTGTTGTTGTTGCTGAAAACTGGACATTTGAATCTAATAATGTGGTAATTCTGGAAATCAGAATTTTTCACCTTCCCAGAATTTACTGGTTTTTATTTCTATTTTGTTTGTTTTTGTGTATGTGTATACATATACATGTACGTGTACATGTACATACATGTATACATGTACATGTACATACATGTATACATGTGTGTGTATATACATGTATATATGTTTTCTTTACTGTAGTCTGTCTCTGCGCTGAGGACTAGTCTGAGGTTTAATCCTAAGGTCTTCTCAAGTAGTTTCTGAGCTATGACTTCCCCTGGGTATGCACATTGACTTGCTAGTTTCCCTCCATGTGTACTTGCTTTTAATGCCTGGCTTCCAAAGGGAAAAATGGAGAAAAAAGAATAGGGTAAAAAGGTTGCTAGCCCTTTGAATTCCCTGGAAATTTCCTCAGTCTAAGTGGAGTGGCTTACAGCAAGAAAGGTGGGTGTGACAATAGTCACCTGCATCTCTGTGATTAGAAACAGCAGTCACTGATGAGGGCACAGATCTCTGATATTTAGAGGACATGGCCTTTTTGCCCATAATTACTCCCAGCAGCAGTGTGCAAGCTGCTACAGGAATATGTGCCCAGCTCCCTGCCAAGTGGCAGAGGGGTGGGAGATGTGTAACTGCTACTGTGCTAAGAGTTGTAATTGATGGAAATTAATCATTTTACTGTCCAAACCTTACTCCAGAAGTTGGAACACTGAAATAAACTCTGGAGTTCTAAAATAGCTGTATCAGAAAGATCTTGCCAATTCTTGTTTACATGAAGATAGATTCCTGATATCATCTTCTCAGAATTCCCCAATACTCATATCGTTCTCATATACTATGCCAGATTTTCCATCATAAGTTTGTAACACTCTTTTAATAATACCAGGAATGTCTGGAAGTACATTTTTTCTCACAGGCTCACCAATAGAGTGGAGTGTCCACTTGGGACCATTGCTAATCTAACAAGTAACAAATGGAATTTCATTGTGGTTTTCATTTGAATTTTTCTTCTTGTGTATAAAGGTGAGCATCTTTGTATATGATGAAAAGTCATTTACCTTTCTCTTTCTGTGAACTCTTTTTATTCTCACGCAGTGTTTTGTGTTTTTTTTTTTTTTTTTTTTTTTTTTAATGTACAGATGATGTTTTTCTCTCCTAATTTGTAAATCTACATATGTTAGGGATTTGAACATTTTGCATCTGTTGTTAATTGCAAATATTTTCCCTAGCTTGTCACTTGTGGCTTTACTTTGTTTATTGTGTCTTGCCAAGCCATTTTGTAATGTCATCAAATTTATCTCTTTATTCCCTTATTGCTTCTTGATTTTGAGCCATAGTTAGGAGAGATATGCCCACTCTCACATTATAGTAGAATTCATCTGTGTTTTCATCTATTACTAGCACTTGTATTGTTTTATTGTTTATTATATATGAATATCCTCTCCATTTGAGATTTACGCTAGTATAAAGAATGGATGCAATTTGATCATTTTCTGTATGGCTCTTCTATTTGATAAATGATAGTATTCAAAAATCCATTTTCCCCTACTGTTTGGAGATGATTCCTTTATCATCTGCTAAATTGTCATGTGCAATTTTGACTATTTCTGGATTTTCAAGTCTATTGTACTGGCAAACTTTTTTATTTCCTCTCACATAATGCCCCAGGAGAGTTTCTCTTCTTGTCTCAGTGTTGAAGCAAAGAAGTAATAGAAATTAACCCATTTTTTGATATGTCTGACTTCTGGCACCCTGGATTTGAATTCAAGCTCTATCTTACATTGCCCTTTGATCTTGTAAACATTATTTAATATCTCAAAGTTCTCAAGTCCTTCTCTGTAAAATGGGAATGATTTACAGACTTATTGATGATCATTTACATAAAGCATTTAGCACAAAGTAGGCTTTAATAATTGGAAGCCATAGTTATCTTATTCTTACAGTTACTGTTTTGCCAAATGCATAATATATTCCATAGTTACATGATATGACTTCTGTTTCTTCACTTTGAAACAAAGAATATCATGTTAAACAAAGGAAGATAATGAAGTTGAAGAAAATTTCTGCAGGAAGAAGTGTGCTTCAATTCACTATAATGCCTGTATTTAAGAAATATCCTCTGTAGGCATTAAGAGTAACATCAATGTATTTTGATTTAATATGATTGATGTAATTGACTGGATTCTTGCCTTTAGAAAAATATTTTACCAGCTGGAACAGAATATGTTCATTTTAATTTTCAAGCAGCTTGATATTTGGTACAAATTACTAGTCTTTGTTTATTACAAGATATGGTAGAAGACCATGCAGACCATAATTAAGATTTATGCACCATTAAAACACAATTTTATAATTCAAAATTTGCTCTCCCGACACTTAATATCTCTTTTCATGTGATGAAGTTTCAAGTTAATTAAAGAGCTCTCCTAATAAAAGATATTTAGAAAACCATCCAAACAAGAAATATTTTCCATCTTTCTTACTCATAAGCTAATTAATTACATACTACATTTGTGTCTCCTTTCCCTAGACTGCATAATTTTGAAACTTAATTTACTAATGAAATTGTGATTTTGTTCCTCGGTTGATGAAGGAAAACAGATATAGCACACACACATATTACCTCTTGTTCTCAATTAATACTGAAATCTCACTGTCTTTCAGGGACTCCGGAGGATTACCCACGATTTTTCCATATGCATCCTAGGACGGCAGAACTTAGCCTCCTGGAGCCCGTAAACAGAGATTTTCACCAGAAATTTGATTTGGTTATTAAGGTAAATTAAATTAATTTTTTATTACCTTGTGTTTCTAAACTGCTAATCAAAGAAACCAATAGCGGCTACTGTAGGCTCTTTTATGTTATAAAACATAAAATTAATCTGACAGCAGTTAGCCAATGTTTTTGTTAAAAAAATTGAACTGTGGCAGTTCTATTGTGTTGTGTTCTTTTAAAATATCTGTTTAGGGGCGCCTGGGTGGCGCAGTCGGTTAAGCGTCCGACTTCAGCCAGGTCACGATCTCGCGGTCCGTGAGTTCGAGCCCCGCGTCGGGCTCTGGGCTGATGGCTCAGAGCCTGGAGCCTGTTTCCGATTCTGTGTCTCCCTCTCTCTCTGCCCCTCCCCCGTTCATGCTCTGTCTCTCTCTGTTCCAAAAAAAATAAATAAACGTTGAAAAAAAAAAAATTTAAAATATCTGTTTATATTATGATGAGATTCAAATACTGAGCATTTTTATATGTAATAAATGTCCTGGTCAAATGTATATAATACTACATAATATAACTTTGTTACACTTCTAGGGTTTAATTTTTCTTGCCAAAAGAAACTAATTTTTGACCACAAAACCTTTACTAATGACTATATTTTAAATGTGCATGCATTCATATATTTATTTATTTTAATAATGTATTGTTTTAAAACTATTGTTGCTCTTTCTAACATAAAAACAAAAGATCTTGCCTTTCCAGAAATTCTTTTAATATATGTCTCGTTATTTTCTTTATTTTGAAAAATGATCCCAGACTGGAAAAATTATCAAAGCGAGGAGAATCCACTTGGCATTACAACAACAGTTTAATAATTTAATAATTAATTAATAATAATTGATAATGTAATAATTTAATAATTACTGTATTGTAATAAAATCATTTAAAAGGTACTGTGGAAACCCAGATGATCTGCCAGTTAATTCTGATAGACTTTGCTGGGAAGGTAATATTTGAGCTGGACAGGGAAGGAATAATGGTAATTTATGGAGGGCACTCTAATTAATAGAACAGACACAAGCAAGAACATGGGATAAATCTAAACAATGGGTATTATATGACTTTCTCATATCTACACACAGAGAACCATAACTATAGAAATGAATCCCTAGGATATTTTTTTTTAATTTAAAAGTGTTAAAAGGAAGTAAGATGGGGAAACTTACTGAGCAAGTACATTGTACAAGTTCATTTTTCATTGAATTAGAGCCACAACCTTAGTCGTATGCTCACTGGTACAAATGTGTAACTAAGCTCAGGTAAGGTGAGTGATTGATTCAGAGTTAACCTCACTAAAAAGCAGCATCTAAGTGAGGGCCATACTCTTTCACTCCACCCAGATGCAGTTGCTTAGGAATGGTTGTGTGGCTTAAATATGTGTCACCGCAACTGCAAACAATCATCCGTAGACAAACAGTTAATGTTAGCTCAAATTAGGATGTATTTTGTGAGCGCTGATCCTGTTGTGCATTGCCAGATCCTGAGATTGTAGAACTGTTGAAGAACTTGTAGTCTATGAAGGCAAAGAGTTATATAGGCTGATAAATCAAATATAACACATCAGCCTGCTAATATATAGGAGGACCACTAAAACGTGCTGGAAAAGCACAGAATAGGGAGATATCAATTAATCTGGGGACTCAGAGAAGATGTTCTGCAGATTGTGCCAAGCTCAGTGTTGCTTCATAGGAAGATTTCGGCCAATGGATAGAAGTTCCTTATGTTTGAACATAAGGAAGAGCAGAAGTGAAAACGAGGAGGCATGATGTAGGCGGCTATGAGTGGTTAATGGGGAAACGAGGTATAGAGGCAGAACACGGAAGAGCCTCATGTAAGACTATTTCCTTGGATTTTGTTTAGTAGGACTTGGGAGTCATTCCACAAAGACAGACTCCTTTTACCATTTGTGTAAAATGGCCACGCATGAGCTTTATCTTCTTGCACTGACTATTTTAATTATCATGGAACTATATAAAACTCAAAAATACGTTTCCATCGTCTACCGGCGATCTGCTTATACTCCTGTGGTGCTGCTCTCTGTGGGAGGTGAGAAACCCGATGAAGCAGTGTTTCCAAACCGCCTCGTTTCAAACCTGAAATCAGTGATTTTCCTTTATTATAAGGTTAGTTGTCCTGGCATACCCAGGTATGGTGAAACTCAGCCCATCAATTACAGAGACCAAAATCAATTAGAACAGGCCATAGATAATTTTTTTATGGTTTAATAACACTATATATTATTAATGGAAGTTTTTACGGACATTATTAGATTCAAATTACTGTGTTTTGTGTGCAGTCAAGGGGATAATAAGCAAAGGTATCAATCTATAAGAATAATAATGTGCCACCTGCTTGAATAATAGCTGAATATTGTGGCTTTGTATAGGGATCCATTGAAATGCTACAATCTGGCAGTCTCTTTAGTAGGTCTTTCAGCTTCTTCCCTTTTTCTTATTTTAATAATGCTTCATTTTTCATTGGCCATAAAAGTTTTTATTGGATTCGATCCCAATTTCTGTTTTGGAAGCTAAGGAAAAATAAAACAAAATGAAGCATTTTCTCCTAGACTTTGAGAATTCTGCTTTTAAAAGATACATGCACATTGCACAGCTGGTAAGTGCCATGGTTAAGAAATTTATCATCTTTATTTCATTCGGCTCAGCCAGTGATTCATTCAGCATCCTCCAAAAATGGAAAGGTGAGACTAGGAAGAGAAAATGGAGTAGTTCACCAGCTTTAAGATACTACAGGATTGGAACTTGTCCAGTTAAAAGAGGAAAGGGCATTCCATTTCTAGACGCTATTCCAAATCTAAAATAAATGTCATCACTTAAGCATTTTTAAAATGAAGCACACATTTTGAATAAGAATCACACATGTGGTTGGCTCAGGATGGTTCATATTCATGCCTGTTGTCTTTGTGTAATTATTCATAATATCTCTTTCACTTTCGAAACCATCCCAGTTTGGATGAAAAGTTACATGATCACCATAGTTACGAAGCAAAAAGCAACTATGAGATAGAAATACAAAAGCATATTTTAGATTCTGGGTGATCATGAATTAGTTCATGCATGAAGTCTCATTAACAAAGCCCAGAAAATTCTCTTTTGTTATTGTAAGTGTAGTATTTAAAAAAGAAAACTATTAGTACATATGTTGGTGCTCCAGATATCTAACACAAATTTCTAATGGATAAATTATTAACAATTCACTGCCTGGCAGTTGCTCAAACATTTTGCTTTTTATCTAAAAAGCAATTTGCTTTTTATCTAAATCCCATGGGTTCAAACGAGGCTCACAGACAGGATTGTATTATGGTCTGTCAGATTTTTACGTTTTCCCACTGGCTTGCTTCTACCGTCTAGCAGGCTGACCTGTATTCCTTGTCCGTCCACGCCCTGAACCTATCAACTGGAGCCCTCATTAGTCACCTGCACGCTTTCCGCTTTCCGTCTGGCCATCCTGGAGCACTAGCAGTTCTCTCCAGTCGCCCTGTTCTCTCTGCCTCTGGGCATTTGTAGATGCCACCTTGCCTCCTGAATCATCCTATCCTTTCTCATGGGAGTCTAGTTCACACCGAGGCACCAGTAATTAGCATCGGTGGGCTTTACTTCCTCTGGAAAGGTGCCACCGGTTGGAGGCTGCTTCTTACATCCCTGCTTGTCCCTATGGTGGCTCTGATCACTCTACATTCAGTTTTTCTGTTTATTTTCTCTTGACCTCTGCAGTCGTGCAGATTGTAATATATGTCTTCACACTGTGGCCCAAGACCCTACCCCATCCGTGTATACTGCATACAAGGTGCTCGATGAATTGTCGTGTTAGTTTTCTCCCTGGCACAAGAAAACCTGTAAAGCTGCTAGATTTATGTACCTACGTCATCACTATATTTACATACATACTTTTTTTATGAAATTTATTGTCAAATTGGTTTCCATACAACACCCAGTGCTCATCCCAACAGGTGCCCTCCTCAATACCCATCACCCACCCTTCCCTCCCTCCCACCCCCCATCAACCCTCAGTTTGTTCTCGGTTTTTAAGGGTCTCTTAAGTTTCGGCTCCTTCCCTCTCTAACCTCTTTTTTTTTTTCCTTCCCCTCCCCCATGGTCTTGTGTTAAGTTTGTCAAGATCCACATTACATACATACTTTTGAAAGTGTATGCGTTCAGTACAACTTTATCTTGTGTCTATTGCCAGAAAAAAGTTGCAATAAACTTTTCAAATTCAATCACTTGGGGGTGAGGGGGAGGGCTAGACCTATGTTAAGGCAGAGTTTAAAGCCATTTATGACTATATTAAAAAAAGAAAAAAACCTCCTCCTGAGGAAAAGATATATATTGACACAAAAAATGAGCCACAGAATTGAAACTGGCGAGCTTAAATATTAGTGATGATGTGACGGTTATCCTGGGGAGTTACTTTGCTCCAGTCATGTGACAAAACAGCGCATCCTAGGAAGGACTGAGGCTCAAGAGAACAGCTACATGGCACATGGGTTTCTGATGCCACAGATCATTGGGTTCTTTCTGAACGGGGATACTCATTGCACTCTACTTAACAGGGATTCAGTGGAAAACTCAGGCTCGCTTGTTTTTAAGGCATCTGGCATTTGCTGGTTTTCAGTTTGCCACATCTTTTCTGAGCCTTTAAGAGGTGCCTGACATTTTGCTTCGTGTTGAAGAGACAGAAATGTGTGGAGGCTTTGCCTCAAGGAAACCGCAGGTATGGAAACGACGATTTTAGACTGACCTCCCTTCTGAGGTCTGCGTCAATGTTTGCAATTACTGGCTGGATAACTAGTCCCAGGGCAATGCAGGCGTGTTGTGTTGAGAGTGCAGCACACTCAGCACCTGTGAAAACCTGAAGCCTTCTATTCCTGCTTTTCTCTTGGCTCACCACCACCACAGTCATCCGGACACCCCATCTAGGAGATGCCAGCTCCCCAGACACCTGTCCTGCGGTCCACGTCCAGTTACCATTGGGTCTTCTCCACATAGCTCTGGGGTTTCTCCTGCCTGTCTCCCCAGCCCCCGTGCCCATGGCAGTTCTCTGGCCCCCACCATCAAGGCCACCCTCTCATGCAGGTGGTCTCTCCAACCTCAGCTGCTTCTCCTACCCCGGCCCTGCACGTTCCCAACAGAATGTTGCTAAAACAGAAATAGGTCAAGTCACTCCATGTTGCCTTCAGGACACTGGATCATTTACCCACCACATGTATTTTCCATGGAGAACTTTGCCGATTCGAAAGATCGCAGGTGTCAAAAGCAGACAGGCGGAGCTGAGGGCCACAGACATCAGTCATCACGTCTCAGAATAAAAAGGGTGGCAACTCCCATGAAAACGGAACTGTCAAAATCAGTTAAGTCTGCTGAGGAGATGGTGAAGTATAAGTTACTGTTCTTTCTGCTGTCGCATGAGTCTTGTCAGTCTCTCAGAAAAAGGAGAAATAAAGAGGGGCAAAGAAAGGCGTGCATACTCCCTTTAGGGAAGATTGACTAGGAGTCTCCAGTGAGCCGGGGTTAGGACAGAAAACCTCGGACCTGATGTTTCCATCCACAGGAAGCAAGACAAATGCTATGGGGGAAATACTCTAGCTGAGTGTGCTCTCCCTGTCCTAACAGATCCCTGCTCAAAGACCAAGCACAGACATGCCCCACATCTCAGTTCGGCAGGTCAGTAGACAATAAACTGTGTCTGCCCTAGTAGCAGAATCACTAAGGTGAGGAATTTGGAGTCCATTAAGAGTGAAAGTCCTTTATATATTTTAGAGAAGTTATCCTACAAAAATTTCAAGGATTAGTTCTTATTAGTAATGAAATAGCAAACGCTCCATGGGTTTCTTAATGACTAATACTTTTGGAAAACCATCAACACGTTAGATACATGCTCATCTTTTATTTTAATTTTAGGTTCCTTTTTTTAATTAATTAATTTTTAAATTTATATTCAAGTTAACATATAGAATAGTCTAGCCTTCAGGTCTAGAACCCAGTAATTAATCACTTACATGAACACCCAGTGCTCATCCTGAAAACTGTCCTTCTTAATGCCCATCACCCATTTAGCCCATCCTCCACCCACTTCCCTTACATCAATTCTCAGTTTGTGCTCTGTATTTAAGAGTCTCTTATGGTTTGCCTTCCTCTCTGTTTTTATCTTATTTTTGCTTCCCTTCCCCTATGTTCATCTGTTTGGTATTTTAAATTCCACATATGAGTGAAATCATATGATATTTGTCTTTCTCTGACTTATTTCACTTAGTATAATACAGTCTACTTCCATCCATGTCATTGCAGATGGCAAGATTTTATTCTTTTTTGATGGCTGAGTAGTATTCCATCTTCTTTATTCATCTGTCAATGGACATTTGGGCTCTTTCCATACTTTGGCCATTGTGGATAGTGCTGCTATAAACATTGGGGTTCATGTGCCTTTGAATCAGCATTTTTGTATCCTTTGGATAAATGCCTAGTAGTGTAATTGCTGGGTCAAACAGTAGTTCTCTTTTTAATTTTCTGAGGAAACTTCATACTATATTCCAGAGTGGCTTCACCAGTTTGCATTCCCGCCAACAGTGCAAAAGTGTTCCTCTTTCTCCGCATCCTCACCAATATCCGTTGTTTCCTGAGTTAATTTTAGCCACTTTGACAGGTGTGAGGTGGTATCTCAATGTAGTTTTGATTTGTATTTCCCTGATGATGAGCGATGTTGGCATCTTTTCATGCGTCTGTTAGCCAACTGGGTACCTTATTTGGAAGAGTGTCTTTTCATGTACTCTGCACATTTCTTTTTTTTTTAATTTATTTTTGTTTTACATTTTATTTATTTTTGATAGAGACAGAACACAAGTCAGGGAGGGGCAGAGCGAGAGGGAGACACAGAATCCAAGCAGGCTCCAGGCTCCGAGCTGTCAGCACAGAGCCCGACGTGGGGCTCGGACTCACGAACCATGAGATCATGACCTGAGCCGAAGTCAGACACTCCACCGACTGAGCCACCCAGGAGGCCCAACTCTGCACATTTCTTAACAAACCCAACACACACAAAACAAATTTTATGTTCCTTCTTAAAAATTTGCACAGTAAAGATTAACACATAAAACATTATTTTTGTTTCCTCAAAAGAACACTGTATACTTGTACATCCTTCTGGTTGTCCCCAATTCTAAAAAATTCTAAGCATGAGGGTGAATTATTTAGTAATATGACAATTATGGAAATTAATGAAAGGAAAGAACGTATTGTGCCCTCAGAGCAGAAATACAGCATACCAGTTGAATACAGTGTCTATCCAAATATGCAAGCTGCCGACAGAAACACGGGGGTGATAGTTTATTTGGCCTCCTTTCTTCCTCACAAGGTGACCTGCAGGTGCTTGGAAGAGGAAAAACAATTTATCCATTCTCGTCACGGTGCCTTGATTTCGGCAAGTCCCCCTTGTCTGCAAAGGTCATTGTATGAGTAAGGCAGCAAGTGAAAATACTGTAAAATGTTCTAATGAAGCTGCTTTCTGAGTGGTCCTTGCCATACCTCCCCAGTACATGCCTCTACATACATCTACAGCCATTCCCAGGGGATCTTCATAAGCTCCTTGCTTGTTGCATGGAAAACTTTAGACATACTCTCAACCTTGTGAGTTCAGTAGGTCTACTCACTATTTTTTCTCAAGAGTCACCAGGTACAGGGGCACCTGAGTGGCTCAGTTGGTTAAGCATCTGACTCTTGGTTGCAGCTCAGGTCATGGTCTCACAGTTTGTGGGTTTGAGCCCCACGCTGGGCTCTGTGCTGGCAGTGTGGAGCCTGCTTGGGATTCTCTCTCCCTCTCTCTCTCTGTCCCTTCCCAGCTCATGTTCGCTCTCTCTCCCCCTCTCTCTCAAAATAAATAAGTAAACCTTTTCTTTAAAAAAGAATAACCTGGTATATAGGTGAAACACTAAACTCCCGCTCTCCCTATTTTCCAGGCCCTGAAAAATAACCCACTTGGAGATCAGTTTTTTGGGATATTGATGGGTTTTTGTGAAATTCAGATATTCCAAGATGAACTTTTCCAGTTGACCAGTTCACATAAGACACTTCAGCTGTTGGGAGAAAACCCAGTCGGAACAGGATCAGAACCCTGCATGGGCCTCTGCTGACTGGGGAGGCAGATGGCATGGCAAAATGAGGGAGATAAAACAGTCAGGAGCATTCCAGAAAAAGTTACTACTTTATCACTATCATAATTCTGTCTCTGGCTGGCCATGCTATTTATAGCCAAGATGATTCCCATGTTCAAAGCACCAGCCAATGAGTCTGACATATCTGTGATTAGCAGGGGTTCCTGAGCTCGTGTCTTCCCCAAAGTGACTGATTATTTTCCTTCTTTAAATCATTCAAAATTGGTTTAGTCACTCTGGTGCCACTTTGTATCTCAGACACTAAGAAAGATTTTTATTATTGAAAGATATACAGGAACTTTGCAGATTCATTGCAATAAATTATAAACAGAATGGGCATATTCTTCAAGTGAAGATACAATATACTTCACTTTGTTAAAAATATTTCTTTGGTGGGAAGTGTGTCCATATTATTGTGTTGTCATATTATGAACTTTTGTCGCGTGTGCATTGTCTATCTTCTGTCTAGTGAAGATATTTTTTCTTGTTGGTCAAACAGAAAATGTATTTATTTCCAGCCAAGGATGTATTTCTTTGCTACACTTATGACATTACAGACAAACCAGTATTTGTGTGTAATATACAAAGCAGTGTTTTGCATTTTATCTGGTAAATCATTATATGGCTTTTTAAGTCCTCAGATATTTTTTAGTGACTTATAAATCCACTTGCTGTCAAACTCTTTGGACATCCTTTAATTCCTTAGAGTATTAAAGTTTAAATAAAGAATGTCTGTAAATTTAAGGCACTATGATTTTATAAGAAGGGTCAAAAAGCAATGAGATACACTTATTTCAATTATTAATTAGTTGATAATATTAATATCATCTTTGACCCAGGCAGCACAGGCTTGCCACATCTCCCTAAGACATTTCAAAAGAAGAGTGCACGTTCACAGAAAGGAAATGTAACCCACTGTCAGTAGAGCTTTGGCCCCAACACCCTGTAGGACTCTAGTGAGCTGAGCTGGACCCTAAGGAGAACTCCCTCACACAAGCAAGCGCCCCCCCCCCCCCACTCTTCATGTCCATCCGTTCCATCCAATTGAAATACAAAACTTTGCTTAAAGCCGACAAAGGAACAGTTACTCTCCAGAGCAGAGTTGGGCTGAGGCCACTCTTAGTGTCACAGCTTCCTGGGAACCTGAGCGAGAGAAGACAACGTGCACGGACCTAACTGATCTGCGGGGGGTTAGCGGCTGGACAGGACCATATGATGTGTTTGTTTCTGAAGGGCAGATTTCAGGGCTCCCCCCACTCAATCAAGATGCCCGTGTGTTTCTCAGGGCATCAAAGTGTGAGAACCAACCATATATTAACGTCATTTGGAGCCCGGTAAGGCAGGGTAACATTAAAATAATAATTAAGGAAACAGACAAATAAATGCAAATGAGAAAGTCTGACTGAGCCCCAGGAATCTGCCTTAACCATAACCTCACGTGATACTGAGGCATCAGAACCAGGGCTTAGGAAACAGTGTTTGAGAAACACTGAATGGAAAAGTACAAAAGGCAGAGCCTACTTCTGGAGCCCGCCTTTAACGAAACGATGTACTAGAAGAGGCAAGTGTCTGTAATGCTTAAATAGCTTTGCAGTGTTGGTTGTTCAAGGCCCTTCCTGGGGGGGATCAGCCTTTATTAAACTGTACCATGTGCTCTGGGGTGGCCGTAAGTTAGTTGTCTACCTTACTGTGAACTAGTGGCCATAAACTAGTTTACTAGTGGTGGGAGGAGGGGAAACCTATGTGCATGTTTTGGGAGAGCGAGTTGATGGTAGTTCTTTAGTAACATTTTTATTGAAAAGTGTGCATCTCGATGAGTTTTCACAAATAGGAGCACCCATATGTACGGAAAAAAGGGTATTACAAACACCCCAGATGCTTCACTACCCTCTCCTGGTCACTGCCCCTCACACACCTGAGAACACCCACTGTATGGCTGTAACAGCATAAATTACTTTTGTCTGTTTTAAACTGTTTTTTTTTATTTAAAATATTTTTTTCTTCAACGTTTATTTTTATTTTTGGGACAGAGAGAGACAGAGCATGAACGGGGGAGGGGCAGAGAGAGAGGGAGACACAGAATCGGAAACAGGCTCCAGGCTCCGAGCCATCAGCCCAGAGCCTGACGCGGGGCTCGAACTCACGGACCGCGAGATCGTGACCTGGCTGAAGTCGGACGCTTAACCGACTGCGCCACCCAGGCGCCCCTTAAACTGTTTTTATAATTGTGTTAAAGTACCATATTTTTTTGTCAGAATCATAGTAGTGCTATGCCCCATTCCGTTTGTTTGTTTGTTTGTTTGTTTGTTTGTTTGTTACTATGGCTAACTTCAGAGGTGTCTGTTCCACAATGACTCACTTTGCACTTGAAAAAGAATTCAATAACAACATGTTGTCTTTCTACAGGGAAATGTTTAGACTTTTGTAAGCACTGGCTTTCAAATAAAAGTCCAAGGAATTCATGCTCAAATCTCAAGGCAGGCGTGTCTAAATGCCTCGCTCTTTGAACGTTGAAAACGAATTGCATTGTTAGTGCTAATAAATAAATTATTTGGTTGGAAACTTGAGTAAATGTATTTTAGTAATCTAAATCGATTAGGAAAAAAAGTGTTAATGAATGCAATTCCTAGTCAAAGAGAGAAACTGGAAGTATAAATTTAGCCCTCCAGTGAAATTCTCCAAAGCAAGTGCTCTTCTGGTCTGTTTGAAAGTTGCATTTAGAGTGGGCTAAGGGATAGGGGTCTGTGAAGCCCCAGTGGCGGGTGGGGGGGGGGGCTGTCAGGTTCACAGCGTCAGCCTCCTGTAGATGTAAAGAAGTAGCCTGTGCTCAGCTGGGAGACAGGGGTGTGAGGAGTGTCATCCTTTGTGCCCCGAAGGCTCTACCCTGGAGGAAGGTGGGTCCAGGAGGGGCACAGAGCAGGCCTAGTGAGGAGGCCTCGCATGAGGGAGCATGATGAGATCAGATCCTGTAGGCCCAGGAGAAGTAAAAGTCGATGGAGGGCTTTGGTCGGGGAAGTGACCCAATCCCGGGGAGCCTGGGTGGCTGTGTCGGTTGAGCATTGACTCTTGATTTCAGCTCATGATCTCATAGTTGCTGAGATCAAATCCTATGTCAGGCTCTGCACTGACAGTGCGGATTCTGCTTGGGATTCTCTCTGTCTCCCTCTCCCCCCCCCTTTGCTCTCCCATGTGTGCGCGCGCTCTCTCTCTTTCTCTCTCTCTCTCTCAAAATAAATAAATAAACATGTAAAAAAAGAAGAGGTGACCCAACCTGGCTCTTCTTTAACAAAAGCACTGGCCTCCCTTATGGGGTGTGGGCTCCTGATGAGGGGGAAGCTGACAGGTTAAATAATTAGGTAACAGATGGTGATAGTGGCATCATCGTGGAGACGGTGAAGGAGGTGAGGAGTGGTTAGGTCCTGCTTACATTTGAAAGTTCACAGTCAATAAAATGTGCTTATGGATTAGCCGTGAGGGGTGAAAGAAGCAAGGTGGGTCCAGGGTCTGAGTATCCTGGCCGAACAGCTGGAAGAAGGGACCGCCAGGAGTCGTGAACACCCCCCAAGCAGCGGGCTTGTGAGTTGAGACCCCCCCACCTTTGGCACAGGTTACAGGGGAAATGTTCTTCAGGCCCCAGGCACAGGTGTGCGGTGGCCATGGACACAGGGACTCACGTGGCAGGTGAGGGCAGGAGGGCTGAGCTGGAGTGAGGACGTTGCTGACATTTCTACGGCCGTGACATTCGCAGGGACCCACCAGCCCCGGAGTGTGAGGATGAATAGGAGATGGCCAAGCCCTCTGGGGCTGGGAGAGACCAGCAAAGGACAATGGGGAGAGGTCAGGGGTACTACGAGAGGAAACCAAGAGAGAGTGTTGTGTTGAAGGGCTATTGAACAGTGTTTTCAACGCTGAAGACGGGTTCGGGGGTAAGGACAGTGTAGGAGTGTAGGAGTCCTGATGGCTTGGGCAACTGACCCTGCCAGGGGCCCCGCTCAGCAAAACCTGTGAGGAGTGAGGTCCTCACAAGTGAACATGTGCAAAGTAGGCTCCTTAGGCCCGCGAGTGGTAAGTCCTGTCTAGCAGAAAACAATTTCTTTCTTCTTCCCTAGAATGTATGTAAACGTCTTGATAATCTCTCCCATTTTCCCATTCTGCCCTCAATTGTTCTATCTCCTTGAGAGGGTTCCTATCGGAGATGGTGGGATTTGTTCACGTGCTTGCTCCCCCCACCCCCCGACAGGAAAAGTTATCCTGCTTCCTCAGTCCCCAGGTACAGGCAGCTATGCCATTGTCAACACTTGCTTGTTTTAATACCGAAGATCGAGTGGTTTGTCTCTTTCAGTGTTCTGCCCGCCAAAGTAGCTGAATAGTGCATTTTATTTTATTTTTTTTATACTTCTGCTTTCTTGTCCTTTAGTTTCATTACTGAAAATGGGACTCATGCCCAGAAATTCTCCCAAAAAAACCTGGCTTTTAAATATAATATTTAACTGGTAACTACAGACCCTGTAGATATAAATACAGTTACCTAATGGGGTTAAGTGACTTTTGAAAATACCACCTTCTTGGGGCGCCTGGGTGGCCCAGTTGGTTAGGCATCCGACTTCAGCTAAGGTCATGATCTCACGGTTCAGGAGTTCGAGCCCTGCGTCAGGGTCTATGCTGACAGCTCAGGGCCTGGAGCCTGCTTCTGATTCTTTGTCTCCCTCCCCTCAGCTCTTCCCCTGCTCACACTCTCTCTCTCTGTCCAAATAAATAAAGATTAAAACAAATTAAAAAAAAAAAAAAAAAGAAGAAGAAGAACTGTTAAAATACCACCTTCTTTCACCTGACCTGCTTTTTGCACTTCTCTTCTCATTGATGAGTGGTTACCGGGGATCAGAACAAGTCAGATTTTTGAGAATTCCTATTTATATTGTACAGCAGAAGGAAGGATTGGATGACAGGTTTGATGCATGGTGTCACTGAAGAGTAAAGTGTAATGGTATTAATTTGTGTTAAGTGCCATATTTTAACTCTAATTAATCTGGAGTATGTACGTTATTAATATTCTTTCCTGCCACTAATTTCTCCCATCAGTCTTACATTGGGATGTTCATTTGCATCCTCTGAATTGGAGAAAGGTGGTGAATTTCCCTGAGTAGCCTCTCATAAATCAGGAGACTGGAGTTTTGGGTGCTTTCCTGCCTGGTATTTACATGTGATGTGGCCTTGAACTTAAAACTAACCTTTTTACTTCTCCATCAACACAAATGTATATGTTCTCACATTTAGAGAGGGGTATACAAAATAGGACACAGATTAGGAATGTGGACTTTGGAGACAGATGCCTGGTTAGCACACCTGACACAATATATGACAGCCATCCAAAACTATCAGCCATATTAACAGCAAACTAATGTGAGGGTTAAAACGGGGCTTTTGCATGTTATTTTTAAAGACATGCAGAATTTGATTGTGCCCAGAGATCTAATTTGAGTTTCATTTCCTTTTCATTGGACCACTTTGTTTTCATCATGCAAATAATACATGTTCTTCCTGGCGTCACAGCTGGCAGTAAAAATTAACAACCTATGAGCTGAATGTAAAACATAAGCTTCTTTCACTGTTATAAAATTAGGCTTTTTGTCTTCCCCTCACCATCCATAAATGGTGTGTTTTTGTGTGTTTATCGTGGGGGAGGGAATACGTTATAGAGTTTGTGACTTTTCGTAGCACTGCTGGCATGCCCAGGATGTGGCATCATGGCTTTTGGAATAATTAGATGCAAAATAAAGGGAGAGAGAAAGGTCCTGCTCACAATGACTTGCGTCTATGAACTGTTCCCGCTTTAATCAGATCACAGTTGCTGGGTCGGAAGCCCGTAAGGACCAATTAGCTTCGTCCAGTGTAAAAGCGATGTTTTCTAGTCAGATCTCTCCCTCTCACCCTGATTGGCTGTGTCCAAAGAGCCTGCTGTGTGTCACAGAGGGAACTCCTGAAGAACATCTGTGGCTCAGCGCAAATTAATGACAGCTGCTGGACACAGAAAGAGCAGTCCATACTGATGGGGGGGCGGGGGTTGGCGCATAGGCATATGTGTGAGAAGAATGCGTAAGTCCAGAAAAGGCTGTGCATTATTTCAGGATTGTGGTTCCCTGTGCGGATCAGGGCTCATTGAACCTTTTGTACCGTGGACCACTTTGGCAATATGTTCCCCAATGAAAATATAAATGCGTACAATAAATGACATAGCATTATAAAGGAAATCTAATGTATTGAAACGGAATTCTCAAAATATTTAAAAAGAAGAAAAATACATAGTTTTTATCAGTGCTTTAAATAACCTAATTTTACAGTGGGTTTATTAATTACCACGATTTCAAATTAGTAATTAGCATAAATGATGTTTCAAAATAGTTCAATATTAATAATAATATGAAGTGAAAAAATATTGTGATTTTTCTTGGTTCAAAGTCACCAGTACTCCCAGACTGGTAACTGTGATCTGTTACTCACCCTCTTCATTGATGAAAATGCTAAATTATGATCAGAAGAAAGTGTACAATTATCTTCTAGAAGCTCGAGTTTCTGCCCCAGATTGAAAAATCAGAGATACCTATCTGAACCACTTGTAAATTTTCATGGCTAAAATGGTACGATTTCATCCAGGAAAGCACTTGAGTATTTAATACAAAATATTTAACCTTCAGTTGGAGTTGATTTCAAAACACAACTATTGCAAAAGTGGGGAAAACTTATCAGTAAAAATTTATGACAGAAAATTTGAATCTATTTCAATAAATACATTCTATTGAATTGTGTCAAGGTTTTTCTTGACATTTGGAGGAAATTTTCTAGGAGTCAGTTGTGATGAAATCTTCCCTGAAATAACTTCTGGATTGCTATATAAAAAGGTACATTTTCTAAAAAAAAGACAAAAACAAAACCCAGAAAGTCAAGGGCTGGTGTTTCCCCCATTCACAACATGACCATGTAGTCATGAAAAGAAAATCTATTGGAAATATAAATTGTCATCAATTTTTTTAACTGAAGAGGAGAAAAGACAAGAAAACAAACATATTTCTAGTACATGAGTCTTAATTATATTTTAATAACATATGTCTAACTAAATAATATTTGGAATTCTACAGCTATTTAAAAATACTTACTTGAAATCATCTCTGTCCGTTATATGATGTCTTTGAGGACTTTCCATGGGCAAAAATGTAGCCTTAATCTATTAACTTTATATAGAAATATGAGTTATTTGGGGATTTGATCATTAGTGTGGAATGAGAAGACAAATAGGAAAATAAAGTAAATATAATACTTTAGGTTATGAATTTTTTTCTCTTTTACTTAAATATTTTATTAGCAATTTACCAAATGCCTTTGCTTCTCAATTTTCTGTCTACCTGTTTTTAAGCACAATTTTCTCTCCTAACAACATATAATGCAGATACAATAACTCTTTATTAGTGTTTTTGTTTGTTTGTTTGTTTTTGTTTTGTTTTGTTTTTAATATATACTGAGTTTGAGGACAGGAGACCAAAAAGTTGATGAACTGTCTCTGGACTTTCTTGTCCTCGTCAACTCGTTCTAAGGGCCCCAGTCCCTTGACTTGAAAGCATTTCTTCTTTCTGTAATGACTCCAGATCAAAAAAGAACCCTCCTATATGATGTGAAAAGCAACACGCCAAAAGCATCCAATAACATAGAATTTTTTAACTTCTCAAAAAATTATTTTCTAGGCTGAACAAGACAATGGTCACCCTCTGCCAGCCTTTGCCAGTCTACATATTGAAATACTGGATGAAAACAACCAAAGTCCCTACTTCACGATGCCCAGTTATCAAGGCTACATTCTGGAATCTGCCCCAGTGGGAGCCACTATCTCCGACAGTCTGAATTTGACCACCCCTCTTAGAATTGTGGCTCTGGACAAGGACATAGAGGATGTAAGTTCAATCTGCATTTTGCTCTTGTTTTCTTAACACGTCTCTTATTGTCTTTATGTCAACAGGAAATTTTACGAGGACATAGTTACATGAGCCATAGAATAGAGAACCAAGTCCGTATAAATAAGAGTCTCAGAAACGAGGATCTTAGTGTTGTAATCTAATTTCACATCAAGAATATTGTGAAAAAGAGTATGTTTGAATTCAGTGACTGTTTTTTTGTTTGTTTGTTTGTTTGTTTGTTTGTTTGTTTTTCAGTTTACAGATCCTGGGTATAAGGATGAAAAGGAATGTTTTATTTATAGTTTGCTAAACCACAGGACAATCTTTTTTTTTTTTTATTAATATGGGTTGAAAACTGTTTCTATAATTGCTGATAGGGGAACATAATCACATTACAGAATAAATATTAGAAAAAAAAAACAAAAACATGAAGGCAGCCCTGTGGTATGGTTTAAGGAACTTTTCCGATGCTATGTTATTAGGCAGAAACACATTTGGAGGCAGCTGACCCGCTCACACTGCCACTGGTGGCCGTGTTGATGTCAAGGCTCCGTGCGCCATGCATGCCAGTGCCCTGTGGTGGACATGCCACTGGCCACACGGGTGGTTGGCCGTCCGGGCTGGGCGGATCAGAGTTCTTGACCTCTGCACCCCGTCTTGTGCTGAGAAGTGGGCAGCCAATCTATACCAGGCCAGTCAGAGCTTTTCCAGGAAAGGAAAATCAAGGAACCAGGGCGGGGAGGCTTTGGCATCATGTATCAAAGAAATGAAAACGGATCTGAAGCCACAGTGGCCGCGTTAGCTGACATCATGGAGGAAGCCTGTCACCACAGAGAGGAAATGAGTCCTGACAAAGTCACACACAAGGGAGTGCTGTTGGGTCCTGTTGTCTTGGGTTAGAAGATGCCCAGGCCTGTACTGATCTCTGATTTTTCTTCCTTTTGTTCTGTGGTTCTGTGACCTGCCACAGTATCTCCCCATGCATCTTTTTTATTTTTTTGAAAACATACTTTCAGTTTGAATTCTGCCTCTTCCAAAGGGAGAAAGACCTGACTCAGCCATTTCTCCCTCTTCAACAGAGCTGTTCATAAATGTCCTGCAGCCACGCTGTCCCCGATGGCAGCCACCAGCCACGCGTGCCTGTGGAGCCCTGGAAACAGGACTACACTGACAACTTAATTTAGTGTTTTGTTTAATTTAACTAACTTAAATCTAAGTGGTCACCTACCACTACTTGGGCAGCACAGCCATAGAGTGTCCCCCAAAATCTCATTACAAGGAAGCTTCATCATCCGTCTAGTAAAGGAAGAGGGAACTTTCAGATTTTTTGTCCCCTCTTTCTGGAAAAAGTTTCTAACACTTCGCAGAGGCTGTGACAACTCTGTGTGCACCCCGCTTCTTTCCAGATGCCTTTCTACCTCCTGATACTTTCTCTCTCCCCTCATCCCAACCTTCTGTGCTATGTAGTCTCTCCTCTTTGGTCTCATCACGTTTTAACAATAACTGTCAGTGAGTTCTTAGTACCGGCCAGACAATCTAGTAAATACTTTATTTTGCGTTAATTCCCTTAAATCTCACAGCAAACATAAAAGATGCAATATCCCATATTGCAGAAGGGGAAGTTGAAGCTATTTTAACTTGATTTCTGTGATCACAGACTTAGTAAATGGTGGAGTTGGTCCTTGAGCCAAGGTCTATGGGAAGCAAAGTCCTTGATTTTAAGCACCAAACTAGAAAGCCCATGTCTACTTGATACAGTATGACTATAGTCTGACAATCATGACAGCTGATAAATGCTACAGACATTCTTCCAGAAAAGTGCATATGCGAACACCATTTCCCATCCCAATGTAGGGGGTTAGGGATCCCCTGAATGTCTTCATCTAGTGAGTCCTCACTAGAAAATTCAGTTACCTTAATAAGTTTTATATAGGCTAAGCTACTATATTTTGTAGGCCTGGTGATGTCCCATAGATTTTGGTATGGATTTTATTTCATTTTTAAATTGGAATGCGTAATCATATGTTAAGCAGAGACTAGTCAATTTGGAAAATTATAATAGTGTAAGTCATACCTTCATGAACACATCAGTTAGCAAAATCTGAATCCTGAAAGAAAATGCAGCTGAGAGTTTTTCCATAATTGCAAAATGTATGTGTTTGTATTTACTTGATGTATTTATATTATTGAATAGTTGCATGCTAAACTTGCTTGGGTACATTCTTACTTTCCTGGATTGCCATTCACGTTAACATTATAAATGTGAAAATGCATTCTAAGAGACTTTGTAAAGGATGATGAGACTTACAGGGTATTGGTGAGGTGGAGTTGGGGGAGCTCCTAGGTGTAAAATGTCTGGGAAACACTACTTGACATTCTACTCATAGAGTTGACCATCCCACTTAGCCTATTAAATGCTCTGTGCATTTCCAGGGCTGGGGGAGGAGTTTGGGGCAGGAGGCTGTTGTTCTTAAGAGTTTGTTCTTTGGAGTTACCCCCCAGCCCCGGCTTGTGTGACCCTTGGTCCTACTGTGTGATAGTTGAATGACTCTGTGGGCCTCGTTTTCGTGAGTCGCCCCTTTTCATTCAGTCACCTGTGATGCAAACAGGTATGTGACAGGATGCCTTGGCCTGTCCTTCCCTTGGGGCTGGCAGGAAGGGCAGGGAGAGGACAGTTGCCTTAAATGCTGCCATGCACTTAGAGAAAGGCACCGTTAATATGTCTTGTAAAAACGTCAAGTAATTAAACAATGTGTATCTTGCCATTAGTTTTTTAGGCCTATCCTCTTTCCAAAATTAACTACAGGGAGTGCCATTGGGTGCCTAGAAAGTGAGCAAGTATCTCTAATCTCATAGTGATGAATGTTTCTAAAATACTAAATATAGCTTCTATGTATCTATAATGTAAACAAGCCCATAGAATGTCAACATAGTTTAATCCAGTTTCCTATACCATGTGAAATATTCTCTTAAAACCCACTCCTCAGGCACTGATAGAACCCTTCATCATGCCCCTCAGTCTTGAAACCCAAGAGTCTTTGGTTTTTGTTTTCTCACTGCAGCTGAAAATCTTCATATCCTCCCTGTTTTGTCCTCTGGATATTTCATGACTGTCTTTATCTCTCATTGGAATTACCTTCTGATGTCCTTGCCCTCCTCTTTTTTCTTACTCGGGTGTCTCTTACCCAGCCACTAAGAGTGATCTAGTTAAGAGGTCAGATCAGTCTACATCACAGTTCTGCCTCACACGCTTTTGAGATCAGTTTTCCCGCAGAAGAGAATGGCTGGCTGTTATCTCATGCCTGAACAATCATACGGCCTCATTTCCTGAAACTTCCTCCTCACCTGTTACATTTAGCAATGGCTTGTAGTTTCCTGTGTAGCTTCTTGTCTCATTACCTTTTTTTTGCGACATTTTCCATGCTTTGAAATCTTTTCTCTTTCATCACCCAAGCTGGTTTGGACAACTTCCACTCAGTGTTGAGAGTTCTGCATGGGCATCCCTCACTCACATCATGTCCAGACTCTGCTTCCTCTCACCTGAGTGGGGTGTCTCTCTCGTGCTATCCTTGTGACATTGTAGTCACCTTGCACCCTCTTTGAATATAAACTGAGAACAGGGCTTAGATCTCTGTCATTCTTGTATCTTGAGGATCTAACACAGTTCCCAGAACTTAGTAGTTTCTACTAATTGTTTAATGAACTTGTACATTCAGGCATGAGTAGAGGAATGAGGATATCTAACATATGATCAAAATTCTAGTGCTCTTGATTTAACTGTTTCATGATACGGCCCATTCCAGGGTTGGACAACCACTTCCTAGAAAACTCTTCATCCTATTGAGTTGAAACGAGCCTTCTCATAATTCATCTTGTATTCCATATAACTTCCATTTTCCAGCACTGAGAATAAATCCATGAGATAGTCTGTAATAGGTTTCAAGATGGATTGATGTCCTTTGGAATCACCTCTTTCCCCCACCACCCCCAGGCCAAGGACTCTTTATTTTAAAAGCAAAATATGTTCGCTACTAGATGATTTAAAGATTTGTATTAACAAAAAGAAACCTCAAGGCCCTTTCAAGGCAAGAATTTTACTGCCTGATAAATTCTCGCTGTTTTTGAGTGCCAGAATAATGCAATTACTCAGTGTATGGGCAAAGGATTTAAGAATAAAGACAGAAACACATCACCGCATTCAGGTGTTACCAAAAGAAATGGAGAAGAACGCTAGGCATGGAAAGAGAAGTCATCACGGCAGGAGTTAGTTTCCTGAGTAGCTTCGAGAATAGGAGAACAGACTTGGATTGTCCAAAAATCAGCGTCTTCCTTCAGTTCAGTAGAAAGGAAGAGTTTTAAGAAATAGTAGCAGGGATCGGTGAGTGGAGTTATCAGCAGTGTAGATTTTGGGGTAGAAGGAATATTAACGGTCACAGTGAAACTAAAAAAAAAAAAAAAAGAGTAAACAAAAATATTTGTGTCAGTGTTCCTTTTCTATTGATGTATAAATGTCCACATAAAGGTACATATGTCATATAGAGAGGTAATAGGAGTCACATTCTGGGTTGTTTTTTTTTTTTTAAGTGCTCTTACATCATACTTTCAAAATAGCCCAGCAGGTAGATAGGGCAAGACACGCCCAAGGTATTTAAGAGGATGTCCGAAACCACCATGTTTTCAGTAAGCAGAACTACTAAGAGCTGATGATTGGATTCCGGTTATAAAAAGTAAGTAAATAATGGGGAATAGTAATCAACCGAGGGTACCCATTTGGCTCGTAGGAAGGCAGCAAGTCATTTAGAATTCCATGTGGGTTCACGTCCTGCATAAAGCGTTACTGTTTTCAGAATAAAGGTGTCCTTAAAACTTAATGCAATATGGTCTTAAAGGTCCACGGTCCTGGTATGCTTTATACATATCATTATGCTGTCGTATGTATGTTATGTCAGAATATTAAGAAAAAAAATACACTGTGAAAAAAGTTATTCGTTTAAATGCGCTAGAAAACGTTGTTGCTGTTGTTTATTTGTTTTTTACTAGAGTATACTTGTAAGCCATATGTATGTCTGTGGTCATTTATGCTTACATGTTTCTATTTAATGTTTAATTTGCATATAGGTTCCTCCAGGGGGAGTTCCTGTAGGTACTAGGCATTCATTTTGTGTTTGCTCTTTTGTGAATTGCTGTGGTTCATTTCCTAGTTCTCTTTCTTTTCCGTAAAACAAGTAGACACTTCCTTCAGTATCCGTTATAAAGACATCTACAACGACTTTATATATGTCTATGTAGATGTTAATTTTATGTTCATCATATTATTGGTTATAGTAGAATGAATTGTATGGAATCCAAATTTTATGTGAACTTTAGCAAAGATTGTTCAATTTTTTAATGTTTTTCAGTTTATGACAAACATTAGTAATTCATCATCATATTTCTGAAAGACTCTAAGCTTGGGATTGAACTCTTTTGAACAAGGTTGTCTGAAGGCAACTACTGTTGACCAATTCACATTGGCAGATGAGATTAATTTCTGTCATTTCCCCTATGCTTCATAATTTACCTAAGTATGCATATGTATATATGTGCACATATACATACATTTTTGTGTTGTATGTGTATATATATATGAGGATGCATATAAACGTGTGTGTGTGTGTGTGTGTGTGTGTGTGTGTGTATGTAAGAGAGAGATACAGTATTCTGGATCTCATTGGAAACCCCAAATTGGCTTCAAATCCAGTTGATTGTTATGTTTGAATGGATTTCTTCTACATGATAAGATTTTAAATTTTACATTCACATGTTGTTTACCTTTGCATTTGTATATGTCCTTACTTTTGTCTTCAATTTTTCTGTGCTGTGAGTGAATATCAGAGTTTATTTTACCCTCCCAGAGAATAATACACAAACCAATGAAATGACACACTTATCGTGTATAGTTACTATATACTTCAGATAATATAATATTACCTTATGTCAGAGGGAAAAGGAAAATTTATTAATCAGCCTTCTGTGTACATACTGATTTTTAAAAAACTAATGTGTATTTTAAACAAATTTTTAAACACAAGGGCTGCATTAAAAGTACTGACCCTGTAAGAATAAGAAGTCAGATGGAGTGCTTGGGTGGCTCAGTGGGTTAAGCATCTGACCTCAGCTCAGGTAATGATCTCACATTTCATGGGTTCAAGCCCCGTGTCAGGCTCTGTGCTAACAGCTTGGAGCCTGGAGCCTGCTTTGGATTCTGTGTCCCCCTCTCTCTCTGCCCCTCCCCCTCTCATGCTCTGTCTGTCTCTCTCAAAAATAAATGAACATTAAAAAAAAAATAAGAAGTCAGAGCATTTTCTGTCCATTTTACACTCATAATATACCACACCTGAAACTAGTATTAGCCTTAAAAATAAGTCCTAGGTATTAAGCTTTGAGTAGTAATTGGCTGCATATTTTCAAATCTGCCTTCTTCAATTCTTGGCCTCAAAGAAATATCCAGGTATTCACCATTAGCGTCTAAGTACCCTATACATAGATTTTGAAGGTTACTATGGTAAGTATCCGTAAATTTCACAAGTTATAATTTAACCAGAGATTAACTGAGCAGGAAAGATTGGCATGAGCTATAAAATGCCATTGACAGTGATAGCTTTATGTGTTATATTATCTTTTTCACAAAAAAAACAATCCGCAGGTCTGGAAAGTCGTATTTTAGTCTCTAGCTAGTTGCAACGGGACTTGAAGACCAGCAAATTATCAAAAAGTCTTTAATGTTTCTCGTTATCAAACGTAAGAGTCTGTTTCTGAAGTCCTGGCGGGCGTGTCATCTTGAAACAGGAAGCATTTGAAGTGAGGGTCTCGTGGCTTTCATAAACCGGGAGAACGAACGGCGTGGTCAGTGGCACGACCGGGTGGTGCGGTGTCGCGTGTGTGTACCGTGGTGCACGGCCCGGCGCTCACCGCAGTCCTGCACCATCACCACACCTGACATAAAAAGAAAATGCTCACAACATGTGGTGAGTCTCTGAAGGCATTATACCCAACAAATTTACCAACAGAGACTCCAGGGGGAAGGAAGAAAGAAATTGGGAGAACATTAGTTATGAGGAAAGTAGAGAAGGACTGAGGGATCTGAACAAAGGGAAAGAAGCAAATATTTGCTCTATTAGGTCACGGGCAGAGCTTGCTCAGCTCGGATTACTGGCCACGTAGAGGTTTGAGTATAGGATGCTGCATTGCTCAACATCACTGTTGGGACACTCGGAGAACAGGAAAAAATACATGAATTTAACAGCCTAGTGATTTTACCCTGGTTGGTAATTGCTGTTAATTGAAACTGCCTTTTAACTTTCTCGATCACTTAAAAATAACCATCAAATTTTATTGAAATTGACTTTAAAGTACACACACAGTAAGAAGGAACCTCAAAATATGGCTTAAAGTATGTTGAATTTATATGCATTTTATCATCTATTTTTTAAAATAATTTAACTTTTTATTAACTAATATGTTTGATTAATCAACCCCCCCCCCACCACCTGCTAGCCATGCTGAGCATATGGGGTCATGATGCTGACACGGAAACTGAGGTTCCTGTTTGAAAGTATCCATGTAAAGCCTCTGATTTTGCATGGCTCTGAACAGTTTTGATTATTTTATAATAAAGAGATCAATGAAAATTATTGTCTATCGTATTCATTTTTTTATTGTTGTAGGATCAATAAATGTAGCATACTGGACTTGTATCAAAATCTTCCATAGAAGACTTTAAGTCTTCTATGGACCTAGAAGCTGCAATGATATAGCTAAGTGATATCTCAAATATCTAAGGTGATATCACAAATACAGAACTGTGTGAGGTTCAAATGAAACCATTCATTTCAAAGTTATTCAGAATATGTACATACAGAAGCTTTAACAAGATGTATAGATTTCAGCATCTGTGGGTTGCATCAGGACCACCTTTTAATATAGCAGTACAGATACCAACTTTCTCAATTTCACATAAAAATGTTTAAAATGTGAGTGCTAATTTTTTAAGTCAAATTTAACATGTCTTTAACAATTTTTAAGTCTATACTTTGCCCTCAGCCCCCGATTTCAGACGTAGAAAAGGAATCTATGATATTAAATTGCATTTCACACTACGCTATGCATACCATGTGTTGGGCGCTTTTTTGAATATAGTTGACACACAGAGCTACATTAGTTTCAGGTGCACAACACAGGGATTTGACTTCTGTCTGCATTATGTCATGCCCACCACACGAGTACCCACCATCTGTCACCGCACGATGACACTGTTACGGTACCACTGACTGTATTCCCTGTGTGGTGACATTCATCCCCACGACTTATTCCTTCCATAACTGGATGCCTGTATCTCCCGATCTCCCTTTACCGTCACTGCATAATTTTTAAAGTTGCCCAAATCTATAAAAATGCCTCACCTCCCTGTGCATCTCTGTTGCTGTTGTTGTCATAGCCTTATCAGAAGCCTTCCGTCCCAGATACCCCTCTTTCCTTTGGTGCACTTGCCCTCTGACTCCACTATGCAGACACCAATGCACACCTCCCCACTTCGTGTCCTTGTTCTTTCTTGAAAATGCAGAGATGGATGTCTTCTCATTCAGGGACATCAATAGACTGTGAAGGGTTTCCCCTGCTTAGTGAATGTTCTCTGTTTTGAACTTTTGCAATCACTTCTCTATGTACATATCATGTTTCTGGGCTCTTTTATCAGACACACGCACCCAACTCATACACCTTCAATCTGATTATCAGAAATTTTTAAATTAAAATGAACATTATGTTTCCCCTTGGAGAATCTTTACAGCATTAAAATATGAAAGAACGAGCATGATATTTATAGGTAATGAATTATACATAACCAGTCTTATTTCTATTTTACATTAAACATGAGAACAGAATAGTAATATGCATGTGGGTGCTTTGTTACCACAAATCAAGTAGTTGTACAATCCCACAGCTAAACTTTGGGGCTCCAATTTTCTTCTCTTGCATTTACTTCTTATTCCTTGAGCTCAGTGAAGTTCTGGAGAATATTGGATATTCAATAAGAACATATTCAATTGGATTGTTATCTATCTTATTTACTTCCTTTTTTTACATTAATAATACTTACAGTTATTCCACTATGTTGTTTTCTACAAAGTGAGTCATTGTCTTTGCATAATTCAGCTCAGTGATGAGTAAATGTCTAGTAAACCCTATCTTTTCTTTGGAAATTCTTTTGACACTCATGGATGGTTTTGTAACAGATTTGTCAAATTAATTTACAGTTCATGAACTAATAGCTGCATTGTTTATTCAACTTTTTTTTGTTTTCTCAAAGACGAAAGACCCAGAGCTTCACCTTTTTCTCAACGATTACACCTCAGTCTTCACCGTCACACAGACCGGTATCACTCGCTACCTCACCCTACTTCAACCAGTGGACCGAGAAGAGCAGCAAACTTACACTTTTTCGGTAAAAAGATTTATTATTTATGTGTGTTCACGTACGTGTAACGGAAAGTGATGTCTGTTTAAAACTGGAGAGGTCCGTGGGGCGCCTGGGTGGCTCAGTCGTTTAAGCGTCCGACTTCAGCTCAGGTCACGATCTTGTGGTCCGTGAGTTCGAGCCCCGCATCGGGCTCTGTGCTGATGGCTCAGAGCCTGGAGACTGATTCAGGTTCTGTGTCTCCCTCTCTCTCTGCCCCTCCCCCGTTCATGCTCTGTCCCTCTCTGTCTCAAAAATAAATAAACGTTAAAACTGAAGAGGTCTCTGACTTAGGGAAAAAATGCAGTATTTTCAAGTAACTGAGAATTGAGACTATCAGTAATAAAATTCTTTACATGTGTTTCTCTTTTTTCTGTTTATAAGTTTGTACAGCTATGTTATCATTATTTACCAAAAAAAAAAAGGAAAATAATTTTCAAGACGAAAACAGGAAAATGAGACTTTCATTCTTCACCATGCACTTATAATTGACTTAAATTGAGATAGTATAAACTAGAATCCACAAGTAAAGAATTATTTCCTGACCCTTACTTTATTTTAATTTATTTTATGGTTTTTGTTATTACATTTTATATTTTGACATAGGGTTAGGCCAGTGGTTCTCCACTGGGATGATCCCTGCACCCCCAACCCCTGTCCCACCCCCCACCCCCCTGCCGAGCCCTGGGAACATTTGGCAATGTCTGCAAGACAGTTTTGGTCATCACTACAGGATCTACTGGCATCAGGTAGGTAGAGCCCAAGGATGCCGATATGCATCTTGTAACACACAGGACAGCCTTCCCTCTCTCCAACAGGGAATTATCTGATGGAGGAAGCCTGGTTCAGGTTAGTTAAGAAAAAAAATGGTGAGGGGAGATTATTAAAGCTGTATATATATAATAGAATATATACATTATATTCTATATTCTATGTTCTATATATTCTATGTATTCTGTATTCTGTTACACAAACACATACATGATTTGTGGGGGTGAGAGGTGGATATAGATAAAAAGAAAATTGCATTTTCCAAATTTATGAGCCATATTTTATTCAGATATAAGAGGAAAATGAGCCAGTGGAAAGGACTTAGGACCTACAGAAGACTCCTTTCTGGAGACCCTTCTTTACACAGCAAAGCCACAGCTTCCAGAAACCCTCAGTGACATTGCGAACTTAGACACAGAGTGGATTTCAGAAGTCATTCAGAACAAAAATGGTGGCGTGGCAGTGCGGACTTTGTTTGTCAGACCTTCCTAAAATGTTAACGATGTAATTAACATAGCACTATTAAGTAACATCAAGAAGTCCTTTAAAACTGCCATTTTGTAAATTACCAGGAAAAGACATCGCATCCCTAGGGCGCCTACTTTCTTGAGTTATCAATATAAGCATGTTGGCTCTAAAAGCATCTACGGAATTATATATAAAATATGTAAAATGGAAGAATATTTTCCTATTAATTTTTAAAAATTAAATAGTAGTTAACTCCAAAGAACCAATGTTACTGGCCCACTCCAAGTTTCTCTAAAACTTTACATATCTGCTTATTTACATGTGCTTAGAATTGAATACATTAAAAATAAAACAGAATCCTTTGTAATTGCTTCTTAGTGCATTAAAGCACGTTGCTTATGTGTATTATTATAAGTTTGTTATTTCTATCAACAAAACATTTTGGCACCCTTTTAAAACTGAAATTGTATATGAGAAATGCCTTAAATCATAGGACTGAATTCAATACTGCTTATGTTTGCATGACTTACCTGTTACGTTGTTTTTCATCCCCAAAGATAACAGCATTTGATGGTGTGCAAGAAAGCGAGCCAGTTATTGTCAATATCCGGGTGATGGATGCAAATGATAACACTCCAACCTTCCCTGAAATATCCTATGATGTCTACGTTTATACAGACATGAGCCCCGGGGACAGCGTCATACAGGTAACTACCCATATGGTACAAGGCGCTCTGCAAAACGGTTGTTTCCATGGGCATTGTATAATGCGACGCTTCAGAAATTGCTTAAGAAATGAAAACGAGGGGCACCTGGGTGGCCTAGCTGGTTAGCGTCTGACTCTTGATCTCGGCTCAGGTCATGATCTCACAGTTTGTGAGTTCAAGCCCTACATCAGGCTGTGTGCTGACAGTGCAGAGCCTGCTTGGGATTCTGTCTCTCCTTCTGTCTGACCCTAGCCTGCTTGTGCTCTCTCTCTCTTTCTCAAAATAAATAAACTTACAAAAAAAAAAAGGAAATGAAAATGAAGTTAAGACTCATTATATGGCATAATCTGGCTTAAAAAGCTTGAGACTTATGTTTACTTGTCACATAAAAATGTATTTATATTGACTTTAAAGGAGAATTAACTAGTTATTAGATGTAAACGCAGCTATTTGATCAGTTTATACTTGATTTTTAAGAGTTTAATACACCGAATACACTTAATTAATATAGTAGTATTTTTAATATATTGATGTTTTCAAGTATTAGATGTGTAGTTGAAAATTCCAAATTGTTTGGACCTTTTGTAAGTATGGGTTAATTTTCCCTTGGCGATAAAGGCAGAGGACTACGTTAATAAGTTGGTGGATGACATTGTCAGACAGTGGTTACCTGGACATAACATGGAATCATCACAACAGAGAAAATCTGGATTTCATAGTAAATGGTATCTGTGAAACTACAGAAATCGGCAAAATCTTTCTCCTTGACTTGTCTTATTATTAACTGCATACTTACTGCATTTAAATTAATTATAAGTTTTCTCAAACTATGTTGGGTTTTGTTTGTTTGTTTGTTTGTTTGTTTTTGTATTCTGTGAGTAAGTCATAAAGAAGTAATCATATTCTTCCTCGAGGGCTTTTGGGATAGTAGAGTCTAGTACTTTCCAAATTGGCTGTACTGTGGAATTATCTAGGGAGATGTTTAGAAACACAGACAACCAAGATGTCACTTCACCTTTCTGGAATCTGAGGTTCTATGAGCAATACTTCGGTTATTGATATTAAAATAATAAACCCGAGGGGTTCAGTGTCCAGACACATAAAGACCACTGATGTAGATTGTCCTCAATATCTGAGAGTCAGATTCAATAATTTTAAGTTAGTTTCAGGCCAGGAAGGCCATGATTCTGTATACTTTTTAGAGCATTTGAATGGCTCCAAACTGTTACTAAATGGCATATTGTATATTATATAAGTATATCATAATGATACGTAATAATGTATATATAATGCATACTAAATATGCATTAGTATAATATATAATTAATGCACATAACTCAATTTACGTGTCTACATGTCTTAGCATATAGCATATATAAATAGTTCAGAATAGTAGAGCATCAGCCTAAAGACCCTGACGACAAACGTAAGCCTTCACGTGCGCCTCCCGATTCCCCCGGCTCCGCGTTTGCCTTCTTTTCCTTTGCACGTGCTTTGCTCCTGAACCACCAGCTCACCTAACCGAAAGCGTGTGGCTTCCTCTTTCTCACTTCCTCCAGTTAGCCGCTTCCCTTCCATGTACAGCTTGATGAGCCTCCTTGTCCTTCACATCATTTCCCTTCTGAGGACGCATGCCTTGGCGGTGTTCATCCTTCCTTGATGGTCCCTGCTCTTGCACCCCACCTGGACACAGTGCTGTGCAGCCACGCTTCTGTGATCCACTGCTGTGACACAAAACACTCATCACACCTCGTCCCACATCATCACTCCTCATCGGTGTGAGACATTAGGGAAGAAACGGTTCACGTTCTTCTCACTGCACACTGTTTTCTGTCGCCCGAGAGTACTCTTCTTAACCCAGACTTTGCAAGGCTGGCCCACTTTCTTCGTACAGAACTCTGCCCAAAATGTCACCTCCTCAGAGAAAACTTCCCTCGAGGCTTAGTGCTGACCCCCTTCCAGCTCACACACTCTCTGTGACTCCCCTTCTCAAATGATCCTATTTTCTTCTCTCTTGCCCTCACCCCACGCTGAAGACCCCAAGAGGTCAGTGTCTTTTTTTTATCACCGTGCTGCCTCAACACGCAAGACGTATCACCCATGCGGTACCTAGTCATCCAAAGGATGAATTGTTACCAAATTCACCTGGCGCTGTTGTTAACGATAGTCTAGAAATAATTCCGTGCTATCTCTCTTTTATTCATCGGATTAAGATATACTTTCTTGGGTGATAAAAGGGATGACATTATAGCATGGACAGTGGAAATTCACATGTACGCACTTCCATGCGTGGATACCCCCTGCTGTGTATGGCAGTGGAGAAAAGGCCACAGTACGTTTTATTCCTATCTTGCTTATGGCATGTGTCGTATTGACGGAATCCACCCTTTCAGCCGTTTGTCTTGAGGGCAGAACTCTCAAGACAATTAAAAATTAGTTTATAGCATCCACATCAATAGTGCCTAGCATATCACAGGTGCTCAATAGAGTTGATGCTTAATATGTTTATTCCAGGATGACAGGAAGGAGACATGTGGACAAGCAGAATGAATGGGAAGGTATAAACACATTGGCCTCTATTTCTAGTTGATTGGTGGACCTCAAGAACTACATTTGTCTTTACCGAGGCACTTATATGGGCAGCAACATTGCAGTGTATACAGATAAAGGAATGACACTCGTTGTCATGTTCTTATTTAATTAGACCTGATTCTTATCTCTATAATAACATAATTGGAAGTAAAAGTAAGTTTATACATAAAAAAAAAAAAAGCCAGCAGGGAGCTGGAAAGTGTAACTAAGAAAATGATAGCAATTATGTGGTGGAACTATATCTCAAAAAATGTCTGCCTTGGGGGATCAAAAGCTGATTTCTGGCATTTGCTGGCTGAAACAGTTAATTTCCCTATGTATCTCTTTATAAAATAGATCTTTCTTTGCCTTTAAAGATTCATATTTAAATAACTTCCTGAACCATGCAGATTATGAAGATAGAGTGTCATTTGTGTTTATATGGCTCTATCTTGAAAAGTTACTTAAGCACCAAGAGATAAAGACTTATAATTAGTATTTTAAATGTTATTCCTGGCATGTGGTAAAAGAGTGGCATGGCTATAAAACATCCTTCAAGGGCCTGGAAATAAAAGGAAATCGATTTCCTATTGAGAGAAAAATGTGTAAACAAAGCAAAATGATTTAGAACTGGGACCTGTCCCTGCCTCATAAGAATGACAAAATAAATTCTGTGCTGCACCCACCCAGCCCTCGCCAGCCCTGTCTTTCCACATTGACCCAGCACGGTATCACCTCATTTACTTTTAGTTACTATTCTGGTGTCGGAAAGAGTAAGAACATTAGAAGCAAAGGTGACAGTGAACAGAGACTGTCCAGCAGAGAGCTCCTTGGATAACAGATTTTAAGTACATTTTATTTATTTTTATTTTTTTTATTAACTTGTTTTATTTATTTATTTTTTAAATTTACATCCAAATTAGTTAGCATGTAGCGCAACAATCATTTCAGGAGTAGATTCCCTAGTGCCCCTTACCCATTTAGCCCATCCCCCCTCCCATAACCCCTCCGTAACCCTCAGTTTGTTGTCCATAGTTATGAGTCTCTTCTGTTTCATCCCCCTCCCTGTTTTTATATTATTTTTGTTTCCCTTCCCTTATGTTCATCTGTTTTGTCTCTTAAGGTCCTCATATGAGTGAAGTCATATGATTTTTGTCTTTCTCTGACTGACTGATTTCACTTGGCATAATACCCACTGTGGAAAATAGTATGGAGGTTCCTCAAAAAACTAAAACTAGAACTACCCTACGACCCAGCAATTGCACTACTAGGATACTACTGGGTATCCACGGGATACGGGTGTGCTATTTCGAAGGGACACATGCACCCCCATGTTTATAGCAGCGCTATGTCAACAATAGCCTAAGTATGGAAAGAGCCCAAATGTCCATCGATGGATGAATGGATAAAGAAGATGTGATATAGATATACAATGGAGTATTAGTCGGCAATCAAAAAGAATGAAATCTTGCCATTTGCAACTACGTGGATGGAACTGGAGGGTATTATGCTAAGTATATTTTAACCAGGGCATTCCGAATCTATCATTTTCAATGTGGCCCCGAGACTGCCTTGGCCTGAGGAAGTACATTCTCAATTATTCCAGCACCTTCTTGGTGGAAACATCCTTGACTGCGAGAAGCAGATAGGTTAGGCATAAAGGTGTGAGTAATCAGGTCCTTATAAATTGGTCCTCTGACTTTATATCTCTGATGCCTGAGTATTGAAACAGGAACAGCGTGATTCTCATGTGTATGGGTCCTGAGCACCCCGGCCCTGCCCCGCCAGGGCAGTGCTGTCACAAAACACCATCTGCACCTTCCATACCTGGAAATGAGGTGCAATCAGAGTACTAGCACATCTCGTCTTGAGGGGGAAGTTGGTGGCATGAGTGAGAATGATTTTTGGCCTGAAAGAGCTTTTTGTAGGCCATCAGTGAAACTCTGCAGGTTTGGCACCAACGAATATCATGCTGTGTTGTCTTAGGTCTCATTTCACACATTGCTGGTTTTCTCGAAACACCAACTGCTGTGTATTAAAGATACAGATCTTGGTATGTAATTTTAATATTTTGAATATGTAGATTTTCGTATCAGTAGTTAAGTCTAGTCCATACTCTATGGGTGCTATTCTTAAAATTGTACAACTTTCATTGGTGTTTTGATCCTTAATGAATATAGAGATATTCCTGAGCAGCCTTTAAAAATATCAGTCAGGGAGCACCTGGGTGGCTCAGTCGGTTGAGTGACCGACTTCGACTCAGGTCATGATCTTGCAGTCTGTGTGTTCGAGGCCCGCATTGGGCTCTGTGCTGACGGCTCAGAGCCTGGAGCCTGCCTCAGATTCTGTGTCTCCCTCTCTCTGCCCCTTCCCCGCTCATCCTCTGTCTCTCTCTGTCTCAAAAATAAATGAAAGTTAAAAAAAAAAATTTTTAAAAATATCAGGCAGTTAAGGGTTTGACTTCGGCTCAGGTCATGATCTTATGGTTTATGAGGTCAAGCCCCACATTGGGCTCTGTGCTGACAACTCAGAGCCTGAAACCTGCTTTGGGTTCTGTGCCTCCCTCTTTCTCTGCTCCTCCCCCACCCATCTCTCAAGAAATAAACATTATTTTTTTTTTAAATATTGATGCCTAGACTTCACCCTGAGATATTTTTATATATGTGATCTGCCAATCACAGTAGAGCCACTGTGAGAGATTTGATTTAACAAAACAAAGCAGCTCTAATATGCAGCCCGTTTTGAGAAAACCCATCTTGAGCCCTCCCAGTGTTTCACACGTGTGAAAATTGGAATCCCTAATGTATCAAGATGGAGTCTTACGTGGTGCTGAGTCCTTGGATCCTTACCCCCGTCTTTCCATTTTTCTCGTTCTTCAGTTCCCATTTTCTTCTGTCCTGCTTCTTACTCATCCTCCCCCCTTTTCCTCACCTTCACCCGTGCTCTACTAATAATTCCATTTCTTTCCATTTCCCTCCACTACAGCCATGTCCCCTCTGTATGACGCCATCCTGTTGGTCTGTCACTGTTCCTGAGTCTCCCCATGTGCTGGTCTCCATACCCTTCCCAGGTCCAGCCTCACACTGCCTTCCCACCCTGACCCATCCAGGCACTTGGATTGATTGATGCATTTGCAGAATTGATTAACTTATTTCCTTATAATTATTCATTGTTATTATTTTCTTTCACTGACGTGGTACCATGAGAAGCATACAAAATTGCAAATCACGTGAGTCCATCTTTAATTGTCAAATACAAGAGCACTTCTCCCTCCTCCATCGGGGCAAAGCTCTCATCTGTACCGTTTCATAGAAAACCTCCCTGGTGACTGAGGTACTTTGTCGCTGGCTCCCTGTTCACTTCTCATTCTTTAAATATTAACATTCTCCAGAAATCAATGTGCAGTTTTCTGTGTCCTGTATTCCCATGTTGGTAGTCATTAGCGCTATGCATACTCACACCTCCCAAAGGTAAATGCCCCGTGGCCACCAGAACATCAAGCTGGTGTTCAAGTATCTGTTGCACGTTGGTAATGCAGGCTTTTGACAGGCACTTCAGATTGGACATACTCCGAGATAAATGAGCTAATCCATCATCTTTCATCTAATACAGAAACACAGACTCACACACACGCATCCTGTCTTCTTAGGCAGCCGCTACATTGGGACGGGCCCAGTGAGCCTAAGATCATACAGGCCTTAGCAGCACCCTCAGATTTCGGTTTTGTATCCCCTCCTTCACCTACACGGATCCAGATGTCCAGGTTCTGGAATTGCTATTTCAAAATGGATCTGCCATTACTTCCCTTTCTGTGTCTATGCCCTGTGGTGAATTAGGCTACTACAGGGGACTCTGACCCATAACCCTATTTCTGAAGATGCCTCACGCCCCTCCCACAGGTGGTTGTTCCAAAACACGAGGCAGGACAGGTCCTCATCCGAGGAAGGGCCCAATCTCTACGCGTGTCGTCTAGCACATCTCTGTCACACCTCAAATATGTTCGTCTTCTCCTGGTACATCCCTCCGTGTAATTGACTTTGACATCATATAGAGGGTTTTATTTTGTTCGTTTTGTTTAACTTCAGCATGAAATATTACCGACATCTTTGAAATTTCAAGGTTTGAACGAAATTATATCTTGCACAGTTCAAATGTTACTTTTTAGAGGTTTTTTTTTTTTTCCTTTTTAACTTTGTTAATGTTTATTCATTTTTGAGAGACAGAGAGACAGAGCGCAAGCTGGGTAGGGGCAGAGAGCGAGGGAGACACAGAAACTGAAGCAGACCCCAGGCTCCGAGCTGTCAGCACAGAGCCCGACGTGGGGCTCGAACCCACAAACCGCGAGATCGTGACCTGAGCCTAAATTGGATGCCTAACCGACGGAGCCACCCAGGTGTCCCTCAAATGCTATTTTTTAAATAAAGCCTTCATTTCTCTAGCAAGTCGGAATGAATTGTTCCTTTCAGCATACTCCCACACATCCATCTGGCAACGGTTATCTGGCTCACGTTTTACCGCACCTTGCAGTAAGGTTGGCGCCTACACGCCTGTCCCCCTGCTGAACTGTAAATTCCTTTAGGACAGGAACTCTTCATGATGTCTAACCACCACTGGTCAGCACATCACTTCCTCACGGTAGGGCTTCGCCAGATAGCCATGGAATGTATTCCCCCAAAGCTTTCCCAGTCAGTCTAGAAAAAGCCTCATTCTACAAACACATTTTGTTTCGCTTCAGAATTCCCACTGCCATTCAGAGTGTTGTCCCCCAGGGCCCTCTCTCTAAGTCCACAGTTTCAGCCAGGCTACGCCTTTATTGCGCTTCAGTGGGGTGCGTGGGTGGCTCAGTTGGTTGGGTGTCTGACTGCAAGCGGTTCATGAGTTCAAGCCCTCGAGATCCCTGCCGACAGTGCCTAACTGGCTTCGGGTTCTCTATAAAACCCCCCTCCCTGCCCCTCTCCTGCTTGCTCTCTCTCTCTCTCTCAAAAATAAATAAACATTGAAAAATATACATTTTAGGAAGCACTCTGCACTGAAGATGTTGCTGATACATTTAACTTAGGCTGTGTCACAGGTCACTGCATATTAGAGCTTGAAACTACTTTGAAAATATTTCTTGTTCACATCATCATTCAATAAAGAATTTGAGTCGATACACTGATACATGATTGGTCCAAATTCACAACGTTTATAAGTGACAGAGTTGACACCGAATCCAATTTAAAGACAAGAGATTCTGGAGCCCAACTACCTGTGCCCCCACTTCGGATCCTTATGTGTCTCCATACAAAGAGCTTAGTCATCTCTGCTTTCATTTTCTAACCTGAAAAAGGTGATAATTATAGTATCAGCTTCACAAAGGTGTTCCGAGCTTTAATTAGTTATATAAACTACTGCTACACTTGTACTTGAAGATATGTCTCGTATAAATGTTATCTAGTTATTATTATTATTGAATTATTCTCATGGAATATATAAAGCATGTATGATTATTAATAACCTTTACTGCCTTATCTGTATATATCCTTCTCTGTTATGGGTACTAGTTAGTACTATGTGGAGGAACATACACACTACACATAAAATTATATATTAAAATGATTTTTCATAATTTCCAACATTATAAAGAAAATTAGGATAAACCCATGTCATATATCAATGCCTTTTGACAATTTATTTTATGTCAAATAATGACATTGTTCTCTGTGGTGAATGTGTGTGTTGTGTGTGTGTGTGTGTGTGTGTGTTTGGGTTTGTGATATCATGATAACGTCTGAGGGGTATATTTATTTAAAATCTTGGTGGAATTTAGTATTTCAGCAAATACCTGATAGATTTGATGAGCAAACCTTACAAAAACGTAAGCATATTTTTACATTTGTAAAAAAAAAAAATTCATTTATTTTTGGTATTTGAAACAATTTAAATTTTTAAATTTATCTTTAACATTTATTTTTGAGAGACAGAGACAGAACACAAGCAGGAGAAGGGCAGAAAGAGAGGGAGACACAGAATCCAAAGCAGGCTCCAGGCTCTGAGCTGTCAGCACAGAGTCCGACGCGGGGCTCCAACTCACGGACTGTGAGATCATGACCTGAGCCGAAGTCAGACCCTTAACCGACTGAGCCACCCATGTGTCCCTGAAACAATTTAATTTTAATGAAGACCATACAATTTCTTACCCAAGCCCACTTGCATTAGAATGAGAATATATGCCTAAAATCACAACTCTTAATTTATATGGGTTAGTTGCCCATGTCGAATTCGAAACCTCATTACGCCATCTGTATTTTGTTCATGTGGATGAGATTTCGCACCTGTGAAAAAGCACCACCTTCCCTTTAGGTGCTCAGGTTTGAAAGCGGAGTCATTCCTGCCACGTTATTTACTCCCTCCTCTCTGTCGGTTACCAAGTCCTACTGGTTCCTCCTTATGTACGAGCCAAATGCGCCTGCTCGAGTCTTTTCCCACAGCCTCTATCCTCCCAAGAGCTGCCTTCATCATTCATGCTGACCAGGCGGGCCCTTCTTTGGGCTTCATTCTATCTCCTGTCTTCCCTTCTCCATTTGGCAGCCACAGGACTCTTGCAAACCTGAAAGCAAATCAATCATTGCCATGCTGATGCCTTTGGTGATTTCCCACAACTCTAGGAATAGAGGTCAGTCACTGTCTCACATGACCTGTCTGCTGATTACTCTCCAGTTTGATTCTTACCAACTGCTTTTCTCTTGTTCTTTGAATGCTTCTACTTCTATGCATATGCTGGTCATCATTAAGATCTCAGTTTAAGTGTCTCTTCCTCAAAGAAGCCTTCTAGGACTCCCTTCCTAAATTATACTCCCTCTTTATCCCAGAGCATCCTGATTCTTCCTTCATAGCATATTTCAGAATTTCTTATTCTAATGTTAATTATCTGTTTCTCACATTAATAGTTAATAAGCTCAAATGCAGCGTAGACTTGGTTAGTTTCTCTCTCTGTCTTGTTTCACTAGAATTTGTATTCGACATCTGGCACAACACCTGGTACATAGTAAACCTTTTATACATTTTTATTTAATGAACAAATGGATAAAGGGATTAATGGATGCGGGTAAAATAAGTGTTCTTTAATTTATTGTATGGCTGTTGGGAAATTATCTATGTTTCAGGTTAAAGTGATTTAAAAACTAATCAACTAAACTTCAGGTGTATTTGCATTCTTGAATAGCATCCTAGAACGTAGTACTTTCTAGCTTGATTAGTCAGAAGAATTTTTCCAGTGAAAGCTCTTGAGAGGCTAAACAATCTGACGGAAAACATGTCATGAGAAAGTAATCACATATGCTTTAGAGAAGCAAAGGGGAATAATTAACACACTTACTGGAAAATCACTCATTGTGTTGAGTATCATAAGGAGAAAAGGAACCACTAAGATTTAATTTCTGACCTTCAGTCATAGGGAAAAAGGGAATATAATATTTTTTGTTTTATCATGATGATAAATATGGCTCGGATAATCCAGCTGAACATTATGAAATGTTTTAACATGTGAATGGCTCTTAAGACCCCAAGAGTTGGGGCGCCTGGGTGGCGCAGTCGGTTGAGCGTCCGACTTCAGCCAGGTCACGATCTCACGGTCTGGGAGTTCGAGCCCCGCGTCGGGCTCTAGGCTGATGGCTCAGAGCCTGGAGCCTGTTTCCGATTCTGTGTCTCCCTCTCTCTCTGCCCCTCCCCCGTTCATGCTCTGTCTCTCTCTGTCCCAAAAAATAAATAAATGTTGAAAAAAAAATTAAAAAAAAAGACCCCAAGAGTTATGTTGTGTAGAGTAAGCTTTCCCATTTGATAAACTTGGGGGAAATATTAATGAAATCAATACAGTGATCACCAACATCTGCATTTTTAACTTGTATATGTAAAAATTAATTCTTGCATTTGGCTTTTATATTATTTTTCAATCATCATCCCCCTTCCCTGATATATATAGAAGCCCAGATTTTCAAAGAAAATCTATTTGTAAAGGCAATTAAGTTAATTTACTTTTATATTTATCTAGCATGTTTTGGATTGTCACAGTGAAAGCTGTCCGTGGTGAATTTCAATAAGTAATGCTTAAATGCTTGCATCTTTATAAAGCTTTTTGTTTAATTGTATGTGATTGCTTTTAATATCATCTACATTGTACATTTTAAATTCTGACAATATTATTTCTCATCATTACAGTTCTACATATTTCTGGTTTACTAGGTAATTGATTTGAAATTTAGAAACTAGAAGAAATAAAAAAGTTTAATATATATATTATATATATATATATTATATATATATATTTTCTTTATACCAAAGTATGTTAGCTTTTTTTTCCAGCTATTGTTTCAAACAAAGAATAAAGGTCTCTTCTCCCCTCAACTCCCTCTTGCAGTAAATTATGCTGCAATGTCAAAGCATAATCATTTGAGTATAAGAAAAATACTTGCATATTGAGACATTTCAAAGATAGGGAATCTTAGGAAAAAGCCAATATTTCAAATAGAGCAGAGGAGATTTCTTGGAAGCATAGTAAACTTCCTCATTCAGTTTGGCAAATAAAACAAGCAAAAATACCATTGAACAAGCCCTAATATACATGCATGTTACAAACGCATGTTAAATATGTATTTTCTTAGACAAATTATAATTTAATTTATATAGATTTTTATGTGCCTGGTGCTAACCTAGATGCTCTGGAAAAGGATGAAGAAAGTGCTAACCCCTGAGGAGTTCCATATATATTGTAAGAGGTCATCTCCATTCACAGTGGAGTCACCAGAAAATATCTCAAACCGGGGCGCCGGGGAGCTCAGTCGGCAAAGCTTTCGACTTCGGCTCAGGTCATGATCTCGTAGTTCATGAGTTCAAGCCCCGCATCGGGCTCTGTGCTGAGAGCTCAGAACCTAGAGCCTGCTTCAGATTCTGTGTCTCCCTCTCTCTCTGCCTGTCCCCCGCCCACGCTCTGCCTCCCTCTTTCAAAAACAAACATTAAAAAAATTTTTAAGAAAATATCTCAAACCATTATTGAATTTCTTTTAAGTTTATTTATTTATCTTGAGAGAGAGACAGAGAAAGAGAGGGAGGGAATCCCAAGCAGGCTTTGCACTGTCAGCACAGAGCCCAATATGGGGCTCAAACCCATGAACCGTGAGATCATGACCTGAGCTGAAATCAAGAGACAGACACTTAGCCAAGTCGGCCTCCCAGGCCCCACAAACCACTATTGAATTTTCTATATTACATGGAAAAGAATGAGAATATTATGAGTGTCCTTTAGAACATGAGTGGGGAGGATGGTTTGTTAGGGCCTGAGCAGCTGGGAGGGCTTCATTGCCTGAACCTATGAGGACAGTCAGTGCACACAGGCAGGGAAGGGGGTGTGAGGTTATTGGAGATGGATGCGTACAACCAAAGGTAAGGGAGATACCACTCCGAATGCCGGTGGAGAGGAGAGGAACTGAATGGTAAAAGTTTTGCCTTTCTTTCACTAAGCCAAGTATGCACTGCTTTGTTCCCCAAGCCCCTGTCTTTATAGGCATTTCTGCCTGTAGGCAATTCAGCATTGTAGACAGTGGAAGATTTATTAAAGAAGTATTTTAGACAGGGTCCTTCAATTGATGAGTTAAGGCATGGGCTATGGCAACTTATGGAAGCCAACTTTGAGAAAATCTGTATTCGAGGTAATGAGGTAGGAACTGAGCATGAGAGAACGTACAGGCTTGAAAGCATCTAAGGTCTACAGTTCACAGTCTCAGAGTTTGAGTAATGAGATTCAGTGAGGCTCTACACAAGGATTATGAAGTCGCCACAGAAAGGGAGCAAGCCCTCCAAATTCTCAGGCAATATAAAGAAACACTTTTAAAAGTCTTACTGTTGCAGCTTTATTCTTGGGCTTTTTATCGGGCATAGGAACACCTAAGAGAGTAACCATCTCCAGTAACAACCCTTTTAATGGTCCCTAAAATATTAATGATCATGGTGGTGTTAATGGTGTTCATACCTCCTCCTGAATTATACACCTGAAAGATACCTTTGCTAAACACCCACTCAACTGACGTGACTGCCATCTTAGATTAGTCTGGGACGTGCCCAACAGGAGAGGGCTGACTAGTAGCCCCATATGCTTTTTAGCTTCAAAGTTCACATTAAGGCTGCAGAGAGCATAATGTGGAGATGACTAGATTGCCCAGTTTGCTTGACCAGAGGCAATGGTCTTAGGTTCAGACTGACTGCCAACCTTGAGATCCAATAATAGGCCTCTTGTAGCTCCAAGTTTATTTAGCTTCAGGTTAGGATACAGGGCAGTTAACAATGTAACTTGTATGACAATAGCCTAGTGGAAGTCTTGTTTCTAAATACAATTTCTAATGTCTTCTAAATCATCCACACTCAGGATATTTTACCCCCTTGATACATATACCTGAGGCATTCTCCTGAAATTTTTGTTATAGCAACTTCTATAATACCTAGTAAATAAAAGCAGACTTCCTAGAACACTGGTAAGCACGAGAATATGTTTTATCCAGTAAGGAGTTAGAATTCCCTCTGCAAAATACATTTCCGACTATATCTTTCCCTAAGTAGGTTACCTAATATTTCTTCAACATTTTAAAGATTAGTTATTTCCTTCATCCGTTTTTACTTACACCTTTTCATAAGTGTTAATAGTGATAGTCAACTCTGTATGAAAGTTTTTCAAACATAAATTAACATAAATTAAATTCTTTCTCCAACAAATCTCTCTCCACGGTTATTACCTAGCTGGTGAGTTTTAGGTTGCCTTTCCAAATAATCTTTCTTTTTTTTTTTTTTAATTTTTTTTTCAACGTTTTTATTTATTTTTGGGACAGAGAGAGACAGAGCATGAACGGGGGAGGGGCAGAGAGAGAGGGAGACACAGAATCGGAAACAGGCTCCAGGCTCTGAGCCATCAGCCCAGAGCCTGACGCGGGGCTCGAACTCACGGACCGCGAGATCGTGACCTGGCTGAAATCGGACGCTTAACCAACTGCGCCACCCAGGCGCTCCCCAAATAATCTTTCTATCCAGGAAATCAATATCCACTCAAGTTTCATTTTGATCTGACTGCATAAGTGAACCTGAAATCCTTTATTATATCATAGAGCTGAGGCCAAGAGGTTAAACATTTAACACAGCACACTTCATTTAATATTGCTATGTTATTTTCTCCACTTTCCAAAAAAAAATCAGGTTTTTCTCACATACCATGCATTTTTCAATACCAGAGTAAGCAGTAGAGACTATCTCTCAGGAAACTCTGGGTTTCATCTGGTCTGGCATCATAACCATACACCATCCCCCAGGTATAAGTTTTCACAGACATAAGCTTCTGGGCATCATCTTAGCGTACCAGGCATTTGTCTCTCATGAGACAATACTGTGTTGACCTCGAATCTGTCCAAACCACACAAAAGGTACCCTGGAGAGCTACATTTCCAAGTGATCCCAGGTGGGTCTTCTACGTTGGCTTCATACAAAAGCCAAGTGCAGTGGCCTCCTCTAGCATCAGCCACAACTCAATATCACATCTGAGAGGAGCCATTGACAGGGTTATATTCTTGCTCTGAAGTGTTCTCTCAGAGAAAAGTATAACGATATGCTTCCTTTAAATCTTTGTTTATTCTCATTCCATATTCTACATTTTTACCTGGTTTACCTTTTATTACTTTTCTTAACACAGGCTCAGCATTCCAGAGTGGGATTTGCTGATCGTGTTCTACCTTTGTTCCCTAAGGCTGATGTTTCCTTGCCTTCCAGAACTTTCCCTTCTGTCCATTCCCAGGAAGAAGGGGTAGGTTTGAAAAGGTGTCATGGAATAACATGGAGCTGAAGACAATTAACCTGAGAGTAGAGGAGGTCATAGTGGTTTCAAAGATAGAAACACCTGTTTATGAAATACAACCAAGACCTAAACTTTGAAATGTGCATTGGAAGGAAGAAAGAAAGGAGAAAAGTGAATCAAATCACAAGACAAGGAATGAATAATTAGAATGGTTCTGGTAGGCCTGAATGATATCCTGTCAATGCATTAGAAAGGCAAAATGGGTAAGGATGGGTAAAGATTCTACATTCCTTCGTAATTTTGGAGAGCATCATTGAGCATAATTTACATGTCCTAATACACATTCATCATCAGGGTGATTTTCTAGTAAATTTAGACACTTATGTAACAGTGACCACAATCCAGGTCAAAACATCATCACCCAGAATGGCTCCTTGTGCCTGCTTGCCGTTAATACTCCCCCCAGCCCTGACCCTGGGGCCCTAGTTCTGCTTTTTATCTCTAAAAAAAATGTGCCTTGTCTAAAAATCTCAAAAATATGGAATCGTACAACATGCGGTAATCTTTTTCGGGGGAGGAGAGGTGGTGTCTTTCATTTAGCATGACTCAATAGTATATTTAGTGGCAGCACTGTGACTGTATTTAGCCATCTATGTTGTAGCGTGACTCAGTACTGTAGTTCTCTTTCTTGGAATTTCTCAGTAGTCTTCCATTGTATAAAAACACCAGGTTTTATTAATCTGTTCAGCAACTGATGAACATTTGAACTGTTCCAGTTTGGGAGAATGTGAATAACGTGGCTATGAATTCTCTGTAGGCCTTCCTATGGACACACACTTTTTTATTTCTACTGGGTGTATATGTAGATACCTGGAGTAGACTTGCTCAGTCATGTAAGAGATACGCACTTACCTTTTCAAGAAACTGCCAAACTCCTTTCCAAAGCGACTGTACCGTTTTACATGTCCACATCATCACTGACACTTGGTATCGTCAGTCTTTATTAAGCCCACCATAGCAGGTACCTTGCCATATCTCATTGTGGTTTTAATTTTCATTTCCTGAAGGAGTCTTGATTTTGAGATCTTTTCATGTGCCTGTTAGTGATTTTTCTATTTTTGATATAATGTCTATTCAAATCATCTGCCCATTTTCTTATTTGTACTGCTTATCTTCTTCATATTGACTTGTAATTCTTCTTTGTAAGTTATGACCACAAGTCCATTATCCGATATATGATTACTACATACTTTCTCAAAGTCTGTGTTGTGTCTCTCATATTCTTAGCAGTGGTTTTAAAAGATCAAAGCTTTTAATTTTGAGAGAGTTTAATTTATTATTATTTTTTCTTTTTTGTGTATCATGCTTTTGGTGTCATTTTTGAGAAGGTTTTGCCAAGTAAGTTCATGAACATTTTCTGTTATCATCTGTGAGGCTCATACTCTTAGCTTTTATGTTGTACAAGTGATCCATTTTAAATGCTGTGACATAAAGGTTTCAGTTCATCTCTATTTTTTTAATCTTCTGCATAGAAATATCTAATTGTCTCACCATGTAAAAACTATCTTTTCATCCTTGAATTACCATGGTATCTTTGTTGGGAATCAGTTAGCCATAAATGGAAGAGGTTATTTCTGAACTTCTGTTCCATTAATCTATATGTTTACTTTATTCCTAAGCCACATTGTCTTGATTATTGTAGGTTGATAGTATATTTTGAAATCATATAGTATAAGTCTTTTTAAATTATTTATCTTTTCTAAAATTCCTGTGGCTATTCTGGGTCCCTTATATTTCCATAGAAATTTTAGGATTAACTTGACAAATTCTACAAAACAAAGCCTGATAAGGATATTGGTAGAGGTTATAGTGAATTTATAAATCAAATAAATTGTGGAGAATTTCCATCTTAAGTATTGAATCTCTCAATCCGTGAACATGGACTCTCTTTCCATATACTTTTACATTTATCTCAGCAATGTTGTAGATTTTGGTGTGTACATTTTGCACATATTTTGCTAAATTTATTCATAGTTATTTTGTCATTTTTGAAGCCATCATGAATGGAAATATTTTATTTTGGGATTGCTCACCACAAATGTAAAAAAAAGAAAGAAAATGCAACAGATTTTGTTTAGCCTTGGTAGTCATTTGCTAGCTTTCATGGTTTCTTGTAGATTACTTAGCATTTTCTACATAGATAACCGTATCTTCTTCAAATAAGTATGGTTTTACTTCATCCTACCAATCCGATGCCTTTTATTATTTTTGTTCTTTTACATACTTTATTGCACTGCCTGGAACCTCCAGTACAATGTTGAATAGAAGTAGTGAGAGCATCCTTTTTGTGCTCCTGATCTTAGGGGAAAGCATTGAGCCCTTATCTTTAAGTATAATGCCAGCTTTTGGTGGCTTTGTAGATAGTTTTTGTCACGTTGAAGAAGTTTCCTTCTATTTCTAGTTTGTTGAATCACCTTTTTTGTAAATGGACAGTTTTACCAATTGCTTTTTCTGTATTTATTGAGATTATCATGTGGTTCCATCCTTTGTTTCATCAATATGATGTATTATATAAATGATTGAATGTCTTTATTTTGCCTTCAATTTGAAGGATTGTCTCACCAGATATATTATACTTGGTTGACAGAGGGTGGTTGTTTTTCATCCCAACCCTTTGAATATGTCATTCCTATGCTTACTGACCTCTATTATTTGTAATGAGAAGTCAGCCGTGAATGACACATTGTTTCCTTTTATGAAATGAGTCCTTATTTTTTTTCTGCTTTTAAGATATTCTTTGTGTTTCAGCAATTTGGGTGTGATGTGTCTAGGTGCGCTTCTTCTTTGTATCTATTATTCAGATCCATGGACCTCTTAGTTCTTGACAGAAACTCTCTCCCTGAGCAAACTTTAGTTCAGCTATGGTGAGCCTTTTCAATTAGGCCTCATGGTTGGGCCTTGTCTTTGGTCGGCCCAGCCCAGTTTCAGCAAGAATCCTGTTCCCCTCGTTATAGACAGCCCCTAACCTCAGTATCCGATCAAATCCCTCATCTCCTACCCTGGTATCTGATCACCCTCTCCTGCCTTCTGCAAAAATCCTGCTAAGTTGTTTTAACAAAAATCCCCCTACACTTGATGTCTTCCGTTAATAATTTTCCATCCACTCTGGTCAATAGCTGGAAGTCCTCAGCTGGAGTTGAGCTGAGCCCTCCTTCTCCCCTATGCTGATAGTCCTGACACATATCACAAAGGGCCTGGACAATGCCTTCCTTACCATGTTAGCAAGTGTCAGAATAATTTTTTGTTTAACGATCTCTAGATTTATTTTTTAATTACCACGTTTGTTTTAACTCTATATTGTAGTACTTCTGGATCTTGATATGAACTATGAAGTGTTTTTGTTTTCTTTTAATAACGTATACAGACTTCATCTGCTGAACCTGTCTCTGTTAGGTTTGTGGCTCCTAACGTCTGTGCATGATTTTTGCTTTGATTCTTATTTTCAATTTTTAGCTGGCTTTTTAGGACTTGTTCTTGTTTCTCTATATCTTAATGCCAGCCAGTGATTCCCACTGAGGTTTGCACAAACACCTTTACCGGTTGATCTGAGCGTAGGTTGGGCCGAGCACAAAACGTTCAGGCCGTGCTCAGGATGTCCTGTCGGCATGGAGATTCCCCAAGCCTTCCCATGTCTCCTGTCTGCATGCCAGTAGTTTCAGACATGAACAGAGCCTGTATAGCCCTTCTATTGGGCTCTCATTATCTGTATTTTCTGCTAAATTTCTGGCTTAGTCCCAGCTTACTTCAGCTGAGACACCCCCAACTCCACAACTCCTATGGGCAGAGCTGAGAAGATTCCTCACTCATTTCCCACTGTGCTTCAGTCTTTTTTTTTTTTTTTTAATATAATTTATTGTCAAACTGGTTTGTTCTTGGGTCTTTTAACTCCACACCAGATTCTGTCTATCTTGTGTTAAAGCAGATCTGCTGCTTTTCATGGCCAGCCCTGCTTTTATAAACCTTCTGTGCCAAACCTTCTGTACTTGAGGGATGTGGGGGGTAGAGTGACACCCAAGCACAAAGGCCACTGACCCCTGCTTTCCTTCCCTAATGTCGCAACAGTTTTTCATGAATAATTTCTCTCAATTCTCTACTTCAGTGAATTTGTAGAGCCCTAAGTGGTGTTTTTGATAATTTTGCTTAGATTGTTACTTTTTGGGAAGGGATTATCCAGTCTCCTCCTACCACAAGAGCCAGAAGTCCTGCCTCCTAGATGCCCCTTTGAAAGAGCAGTTTCAGTCAGGAGTAGTGATGGGGCCACGTGTATAGTATAAAGGAAGGAATAGAATTTTGAAAATAGGGATTCCTGTGATGAATTGGAGAGAAACACATGAATTAAATAACATAAAGGCATTGTATTAACAGGAAGAAAGCACTTTTTTTTTTCTTTCTACTGAAATAATTTCAGTAAATATTTTCATGAATCAATTACAAGTCGTGATTGTAATTTATGTTTATCAGAGGAAAATTCCATATATTTTTATATCACTTCTATGCAAATGTATTCATTTTATAAGACCCTACATTTCATACTAGGCATCGTCTATGTGTCTAATAAGAACTGTAAGATAACAGATGTGCTGGGGCACTGAGTCCTTGTTCTGCTGAATTAAATAATCAAAGGGGATTATTTCAGTAATCCCTTACTGTCTGAAGAGAATTGGAAAATCACAAATTGTTTAGCAAAAGCATAATTCTGCAACATATCACACAAGCCTTCAAGAACTGCACTTGTGATATTTTCACAAATAGGCCAAGAGAGAAACAGAAGAATAACCTACATTAAATGCAAAATACAAAATGAAAGGAGTCCGGCATGACATACTGGGAAACAGAAGTGAATGTCGGCTGACCCAATGCGGTCTTGTCTGCCTTGGCTAAAACTCAAACTAGACCAGCCCCAGACACTATCTGAGGTTCTTGAAATGACATAGAGTGCCTTTCACAGTGAGTATTTCCTAAGGAAGTCCTCACCGCATCACCATCCCTGTATACTCTCCAGGTGAAATGCATTGGAGGCTGGAATACCAAGAAATTCCTTATTAATAGATTATCTCCCTTAATAATAAAAAGCACTAGATTGAAACGGATATCCAGGTGGTGAGGGTCCCAGAGTGAACACTTTGCGTCATCAGGCAGCAGAAGGCTATGGGAGAGCTGGAGCCTGTGCGCGCCACAGACAAGTACGGCCACATTCTTCATTATCGGACTGGTGTCTGTGCTGTTGACCACAACTTTTCCTCCTTCAAATTTATTTTGTTCTCTAAGTCAGGTGTGACTGTTTTGATCCATTTTTTGGAGATAAGCACAGTTGTAATTTTTGTCATAGATAAGAACCATTCAATGAATTCACCGCTATTCTCTGTAAACTTCTGACCCACCATGATGGCACTGTCTCTGGATTTTCCTACCATAAGGATCAGATCTCAAATACCAGTAAATCCTTTCAGTATTCAGTTGTCACACACTGATTCAAGTTCATCACTTGCCTCTACATGTCGCCCTTCTTCGTCACGTGTTACTCTTTCTCCAGGTCATCACATTCAGGGTCCCCAAGACCCTTATCCACTCCCCTTTCCTCAGGGTCCTCGCACATGCCCTTCCCTTTTCCAGTGACTGTGTGTAATCCATCTTCTTCAATCATGCACCCATCTTTCACTCCCAACTTCCATGTGACCCATGCCAATGGGCTTTCACACCTACCCTGTAGCTCACTCATCGTTTATGTTCATTTCTAGTAGTACTTGCCACAACATGTCAGTATAGATGCCCTAGTTTTATTAATAATTTTCTTCTGTTGGAGTGCCTGGGTGGCTCAGTCGGTTAAGCGTCTGACTTCAGCTCAGGTCATGATCTCACAGCTTGTGAGTTCGAGCCCCGCATCGCTCTCTGTGCTGACAGCTCGGAGCCTGGAGCCTGCTTCCGATTCTGTGTCTCCCTCTCTCTCTGTTCCTGCCCTGCTCATGCTCTGTCTCACTCAAAAATAAAAATAAAAAACTTAAAAACAAAATAAATAAATAACTTTCTTCTGCTGATGGTTAATTCCAAAAATAAGGAGAAGAAAGGAGGGGAAAGGAGGAGAAGAAAGAGGAAGAGGAGGGGAGGAAGGGAGGAGGAGGAGAGGAGGGGAGGGGAAAGAAAGAGGCAGAGGAAGGGGAGGAGGATAAGGAGGGGGAGGAGGGGGAGAAGGGAGGAAGAGAAGGAAGACAGGGAATAGGAGGAAAAAAGAGGAGGAGGAAAGAGGAAGGAGAAGAAGGAGAGCCCACTTTTTATTGACCACCTTTAACTTACCGCCAGCTCCTAGCACAGCACAGTGCTTAGGACCATTGTATGTTTTCATTAATTATTTAGAAATGAATGTTTTTCTCAAGGTTATTATTTTCCCTAAATTAAGTTCAGGAATTAATTCTGCTTTTATGATTATCACCAAGTGATCTCAGTTGGCTTACTTCTATAACTCTTGTGGAAGGATACAGAATTTTCCAGACTCTTCTAAACTCGGCTTTACATGTTTTCACATGCCATCAATCCAAAATTCACTTTGCAAATTGAACTTCATTTTAAAAGGAACTAAACATGAGTATTTATGACCTTACCTTGGACTAAATATCTACAAAACTTACACACACGTCTCGAGTTTTTTGTCTGCCTGGTTTGAATAGTTAACATGAGTAATAACAGGAGGAAGAAGGACATTCTAAGAAGCATACATTTTTATAAATTCTTAATTCATTTAGATAATTTGCTTTGTTTAAAAAAGAATTGCTTTACTACAGGGAAATATATACTTGTTGTTATTTGTCTGTGTATACCTATTTTTTTTATTACTTTTTAAATAGCTAATCATGATTTCTACACAAGGGCAACTCTACGACTTGCGTAGCGTGACCCTTGACCATTGTCGTGAAAAATCATACATTAGATCAAAGATGGTTGATGTATTAATGACCACATGGCACCACACAGAAAAACCTCAAAGTACAAGACCCCTGAAGAATAGTCACACAGGAAGCCAAGAAGAATAACTAGTCCTAACATTTTTTTCCTATAGTATTTGGTTTTTTTAGGGTTGAATTGACATAATTTCAAAGTAAACTCACTTTTTCTTTTTTTTTTTTCAAGTACATTTTTGGTTCATATATCATAAAAGTTCAGTGGTGAATTTGCCTCAGGCATAAGTGGAAAGAGTGTCATCACTGATATTTTCTCCCTGTTTCCTGGCATCATCTTCTTCTCATGGATCTCAGTCTTGGAAAGACCCAATGCAGACATAAACATGAGGAAAATGTCAGATATGAATTGACCAGTAGGGTCCTCAAGAAATGCAGAGCTACCCTCTCCTGTGGTTCCAGGAGTCACCCTGAGTATGCAGCCTGGATAACTTGCCAGTTGTGAAACCAAGCAGTGTCCAGGCCAGAATCTCACTCCCATTGCCGGAGCTAAGACCAGCCCCAGCCAAGCATGGGCTGCGAGGCGGTGAGCAGCTCTCCGAGGAAAGTGAGTGGCTTTTAGTAGAAGCAAGGTCCAGGATGCCCAGGAGGCAAAAACGTCAACTGCTCGACATACTTAGTCATGGTCACTTTAGCCACCATGCACATAAAAATACCTTGTTCACGCTTTACTATAGCTTAAGTCTGATGATTCTCTCTGTATGAACTATGACTTTTATTTAATCCTTCCTTCTTTTGTGAGACTCCTATTTAAGTTTTTGTTCAGTTTATGACCCAACATTCTTTATATTTGTCTTTTTACATAAAGCCATATTTTTTTTCCATTTCTCAGGCACAAGAAAGAGATTGAAGAGAGAGATAAACCACAGCCAGACCTAGACAGGAATAGCAGGGACAGTTCAGAATGTTGTATTTATTTATGCATCTTTATCTTTATTTCTTGTGGCAGCGAGGGGTGGCTTGGGCTGTCTGGAGCACGCACATATAGGAATAGCAAGGAGGAGGCGGTTAGGGTCCTCCTAACGGGTGGGGGTTAGGGTCACGCTTCATGAAGAGGACTGTAGCACACTGCAGAAAAGAGCTATAGACACACGACACGCAAGGTCTCACCATCTCAGTATCATAACGTTTCAGTAAAACGGTTACAAATCATAGATTTTATTTTAGTTTGTGGTAACTTGCAAGCGACACTTTGGCCTCTCCGTGTAAGTCAGCCCCTCCTCCATTCTCTTTGACTTAAGAGGCAGATTTCCCCTCTGCTTTGGGAATACCTTCAACACCTTCATCTCAGAGATCACTGATTGCAGTCCTTGGGGCGTGATTGAATGAAATCCCCACCACAGTGGAGTTGCTGAGCTCTTATGCAGGGGAAATTACCATTTTTTGGATATTCAGTCACTGTCTCCGTTCCCTTTTCAAATCTTGGACCACCAATAATTTCTTCACTATAGTTTTTTTTGATGTGTGGGGACTCACTTATGTTGACTCTTAGCCCACTGTGTTAAGATTTAGTTCTAAAAGACTGAAAAGGAGTATCGAGCTGTATACGTCACTTACATGTGGAACTGATTTGGGGCTTCTTTGTTAAAGTCTCTGCTTCCGGATGGTTTCTGTGGAGCTAGTGATGTTCCCTGAATATATCAGCTCCTCCGTGGTTGGCTGGCTGTGCAGTTTGGGGACTGTTTTTCTCATCTGTGTGTTGCCGTCCTATTTGGTATTTATAGCACCTCCCAGACGGGTGCCTTCCTCAATTTAATTATTATCCAGTTTATCCTCCTTTCTGACATCATTCATGAAAATGTTAAATAAGACCGGCCACGATACCTACGTCCCCCCAGCACGCCCCTCAACACTTCTTAACTTGATGCCTTGCCATTAATCATTAAATTCCTTTAGCCAACTTAAGTCCCAGGAAGAGTGTTAATATTGAATCCAGTTTGAGCTAAATTTTAATTAAGATTTCCTGAGACATTATGTTAGGTGATTTACTATAATCAAAATTGATATCTCCTCTGCTCCTCCACCCACTAATTTTCTAATTTTACCCACATATGAAAGAGAATTGAGTTGGTCTGGCTTGAATAGTTCTCCATAAATATACATCACTCATCTGCTCTGTTTCTGCAAATAGTTTCCTTCTCCCTTGCCTTTAGGACCATGTCAGTCATCCTCCCATAAGTCCAGAATGATTTTATAAAATGTTTTTCCTTCTGGCAGCCACATCTGTCCACCCCCAAATCTCAGCTAACTGAATGCCAACCTCTCAAATTCCCTTCTTTCCTCTCAATTATTTTTGTAGCTGCTGTTTCTATGCACATTATCATTATAAATGCAGTTGATAATGACAATAGGAACATAGTATGCATAGCATTTCCCCTTAGGCATGATGGTGTGTGTAAAGTACTTTGTTTACATTTTATTAAGGTGGGGAACATGGAATTTGGGCATTAATTAACACAGCGTTCTTAAAACTGAATTCAAGAGAAAATTAGGGGCTAGAAATTGATATAAAAATGTCACAAATTTTTTTCTATAAATTTTTTTTTAACGTTTATTTATTTTTGATAGAGCACGAGCAGGGTAGGGGCAGAGAGAGAGGGAGACAGAATCCAAAGCAGGCTCCAGGCTCCAAGCTGTCAGCACAGAGCCCGATGCAGGGCTCAAACCCATGAAATGTGAGATATAACCTGAGCCAAAGTTGGACATTTAGCCGACTGAGCCACCCAGGCGCCCCTCTGTAGTTTTGTTTATTACAATTATATATTTTTTCTTTATTCAACAGGAACCTTTCTTTAAGTTTAAAGTTACTTTTTTTTAAGTTTACTTATTTATTTTGAGAGACAGAATAGTGAGCATGATAAGGAAGGGGCAGAGAGATGGGGACGGAAAATCCCAAGTAGACTCCAAGCTATCAGTGCAGAGCCTGACATGGGGCTTGATCTTATGAACCATGAGATTGTGACTTCATCAAGAAACTTTTGTTGTTTTCCCCTTATGTGTAAACTATATGAGGTCAGCTTTCTTATCTCCATCCATCAGTTTTGGAATGATGAAGACAAAAAATTCTGTGTATGTTTGTAAAATGCACAAGATTTCCCAGTAGAATCTATTTTTTCTCCATGTCCCCCATCCCCACCGGGTAAATTTATATTTATCAGCAAGTCAAAGAGGCTTATTTAGCACATTAGATTATTCTTTCCTTAATTTTGCTTTATTAAATTAAATCATTAACTGTTTTCACACATAATAACCCGAAACTAACTTGTATGCAGTAGTTTTAACAAATGTCTATAACCACATGCGAATTAGCCTTACAAATGCTCGTGTGGTGTTATTTCAGGGCCTCTGAATTCAATCCCTTTTCTCAAAAAAATCTTTCTTGGGCTTGACAGTCTAATTTTTAATAAGATTTTCTACAATTGCAGATGCATTTCTGTGATTTTGCAAAAGTAATACCCTAGGCCTTTTGCAGTCTTTCATAAATCGGTACAAATAAGATTTAAAGACCTTTCCTTAAACTAAATGTAAATAAAGAGGGTACAAGGACAAGAGACTTTCTGAGAGACAGAAGGAAAGTCTTATGGATGTAAAAATCAAGAGCAAAGGGAAGAAAGGGAGTAATGAAGGCCAACTTCACCCACGTCATTTTCTCCAGTGTCACCGGGCAGTAATATGTGTTTATGTGTCCAGAACAGGAGGGAAGGTAGAGGAAAAAAATTAAATTTCCCATAGTGATATTAGATTTTCTGTTAGAGCTTTCCTCTTACTTCCTTTAGTAAATTAAAATAAAGATACTCTTCGAGATCCAAAACTTTTATCACTTTCATAAGGAAAAAAAAAAAAAATTCCTTCTTGCCGTGATCGCTTCGGAATACAAGCACTGAAGCATTGGCTCAAGACAACAAGAGTGAATGTGCCAAGAGATCTTTCTTTACCTACTTTTATTTTTAATGTTACTTTCTTTGTTTCTTTGGGGGTTTTGTTTTGTTTGGGTTTTATTACAATAAATATTTTTTTTAATTTAAATTTTGGCTAGTTAACATGCAATGCAATATTGGTTTCAGCATAATTCAGTGATTCATCACTTACTTACAACATCCAGGGCTCATCCTAACAAGTGCCGGCTCATCCTAACAAGTGCCGTCCGTAGTACTCATTCCCCACCTAGCCCATTCGCCATCTACGTCCCTCTGTCAACCCATAGTTTTTTCTCTATCAATAAGGGTCTCTTGTGGTTTGTTTCCCTCTCATTTCTGTTTCTTCCCTTACTTCCCATACGTTCATCAGTTTTGTTTCTTAAAATCTACGTATGAATGAGATCCTATGATATTTGTCTTTCTCGATTGACTTATTTCACCAGGAATAATATACTTCATCCATAGGTCCATCCACACTGTTGCAAATGACAAGACTTCATTCTTTGTGATCACCGAGTAATACTCCATTATATATATATTACCACATCTTCTTTGTCCATTTTTCAGTCAGTGGACACTTGCACTCTTTCCACAGTTTGGCTATTGTTAATAGTGCTACTATAAACTTTGGGATACATGTGCCCCTTCAAATCAGCATTTTTGCATCCTTTGGTTAAATACCTAGTAGTACAATTGCTGGGCAATGGGGTAGTTCTATTTTTAAGTTTTTGAGGGACCTCCATACTGTTTTCCAGAGTGGCTGCACCAGTTTGCATTCCCACCAACAGTGCAAAAGTGTTCCCCTTTCTCCACATCCTCACCAACTTCTGTTGTTTCCGGAGTTGTTAATTTTAGCCATTCCGACACGTGTGAAGTGGTATCTCATTGTGGTTTTGATTTGTATTTCCCTGATGATAAGTGATGTTGAGCATCTTTTCATGTGTCTGTTAGCCATCTGGATGTCTTCTTTGGAAAAGTGTCTGTTCACGTACTCTGCCCATTTCTTCACTGGATTATTTGTGTTTTGGATGTTGAGTTTGATAAGTTCTTTATAGATCTTGGATACTAATCCTTCATCTGATATGTTGTTTGAAATTATCTTCTCCTACTTTTTGCCTTTGAAAGCAAGCTCCTTTTGTTGGGGGAGTGGAATGACATGGTGGTGGAAAGTTAGTTGAGCCCCGAAGACTGATGTTGTGATTTCCCATTCCAGCTCACCGCGGTGGATGCAGATGAAGGGTCCAACGGGGAGATTACCTACGAAATCCTAGTTGGGGCTCAGGGAGACTTCACCATCAACCGAACCACGGGGCTCATCACCATCGCTCAGGGGGTGGCGCTGACAGTGGGGCGCACCTATGCGCTCACAGTCCAGGCTGCAGACAACGCGCCTCCTGCAGAGAGAAGGTAATTCAGAGTGCAGGCAGTTTGCCTTCCGAGTGCCCGGTTACTCACTGATACATCAGGGAAGCACAGCAAGCATTCAATTACTCTACAGACCTCTACATTAGACCAGAAAATGACAGGGACAGGTTTCTCAGGAACTGCATGTTCTTATGTGGTTATGTTGTGGGGAAAGGACAATAAAGACAAGATTCAGCCACAAAATAAGTAACCGTGATTTCACAGATGTGAGGGAGGCACGTGTCTGCTCTTGGGTGGAAGTGGGGACTGGGAAATATCAGAGCATGTAGCAAATTTATTGCTGAAAGGCAAGGTTGATGACAGTACGAGGTCACAGACATAGCAGTGACATGAAATGTCTGGGGTTTGAAACCACCTCTCAACCTCTGAGTAACTATTCAAATATATACATGTGGACATATATATCCACATACATATTCTATCTGTATATATACAAATTCTGTGCATGCATATATATGCATGTATACAAGTATGTGTTCTCTATATATTCTAAGTTTATTATATAACTGATCATTTACCTGTAAAATATATCTATATGTATTCCATATATACATATACAAATATATAGATACATGGATGGTGTGAGAGAGTAAAAAGCAAAAGACTATTATAACTGCATTTATCTAGTCCCCCACCTGAGATACCTTTTTTGTTAATTCCTTGCTCATTTCCAGATTTCCAGTAAGCATTTAAAAATATATATAGATGGATGAATAGTAATTGATTCCTATACCTGCTGGGTTATTTCCCTGCTCACCACATATTCTGGGGTTCTTTCAATATGAATACTGAATAATTTCTTCAAAACTATTTTCACAGCTACATAATATTCTTCCATATGTATATAATACTGTGTTAGAAACCCACTATAGATGGAATTTTCAATTCCAGTTACTCTTTCACTGACAATGAAGAAATAAATGACACGGAGCCTGTGTCACCTTGAATGTGTGCTGATATATTAGTGCAGTAAATTCTCATTTACCAAACGGCATATACAATTGGAAGTTTTAGTGATAATGCCAAATTGTATTCCATGGGGCTCATGACAATTTACAGTTCTAACTGTCAGGTCTGAGAGTGGATAGGTCTGCAGTCTCCCCAGCTATATGTCATATCCAACGTGGATTTTTGCCAATCTTATAGATAAAAATAACATATATATTTTTTAATCCATGTCCTCATGAGTAAGTTTGAGTATGTTTCCTATGCTTACATACAAGCCCATCCTGTTACTTTTTCTGTAAAGTCTGTGTTCATCATCGTTGTCCATCTCTCTATTGATATGCCAACCCCAGGTTACAATTATTTGCTATCCTCTATTAATGACTTTATAAATTCATGCTGTACGTTTAAATCATTGTTGCATTTGGAATTTATCCCAGGGTACCATAGGAGGTGGCAATCAGCAATTATAGTTTTAGACTATTCTGCCATTTTCTACATGCAGTATGTTAGATAGTTCACCTTTTCCCACCAATTTGAGATGTTGCATTTATTATATCATACACTTTCTCATTTATTTGGAGTTCACATGAAACTTTCTCTTCTATCCCATTAGTTCTTTTCATGAGCTATTGTCACAATTTTAATTGTTAATCTTTATTTTTTGTTGTTGTTGTTGTTAATGTTTATTTCTGAGAGAAAAAGAGACAGAACATGAGTGGGGGAGGGGCAAAGAGAGAGGGAGACACAGAATCCGAAGCAGGCTCCAGGCTCTGAGCTGTCAGCACAGAGCTCAACGTGGGGTTTGAACCCAGGAACCACGAGATCATGACCTAAGGCAAAGTCAGAGGCTTAACCCACTGAGCCACCCAGATGCCCCAACTATTAATGTTTTCAACTGTGCTTCATAATATGGTGATGCTAACTTATCTCAGTGATGTTTTTCCCTAAAAGTGTCCTGGTTACTCTTTCTGTTAATGTTTTGACCATATGTAAGCTTGTTACATGAAGTTTTTAAACTACATTTTTATTAGAAACACATTCAACTTATAAATTAATTATAGTTAAAATGAGTGTTTTTGATGTCAAGTATTTCTGTCCAAGAACTTTCTGTTTCTGTATCTGTCCTTGCTTTTGTGTCCTGTAGGAGTTTTTATTTTTTAAATATTTTCTTTATATGAATCCTGTGCCTTTCTTTGTTGGTCTGTTTCCGTATCTTTTGTTGTTATTATACGTAACAATATACAGTGATGTTATATATGTGAATTTTATTAATTTTAACCCACTTTTTTATTTAATTCTGTTATATTTTTGTAGTTTTCCAGTCAATTCTCTAGTGTTATCCAGGAATGTATTTTATAAATAGTAAAAATTGTGTGTCCTTCTTTCCATTTTTTCCCCTTTACTTTCATTTGCTAATTGTCTCAATAAAAATGCTTATCTTGTTTTTAACTCACGTGGGAACATCTCCCCGATTCCCCATTATATTAGTTTATGTTTAAAAAAAATTTAATTATGTCAAGAAAGTTTTTATTCCCATTTTATTGGCTTTTTAAAATAAGAAATACAGGGACGCCTGGGTGGTGCAGTCGGTTAAGCGTCCGACTTCAGCCAGGTCACGATCTCGCGGTCCGTGAGTTCGAGCCCTGCGTCGGGCTCTGGGCTGATGGCTCAGAGCCTGGAGCCTGTTTCCGATTCTGTGTCTCCCTCTCTCTCTGCCCCTCCCCCGTTCATGCTCTGTCTCTCTCTGTCCCAAAAATAAATAAACGTTGAAAAAAAAAATTTAAAAAAAAATAATAAAATAAAATAAGAAATACATATCCATCATCTATGAAGACAGTAATGACTGTTGTCTTCAGCTGATCATATAATGATTGATCTTAATATAGTTCCTGAATAAGTCTGTTTTACATTCTTGGTACGAATCCCACTGATGTTTTAATCTTGAATTAAACTGCTGGATTATGTTTATTTTATTTAGTGAAAGGAGTCTGTGCTTCTTTTTTTGAGAAATTTTTATGAAGATTTGATGTAGTTGTTCTGATACCTCATAAAAGAAGCAAACAAAAACCACCAAGAAATGCAAGGAAGAAATAACAAGTATGATGGCAAGTGCAAATAAGTGCTAAACATCTCTAAAACCAGCAAATAAATCCAATTTGCTTCTGTGAGAAAAAGAAGTAAAAACTAAAAACATAATTACATGGAAAAAGCACCAGCTCACTTAGTCAAAAAAGGGAGAAAGTCCAATAATGGCTTCTAAGGAAATAATACAGAAACAGGAAACGAAAAGAATTGTAAGAGACAACTTTGCTTTAATATACGCAAAATTTGAAAACATGAATGAAATGGGTCATGTTTCCAGAAGATACGGTTTATCATTATGGATCCCAAAGAGGAAGAAATCAAAGAGATCCACCTCATGGAGGAAATAGAGGAAGTTTTCAAAGAGCCACGCCCCAAAACTGTGTCAGGGCCAGGCAGTTTGCCAAGAGGACTGTAACACGACCAGTAACAGGGAGTCATTCCGCTTTGGCCACCCCTCCCCAGAGCACCCCCCATGCCCCCACACCCACTGGGCATGTCTCTTGCCTGTCACGGTGGAGATGCGGTAGGGCGCTCCCTGCTCCTCACGGATGTCTGTCTCCCTCTTGTCCTCCCGTTGAGTCTCATATCTCTACTCCCCCTCCTTGCTCCAGTCACCTGTAGATGACAGGCCCCTTGACATCAGTTCCTCTTCTCTCTAACTTCATCTCCCACCATCATGTACAGACGTGCAGGGAACCTCCACAGGAATTTCGTTTGCAGCTGTATAACATTCGCTGCCACAGTACCTGCGTCAAAACTTCTCAGGGTCTCATGGCCAGGCTTGCAGCTGCTGTGTTCAAACACCCCGGAGCCATCCTCAGTGCCTCCTTTCTCTCAGACCCCAAGTACGATCTGAGCTGTACCCTGGAAACAGGTTCAGAAACCGACAATTCCCTGCTCTCCTTATCGGCATCCCGGTCCGGGCCCGCTGTTGTGCCCCAGTGTGGCCCCAGGGGTCCAAACCTCTTCTAAACTTCTGCAGTGCACCTTGAGTCCCTCCTCTGTGTGGGGGCCGGAGTGATCCTAGCAACACGGGAAGCACACTTTCAGGCTCTCCCGGGGTCTCACATCTGACTCAAAGACAATGACAAAATCTATAAAGGCCAATGGAGCCCAGCAGTTTCCAGCTGCCCCCAGACGCAGGACACTACGTAGGGTCACCTCTTCATAATAATGTCATGTCCTGCTCCCCCGGCTTCTCTTAGTCCACTCCAGCCCTCATGCCATCTCCCCTTGTCCCTGAGGCCGGCAGCTGCCTTCAGACCTTCAGCCTTGACTTTCCTCTCTCAGACTGGATGGCTCTTCCTCCCATTTGTCCACAGATCATTTCCTTCTGACCCCTACCCCTTCTTTCCGAATCTTTTCCAACAAACTATTTACAACTGCAACAGCTTCTCCATGTTTCCACGCCCTTTATATCTACTGCACTTGTCACCATGGGACAAGCTATTGTGTGCCTTCGTTTAGGATATCACGTCTCTTGTGTGCCCAGCCTCCTCTCCACTGCAATTTTAGTTCACAAGGACAAGAAATGCTCTCATTTGGTTGTCTCTTGTGTCTGCAGAAGCCAAAACAATTCCTGGAATGCCCTAGGTTATTAAAAATATATATATTTTTGTTGTTTTCCTAAGTTCTTAAACATTTTTCTGTTTATTTTAACCATGGCATGAGAAAATGAGACTGTGTAATACAAAACTCAAATAATTTAAAGAGCCCCCAAGAGGAGGAGACAGATTTGAAATTATTCTGCCTTCTTTCATAGTATACACCAATTCTATCTAATTTTGTCGCTAATAGGTTTTTAAAATTTTTTAAAAGCATTTTAAACTATGACTTTCTGTTCAGTCCAACCAACTATTTGTTACACAAATGCCATCTATTGTGTCTTGGAAATGCAAAAATAAACATGATACTGTCCTTTGCAGGAAAAAAAAAAATTCAGTAAAGGGTGAAAAGTAGAACTAGAAATAATTAAATTCAGTTCAGCATGGTAAATCTGCGCTTGACCCAGTTTCTCTGGTTTCTAGGGCATTGAGGAGGGCACTCGTTATAATGAGGGAGTACTTAGAAGGTCTCCCAAGCAGATGAGTTTCAGAGATTGAGTAAAGGTTGACCAGGTGAAAAAAGTATGTCACATTATTTGCACAGCCTGAAAGGTCTGAAATAGCTTGGTAATTATTAGTAATTACCAGTCTAGTCAGTGTTGCCAGTGCATAAACTGTGGTTCCAGAAGGGACAGGAGAGTTAAGGGTCATTTCATGGAAAATCTAATTTGTTGTTTTCTTTTAAGAAGCTTGGACTTATTATCCAGTCTGTGGAGGGTACTCGTGGAAGGACTTTAAATTAGAAGTCGAGTGAGACAAGTTGGGTTTCTGGAAAATCCCTCTGGTGTCCCTGTGGGAGATGGATTTGAGAAGAACAAAACTGGAAGCAGAGAAATGACAGAGAACTCCACCACTGTCCCAATCCAGAGGCAATGTTTTGCTAATGGCTTGAACTGGGAATGTTTGGAAAAATGGACAGATGGAATCATCATAAAAATGTTTAAAAATCTCCTAGGATTTTGTCTAAGGTGACAGGGTGGTGGTATCAAGTTGGCGTGCATGGTTTGGGTGAAGGAGATGAGCTCAGTTTGGGGCACATTTAGATGGATTTGGCCATAGTGCATATAACCCAAAAGGAAATAGATGTATACGTCTGAATGTGAGAAAATAGTTAAGGGCTGTTCCTTGAGAAGAAACACATAGAATACTTTTGGTATATTGAATAGTTACAGAACCTGAAGTAAGAGAACAAGTTTGAGTGAATTTAAAGAATAGCTTTATTGGGGTGCTTGGTTGGCTCACTTGGTTGGGCGTCCAACTGCGGCTCAAGTCATGATCTCGCAGTTCGTGAGTTGGAGCCCCATGGCAGGCTCTGTGCTGACAGCTCAGAGCCTGGAGCCTGCTTCAGATTCTATGTCTGTCTCTCTCTCTCTGCCCCTCCCCTGCTCGCATTCTCTCTCTGTCTCTCTGTCTTTCTGTCTGTCTTTCTAAGAAAGAAAGAAAGAAAGAAAGAGAGAGAGAGAGAGAGAGAGAGAGAGAGAGAAAGAAAGAAAGAAAGAAAGAAAGAAAGAAAGAAAGAAAGAAAGAAAAGAAAGAAGGAAGGAAGGAAGGAAGGAAGGAAGGAAGGAAGGAAGGAAGGAAGAAAGAAAGAAAGAAAGAAAGAAAGAAAGAAAGAAAGAAAGAAAGAAAGAAAGAAAGAAAGAAAAGCTGTATTCATACATACTGGGTTATTCTAAAGAGGATTTAGGGTGATTGATGCTATTTAATTAGCATACGATAGATATAATGCAAACTACTCTCTGTACATAAGCTCTGATCTTAACATCAACACTGTGACTTTTGTACTACTTGGTTTATTTTTGCAGACCAGAAATCTGAGGCCAAAGGAGGATAATAGGCTTGGCTAAATGGTCCCTTGGCCACACTCCCACCCACCCCAGAACAAATTGTAGAACCTTCACCTGAACTGGGACTATTGGATTCTAAGACTTTCTCTTCTACTCTGTTCCATATCCATGACCATTTATGGTGATTATCCTGGAGGAAAAAAACAAAACAAAACTAAACTAAACTAAAATTGCTTACTGTCAATGCTCACTTTAAGAATAAAGGTACTTTTTGTTTTTATCATTTACGCTTTTATTAAAATCCCTTAATAGTCACCAATTCGTTTTATGACTTTTTATTTTCCTTGAGGATAGCCCTGTACTATATACATCTGGTCAAATCTATATATGCTTCTACATTATGAGTGATGACTTTATAATGACCTTATAATTTAATGAGTGAGACTTTATAACCCACTTCTTACTCAGCTCCCATTGGCGAGTCCTATCACTGATTTGCTTCCATAAGCTCTTGTCTGCAATAAGAGGATTTCACTTGAGTAAAATTGTATTCCACTTCAGGAACCAAAATGCCATCCTCAGAATCTGAATTCACAGATCTTTTCAGCGACACTAAGCATATAGTTGACCTGGCCTCATTGTTTTCCTTAGAGACAATGGTTTGGGCATTGAAAGATCACCTTATAATGTTTGGTCAAAGATCAAGTGGAACCTACAGAGAATAAAATCTGTATACATCCTTTCTACCTGCTGGGATAATGTCATGTTCCCTGTAGGATACTGACATTTGCTATTTTCTGCAGGAAAATTAATCCTTCAAATTGACTTGAAGGGATGAACTGAAGAGTTGTGAGGTTTTGCTTTCAGAGTTTCCTTTGAAAGGAAGATGCTATTTGAAAATTATCACCATGAATGTATGGACGGGGATATATTTCACAAATGGACCCACCAACAACAGTGGTGTTAAACCTATTTAAATAACAACACAAAAAACAATGGCGATTTTCCATTTTATTCTTTTCTTGGATTCGCAATCTTAATTTGTAAATTTAAATAACAAAGTAAGGCCCATTGAATTAACTATTCATGTATTTATTATTCTAGTTCAGTGAACCTGCTAAAAATTCTGAGTATAAGGAGCAGTAGTCTATAATCTTTGTTCTGTTTTCTTGTAGTCTTTCATAAGCATAAAAGGACAGATAAAAACCAATGGATTTAAAAAGTAACCACATTCTGAGATAGTATTTAGTTTATTGGTGTATGTAGGTCTTATACTTATTGAATTAAATTAAATTAATATTTATTTAGTCTTAACATGAATAAAGTATTACTATTAGGTATTTATAAAGACAGAGAATAAAGGACAGTCCTATCCCCAAATACCTTGTAATACAATTATGAAAAAGTGATCGGCTCATGGCAGAGAATACTTTTTTGATTCCCAATTTTTTTTTTTTCCCATGGAATCCAAGGCTATCCCTAAATAACACAAGGTTAATAAAATCATTTTTTTCAATTGCTAATTTCATTTCTTAAATAGCTTAATATATTTAGCATTAATAAAAGATGATGGGAATATTCGTGTTAACAAAAATTTACTGAGTTCTCACAGTTTTTAGCCTCTTGGGAAGGCAAGACATGTAAGACGAGGTGTCTGCCCTCAGAGTATGCATACGGAGGCAGTAAGTGTGGACATACAGTAGTGGGTAGTTACATGTGCTTAACTTTGACGGGAAGGGTAATGCAATATCCAAATAGAGGGCACAATAAAAGCAAAGACACAGAGACATGATGAAGAATGGCATGTGTGGGAACGTGTGTTACTTGGCCCGTGAGCATGTCACTAACCCGCTTACAGTCTATCAGCCAATGCCCACTGTTGTCAAGATGAACTTTAAATCAAATCAGTATAGCACAGGAGTCCCTGCATGATCTGGGCTCTCTCTACCTCTCAGGTCTTAATGCCTACCATTTCCCTATTTATACCCTTCTTTTTACTAGCACAAAACTTACACTCTTCTATTTTATTGCCCTGTGAATATGCACAGTGAATATGCATTTTCCCCTGTCTGGAATGTTCTGTGGTCTTTAAACCTAAGTACATCTTGTGTCTTCAAACTCTGTCTCCATAACTTCCCCTGAGAAGTGTCTCTGACTTCTGCTGTTGGTTTTAAATCTGAAACCTTTGCTCCTATAGATTCCCATATGCGCCTTCCAAACTAGTAAAACGGAACCTGCACACATTGATCTGTAAATACAGCTTCTCCAGCACAATGTTGGTGGGAGACAGAGGAAAAAGGAAGGCAATTTCTGTTTTAAGTCTACTAGGGAAAGCAATATACACACCTTCACGTTAGAAGCAAGGTGGAAATGTAGAGTTACAAACACCCTGTAGCAGATGGTGACACATTCATTATAAAATTACAATACAGATTGTACAGTCCACACTCCAGCAACATCATCTCATTATGACTGAGTACTAGTGCCCCATCAAAACAAACTGACTTTTTCCCCTTTTTAAATATTTCTGAAAAGTTAAAGCCCCTTAAATCTATCTTCCCAACGTCTTCTTCATTCGTATTCTATTTTGGTCTTACCAAAAAAATTCTAAGAAGTTTCATCCATGATATAGTTAAAATTAATTGTGATATCATATCCTAAGCCCAAGATTTGAAACAATCTATGATTTCTTGTAAGATAACATCCTTCATTACATATTTCTTCAACCGAGAATGTCTTATACTCACACACAGAAACACCCACATCAGATAAGTAAACTATCTCCAATTTACTGCCCAAATTTGTTCTTGTAGGATGTGGGAGCAAAGGGCAAACAGATTTGGAATTTAGAAGCCTTGCCTTTTAGTTTATGTGCGGTTCCTAATTAACTTTTTAACCTTGATTCAGTCACTTAATCTTTCTGATTTTCTAATCCTCTTTTGTAAAACGAGAAGAGTTAAATTAGATGGTTACTAGGGTCTTTTAAAATCGTTAAGATCACCTGCGAAAATACATCCGCTCCTGTGTTCTACTTTGACCTTCATTACCAAATGAGAAAGAGAAAGCTTTATGATTTTCATTTTTTTAGGAATAGGGATTCATCTTCATCATACCGGTTGTATTACGAAAGTGAAATTTGTATTATATAACTGTTTGATATTATGCATTTAAGACTAGCTATAAAACGTTAATATAAAATATTCACATAAAATGTTATTATTTATCTAGTGACTATCCTGTTTTATTGTATGCTCAACTGATGCTGTTGAATAACTACTATTTATTGCAACGTTAGTGGTATCATTTTATCGGGAGCACTGTTGGTGTTTCGTGTTAGGAAAGCTAACTCCGACACAATGCTGACATCAGGGATAAAAAGGAGACAGCACAGTAGAAGGCAGTAACCCTCAGGAAGGCTGCTGCTTGTTTACACGGGTTGTAGGAAGTGCCAGGAAGTTTAAGATGAAAAACGCTAGACTTTGAAACATGATCTTTCTCGAATAATTCCAAGAACCAAGTGCAGGGGTAGGGGGCAGAAACATATGTAATTAGCAATTTCAGCATTTGATTTATTGTGGAAAGGAACAGAGGAACCTAAGGAGTAAGGCTGGAGGAAGGAGAAGCTTGTGTTGAATCAAGCTGGGCTCCATGGTTGCTCTGCCTTGGGGTACAGCGCTTTGTGTTTGTTTGTTTTGCATTTCAAAGTTGTCTTCTCTGTAGCAGACACACCAGCCTCATTGGGTGTAGAAGTCCTTAGTGTGGTACCGTGGATATAAACAGTTTAGGCCCTCAATGGGAAGGCAGTCAAGGGGGAAGAGTAAGAAAACACACCAAGTATAATCAGCTTAGTGTAAATCAGACTTTCTTCAGTGGAAAGAGCCTCACATTCTGGGAGACTTCATAAAGTATTCCAGACCAGTAAGCTGAAGCTGCGAAACATGTCAAAAGCAGGAAAGGCCTAACTTCTTGAAAGAAAACTTTGAATTTGGAGTACAAGTGTGTTCTAGGTCAAAAAAAAAGTGTTAATCAGTGAGGGACTCTCTTACCTCCAGCGTTACTGAGGTGAGCCTCAGGTCAGTTTATAGAGGAGCCCTCAGGCTACAAGAGCTTCTGGGGCAGTGGTCTTCAAAATCAAGTGTGTGTGTGGGAATATTGTATATCCATAGAAAATGTAGACTCTTCAAAATCAGAAGATTCTAATCCAGTAAGTCCAAACCCTGACACCATCACAACCCACTTTTGGGAGGCAACCCTGGTATCATGCCCATAGGTATTTAGCCTAAAAAGGTGAAAAAGATGCAATTAAAATGTCTGATATATTAGGGCGCCTGGGTGGCTCAGTCGGTTAGGCATCCAACTCTTGATTTTGGCTTAAGTCATGATCTCCCAGTTCATGAGATTGAGCCCCGCATCAGACTCTGCACTGACAGCGTGAGCCTGCTTGGGATTTATATTCTCTCTCTGTCTCTGTCTGTGTCTGTCTGTCTCTCTCTCTCTCTCTCTCTCTCTCTCTCTCTCTCTCCACTTGCCCTGCTGTGTCTCATTCTCTCTCTCAAAAAAACCTAAAAAAAAAAACAAAAAAAAAACATAAAATAAAATATCTGAAATATTCAAAGAGAATTCAATAAGGTATATGCAAATTTATTTACTGCATTCCATAGAAAAAGACTTCTTATTTTGAACAGTTATCAGTAATAATGGATAAATATGCTTTCATATGTGCATACATATACATATATACACACAACATACATACACATGCACACACACAAATATATAACCTTGTTTACCTCTTATGCTAACCTTAGATGTTATCATCATTCTCATTTTTTAGATGAAAGTGGTAAAACAGATGTAATTTGCCTAACATCCCACAGCAGTAGCTTCCAAATTCTGACTCAGGAATGTGTGTTATAAATCCCGTGCTCAACGTCACTCAGCCAGCGTTATTGCCAATATGGTACAGGGTGTATGTTATAAGACTTCTTATGCGTAGACAATGTGCTGGCCAGAAAAAGGAACAGATTTTTTTTTTTTTTAGTTTATTTATTTATTTTGAGAGAGAGCCGGGGGGGTTGGGGGACAGAGAGAGAGGGAGAGAGAAAATCCCAAGCAGGCTTTGCGCTATTAGCCAGAGATCGTGACCTGAGCTAAAATCAACAGTCAATCCCTCAACCGATTTTGAGGCACCTCAAGGAACAGAGTTCTAAAATGTTGAAATGACTTGATGAATAACAGACACTAAGAGAAGCCAGGATGGCGAGGGGAGTATCAGGCAGAGTCTGTGTCTCGCGGCCTCTGTGGGAGCCAGTTCACCACCTGGAGGTTCTAGGTCTGCTTCAAAATGGTGGTTCCTTTGTTCCTACAGTATGGGAAGTGGGGCTCCGCAGTGCACATTAAATTTGGTAACTTCTGGGTATTTTTCTTCCTACCATGTTTTCTTTTCAATCTAGCCATGAGATTAATACCTATAAATATATAAGTAACGTTTCATTAACCATTTTAACCTACTGTAGTCTTGAAGTCCAGTTGTAAATATATATGTTTTTGAAAAGAAAATCAATTAGAATTTGATTAATTTTATTGACAGACTTTTAACAATAAAGCGATAAACCCAGAGGCAAGAATGAATACAGATACTCTGATTATAAATTTTAAAAATACTAATTATAAAAGAGATTTTAACTTAAAATGAGATTATTTCAGAACAATATTTCGATAAATGTTAAGTGTGATTTTTTTTTTTTAATTCTCTGCAGCTTTTTAGAGGTGTTTAATATTCTGTAGGTATCTCATCTGTGGAGAGCATGTTCAGAAGCAATTTGGACATAGGCATATTATAAGATGATTAGCTGAAACAAGTTTTCAATGCCTATGATCTACAGTTGTCTGCAAAGCTTTTCAAAAGGTAGACTGGGGCGCCTGAATGGCTCAGTCGGTTAAGCGTCTGACTTCAGCTCAGGTCATGATCTCGCGGTCCGTGAGTTCGAGCCCCACATCGGGCTCTGTGCTGACAGCTCAGAGCCTGGAGCCTGTTTCAGATTCTGTCTCTCCCTCTCTCTCTCTGACCCTCCCCCGTTCATGCTCTGTCTCTCTGTGTCTCAAAAATAAATAAACGTTAAAAAAAAATTTTTTTTAAAGGTAAACTAAAAATAGTCTAAAAATAGGTAGACTAATAATAGACTAAAAATAGACTAAAAATAGGTACAATAATCTCTGAAAACCGTTTTGGTGATGATGTGTTCTAATTGAAACAACTAATATAATGAACTTTGGACTGCTTTAAGAAAATTCTAGTGCCCATATAGCAATGACAACAAATGTGTTTTTAGTAAAAAGTGGTGATTTTGTTAAAATAAGTTTAAAGCGCACAGTGTAGGTCGTGGCTGTATGTTCCTCATGGCAGAAGGCTAACTTCGTGGTCAGACGTCAGTGGTGACATATTCTTCCAGATGGGCCACTGACTCTCTCACTAACATAAGTTTAGCCAGTGTCGCTTCGGTATAAACTTGGAATATCTTGCTCCTTTGGCTTTTGTTGCACAAAGAAATTGCAGAGTTTGGACATGTCAAAAAAGTTGATTATGGCAGCACTAATATTTTTGTCTTTACAGTAATAGAATATCCTCTTGTCCTTCAGAAAAAAATTCCTATCAATGTTAGGCTTCAATTAAACCTAATTTCTAGCCATTCAGAATGTAGTCTTCAAAGAAGACCTAAAACCACCTTTAGTTTTGTCTGCGGCTGTTTTGCAGAACGATTACTTTATGAGCCTGACTCTTGACGTGCATTTGCATGAAGCCACTGATGTCAGCAAGAAAACTAATAAAACACAGCCCATATTTTGTTTTGTGTATTGTTTTAATCAATACTCCCTCTGCTGGTTTAATAGGAAGAGAGCCCCAAGGATAGCTCATTTTACCAGATATTTATAGAATGCTTTTTGCTATTAGAAAGACATTAAAAAGTAAAGTCAGGAGTCGAGGTTCCTGTGAATTTGTTAGCTTTATTTGTACAGCTATTCCTTTTTAATTCACACTGTTAATCTACGTAGGAAAAATCGGTACCCCGGGGCATTTCTTTTTTCCAAGATAATTTCACAGAAACATGATGTGGTGGTGGTAGCTTTGATTTTTCCATCCTTCCATTCTGAATTATTTTGTCATTTTCTCTAGAAATTCAAAGCGTCCTCTCCTGTAAGCCCAACAACGGAACGCCGAGTGCAGTCTGTCGTTCAAGGTGATGTAGACTTGTACCCATCTCGCTGTGTTCTCATTCTCTGCAGGCACTCCATCTGCACCGTGTACATTGAAGTGCTTCCTCCAAATAATCAGAGCCCTCCCCGCTTCCCACAGTTGATGTACAGCCTTGAAATCAGTGAAGCCATGAGGATTGGTGCTGTTTTATTAAATCTCCAGGTATGCTTCTTAGTAGATGCGTCAAGTTCTATGGGGACAATCTCGAAGGCTAGTAGGTCCATATTTGGGCGTGGAGGGAAATTCACATGGCTGCCGCCGACACTCTAGTGAAGGAAAATTCCATCTGGAAAAGAACGTAGGGGTCATATGGACGGAGGGTTTCCTCAGCTAATCTATTCTATTGATTGCCACCACTGAAGGACTAACACGAGCTGGCACGGATTAGCGGCAATCGTTACAAGAAAGAATGAAGGGATTGAAAACATGCACTTGAACATTTTGTACTTTGCACGCAAAGAGTCTGCAGCCGACTATTATTTTCTGTCTCGGAGTCATGTACCCCAGCAGGATTTATTTTTGCTGCAGTGCTGTATGGAGAAAATAGCTTTGGATTCACTGGCAGACGGTAGGCACTCTAATTCCAAGGCAGACAACTTCGCTCCGTGGCCAGGGGCAAATCTTGTGATTTCTGGGCCTCGTTTGTTCATTTAGATGAAGGGAGGAGGTTTAGCTGATATTCCCATTTGCAGCTCCAGATTCCTGGGCGTGTGAGTTACTTGCAGGATTACTGCTTGCTTTTCACTATTTATACATTCCTGACTGAAGCACATTCGGCCAGGAAAGGCTGCCTCTTCAACTTAACCTACAGCTGCAATTCGGTCCATCTGTGGTGTTGCTAGCGGCCACTTGCTGCACAAATCCTAGCGTGACACCTCACTTCACCTGTGGATGTCTGCAGCACAGGGAACGTACCTTCTCCTGGGGTAACATGGGAATGGCTGACATGGCTGACCAGAGAGTTCAGGAAGCTGGCCTTGACAGTTAGGAGAGAGTTACCGGGATGCTGGAGGGAAATCCCAGCATCTGTCTGTACCTCCAAATGAGGTGGTATCTCCAGTATTTATTGTGTCACTTTTCCCCAGGTAACTAGAGAGAATTTGCTTTTGTCATTCATTTACTATTAAGACATGTGGGGAATAAAATTATGTGACGGTAGACATATTAGCAACAAGGACATTTGGAGTATTTTAAGGGAATAAAGGAAAGAAGGGAACCACATAGTCTCTTTAGGAGGGAGAAAACAGCCAGTTAAATCATGAACATGAAAAAAATAGGAAAACTAAATAGGAAGACAAGTGTATTTAATGGAATGATGAAAATCTTTTCTAGATAGATAGACAGATGGACAGATGGACATTTATTTGTGTAAACAAGAAGAAAAAATAAATAAATCCTAGATTTGTCAGATTCAGGCTAAGAAATTTTACATGTTTTACATTTAAATAATCCTTCAGAATGTGCCTTTGTATGATTTAACTTTCTATGAGGTAACATAATCTTACTTATGAGATGGTCTAGGTCTCATTTCAAACAAATCCCAGAAAGGTCCGGGAACAGTATTATAGGAGAATAGCTCTACCTGTGAGTTAAAAATGAAAAGGAGTTGGTCTTTTTTATGTCTCAAATTTCTCTACTGCAAAAGCTGAGAAAATGCTTGAAATGACATTTCTATTCACCCTTTCTGCTTCTGGTAGGAGCAAAAAAAAAAGGGTGCCAATTGCAGTGGCTGTGGCTGGGGGAAGGAACGCGGGTGTCCTCATCATGGCATTTTTCATAAGCCACCAGCCATTCACTTTCGCTCATGATCAACTGAGATTGAATTTAAACTGGAGACCTAAAAGCTGAAAAGCTTCCGCCAAATTACTCTTCCAGAGACTTCTAATAACAACGCACCGGCGGTACCTCCGGCTCCGTCCTCATCTTTTTCCCACGCGGCACTGCCCACTGCCGCTGACTCACTGCTCAATTTAGAAAGACAGATTTGTGGAGAAATATATTTTTGAAGGTAACAGCAGCCTGGCTTCCGAATAATCTGTTCTGGCTGAGATCAAAGTGGTTTCTTCTGAGGAAACGATCCTTGTTTCTCCCCTTCCCCTTCCCTTTTAAGTATTTTCCTTTTATCTGTCTAAAAGCTGCTGGGGAGGCTGTGATTTTCCTTGGGTTATGAAGGCTGTCCTGACTGGTTGCCGCATCGAGGGCGTTCAGTGGAGAGAGCGACCCAGAACTCTGCTTTCCCAAATTCCTGTGCCGAGGACGGTCAGCATTAGCTGGCATTTTTTTTTCTCCCAGAGTTGGTCAGATCTTTCACCAAAGCATGATTGTACATCGCCCTGACTTGCCAGTGAATCCTGTTAGAATTCCTAGATTGTGCACTGGGATCATGGGACCGTGGGAGCCCCCCGTGCACAGTTGTCCCCACTCTGTTCCGTCACGTCCGTCACTAGCCTGAAATCAGCCATGGTGGGTGCATTTATGCCACAGAAATTACGGGTGCCGCAAATCAGTACCTCTCACTGCATCCACGGCTGGTTGTTAATCCTTCCCAGCACACCACTGGATGAGGAGCTTAAATCAGGATGAAGTAACTTCGTCAGCCTGCTGCATCTTTGTCCCTCTGAGATGTTGACATCTGCTCACACCATCACCATCACCCTTATGCTCGTATAACAATACTCATAGGTAACACGTATGAGGCACTTAATGAGGTACGACTGAAGTTCTTCACTTACCGGTCTTTATGGATAGCTAGGTTATATTCCACACACTCTCAGACTCAAAATTTCAGCAATTTGCTACTAAGAAGGGTTATTTCTCACTCCCACTGTGCATCCACCACGGGTCCATTCCTGCTCCATTCTCCACCATTTTCTCCCCACTTTGCAATGAAGGGGCTGCCTCTATCTAGGGCAGTGGTATTCTTCTGACAGAGTGAAAAGACAGACACAATAAACCACAATTTGGATCCTAATGCTTCTCCCAGAAGTGACGCCTGACCCTTCAGCCTGCGGCTCATCCATCACACGCAGGCACAGGCTACTCCTGGGCCCCTCACCCCAGGGATGCATCATCCCCCGATGGGAGGCATGAGCGAACCACCTGGCTACTCTGATGTTGAGAGCTATGAGGTCTGGTTCATCACTTGCCTTCCAAGTTGTCGCAGGCAACCATTTTGCTAAATGCGTTATCTCTGCCGACCATGGTTTCCCATCCTGATAGCCCCCAGTAACAGTTTTCTCACCAGCTTCCCATCTCTTGGAGCCGTGCTATCTGTTTTCTGGGTGCACACTCCACTTGGAAGTATCAGGCTGGGATCAGTTAGGATAACTAGGATTCTGTTGCCAGGCTCCATGTTCAGTGCCATCAGAAGTTGACATAGACTGTGCTGTATTCAGTCTTTGCTCCACAACCCAGCTGATGAAGTGGCCTCTGTCTAGAACAATAGATCTCTTGAGGTCAGTGTTTGCTGGGGAAACGACAACAAAATAAAACCCAGTTCTTTGTTGTTACCTACACGTGCTGCACATGATACCTACCATATTTTCCCCATTGGCCAAAGCAATTCACACAGTTCCTCCTGAGTTAAGAGGTCAAGAAAGTATAATCTTCACGTAGCAGATGGCCTCAAGGGTTGCATGGCAAACATTGAGGTCAGTGGAGCTGAGATGTCTTACCTCCCCTAAGAAAGGGACTGCCAATACTTTCAAAATATTTACCTTGAACATTAAAATGTATAAATTGATTAACTTTCATATAAATAAAATAACAATGTTAACACACATTTGTTTCCCCATTTGATTCTTAAAAAAGCCCAAAGCAATTGGAGCTATTATCATTGTCATTTTATAAGTGGGGAAACTGAGTCACAAAAATAAAAAAGATGATTTTTTTTTTCCATGCTCATCGTGCTTAAAAGTTGTACACAAAGGACAAAACCTACACAGTCTGGTTAAACACACGTGTTTACTCATACTGCCCCTGTGCCTATATTGCTTCCTTATACTTGAAGTATCTGCAAACCCTCCGTTTTCTGTTCTTTCTCCTGCTCACGTGCTGGGAGGCAAGGTACTGCTTCCTCACTGAGGCCACTTTCTAGCGTGGCTGGTAACCACTGTTCCACATTCAAAAGTCTCCTCCACCTGTTAAACACCTTCCCCCACCCCTGACTGCAGAACCCTGCCTGTTCCACTTCTAGACCAAGGGAAAATACATATTTCCTTTACACACAGCTTTTTGATAAACATGCTTTTTAGACATAGCTGACTAGTTCATATGTCACGTAGTCCATTCTTATAGATCGAAGGTTCAAAGTTAGTTGTCAGAACACCAAATCCTGCATCACGTCCATTGTTTCTAATAACAAAGACATCAATTTAAAAAAAAAATCACTTGGTTCGGTAGAATTAGATAAAGCAGAGTGTTTACCAAGTTCTCATCTTTCAAATTTTTGCCTCTATTATAATATTTCTCAGTTATTTATTTGATTTTATTTCTAATTTTCCATGTATGCATTGGGATACATTGTTGAAAGTCAACTACCTTAACCTGCTGAAAAACAGTTCTGTGTCCTCAGCTTTAAGTATAATGCATCATTGCATTCGGTTGTTACGCTGGCCTAGTGCGTAGGCAGATTTTGTCTTTATGATCTGGCAAATGAGGAAGTGGAAACTCAGAAATAGCAGGGTTTGGGAACCAGAGTAGTTTTGGGGGTTTGTTTTTATCTTCTCCCCTTTGGCTCCTAAATGAGGACCCTGTCTACTACTATATCTACTAAAATAATATAGGATATTATTTTAGTTTAGGCTATAGAAAAACTATTAAATTTCATTTTTGCCTATTTTGGGGGGAGTGGTTTTTTTTTTTATATATTACATTAGTTTTGTGATTTCCAAAGGTTAATTTTATGATGTTTATGAGGGCAAAATATTTGAAAGGTGGAGGGGAAGGTAACGATTTATTACATGGCCTCACAAAGAAGCAGTTAAGGGAAATGTTAACAATTTCCACTCTGACATAGAGATTATAGATAGAATAAGATTCTAACCTGGGTACAGCACAGTTATGTAAAAAATTAGCAAAATTCCCAGATCCTACCTCAAAGAATTCCTTGTTCTTAGTAGAGTCCTCTCCAAGATGCCAAGTAAGAGAGATCCTGTATAGTTTTGGAGACCTTTACCATAGAAATATGTGAGAATGGATGTTTTTGGTGCTCCAGTGTTTGATTTGTCCAGTGTCTCCCCGAGCCCAAGACTGAGAGGAGAAAATCCAAGAGGAAGTAGGGGAGATTGGCATCCAGTTCTTTAACTGAATGGCTGCTGGGACTTGAGTCCGTGCAACTACACAAGGGAGAAGATATAGGAAAGAGATGTCATGGTGGAGCGGGCAGTTGGCAGGAAGGCCTGGACTGCTCCCCTGAAGACTTTGCCCATGCTGTTGGTAAGATGGATCCTGCCCGTTACCGTAGACCTCAGAGTTGAGGCTGGTGAGTGTAGACAAAAATGAAGGGAACCACAGCTTGTAGAGAAGAGAGACATGCACGCACCCGGATGTACAACGAGAGGCCACCGACTGAGCATTAGGCACAAGATTCAGCAGACGTCACGAGGCACCACCAATCCTGAGGACGCCACTTGGGATCGAGCCCTATCAGGGAGAGTCTCCTGGTGCCAGTCTTTCCCACACTAATTCTCAGGTGACCTCAGCACAATCCCTGTAAGAAATGTGTTTTCCCCTCCGTGTCCTCTCTATACCAGCATTAGAAGGGAGCACGATGGATATGAGCGAGAAAATCACACACACACACACACACACACACACACACACACACACACACCACATCCCTAGAAACGAAATTGGTTTTAAAATAAAAAGAAGGTGTCATATTAGTAAGAGAGAGTTTTACTAAGTGACAGTTGTAGACTTTTCAGCTGAGACACAGTGGAAGAAGCCCACTGTACAGGAGAGAGGTGGAAGCGATAACACAGCAGCTCCATAGCAGCCTGGAAGAATTGAAGCCATTTGCCTACTCTCCAGGAGATTCCTTATGCAAAGGAGGCATAAGATAATGCAGAGTTGAACTCTTGTACTTAAAGCAGAAACACCCAGGAAGGAAAAATTTCGGAGAGTGCGTGGAGGTGCAGATTTGTAGTGTTTGGCTCTGGCCCTGCCTCACTTCCGAATACCTACGCTTGCCTGCATTGCGTATTGAGCCAAGTGAAAATGAGCATTATTCTCAGGGCTCTGACTCTGTTTCTAACATAGGTCATTCACGATGGGGCACTTAGTTTCTTTCGCACTTCTACAAATAGTCAAAATATCTAGTCATCAGCTGTAAGTTCGTGCCTGACTGCAAAGAACAGATCTTAGTTATAAACAAGTTTTGAATCAAATGATCCATTCACTTATTGCTGATGAGGTCATCCCAAAGGAAAGTTCAAGTACATTTTGCAAATGTTAAGAAACACGTAAATGGGAATGGAAAAAAGTATACCCCTCCTTGCACATGATACATTCCTTGAGAAATGAAGAATTGGAGCTGGGGGAAAGTAAGTGCTGGCAAATGTCCCTTGTCTTTGCCCATGCTGTCTATTTTTGCTGGCACACCTCTATTTTATTGACATGTGGACTTATTTCTGAAAATGAGTGGTAGTGGAAACAATAATTTGCAGTGTTGATTTTTTTTTTTAACACATGAAGAATGGGTATAGTAGGGCATAGGTTAAGAAACTACAACCTGTGGGCAAAGCGACCTGTTTGTATGGCCAGTAAACTGAGAATGGGTCTTAGGTTTTCAAAGGTTTGTTTATATAATATAAACAACAACAACAAAAAACAAAGAACAACCCTCCAACATACAATGGTGCCCACCATTATACTTAAATAAAGTTTAAAGGCACTGCTAAAAGAGATAAGGCATAATCTCCTTATCTGTAAAGATAAGATAATACGTATCTTTATAGACCTAAGACCTAGGGCTATAAAGTTGAATGAGTGTATTGAATTTAATTATTTAATCTGCATCAGAATATCTGAGATGGGTCTCACATTAGTTAGCTAGAAATAGAAGCAACATCAGTTGTCAGGATAACTTGTGTGTATATAAATACTTAGGTCAATTTATATTAGTTAAATAAAATAATGGAGACTAACTTATCCATTGGTGCATAATAGAAAGCATAATTTTAAAAGCTTGGCAAACGAGAGAGATTATTGTCTTTGGGTTAGGGAAGCTGAGGTTAAGTGAGATAGCATATAAATGGCTTAGCTCAATGCCAGAAATAAAAAAAGAAAGTGCTTAGCTCATGGTAGTTTTTTTTTTTTTTTTTTTTCCTATTCATTACCATTCTTGCTTTTCTGTTAACTCAATCTATGATATGGGGTTTTAAAGTGTGCAAGAAGGTGCCAGGCATTTGGAAGAATGAGTAGAAACAGTGGACTGTCAAGGAACACGGGACAATGGATACATTGCCAAGAATGAATTCACCTGCTTTATGACTTTACTGGCTCTTACATGATCACTTTCAAGTTAGAGAACAAAGTGACACTTTGGAAGCCCAAGAGATAGGTGGTTAAGAGATCAGTATTAATAAAAATATCATCGGGGTTCCTAGGTGGCTCAGTCGGTTGAGCGTCCGACTTCGGCTTAGGGCATGATCTCACAGTTTGTGGGTTCGAGCCCCACATCAGGGTGTGTGCTGAAGGCTCGGAGTCTGGAGCCTGCTTCGGATTCTGTGTTTCCCTCTCTCTTTCTCTGCCCCTTCCCTGCTTGTGCTCTTGCACCCGCTCGTTCTCTCTCTCTCTCTCTCTCTCTCTCTCTCTCAAAAATAAACATTAAGAAAATATTTTTAATTAAAAAAATAAAAATATCATCATATCTGATTTTAATTGCTGCTATTAACCAGGAACCACGCTCAGCATTTGGAAGCTTCCCTGGCTTTTATATATTTAACTAAGTGCAGTAGCTTTTCCTAAGTCCAGTAGAGCCCTGCTGTGGAATGGGGCTTCCAAGTCCAGCCACACGGCCCGCGAGTCAGTGCGCTAACTGTGCTCCTCTCTGCCTTTCCTGGGGCCTGAAGTTCACTGCGTGCCCTCTGCTTTGCTGGATCTTGCAATCACTTCGATAGCAGTGTAGATCTGCCCACAAAGCTAATGCTTCTTTTCTTTTTGAGAGCTGCTTGATCAGAGTTGATTTTATTTTCTTGTGGTTGCTTCTTGCCTCGTTACAAGACTGAAGAAAACTATTGCACAGAGAATGACGACCGATACTGGGAAAACTTCAGGTAGCCTCTGCTTTAAACTTGCATCTTGAGCTGACTGGCTCCTGCGGTTTGAGCCCCCTTTCCTTTTCCTGGCTTCTCTTGCCAGAAGCTGCAATGGGACAGGGGACAGCTCAGACGCAAATCGCAGGAGGAAACAGGAAGCAGTGAGAAGCAGCCCAAGAAGTCAGACTTGGCACGTCTGGTTACCTGCGGAAAAACGTACATTTTTCTAAGGAAACTGCCTAGGGAATGAGTGTAAGGAGGTCTGGGTCAGCCTGCTACACGCAGCTCCTTTTCATCGTCATCCATTCTCCTTTTTAATAGTTCCAAAAAGTTGTAGAATTTAAAGTGTGTGCCTCAAGGAATTATTAATTTTAGTCCTGAAGAAAAATGCCTACCGTCTTGATTTGATACAGAATTGATCCATTTCCAGAACAGTTTGAAAGAAATGCGGACCATTGTATAGCACGCCCTCTGCACTAACAGGTCCTGTCGGAGGTGCTAATTCGTTTCTCTGACATCTTTCAAATGTTCGAGAAGGTTTGGGGGTTCTTTCCTCTCCTTCTTTTCTGATGAATATTTCTTGTATAATGGGATAGATTTTTTTCCCCTGAAGATGATAACAGTTTATGATTCATGGATGTTTCGCCGCTGGTGCCGGTATAGCGTGTGTGAATCATAAAATCCGTGCCGCAGAATCTGTGATGTCATTTATATTATGGGGATCACTTTGGATATGTCACTTGCTCTTCTGTCACCAAAGAAGCTATTCTTTCTGCAATCCGTTTCTTGAATGTGTTACTGCAAAGATTAACGCCACAGATTATACGAGAAGACGGCTGGTTTTCCTTCAGTTTCATAATGTATGACTTGTCTATTCAGTAGGTTTCTCTGAGTTTGATAAGTGTGAGAAATGAAAGTCTCATTTGTGTTCCTTATTTTCATTTCAAGTAGGGGGAGATACATTTTCTCGTCTTTCCTTCCGCTAGATTTCAGATGGGTCTTTCATCATTAGTGGTATCTGAAATGAGCAATCTCACTGTGGGTGCCTGCAGAGAAGTGGAAACACATTGAACACGGATACTGGCCATCTGCTTCCAAAGTATAATTTATATTTTGTGTTAAGAATAGATAGATAGATGGATGAATAGACAGATACATGTTAGAGTAGAGAGATGTCTCACAATGCCAAGCATCTCCTTTTTGCAAAAATGATATCTTATTTGTAGTGCTCATTTTTCTCCTTTAAAGCAGATGTTCTGATATGTCTAAGTTTCCAAGGGGAAAAAAAAGTTCAATCCCCTTGACAGTATGGGATGTACATTATGTGAAATGATTTTTCATCTACAAGCATATAAATTTGTCAAAAATGAGAAAACACATTTTTAACCGTGTTCTTTATTCATATATGTGTGTCCCTCTTCCCAAACAGTTATTTGGCCTCTGTAAATCTTCCATAGACCGCAATATGCTCATAGGCATAAAGCCAGACAAGTGTCGCGAGGGTGGGGAAAGGAGAAATCTAGGTCTGAGGCATTTAAAACAGCTAGCTCCTAAATTATTTTTTTTCATGACCTTCTTCCTCAAGAAGGAAATAAAAAATGATCCAAAAAAAAATGTGAGCTGTTGCCCCAGAAGAGTCGTAAGCTATCCATGTTACCTCATACCTTGCATATCTCTTATGTACATACACACGCACTGTCACATTGAAGTGTATATTTAAGTGGAGCTAGACTTTACTTCTGCTCAGACTTACGCTCTCACAAGTAGTAGGACGTATAGGAAATGGGTGAAAAGTATTTTCTTTCTCTTTCAGAGAAGACAGCCCATTTAGGAAACTTGAGGTGGTAGGAGAGATAAAGCCACGTTCTCAAATGCTCTTAAAAATAATTACGGGCCTAAAAAGAAGTTTAATGAGGTAAAATGGTGTTTTCTGATATCACCGAGCGTGAAACGGAAGTGCTGTGGCCCACTGTGCAGAGGGACGCAGATCAGGATTTGTGGTGCAGACGCAACGCAGAGGCAGCGATGCTCTGGCAGGAGAAGAGCTTTATCGTGGCCCCCCTCCTGCCCCATGTTTTCATCAAACCCTTGGAAGAAGACTTTTACAGCCTCTGGTCACCACTCTACCCATATCTCTGCACCTGTATTCATGTATTTTGTTTTGACTTCTGAGATGAAACATTAGCACTCCTTGTGTCTGTGTAAACTGTTCACCCGCATACTTGATCAGTGCCTCTGAAAGCCTCTGTAATGAAGGATGCATCTAAGTGAATTACTAGAAAAATGAAATACAAGACAAAAAATACAAGCCCATTATTTTTTTACTATTGGATTTGACAGATAAAAAAAATAACTGTCAAATCACGTTTTTTTTCCTAAACTACTCTAAGTTCTACTCCAGAGGAATTACTCTAAATTTCTTACATCATGATCCATAGTAACCACAATGCAGAATTGGCACTGTGACCTTGGACCACACTTTGAGTGGCACTCAGGGACTGGCTATGTAGTTTGCAAGGCCCAGTGCAAAATGAAAATGCAGCCCCTATTAAGTGTGAGTGCTGTGCACCGACCCAGAAGCTCTTTCCTAGACTCTGCCCACTCTGGCCTACTCAATCAAGGACGTTGCTCCAGAATCACCCTTTTACCGCCCTGCAGCAGGAACAGTTCTTGCCCTATCTGGTAGTTTCCATGGACATCAAAGTCTACGGTGGTTCCTCCCAATTAGAGACGAGCAAACAACACGAAACGCCCTTGATCTCATAACCCGCTCTAGCTATTTATCTATTTCTGTGCTTTCCTTCGTTGTGGAAACTACTCAAATCCGATATCCATGCTGGCTTGAAGAAGGTCTCCGTCACTGTCTCTGCTGTTCTGTCTTGACCGCATTACGGACAGGATTTCAAACGCACCAATCACTAATGCGGCTCTTTTTGTCCTAGTGCTTATTGCCAAATCCACTTCCCATCTTACTGCCCATCAGCAAGGTGGGGTAGAGCCGATAATCCCCTCCTTAATTAGAAACTTACTCCAGCACACCGGCGTTCCAGGGTTTTCCCCATCCTCCCCAGCCGCTCTCGACTCAGTCTGCCCTGACGTTCCTCTTCACTGCCCTGACTCTTAAAAGTTGGAATGCCCCAGTGCTCAGGCTCCTCTCCTCTCCTTACACTCGGTCCTGACATCAGTTCGCCTGGTCTCATGGATTGAGCTTGTGACATGCTCATACCTGCAGTTGCTGTCTCCACCCGTGCCAGACTGTAGGGTCAGTATATTTTTGGATATGGAATAGGCGTCCCTCGTTGGTTGAGTTTCCAGAGAAACAGACTTTGAGATGAAGAGTCAGCTGCAGATGTTCACCAAGGGATGTTTTTGAAATCAGCTCCTGTGGAAAGAAGAGGAACGTAAGCAGCATTAAGTTGAGGGTGAAGTGGAACTTCAGCTGACCCCACAGAAAGCTCTCGAGCTGAAAGAGCCCGTTAGAGTTAGGAGGTTGGCGGGGTGGGGTAGCCCCTCGACACTCCTGTGTGCCTGACTTGGGTGCAGGCTGCCTCAGAGCCCAGCTCGGCCGTGGCAAGGTGGCTCTCGTCAGACGCTCTCAAAGAGGACCGGCAGTGCAGGCTCTCGGCAGGCAACGTTTCCAACACGTCGGGAAGTAATTTCTTTATATGCTTGAAGGGGAATTTGGGAGGTATATTATAGCGTCATCACATGAACGTGATAAAAAGCATCTTATCCTGCAAGATCATGACCGGAGCCGAAGTCAGATCTCAAGTGACTGAGCCACCCAGGCGCCCCATCCTTCTGATAAAAGATCTTTCAACAAAGGTTTCTGAGTATAGTATGAAAGTGATGATTTTCATTTACTTCATGCCAGAGGTCTATTGTAGGATTCAAAGAAAAGTTTACAATTTTTAAATCTGCTCCATGAAAAGCTTTTGGCGTTTTGGTGCTTGTTTGTTTTTCTTTTTAATTGACCAGAGTTAAACCATTCTGCTCTTCCTAAAAGTTAGATTTTTTTAAAAAAACAGATTACTTTGAGATCTGTGTTTGAATGTGGAATAACATTTGGCTGAGCAAGTCTTTGATAGCTGCCGGTATTTTAATAGCAGTAATCAGTATTACCTTTAGTAACTTGGCAATAAACGATTCTGTGCGCGGTTTTCTAAATAAACCTCACAGTTTATTGCATGCCTCGGAGCTGCCTCTTGCTCTGCACTCTGTCAAGTATTGATGATTAAAGATTGAGTGTGCGAACGCAGTTATCTCCCTGAGATTTTGATAAATGAGACAAGAACAGAAACAGTGTTCCTGAGGTATACTCAGTAAACAGCCACTAGGTATCAGCTATGTAGGGAGAAAGACCGGGAGACCCAGCTGGGGCTGAGCAGTGCCTGTGGTCTTGCTACACTTAGCTGTCTGGAATTAGCAGATTCGGAGCAAAGTAAACATGTTTTTTAGATAAAAAGAGATAAAGAATATTTGCTTTGGAATAGTTACTTCAGAAAATTGAAGAATTCAATTACATGTCTCTTGTTCTAGTCGTGAATACTTTTTTCTTTTACACGGATTCACGAAATCCTGTAGCAGTGTGGAAAAGAAAAGGAAGGAAAAAAGTCTTGATTTCTTTGATCCTCAGTCACGTACTCGCCTCGCTCCATACACACAAAAACAGATTTTTTTTTTTTCTTTAAAGAAGCTCCAGACTAAGAAAACATATGTTTCAAAGACAGAGGCAGAATTATCTGGCAATAAAAATTAACTCAGCTTTGCAACAGTTGTTCCCCACTACCTACCCCCAAATGAAACAAGATAATTTTGATTTCGATAAACAAATGATTACAAAGAACAGTAAGGCTTGATTGCAACCACAGTTCTACTAATTTAATCAGTGCGAGTGGGGTGATGTGAATCAGAAGTCGCCTTTGTGAGTCAAGAAGAAAAACTCAAAAGATTAACGCCAAAAATAGCCAGCTGAAAAGACCCGCTGTTCACATTCCTCTTTCCTTGTTTAATTTTAGTTTTTACAATGAATATGTATATATTAATAGGCGCAATCATATCGTGCACGCTATTTCTTCTTTATGCAGCTTTCTTTTCTATTTTCTGTTTTTGCTTCACTTCCCACTTATCTGTCCCCTTCCCTCCACCAAATCTGCCAGCCCTTCATCATGAGGGAACTCCTGTTCACCAGGTGCTGTGCATCTTCCTGGATTTTTCCTATCCTGGTCCTATATGATTGTGTAAGGCACAGAAGTGTGTGTGTGTGTGTGTGTGTGTGTGTGTGTTTATATATGAGCACAGAAAGGATGTACACACATGATATACATATAGATGTTTTCACTGTTGTCATCATACACATACATTTATGGTAATTTTTCTTGGAGATGATATAAAACTTGACAACCATTCAAAAACATTGGAAAATAAGTTACCAGCACCATGTGCCATCACCAAGTACAATTTCTAATTCCTGTGAAGAGTTTAGTCTCCTATTAACCACCACGCACCTGCAGCTGTTGGAATTTGGAAGTAACTTTGATACGTCACCACAGTCTTGCCCTGTGACTCCATTCAACTTTTGTGGGTTACACTTATAATATCCTTCAGAGCAAAACAACCCATCACATGGGACCTTTACCTATCATGCCTTGTTGTTCTCCTCAATCTGCAACAATCCTCCGTTGATACTTTTGAAGACTACAGGTTGCTTATTTTGTACGTTTTCCCTCTATTTGGTTCACTGGTATTTCTCGATGACCAGTTATGTATATTGCGGCAAGAATATCCCAGAAGTGATGCTGCATTAACCTCATTGCGTCCTGTCACATTACATGTGTCCCATTTCAGGGAATATTACTGTCGACAACCTGATCTAAGTTGCATCAGCCTTCAAGTGTGTTAATGGCTTACCTTGAGATTGCGTGAACGTTCTTCCCTCGTTTATTTTCACTCATTTTTAACGTCTTGCTGTTCTTTGAATTATTGTTATGATTGTTGCCAAGTGCTGATTTTCTAATGCCATCATCTCTTCGACATTTGTTAGTTGGCACTCTGCTAAAAGGAAAGCTTTCTTATTCATCTTAGTTAATTATAATCCATTACAGCCATTATTTATTCTGAGGTTCAGATTGTCCCGGAATTAGTCTTGGCGAGCCCATTCAGGCAGGCTCTTGTGTCCTTTTAGCATGCCCCCTCGTGTTTGGAGCACCTGGCTACTTTCTAGCTCGGCAAGGTGGTCCAGATCCATCTTATACTTCCCTTATCCCAGCCCTGGGTCTAACCATTTCTTGACAAAGTTCTGGTTTCTTTAAGTGGGGATGGAATTTAGAAACCAAGTTGGAGGGGCGCCTGGGTGGCGCAGTCGGTTGAGCGTCCGACTTCAGCCAGGTCACGATCTCGCGGTCCGTGAGTTCGAGCCCCGCGTCGGGCTCTGGGCTGATGGCTCAGAGCCTGGAGCCTGTTTCCGATGCTGTGTCTCCCTCTCTCTCTGCCCCTCCCCCGTTCATGCTCTGTCTCTCTCTGTCCCAAAAATAAATAAACGTTGAAAAAAAAATTTTTTAAAAAATAAAAAAAAAAAATAAAAAAAAAGAAACCAAGTTGGAGCACCTGGGTGGCTCTGTTGGTTAAGCATTTGACTTCAGCTCAGGTCATGATGGGCTCATCAGTTTGAGCCCCCATCAGGCTCTGTGCTGAAGGCTCAGAGCCTGGGGTCTGCTTCAGATTCTGTGTCTCCCTCTCTCTCTCTGTCCCTCATCCGCTCATCCACCACCCCTCCCCACTCTCTGTCAAAAATAAATAAACATTAAAAAAAAAAAAAAAAGATCTGAGGGCACAGAATGTTCTCCGCTATCAGATATCTCTGCTTGCAGTCCTCCTCAATGACCAAAGCTCGGCAATATATGTATGTAAACATATGTGTATGCACACATGTACTCAAATACACATATGTCCACGTGCCAGTACATAGGCATGTACGATATATACAAATACGCTCATTTGCATCTGTATTAATGTTACACCTCCATATTTTTCTGCACACGTACATATATATGCATATTGTATGCAACATAGTATTATACATTTTTATATATTGTGAAATAGCATATGTATAAAACCATTAGGTTACACTAGTAACTGTCACAATGAGAAAACTGGCCCTTATTATCTTCAGTAAATTTACTTACTGGAGGTAACCAGCCTCCTGTTTCTGACCTCCATACTAATATTCTAATGCCACTTACATGACCTCCCCTCCTCTTCTCCTGCAGGCGTGTGCCCCACATCCTGCGTGGGCTCTGGTGGGCTGGGCAGGACGATGCAAACACCTTCCCAACTGAGTCCAAACATCAGCACCTCTCACTACCAGGTGCCACCACCTTACACTGAATGGTGGCTTCTTCATGCCACCTGCACGGTGACATTCCACTGTAGATTGTCCAGCCCCTTTCCACGCAGACGGCATCATCACCTCCTAGCACAACACCCCCACGGCAGCCCAGGCAATGCCCTCATCATCCTGTTGGAGCTTTGCAGCCACACCAAGCCATAGCTCCCTCCCACAGAAGCCCAGCTTATTTGCCCCGGGTTCTACCATTAATTCCAGGCATTGCAAGTGCCTTCCTTCACCCCACTTGGGTTTGGATGCCCTGTGACGAGCCACCAACACCCACCAGGCTCCTTCTGACTCCCCACATCAGTCAGTTCCAACAGTGTTTTGGAATTTTCAAATTGCAGTGTTTCTGCTGCTCTCATTAAAGTTATTCCTAAGGATTTTATTTTTTAATTTTATGAAGTGGCATTGTTTTCTTCGTATCATTTTTGTCACAATATATAGAAATACTATGGATGTTTTTATATTGGTCTCATATCCTTCGTCCTTTCTGAACTCATTTGTTATTAGTCTCATAGTTTTTGAGTGGATTCTTTAGTATTTTCTTTTTTTAATGTTTTTAAGTTTATTTTGAGAGAGACAGAGTGAGTGGGTGAAGGTAAGGGGGGAGAGAGAGAGAGGGAGAGAGGGAGGGGGAGACAGAGAGAGAGAGAGAGAGAGAGAGAGAGAGATTGATTCAGAGATTCATTCCAAGCAGGCTCTGTGCTGCCAGCACAGAGCCTGATGCGGGGCTTGAACCCACGAAAACATGAGACCATGGCCTGAGCCAAAACCAAGAGTCAGACAGTTACGTCGTGAGTGAACCCCCCAGGTGCCCCTAGGATTTTCTTTTAAAAGGTATCATCTGCCAAATAGAGATGATTGTACTTCCTCCCTTCCAAGATACTTTTATGTTTTTTTTTTTTCTTGCCTAATTACCCTGGCTACAACTTTCAGTAGAATGTGGTAATAGTTTTTAGTATAAATCTTTGTTTTATTCCTGATCCTAGGGAAAACCGTTAGTCTTTCAACATCACTACAATGCTAGTTAGGAGTTTTGTGTGATTGTCCTTTGTCAGTGTGAGGAAGTTCCCTTAAATGCCTTGTTTATTAAGCATTTCTATCACAATAGAGTATTGCATTTTGTCAAACGCTTTTTCTGATTTTTCTGAGATGATTTTTTTTTTGGAAAAAATGTATCTGTTTATTACAGTAATTGATTTTCTTCCGTTAAAAAACAACTTTGCATACCTGTGACTAATCACATTTGGTCTTTGAGTATAATAATTTCTATATATTGCTGAATTTGAATTGCTAGTATTTTGTTAAGGATTTTTACTCCCATATTTATAAGATAGACTGATCTATAGAATTCTTTTCTTGAGTTACCTCTGTCTGGTTTTGGTAAGAGGGTAATACAAGCCTCCTAAAATTAGTGAGTGTTTCCTTTCTTTTACATTTTAGAAGAGATTGGGAAGGTGCTGTCAGTTCTGTACATATTTGGTAGAATTCACTAGTAAACCCATTGGGGCCTTTTTTTCTTTCTTTCTTTTTTTTTTTTTTTTTTACATTTATTTATTTTTGAGAAACAGAGACAGAGTATGAGCAGGGGAGGGGGGACAGAGAGAGACAGGGAGACACAGAATCTGAAGCAGGCTCCAGGCTCTGAGCTGTCAGCACAGAGCACAACATGAGGCTCAAACCCATGAACCGTGAGATCATGACCTGAGCCAAAATTGGACGCTCAACCGACTGAGCCACCCAGGTGCCCCTGGGCCTTTCTTTTTATGGAAGTTTTTTTTTGTTGTTGTTTTGTTTTTAAGATTGCTAATTTAATCTTTTTTTATTCATTATATGTCTATCCAGCTTTTCTTTATCATCTTGAGTCAGTTTTGGTAGTTTGTGTACTGCTAGGGATTTATTCATTTTATCTAGTTTATTTAATATGTTGGGTTACAGTTTTTCATCCCATTTTTTCTAAAATCTGCTTCATTGCTGTGAAGCCAGTAGTGATGTTTCCTCTTTTGTTTCTGGTTTTAGTAATTTGAATCTCTTTTTTTTCTTTATCTGACTAGAATTTTGTTGATTTTGTTGATCTTTTCAAAATACCAACTTTTGACTTCATTGATTTTTTCTAATGCTTTTCTATTTTTATTTTATTAATTTCCACTTTAATTTTTATTTTTTTTTACTTCTGCTTGCTTTAGGTTTATTTTACTCATATTTTTCCATTGTCCTAAGGTGCAAATTTATTGCCTTGAGAACTTACCCCTTTTTAGACATAGATGCTTACAGCGATTAATTTTTTTCCAAGAGCTGCCTTATACTACTGCATAAGTTTTAGTGTGGATTTTTGTAATTTTTTTTAATTTATTAATTTTAAAGTGTTTTCTAATTCCCTTTCTATGATCTTCTGAGTACATGTTTAATTTCTGCATGGTTGTCAAACTTTAGACTGTATGTTACTGGTTTCTAATTTTATTCCATTGTGGACACAGTAAAAACAGTAGACCATAGGCACTGGGTTTCTGAAACATGGGGTGACAGGGGATCAGAAGGAATGATGTTGGCCTGTCCCTCCTGGGCAGATACCTAGGCGGAGACTGGAGCTGTAGGAGAGGAGTCCTGCGATCCTGCGTGCACTTGCTAAGAGGAGAGCTTCTGTCATGCTGTGCTGGCTGAGACTTGGAGGGAAAAACAACTTGTAGCTCAAATTCCACAGACTGTTGCTCTTCTAACTGAGGTTTCATAGGTTTGTTTTTTAGTAAACATTTCTCCCATTACTGTTTGCTCTTAGTACAACTTCCAGAGACTTTAACTTTTTAAATGTTTTTTAGTAGTGATGGTTGTTTTTGTGGGAGATCCACAAAGCTCCTCACTCAGCCATTCCTGAAGTATTTCCCTTGTGTACTGTTCCTGTTAATTTTTGAATGGATGTATCATCTGCAAAAAGTATTAATAATCTTTACATGCAAAGTCTGTTTATTGGCTTAGAATAATTTGTATTGGGTATTATTTGTAGTGAATTATGGATATCACTGAATTTGTCCTTTTTAGCTCCAAGTATCAAGGACTTTTTTTTCCATCATTTCTGTATGCTCACCCTGACTCCAGCCCATCCCTCCCCTTCCAAGAATAATTTATTAATTAACCAAGGTCACATTTTCTGATGCATTCTGATCAAACATTCTGATACATACGTGGTTAGGGGGAATTTGTATGTTAAATTTTATGTCTTGCTGATATTGGTAACATATCATGTATGCTACATGGTCCAGCTTTCCATGGAGTGAGTTCTATTGATAACCGAAGGATACTCTTTTTAAAAACACTTTACAGGGGCGCCTGGGTGGCTCAGTCGGTTAAGCGGCCAACTTCGGCTCAGGTCATGATCTCACGGTCCGTGAGTTCGAGCCCCGTGTCAGGCTCTGTGCTGACAGCTCAGAGCCTGGAGCCTGTTTCGGATTCTGTGTCTCCCTCTCTCTGACCCTCCCCCATTCATGCTCTGTCTCTCTCTGTCTCAAAAATAAATAAACATTAAAAAAAAATAAATTAAAAAAATTATAAAAACACTTTACAGATTTTTTTTTCCTAAATCTGTATGATGCATTTTTAGTCTTGCTATTAACATCAATAGTAAGTGTATATTAAGTGTATGCTATGCACTGGATAGATACGAACTATTTTACCACTGTGTAATCATCATACCAACTCTGAATTGGATGCCATTCTATTTCAGCATCATACAGGCAGTCCTGGAGACATAAACAGGTTTAGCAATTCACATAGCTAATAAGTGACAGATTTCATCCCTATTGTTTTTTTTTGTTTGTTTTTGTGTTTGTTTTTGTTTTTGTTTTTTGCTGTAAAACTCAAGATTTTTAGCTACTAAATTAAATTAGTTTCCTTAGATAATACTTTCTGTCTAAATAGAATTCCAGAGTTTTCTAAACATCTGTTTCCTCATCTGATTCTACATTCACTACATAGACTACCCATTTCAACTGTTGTTTATCCATTTTTGTGGTTGCAAATGTCACTTCAGAGGCAGAGCCCAGTTCAGGTAGTTAGAAGTGACATAATTGAGACTAGGTCCTCAATCTTATGATTACTAGCTCTAGGTTATTTTTTAATGTTTATTTATTTATTTTTGAGAGAAAGAGAGAGAGAGAGAGAGAGAGAGTGCTAGTGGGGAGGGGCAGAGAGAGAGGGAGGGAGAGAATCCCAAGCAGGCTCCACACTGTCAGCGCAGAACCTGTCTTGGGACCAACCTCACGAACCATGAAATCTTGACCTGAGCCCAAATCAAGAGTCAGATGCTTAACCAACTGAGCCACCCAAGCACACTTCTGGGTTATTTTTTATAAGTATAGGCTTAACCAAAGCATACTGAACATTATTTAACTCTTTCTCAGTATTAATATCACAAATGATCAGAATTTTCTCAAAGGTAGAGACTATAATGCATAACATATAATTCCTGATTCCTAACATTAAATATGTTCTTTATAATGGTTGTCCAATACATTTTTGGCTTAATGAACTCAGTATAATGTGATTACTAGTTTCTAAATTAGATTCTGTATTTATATCAACAGATGTTATTGTGGTACATGCGGCTTAATGGGTCTCTATGCTTCTTGATACCTATGCTCTTTGTAAAGTAGATTTTTCTGCCCCTTTCCCTCAGTACTGTCAGACCATGAGCTATATACTTCATTCAGTTGGCCTGGCTGTATTAACTCCACTATTTTGAAAATCTGGTTTTAATGTGCTGAAGTCTGGGAACTACAGTATGTAGGCTGTGGGGAAGGCTTGAGAAATCCTTGAACTAGTGTGCAAGAGTTCAAGTGTAGGCTTTTTTTGTCTTCAGATCTCCACAGGCCTGGAGACACACCACACACACACAGACACACACACACACACACACACACACACACACACACACTTCAATTTATTTAAAACTGAACAAGAGTCATTTTGTTTAGCTATTTTAGCATTAAAACTGTTGTTTCCTATTTGTATTTATTCATTTTATTAGCAAGTGTTGAGTGTTGAGAACTGGCCAGAACTAAATATCTTTCCACAATAATTAGACTATCTTTAGAAATTATCAGTAGCCGCCAAGAGGCAGTAGGAAGAGAGGGCTAGTGTTCACTGTCACAACATGCTACTGCTTAGAAAATTATGTCTCAAGCCAAATACTCTTACACACAAACTTGTATATCAGCAAGGAGGATTTTCCTTTCATGTGCCTGACAAGATGTTATGCTTAAGTTCACTTTAGACAAACTGAACAGTATTTTAGAGAGAGCTTGGTTAATGTTCTATTTAGTTTCAGGCAACAAGAAACTGAGTCATTAGATTGAACCCATGCTCTAGTGGAATCAACTTTTGGGGACCATTCCAAATGACAAAGGACTCCCTGGGTTCTTACACTTTGTTCATATAATCTACCTATCTTCAGTTATTACTTATTTATAGCATTTATTAATGTAATAAGCAAATCTTCTGGGGTTATAGATAAAGATAACTGAAACATTGATTGGCCACAATGAAATTCTTGCTGTAGAATAAAACTAACACAGACATAGACACACACACACACACACACACACACACACACACACGTACACGCACACACACACACCTATACGTTACTCCTCTCTGTTCTGATTCAAGTTTGGAAGACATTGAGACAAAAAAACATGAAGTATGTAAATGAAAACTACAGCACAATTTTTACTGTAAATATAGTTGATCAAAGTACAAAACAAAATTGGATCACTGTACTTCCTTCATTCCATTAAATTTACCCTCTCAGCCACAGGAAATGCAAAGGCAAACCCAAACTGTAAATAATAGTAACACTATAGTAGCAAAGCAGACAAGTGACCTGCCTTCATGAAGCATACATTCTAGTAAGAAAGAGAAACATTAACAAAATATATAAGTGGGTTATGTAGAATGTTAGAAGGTGAGAAATGCTATGTGGAAACGTACATGAAGAAAAATGGAGAGGGATATATGGGGGATGACAGTTTGATCAGTGACGATTTTGCTAAGGTGACATTAGCAAAGAACTGAAGAAGGTGAAAAGATGAACCCTATAGATGGGGAAGGAGTGCTTCAGGTACATGTGGATAGGTCCTGAAGTTCAGGCCCACCTGGTGTGTTTGAGGAACAGTACAGGCACTAATGGGACCAGAATGAAGCAAGAGAGGAGGAAACCCATAGAAATGAAGTCACCCAGTGATGGAGGAGGCATGGAGATAGCTGCTCTCGGTGAAATCAGGTATTAATGGAAGAATTTGAATAGAGCAGTGACACGAATAAACTTAAAATTGAAAAGGATCATATGGATTCTGTAATGAAAATGGCCTGCAGTGAGGCATGAGAAATTGTGCAAATTAGTTAGGGTGCTATTTCCATCTAGTCCAGACTAGACCTGTTGTGACATTTCTGGAAATGGTGATAGGTGTTTTTTGTCTCATTGTATTTTGTGGGTATAAACATCAGAAGATTTGTTAGTGATTAGGTGTGGGAGAGAAGAATGACTACTAAGATATAGCCCGAGCAACAGGCAAGAGCAAATTTTCATTAGCCAGAATGAAAAGAGGAACAATTCCATATTGGGCATATTAAATGTGAAATGTCTTTTGACATCTAATTAAAGCTATTGAGTCGGCAGTTGGGTATGGATTTAGGGAAGAAGTCTGGATTAGAAGTATACATTTGGGGTCTTGAGCATTTAAGTACTACTTAGAACTTGGAGGTTGGATAGGTTATTAAGGGAGTCAACGCGGAAGACATCCAAAGACTGATTTGGAAATGCTGAGGCGGTGACGAGTACCAGGAATGGGGACCCAGAGGAGCCCATGTCCTGAAGCTGACTTTGGGGGAAAAAAGCATATCAAGGACAAGGGAGAGATCAGTTCTGTCTAACGCTGCTCAGAAGTCCGGTTAAAAACAAGCCAACAAAACAAAGAACAGAAACAAAGACTGTGAACCAATCAGTGGTTTTACTATTGTGGAATTTACTGGAGGTGTTGAAAAGAGTAGTTTCAGTGCAGAGGTTGCTGGAGGGTTGGAAACATGATGGAGATGGTCTCAAGAGTGAATGAGAAGACAACAATTGATCGCTTCTCGGCCTTTTGGCTAAGATCAAGTGGAGAAGACAACAATTGAGAAAAAGTAGAACGCAAAACTCTGTCCCCAAATTTTTCCCTAAATAGGGGTCCAGATGGCACATTATCACTAGTAGGAAGAAAGACAAGAGTGGATGGGTATGGCAAGGTATGTCTAAGAAATCTGGGAAATTGTAGATGGTTCCTTCAATGTACCCAGTGAGACAGTGATCAGGGCCACCAGCTGAGACTAAAGATGCGGTAGGATGGCTGGAGACCTGAGGAGAACGTCTCAGGCATGTAGGAAAGTGAGTAAAGTAGGGAAATATACTTTAATAGCTGGACAGAATTGCAGGTCTTAAGGCGTACTCAGGTATCACAGAAGCATTCTACGCTAGCTGCACATCCGACTTTCAGATACGTCATGTTTGCGTAATATTTTCCTATTACTTACATTTTTCTAGAAAATAAAATCAACTGGCTTTTTTTTTACACAAATGAACTTCTTTCAAAAAGGAGATTTTACATGAGGATCACAAATGACAAAACAAGACTTCTTGACATTAAAAGGTCTTCATTGTTCATCGAAATAGATTCCTAAACGTTAACATTTTGTTAAAGGGCCAGCAGTTTAAAGCCAGGAGGGCACACATACACATTTTTGGAAACGCCGCTGCCCTGCATTGAAAACCTCAGTTCTCGCTCTCAGTTTAATAACATAAATCAGAACTCGTTTGCCTAAGTGAGAAAAGAAAAGATCATCTAAATCCGTTGATTTTTATCTATCTTAGAATCCCTCAGGGCAGGTGGTTTGTCTTAATGTCCTGTGAAATGTGCAGAATCATTCTGTGCACATAAAGTGCACTCTACCAGATGGTACTTGATGGCTGTATTCCTCTTTAACATGAACGAATATTAGTTTAGAGAAGATTTGTTTTCTTTTTCAAAATTCCTCTTTTTCCAATGCCTAAGCACAGCGCTTATTGAGACAAATACTTTTGTGCCCCTGTTGGTGCTTCTGAAAAATGGGGGAACTGAATTACATGCAGTGAGCTGTCTGGGTGAGCAGTTAGAAACAGCAGTGGCCTTGGTCTTTAAAGATATTCTTTGTCCTGCAAGCACAAATTAAAGGAAAATTAGCTTTGTCGTAGTTCACCATGTTGTCAAACATCTATCAGAAAACCAGTGACTGAATTCCATGATGTGCTAGCTATCCAAAGTGAGCATCGCTCAATCACGTAACCAAGGATATTTAACCTCGGGTTGTTTACCTGAGGCCACACAAAACATGAGCTGGTTTTCCATTTGCTCACCATTCCTCAAATTCATGAGGCACGTCCCCATGTCACTGCCTTTTCCGTGGCCGTGCCCTCTGCCAGAATTCCCTTCCCCACATGACTTGCTGTCTCCCCTTTCACAAGCGTCTGCCAACTTTTCACATTTTCCTGATGACCCGTACATGATGGCAAGCCTGCCTCCTCCCCTCCCTGTATGTCCTTCCCAAAATATGTTATATTACAGCTGCACTTACACAGATCTGAAAGCTGTATATTTTCATTAATTATTCTGCTTGGTCTCTGGCGCCCCCATTACAGTACAAGTTGCACGAAGGAAGAATCCTTGTCTGTGTGGCTCCCGGAATTTTGTCTCATTGGAGCCTCAGTGCTATTCACACAGCACAGACGGTTAATGAATATTTGGTGCATCAATGAGTGAATACTGTATGCGTTATTCCTGTTAGCTTCCTTTTATAGTCAGGTGTCCTGTCTGAGCGTAGGTGGCTCCAGGGCTGTGAATGAGGGGGGTGGTTCCGGAACCTTCCCAGTTCATTCTGGGATAACCCCCCAGGGAGATGACCACTCCCCCCCAGACCTTGTGTGAGAGGCTCACATTGGACTCGGCTCATCAAAAATAAAGGCATAGAAAATGTATGTGTACAAAGGATGAGAAATTCCCTTCTGTTCTCTCTGTCTAGTGTCTTAAGTGACACTAACCTCTCCCTTAAAAAAAATTAAGTTTATTTATTTATTTTGAGAGAAAGAGAGAGCAGGAAAGGGGAAGAGAGGGAGAGAGAGGGAGGGAGAGAATCCCAAGCAGGCTCCACACTGTCAGTGCAGAGCCAGGTGTGGGGCTCGATCCCATGAACCATGAGATCATGACCTGAGCCAAAATCAAGAGTCAGAGGTTTACCCAACTGAGCCACCCAGGCGCCCCATGCCCTCTCTGTTTTTCAGATGAAATGGTAACTATTAATTTCCATGTTAAAAAAAAAAAAAACAACAGATGTATCTTCCAATGAAGTAAGTTACAGGGAACTCTAATTGGAGTGGTAACAAAGCCCTTGGTCTTTCTCGTTCACCTACATGGTTACTGTGAGGTTTAAATGAGATGATGCATGCAAAGATCGTTCCCAGCACAAAGTAAGAAGTCAATCAATGTTAACTTAAGGATTCACTGTTCAAAACCATATTTGAGGGGCGCCTGGGTGGCGCAGTCGGTTAAGCGTCCGACTTCAGCCAGGTCACGATCTCGTGGTCCGTGAGTTCGAGCCCCGCGTCGGGCTCTGGGCTGATGGCTCAGAGCCTGGAGCCTGTTTCCGATTCTGTGTCTCCCTCTCTCTCTGCCCCTCCCCTGTTCATGCTCTGTCTCTCTCTGTCCCGAAAATAAATAAACGTTGAAAAAAAAAATTAAAAAAAAAAAACATATTTGAATTTCTGCCCATCATTCAGAGACAGCTGGCTAGACTCACATATAGAAAAAAAAAAAAAAGGACTATTGTCACGGCCGGCGCGACAAACACCGAGGTCAGGGTCCTGAGGGTAGGGGAATGCAAGAAAAAAAGAAGAGAAAGTTTGGGAACAGGAGGGTCCCCTGGGCTGATGGCCCAAGTGACGGCTTTATTGTTGCTATACACAATCTTTTATAACCAGACTCTTATGGGTTAGGTCATTCTAAGAATAAACAGGTTTCACATAATCGCTGCCAACCAAAACATTTAGTTCTGTGTTTCTTGTGCATTTTCTAGACGGGTCACAAGACCTTGTTGATAAGATGGCTAGCAAAACACAATTCCCATGTTTGTTTCTATCTGACTCGGGGTAGAAAAAGGGAGGTAGCATTACTGCCAACACCTGCAGACCACAGTCTTCAGGAATTAACTTTCTCAGCCTTGACAAGGCTTTCATATGCCCTTGAAAGTGGGGGAATGGGAGGCGGAACCACCGGGTTGGCTTGAGTCAACGGGGAACATTGCTCGACCCGGTCTCAGCCTGGCACCGGGGCCCGGGCCCCACAGACTATGTATAAAATGTTTTCAGAAAGGTATTTTAGGTCATAAATATGCATATGGTCAAATCTTATTACAACAAGGATCATTGCTTTTTCTGACTTTTCCATGTTTACCTTTTATGTCCTATTTCTTCCTTTAAAGCATGTCTTTCCCTAAATACTGACAGAAGGAGATACAGAGTATTTACACAAGTGCTGACACTTGTAGTGGTTAGATTTCAGAGCTCTCCTCCAGATAACACCCTTCCCCCTTGCTTCCTTGACTGAGAAATTATAAATCCTCCCTAATTACTACACCACTGGCCACGGGTCCTAAAACAACCACAGAGGATTGGCTAAAAGAATAAAAGAAACAAAACAATCGGATAAGGATTTCCTTCCAAATCCGGGGTCTTCAAGCTTTCTAGTGTGGGCACAACCTCATATAGGAATGAGGTAGTTGGGGGCACCTGGGTGGCTCAGCCGGTTAAGCTACCGACTCTTGGTTTCAGCTCAGGTCATGAATGGTCTCATGGTTTGTGGATCAAGTCCTGCATCCATGGAGCCTGCGTGGGATTCTCTCTCTCCCTCTCTGTGCCCCTCCCCTGCTCGTGCTCTCTCCCTCTCTCAAAATAAATAAAGAAACTTAAAAAAAAAAATTAAGTAGAAAAAAAGAATGAAGTAGGTGAGGTGCCTGGGTAGTTCAGTCGGTTGGGCATCCGACTCTTTATCTCAGCTCAGGTCTTGATCTGAGTTCAGGCCTTGTGTTGCGCTCCATGCAAGGCATGGAACTTACTTAAAAATAAACCAACCAACAAACAAATCTTTTAAAAAAGTATGACAGGGGCGCCTGGGTGGCGCAGTCGGTTAAGCGTCCGACTTCAGCCAGGTCACGATCTCGCGGTCCGTGAGTTTGAGCCCCGCGTCAGGCTCTGGGCTGATGGCTCGGAGCCTGGAGCCTGTTTCCGATTCTGTGTCTCCCCCTCTCTCTGCCCCTCCCCCGTTCATGCTCTGTCTCTCTCTGTCCCAAAAAATAAATAAAAAACGTTGAAAAAAAAATTTAAAAAAAAAAAAAAAATAAATAAATAAAAAAGTATGACATAGGCAAAGTATTGGCTCTCACATTTCTGAAAGTCTGAGGTATTTAAAGGGCCAAACAAAACTGGAAGAAATATTTCAAGGTACCTCGGGAATAGAAAGTAATTAATGTGGATGAAAAAATGGGAAGTTCTTTAGGAATTTTTCTTTGTTATTATTTTAGTAACATAACAATATAATGACTTACATAAATAAAATGATGCGACATTCACCATGCTCTCATCCCACAGCAATAACGTTAAGTGTTAGAGTAGACCCGATACATTAGAAGAAAGGCTACCATTAACCTGAACTTAACTGTATCCACACAAATCTATCTTGTTTCTGAATCCATTACTTCTGGCTCATTGAAAATACAAACAATAAATTGTCTCTCAGAAAACAACAACCACATGCCAATGAACAAATAAAAAGAAATTGATTATATCTATAGCTAAATGACAGGTAAAAATGACTGATTGAGGGGTGCCTGGGTGGCTCAGTCGGTTGAGAGTCCGACTTTGACTCAGGTCATGATCTCCCAGTTCACGGGTTCGAGCCCTATGTAGGGCTCTATACTGACAGCTCAGAGCCTGGGACCTGCTTGTGTGTCTCCCTCTCTCTGTGCCCCTCCCCTAATTGCACTCTGTCTCTCTCTGTTTCTCAAAATGAATGAACATTAAATGTTTTTTTTTAAATGACTGATTGAAAGAGAAAAACAACAGAAAAAGTTCAGTGTGCACTTTTTAGTGATAAAATGCAGTCTCTTAATGATGTAGGCAGCCCAGGTCCGAGGACGCTGAGTGGGTCTCACAGGACCAGCCAGCCAGGAGGGTCGCTGATGTGCATAGGACAGAAGTGAAACATGAGCCAGCAGGAGGTGAGGGCACACTTTATTGAAGGTCCAGAGAGACCAGGTACGGATAGAATGTCGGGGAGACTCGGAAAGGAAAGGAGAGAGAGTCTCCTCTTTGTTCAGAATCTGGGGTTTTTACTGAGGATCGTGGTCTGATATACACTTCCCCTAACCAGTCAGACCAAGAAAAAACGTCCAGGTGTCGTCCATAGCTGACTTATTCCCTGAAGCCAAGCGTCTCGGCGTTGAGGTGTCTAACATGGGGGTTCTGAAATTTCCCTAGCATGGCCTCAATCGGCCGTTCTTGTCCAGTCACTCCTTAGATGTTTCTGTTATACTGGAAGACTCCAAAGAAATCATTAACTCCTTGTGCCTTGCAAGGATACAGTACAAGACGTGAATAAGGTGAGGGTCAGTCTTAGAAAGGAAGCTGGAAAATGAGTAAAAAGCAGATTTTTATGGACTCCTTTGGTCTCCCTGTCTCACCAATATAGCATAATTCTGTGTTTCTTCAAAAGTTGACTGTGTCATTATTTGTAGTTCTGTTTTATCTTTTTTGGCTAATACTCGCCTGGCAAAGAACAAGAAATGATGAAAATATCAAGCATCTGCGATCAATTCCATTGAGCCTGTTTAAAAACAGTATTTTTTTTCTTGCTCTCTACTCTCAGATTTCTGTTATAATTAATTTTAGATTTTAAATTAAAAGTTTAGATTTAGACATATATGGAATGTTTCAAAGATATTACCCTAGGTAATTTATTATTTCATTGTATTTTACTATTTTATTCCATTGTGTTTTATTGTGTATCTGTAATAATGTAATAGTGTTACTTAAAAGAAATAAAACGTATGTCTGAAAGAAGTGATCACTTTGCTTAATTAAAATTTGACTGCAGGGAGGGTACAAGGGAAACATCAGGGCCACCAGGAAGATGGTCATTACTGAGATCCACGAAGAAGATAGCAGTGGGGAAGGGGATCAGGTACAGATTTACACTGCAGACAGTTTGGGGATGGACCCAGTGGGATTTGCTGATGGGGTGCACTGGAGAGTAGGAATGAGCAATTAAAGTCAAGATATGAGGCCTGAGCAAAAAGGGGGGTGGGGGTTGCAGTCGCCACGATCACTGAGATAACTAAGACTGAGAACAGTAGGCTGTTGTTTTCTTGAGGGCAGAGGAGGGAGAGAGAGAGCAGGAAATGGGGGGGTTTGGACATTTTAAATTGGGGATGATTGTCACTCATCCAAGTGGGTGTTCAGGTGGGCAGGGGATATGCCTGAAATGCTGAGGAAAGGCTGGGGTTAGGGATATATACTCAAAGTCCAAAGCTATAGGTTTTGTCTTCTCTGAATTGAGTGAAGGTGGGGAAAAAGAAAAAAAAAAAAAGAGTAATATTTTTTGGAAACTTTCAACGCACCAGATGTTAGTCTGTGTGCCCAGACATAAATCATTTCAGTTAAACCTCCCAATAGTGATTAACTTTTGTATTGTTCTAGTTCTCATTTACAAATGAAGAAATTGAAAAATAATCACATATCTAGTCAGTGGAGCCAGTTTTGAATTCGGGCTTTTGGCTTCAGGCTCGAGATTCTTAACCACAAAGCTCCCTGACTCGATATATTCTCAGCAGAAAAAGGAATTTCTCTGCACTGCAAACATTTATGCAGAGTGTAGCGATACACTGGGGTAAAATTAAATACACAAACCTTAGGAAAGTCATTATATTTCCACGTCAGGTAAGATTACGTATGTGTGAAGAAAATACTATTCTTACTCTTACTACTTTCACATGAGATAAAATGACAGAATGCTGAGGTCAGATATGAAATTCTGTATTTTACCTCCTGCCATCAGCTCATTTTTTATTCTTTAAGAGTCTCATGGATATCCTGTAATGTTGGTTTCAAGCTTCTATATTGTACTGTACTGACTAGGAGGGTATCAATCACTTGATAATTTAGTCGTGTTTTCTCTCTGAAGGCAACTGATCGAGAGGGAGACCCAATAACATATGCCATTGAGAATGGAGATCCCCAGCGAGTTTTTAATCTTTCAGAAACGTAAGTTAAAAATGATTTCAAAATTTATTTAAAAAAAAGCATTAAACAATGTATTGGTACCAAGGGAACAGACTTCTAATCAGAGACTTTCAGCTGTTTGTAGTTTTATTTTACTTTTTGCTCCTCATGAATGTTAATGAGGTCTGGGGGCGGGGGATAATTCTGAATTCAGAAATATTACCCAGGAGACTATTTATTTTAAACATTTTTACTAGGTAAAATCCACTGAGGTGGAAACATTTTATTTGTAGGCTGGGATTAATTAGATCCCTTTAAAGTTGTCAGTTACTCATAATAACAAGGGCATTTCTACAAAGAGTAACGTGGCGCTAAATTGTTCATTCAGAGAGAATTATGTAAGACAAAGCATAAATTCCAAGTTAAAGTACCACCAAAATCCATCCTTCAGTTTTTGAGTAAAGTACATATAGTCTTAAACAGCTCACACAAAATATTGAGTGTCCCTGCCATGCCTCCTGGGGTCTTATCAGTGTGACTGTACCCAGCTCTCTGAGCACAGCAGAGACTTGTTAGTCATCACCAGGAGGAAGTCAGGAGGAACACTGAACCCTTGAGAGATCACTGGCTTCCTTCTGCAAGATCACAGTAGGCTTGCTTCTGTCCCACATGGCTGGTCGTTAAAGAGTCATGCTCGCTACCTCTCTGGTTCTTTCTGTGTGGCCCTGAGTTGCTTTACTCCCTAAAAGTATGGAAGCCTAAAGTTGGCCCATGGTTATAAAGTGAACATTTTGACAAATGACCCAGGCATTGCTTCAGTCTCACAAATATCCTGTACATAAGGCCAACTCAAGAGAGCCATGTGTGGTCACTGGTCTTGGGAAAAGCACCTATAATGTCAAGTCGACTAGGATGTTCCAACTGTGAGTTAGTACACAGTTAGAAACAGTATTTCTCAGACTTTTAGATTTCACACATGAGTAAACTTCCATTTAAAAAATGGAAAGACTTAACTATTTTGAATTTTCTCCAATAGGTATGTACAGATCTCAAGTAGCTAAAGTTTACAATCATCCTGAAATGAATAAAACTTTTTCAAGGGACATTTTTCACTGTAATCAATACTGTGTGGTACTTGTTTTAAAATACAGATACAGATCACTAGAATAAAGTTAAGGGTCTAGAAATAACCCCTAACATTTATGGCCAATCGGTTCCCTCCACCCCCCAAAAAAGTCCAAAACAATCCCGTCAGGAAAGAATAATCTTTTCAATAAATGAAGTTTGGGGCAACATACAAAAGAATGAAGTTTTGTCTTTATCTTCATGCCATTTGCAAAGATTAGCTCAACTGGATCATAGACCTGAATATTAGAGGTAAAAAAATTTATATAACTGTTAGAAGAAAATACAGTAAATCTGTAGGCAATGTTTTTTTTTTAGATATGACACTAAAGTACAAGTGATTAGATGACAAGATGGATAAGTTGGACTTCATCAAAATTTGGAAAATACGTGATTTAGAGGACACGATCAAGAAAGTGAAGACCACACTTAGCCTGAGAGACAATATTTTCTTTAAATGTTTATTCATTTTTGAGAGAGAGAGAGAGAGAAGGCAGGGGAGGTCAAAGAGAGAGGGGGACAGAGGATCCAAAGAAGGCTCTGAGCTGTCAGCACAGAGCCTGATGTGGGGCTTGAACCCATGAACCGTGAAATCGACCTGAGTGGAAGTCAGATGCTTAACTGACTGAGCCACCCACGTTCCCCTTAAATAAAGCAGATAATAAAGGACATACGTATAGAGAGAGTATATAAAGAACCATTACAACTCAAAAGTAAACAAAGAAATAACCCAAATAAAAATGGACAGGAATTTGAATAGACATTTCTCCAAAGAAGCTACATGAACGGCCAGTAAGCACATGGAAATTCAGTCACGATCAACCATCATTAGGGAAATGCAGGTGAAAATCACAAGGCACTGCTTCTCACCTCCTTTGAGTGTCTATACTGACAAAGAAAGGAGATGGTAAGTGTGGCTGAGGACTTGGAGATTTGAGTCCTCATATATTCCTGGAGGGGCAGTAAAATAAGTGTATACTTTGGAAAACAATGTGTCGTCTTCTTTTTAAAAAAATTTTTTTTTACGTTTATTGATTTTTGAGACAGAGAGAGACAGAGCATGAACGGGGGAGGGTCAGAGAGAGGGAGACACAGAATCCGAAACAGGCTCCAGGCTCCGAGCCGTCAGCACAGGGCCCGACGCGGGGCTTGAACTCACGGACCGTGAGATCATGACCTGAGCCGAAGTCGGACGCTCAACCGACTGAGTCACCCAGGTGCCCCACAATGTGTCGTCTTCTAATGTTACACATAGAGTCACCATATAACCCAATAATTCTACCCGTATCTGCTCAAGAAATGAAAACATACATCCACATAAAAAGTTGCACAAATATATACACAACAGAATTATTTACAAGAGCAGAATGTGGAAGCAACTCAAATGTCCATGTACGGATGAATGGATGAACCAAATGTACATCCACACACTGGAATCCTTTGTCAATAAAGGAGAACGTAGTGCTGACACCCACTACAACATGGATGAGCCTTGAAAACATTATACTGAGTGGAAAAAGTTGTTCACAAAGGACCACACATAGTATAATTCCACTCTCACGAAATGTCCAGAATAGGCCAATCTCTAGGGACAAAAACAGTGCACTAGTGGTTGCCTAGGGCTGGGGGTGGGAGAGAATAGGCAGTCACTGACCGTGGACCATGCTAACAGTGAAGAACACATTCTAAAGTTGGTTGTCCTGGTGGTCAGACGACTCTGCAAATAAACTAAAATTCATGGAATTGTACCCTGAAATGGTACGAATTTGATCACATGTGAATTACATATTAATAAAACAAAAATTCAGGGAATCGTACCCTGTGAATGGGTGAATTTGATTACCTGTGAATTACACGTTCCTAATGCTGTTTTTTAAAAAGACAAGAATGAACCTTTCACCTGCCCTCATGAGCAGGAAGCCCAGGCCTTACTGTCTGTTAAGGATTTCCATCCCTGTGTTCACCTGCTTCTCCCTTGAGGCTGAAGGATTTCCAGCTGCTAGCTGTGACATCTGATGAGTCACCAACTTTACCAAAGCAATTCTCCACCCAAGCTGCTCCCATAGCAAGGGTTTCTCTGCTTCTTCTCTCATCTCAGCTTTTGTGTGACCTAACTAGGTCACAGAGGTTCTTCAAGGTGTGAAAGATGTCAATGCAGCCTCCTCCTTGTCTAAATTGACCACAGTTCTTGATACTTGGCCCCCACCTCAACTCAGACAGCCATCTTCTTAAATGCAAGATGCTTCTGGGACAGCCCGTGTCCAGAACATCCCTGTGATGACGGCATGGTCTCCTTTGATGATCATTCTTGATTCAGAGTCCACTACACTGGGTCCGTTGCTTTCTACCTATGGTCATTTTATTTCAGCCACCTCAGAGCTGTTGCTGTCGTTATATTTGCAGGCTGTCCTCGACCATTACCAATATATTTCAATATTCAATGAATATATTAATTGAATATATTCGTTACCAATATATTCCCCATTTGAAATGTGGGAAAATTGAAATTTTAATCCCTTCCCTCTCTGAAATTTCTGGGCTAATTGTAAAAATGAGTGCCACTGGTTCTATGTAAGTTTTAAGGATTCAGATACTTCAGGTACTCTTTTAGAAAGTAATAGAAAATAGGGGTGCCTGGGTAGCTCCGTCGGTTAAGCATCCGACTCTTGGTTTCAGCTCAGCTCATAATCTCACAGCTCTTGAGTTCGAGCCCCACTACTGGTGCAGAACCTGCTTGAGATTCTTTCTCCTTCTCTCCCTCTCTCTCTCCTCCTCCCCTCCCTCTTTCTCTCAAAATAAGTAAAATAAACCTAAAAAAAACTAATAGGAAAGAAATAATGGTCTACCTTAGGAGACACTATAAGTTATACAATTAATGTTTCCAGGTACATTTTCCTTCTTCAAACAAAAAAAAAGTATATATTCATGTTTACTTTAAATATTATTTTGTGCTATGATACAAATTTTAGCAATAATCATTATTACAATCCCATTAACTTACTTTTTTCTATTGAAATAAAAATATGCCAAAGGTTTTTGTAAATCTTTAAAAACATCAGTAGTGATAAATAATCACTTCAATGCTAATATAGATCTACAAAATGTTGCACTGTTATATACATATTAATGTATTGGATTAGTCACTTAGCCATGAAAGGAACATACTCTTTAAAGGAAAGAACTTGTTCTTAAAAATCACAGCCATCTTTCATGAAAATCATTCCATACCATGTATTAAATGACCAGATCTGTGTGGTTCTGTAACATACTGAATTATTTTAACAACTTCTCGTGGTGTCTTGTCGCTAGTTGCACATGATGCAGCAAATATTTATTCACCGAACATTGACAGAGAAGTAAACATTTAAACAAAATATATTTAAAAACTTCCTTTATAGTACGATGGCCAAATATCTAAATTATTATTGCAGGACGGTGAGGAATTCCTATAGACAGAATTGTAAAGAGCGTATGAGTTTAATGCAAAAGTTAAAAAGCTAAACAGAAGAACCTCAAAGAGTTATATCTGCCCATGGTTAGAATTTTATTTGAAAATTCTTTTACCTTCACTGACATTGTGCTCATTTTCTACATGACTACATTCATTTTGATACCAAGTTTAAGGCTTGATTATACTTTTCACATCAGTGTGAACTTTATGATTTCCCTGGATTAAATAACATATAACAAAGTGATGTGCATTTGCTTTTCTGTCAACCCTACTTTCAAAATATGTATTCAGACGAACTGCTTCTCATGCCTTTCACCCCCCCTTTGCCCCTGCCACCGTCCGCTTCCCTCAACTGCAGCCCACACCTGCCTCCTCCTGTCAGTCTGCCTTTGTTAACCACTAATCACTATTTAACACGAACACCATGTCCAACTTGCAGCAACCACACACTTGTGGGTACATTCTATCCTCTCTCCATGTTATTTCAGGTACACTCTGTCCTCTCTGCCTGTCATTTCAGGTACACTCTGTCCTCTCTAGATGTCATCGTGAAGCCTGAAACATGATGCCCGCAGGCAACATGATAAATCTCTGAATGACACAGATACTTGTGAGTGTAAACAATATTAAATCACAGCCAGTAGAATGTATTGAAAACGCTTAAAGGAAGCATACAATAGGAACATGGAATCTGTGAGATCATTTTTCTCAGCCCATGACGCGGCTACTCTACAGTGTTTCCTAATCAACAGGGCAGTTGGAGAAATGGTTACTTGGAGATGCAGGTTCTCAATGCTATCAGACTGGTTTGTTTGGAAGAAGATACCCTCCATGACATTTTATTTACATTGTGTAAACAACTTTGGAACTCCATCATTATGGTTAGGCAAACCAACTCATGTCTTACAGAGCTTGATTTTGTCCAGCACGACTCATTTCAGAAACATAGCCCTCACGTTTGCTGAGGGGATTCTGTGTGATATAATTAATATAATTGAAGTGAAATTCACATGGCATAAAACGAACCATGTCAAAGTGAATGATTCAGTGGCCTTTAGCAGACTTACCACATTGCACAACTACCCCTTGTATCTTGTTCTGGAATATCTTTATTACTCCAAAAGGAAACCCGACCCATTATGTAAGCGGCTGCCCCCTATCCGTCCCTCCCTTTACCCCTGGCAACCAGCAATTTATGCTCTGTCTCTACGGATTTATCTATTGTCCATATTTCCTATAAATGGAATAATACATGTGAATGTTGTGTCTGGCTTTTTTCGCTTAGCCTAAGGCTTTGCAGTTCAGCCACGTTGAAGCATAGGTCAGGACTTCATTCCTTTCTATACCTGTGTAGTATCTCATGGAGTGCGTGCGCCCTCTTTTCATCCATGCATAATTGGATGGCCATTTGGACAGTTTTTCTAGGTCTTGGCTGTTGCGAATACTGCCACTATGAGCACATATGTACATGTATTTAAGAATCTGTTTTCAGTTCTCCTGAGTATATTCCTGGAATTGGAATTGCAGGGTCATACTGTAATTTTATGTTTACTTTTTGAGGAACTGCCAGACTGTTTCCCACAGTGACTGGACCATTTTACATTCCCACCAGCAATGTGCTAGCATTCCGACTGATTCCTTTCTGTCTTTCTCAACATGTTATTTTCCCATTTGTTTTGTTAATGGTATGCATCCTAGTGAGTGTGAAATGGGAGTTCATTGTAGTTTTGGTTTAGTTCCCTGCTGATTCATGATGTTGAGTATCCTTCCATGTGCTTTTTGCTCACTTGTGTAACTTTGTTGGAGAAATGTCTGTTCAAGTCCTTTGCCTAATTTTTTTTAATGTTTATTCATTTTTGAGACGGAGACAGAGTGTGAGTGGGGGAGGGGCACAGAGAGGGAGGCACAGAATCCGAAGCAGGTTCCAGGCTCCGAGCTGTCGGCACAGAGCCTGACGCAGGGCTCAAACTCACAAACCGCCAGATCATGACCTGAGCTGAAGTCGGACGCTTAACCGACGGAGTCACCCAGGCGCCCCTCTTTGCCTAATTTTTAATTGAGTTGTTTGTATTTTTGTTGTTGAGTTTTAAGAATCCTTTATCCATTTGCTGAGCCAGATTCTTATCAGGTATAGGATTTGCAAATATTTTCTCCCATTTTGTATATTTCTTCCACTCTATTGGTGATGTCCTTTGATGCCAAAAATTCTTAATTTTGGTGAAGTCCAATATACCTGTTTTTTTTTTTCTTTTGCTGCTCAGGCTTTTAGTGTCATATTTAAGAATCTATTGTCAAATCCAAGATCATGAAGATTTATCTCCAAGTTTTTGTCCAAGAGTTTCATGGTTTCAGTACTTAGATTGTTCATTCGTTTTGAGTTAACTTCTATCTATGGTGTAAAAAGACAGTCCAGACTAGGTCATTCTTTCACGTGTCGATCTCCACTTGCCCCGGCACCATTTGTTTAAGAGACGAATCTTTCCCTATTGAATAATCTTCATGGTTGTTGAAAACCAACTGGCTGCAGATGCATAGGTTTATCTCTGGACTCTCAGTGCTACCCCACTCCCCAGTATATGTGGGTGCTTCTCAATGTCCTGGTTTCCCAAGAAACTCTCTGCCCACCTTTTCTTCCAGGCCTCCAGCACTCAATTGTACACCTCAGCTGTAATCTTTTGCCTCAGGTGACTGCAGGGTGCTCCCCGCCTTACAGTGTTTTCTAGAAAAACCCACTGCTTTTCTGCCCTTAGTAAGTTCTGGGTTAGACGAAATAAAGGCAAGAACCATGCATCATTCCTTCAGGCATCCCCCAGACCTACAAACATAATTCTTGGTGGATAAGGGTAGCACTGGGGATGCTGGCTTCCATCTTCAAGACCACTGATGTCACCCCTGTGCGATACATTTTCAGTCATGCAAAATTTAGGTAGCACTATTATTGTTTTAACATAAACGGTTCTTACATACTTTTAATATATGAACGTACAAGATTTACGGCATTCCTAGATGCAGCCCAGTGTATCCTGAACTATAGTTCCAGCCAGCTGGTAGGAACACTCGCCCTTTCCAATTGTTTCAGGAATTTCAGGAAAGCATGCTTAGGTGTACCCATCAGCTAGTCCTTCAGCTATAAATACCAAAAGATACTACTTATCCTTTCTCTCCTTCTCCGTCTCCCAAATATCCTGCCCAACTGCCTACTGCACTGGGCACAAGGCACACATCGTATTGAGAAAAGAGCTATCTTTGTAACGATTACCAGACCATTAAAAATTAGCTGTTTAATTATAATATGGCTATAAATGGGGATACTATATAAATTTCTAGAGATTTTCTAATTTAATGTACAAGGAAGAACATAGATATTAGAACCTGAAACCAAGGGGAAAAACGGAAAGCAATAACTCAGTTTTCTTTTTTCTTTCATTGTCCTATGGCTAGGGCTTTCAGATTTTCTGTTTAAGTTGCTTGTGAGTAAGTCTCAGAAGCAATAATGTCTTACTTTTGTCTTGAAGTCATTTTAGAATGAGATTATCTGAACCATCTGAGGTGTGGGAAGTTCATCCAAAAGCCATTGTTATGAACAACTCTGGGTTGTCAGTTCTTTTGACGAAACATTTAAAAATGTACCACTAGTAAACTTCGTTTTCTATAGTTATACCATATGCTAGAACTTTTTAAAGTCCATTCGATCAACAACAATAAAATAAAGCAAATAGAGTAACCGTAACTCTGACTTTGATTGATTGGTGTTAACTCTTTTTACCCAACTACCATGTATGATGTGAATTGCTTAAATTCCACTGTAACAATAAAAGCACTTGTGTCAAAATGTGAAAGCCTTCTATCAGTCTGAAACAAATTATGTTTTTATGCTTGAATAAATATTTTAATGCTTTATTATATTAATATAACCTCTCCTCCACAATAGATACTCAGTAGGCCTTTATTAAAATGTCACATATCAGATGTCAGATTGTAAAATCTGAGATAAAAATTTGGGGATTTGTTTTAGAGAGGATTAGAAGTAACCAAACTGTTATAAGACAAATTACATTGGAGAAGAAAGTATTAACTATTTGGACACATTGATTTTAAACAGTGAAAGGGTAAGAAGTAGTATTAAAATATTCTAATTATGAGAATTTGTCCAAAGGCTGTTCATCTCCTATTATATATAATAAATAAAATAAAGAAATACCTAAATTTCAGAAGAATAACAAAATGATACAGTTGTTAGTATATCCAACAAAAGTCTGTTTTTTATAAATCATAAGATGGGAGAGTGAATGCTCATAAAATTATGTTTCCTTAAAAAGAATATAAAATATTGCAGTCTGAATCCTCTTTGGAAAATAGTATAATGTATCTAAATCTGATTACTATGGAGAATAAAAATAAATATTACGAAAATAATCCTAATACCCATGAAAGTTTTAACATTTTACTGTATATTTTCTAATTTTCTACAATGAGCCTCCATTGTTTTGAAACTGGGAAAGAAGAAAAAATAAATGTTAATCACTAGGATTTGTCAAAGATAGAATTTAGATATTTGCATTTCCAGTATGGACACATATGTGAGGATGAACAGGAATGCTATGTATTAGTTCTAAGAAACCATTCCTTGATTCAAAGGATTATGAAACTACTAACGACTAATGCAGTCTTTTACCTTTGAAATAATCATAAACAAGATAGATATCTTTCTTCCCGAAATGAATTAAGAGTAGTTTTATTTTTCTCTTGGAGGCTGGAGAATCAGCTCAGTTATCTCATTCAGTTTGCGGGTTTTTCATTGTCACTAATAAGCTCATCAGCCTTAAAGGGTTTTTTTAATCATCAACATGAATCCTAGAATCAGGCATCTTAAATATTCAGGCTACATTTGCTGAAGGGGAAAAACCTGTCAAGAGTAGTTCCCGATGGGAGGAAGACTCCCTGTGACAAAAGATCTTTGTGTGTCTTATCTGTTTGTTTGTTTTCTCTGTCACTAGTACTGGGATTCTAACCTTAGGGAAAGCCCTGGACAGGGAGAGCACCGATCGCTACATTCTGATCGTCACTGCTTCCGATGGCAGGCCGGATGGGGTGAGTACTTGGCCTGGGGACCGAAGGGTTGTAAGCACAGTGCTGGAGAAGCTGAGAGACTTGTAGTCTGATACTCCGAAACAACGTGTCACCATCCTGAGTCCAGGAATAATCTCTTTCACGAGGAGCAGTTCCTTAAATTGCTTGGAGAAGTGGTCTTTTCTCCAATGCACTCTTTTAATAGATGAACCTATACTCTGAATCTCTTAGGAACAGAATAGGTATTTGTGATTGACATTCTTACCCAACTCGTGGGGAAATTGAAGTCTAACAGCCTAGAATGCAGTCCATGGACAGCATCACCTGCACTGCGCCCCAAAATGTGTCCTGGCTGTTTTACCCTATCGCAGCCTGTTCCCTTTAGTGTCAGTTTTTGGTGGGGGTGGGGGGACTGCAGATAAATGTCTTGAAGCACTTAGGAAACCAAGTTGACTGATTCCACAGGTCATTTGTAAGCAGCACTCAGGGTCCTGACTAATCCTTGGTGATGGAAGTGCTTTACACAGCCCCTAATTCCAGACAGGATAAATTTTGTTTAGTCCTTCTGGAGTGTTTTAAAATCATTTGACTGTATTCTTTAAACCACCTTGCTTACAACCACTACTGTTCTAATTTTTAAACACTGTAACATTTCAATTGTTGGTAACAGGTCATTAGACTTTTTTCAACATTTCTATGGCACGGAGTAGTTTCCTGTTTAGTCAGATGCTTATAGGCAACTCAGCATGTTATAGGCCAATTCGGTACTGTTCTCTGGAAATAATTTCAAATTCAGGTTGGGAGCATAGGTGAGGCTCACCCAATTACAATAGCAGCATAGCTCCACCTGACTTGAAATTAATTGATTGATCTGTATGGTAGGTTGATTGGGGGCATATGATGCTCTCCTCACACTTATTTGAAGAGGATTGCTCAGAAAATTAATCGATGCATCTGCCAATAATAAGCCATTTGCCATTTCTCAAACATTAGATAGAACAGTTATATGTAGAAAATAAAATAGAGTAAAACCTTGGTTTGCGTGCATAATTCGTTCTGAAAACATGCTTGTAATCCAAAGCACTCGTCTATCAAAGCAAATTTCAAGAACCATTGGCTCAGTTGTGATTATGTGACAGTCAGCATCACATACCACTCAAGTATTACAAGATGTTGCTCATTTATCAAGTTACAATTTGTTAGAAATGTTTGCCCATCTTGGGGAATGCCCGCAGAACAAGTTATTCACATTCCAAGGTTTTGCTGTATACAGGACAGTCTAAGTAAATAGTGTGGCCAGGACAAAGTACTTAGCTGTGTGAAGAAAAATAAAACTGAGATTAAGTTTTAATCCTTGATTAAGGATTAATCAAGGTGTCCTTGATTAAGAGTGTGCCTGGGTTAGACCTACATGAAGAAGGCAGTGGGAGTCTCAAGAAGAAAATAAGTGAAGGCTTTGCTGTATGGCAGAAGACGAATTGGTAACTTGGCCAGGAAATAATGGAGGGAGGATCCTGAGGAATTACTCAGCATGGAGGAAGGGGTGTCATTAGACTGAAGTAAAATAAACAAGGAGCACTCAGGTCAGCTATTAGAATAGAAAAAAAGAAAACATAATGCACAGCTTTGGGATACATCACGTTACAAATCAGATGTTAATGGCAGTGATAATAGCCAGGAACCTTTTAAAAATCATTCCTTAGACAAGAGAACAGATAGAAAATAAATAGTATATTAAGATATCTGGTATAGTGTCAATCCACTGATTATGGGTTTCTCCACATCAAAAACAGAGAATCAATTATGGGTTAAATATAGTGGTTTAATTTCTTCTAGAGCATTTTTCTTTTTTTTTTTAATTTTTTCAATGTTTATTTATTTTTGAAGGAAAGGGAGAGAGACAGAGCATGAGCGGGCGAGGGGCAGAGAGAGAGAGACACACAGAATTCGAAGCAGGTTCCAGGCTCTGAGCTGTCAGCACAGCTGACACAAACCACGAGATCATGTTCTGAGCTGAAGTCGGAAGCTCAACCGACTGGAGCCACCCAGGCATCCGGAGAGCATTTTTTTTTTTTTTTTTCTGGTTACTTGTGTATTTCAGACCCCTTGGACAGGTCATTTAGCATTTCCAGCTCCCCCACATTTTCATTCTTATGATCAATAAGGTCTCATTCAGCTTTAAAATCATGATCCTTTTAAGTGAAGGTGTTTTATTTTCAAAAGTTTGTATTGAGAGTACCAGTAGAGAAAGGAATCAAAAAAAAAAAAAAAAGCTCCTTTAGTTAATTCCATTATTTATATAATGTTAGGGATGGACTTACAAATGGGTGCATATAGTGGGTTCCTGAAGGAGAAAGTGATTACATAATCACAACTGTCTCACATTTTGATAGCATTCTTATCTGTACGTTTAAACTTACTCCTTTGTAGAGTTATGGTAAAACTAACCATTTGACCTTAATGGTTATGGTTTTCAAGAAAGATATTTAATGGGCAGTGACCCCAGGTGGATGGACTCTTCTTAAATCAAAATGATTACCAGCAATTTGTGTGAAACAGATTGCGAAGATATAATTTGATTTCATCATAAAAAAAAAAACACCTCCCTGCCACCTTCAAAATGTGGTTAGGGGAGAAGAGAGCTAATATTCTAGTGGTCATTGCTGATGTGTTGTAGACACACTTGAGGAAACTTTATTTGATGTTCTTGTATTTTTTTTTCCCTTTTCTAAATGTAACTTTGTCAAGAGTAGTTTAAAAAAAATCTATACATGTAAGTTACATATCTCATTATTATAAATGGACTTCTTAAGCTATATGACTACAGATAAGCTCATACTTTCTGGATTTTAGTAGTTATCTACAGTTACTTGGAATTACTTACAAATCTGTGAAGTTGAAAATTCCTTAATAAAGCTTCTACCATATTTTATTCCAATATTTTCACATTTTAGGTGAAATAGACTTTGAAAATTTTATATATCGTACACATTTTTAAGCAGTTGTGTTTTACCTAATTTATAATAATAACATATAGAATAGCTCCCAAATGCATTTTTTGGAAGGAATATACACTCAATTTCTTTTCAGAAGCTTCTTTTTCACATTTATTTATTTATTTCACATTTATTTTACTTATAAACTAAATTTCACATTTCACATTTATTTATTTCACATTTATTTTACTTATAAACTAAATCCAAACGATCTGAGCTAAAAATACATTTTTTGGGAAAATTTTATTGGAAAATGTGGGCAAACTTTATTATGCTTATGGATACAATTTGATCAACAGAGAGGGAGAATTTTTCCTCGAGTCTTTTATGGTCCCTGGCTGGGTCTGAAAATTAAACTGACAAAGTCAGACTAACAGGAAAAAGCGCATTTATTTAAGTTTTACATGACATGACAACCCCCATAAGGAAACGAAGACCCAAAGAATTAGTGAAATCTACTTGCTATAATAGTGGGTTAAAGGATCAGAGGCAGGTGCAGAAAAGCAACTAAACTACGCGGAGAGGCTGAAGGGAGCTATGAATTATTTTAACAAGGTCAGCCTACATAGAATTCTCTCCATCTCAATTTCTTGCTCTTGTTGGGCATAAAAATGTTACCTTCCTTCTCAAACAGGGAATACATCTTTCACATAGCAATTTAATATCCTGCTTTTAAGAAAAAGAAAGAAGGACTGAGCGTTTTTCCTGTATTTGTTGTTCTTCAAGTACCTTTATCTCAAAAGTCAATACACCGGAGTGGCATATTTTGGGGTGATGTCCTCTGAACTCCTTCAACAGTCAGTGGCAGCAATAGCCTGTAGGAATAGGCTTGTAAGTACGGGGAAGCCCAAACAGCAGGGGCTTAAACAAATCAGGGTTTGTCTCAAATATAAAGAAGCGTTGAGGTGGGCAGGAAATGGTTGGCGCGGGGGCTCCACAGTGGCATCAGGGTGCCCTCTGCCTCATTTCTGCTCTGCACTTAATAGTGCTTGCTTGCATCTTCATTCCTGGTACCTAATGGTCTTATGGTGGCTGATGCAACTCCAGGCACCTACTCTCCATTGCAAGGAGCAGAGGGTAAAGATGCCCTCTTTTCTCATGGAGCTGGAGCTTTTCCAGGGACCACACCTAGCATACTGCTTCTTATCTTATTATCCATACTGGGCTGCAAGACAGCTAGCTAGGGAGTAGGGCTTGTGGATTACAGATGTCCGTAAACCAAAAACACAGCAAAATACATACATATGTAAATCACAGTGAAAGATGTAAACATGGAAATTGTGGGCAGGATTTCCTCTTTTGTTGTTGTTTCTTTAAAACAAATGTATCAGTTGTCCATTTCCAATAGGCTGATTCTTATTCAAAACCCAAAGTTGTTCTGTGGGTATGGATATTTCTGACCAGATCCCATGAGTTCAGCAATCTTGTTTGCTATATCTGTAGAATGTTCTAGAATGCCTAGCTTGACTTACTCAGTTATGGCTTTTACAGTGAATGTCAGTGATGTTTTACAATTTCAGATTGGCAATAGGCTTAGCATCTATGCTTGGGCCTTGAACTAGTATTATTCCCTGAATGTCTTTTAAACATGACGATATAAATTAGCAATTAGAATCTAGAAGGTGAACAATTAACTGTTTAATCAAACTATGGGGTAAAAAAGAAAGGAAAAATACATATGCAAGAAGACTTGTGTGGGAAATTCAAATAACTGAATTTTAATATAGTTTAATAAAATTGTAGAATGAAATAATTCTGCCTATGTATATGTGTGTCTAGAATAAATATATATCCTGATATATCCTGGTGTTATTTGAGAAAACAAAACCGCAGTGGGTTTATTTGGGTGTCTAATTTTGTAAAGAGATGTGACCATGTAATTTTAAAAGAGAATGAGCTACTTGTTCATTCTCTTTGAAAAGCGTAGATTCGTATTTCTTGGTTTGGGGGAACAAAATACTGATATTTTAGTGTTTTCTGAAGGAAATATTCCAGAAATTTGATATTTTTTCATTGTGAGATAATCTATGATATTCTTCTAGTTTATATTATATGTGATATATTAACATGTATTTTTACAATATGTTACATATACTATAAAGTATGTACTCTCCTCATGCAGTGCTCAGATGTGCACAGAGTTAAAAGCTCCTGTATTTTTTACACCTAATCCAATCTTCATGAGCCCACTCTGCTACCTAGATTGTAATGTGTATCTGGGCTGGGTCAGGTCCCACCTGCTTAAAACAACATCCCAGCGTCTTAGGTTTTAAATACTCTTCTAGGTGAACACTCACCAATGCAGCTGCTGATTGTCTCCTCCTCTCTTCCCGGCCCTCACCCTAAAATTGTACAGGGGCAGGTGTGATCACTAGTTCTTGGTGTGGGGAGGGGGGCACCCAGCTTGAATGCCTCCATCTATGCTGGAGTCTGTTTATATGGTGCGTGTGTGTCTGTTTCGGCCTCTCACCCGCGGGCTTTTTAATTTGATCCCGTTCCCTAATGACCCTTTGGGTGTCTGGTGCATCCATTGCCACGTAGAGCTGACATGAATTGACATGAGTCGACATGACCTCCGAGGTCCTCCGCCCTCACCCGAGGCCTTGCTCAGGTAGTGATCTCTCAGCATCTGCGATTCCTGAGCACACGAAGACACCCCGATTCTCTCTCTAGCCACCTGTCCTCGCCACTGCTTCATATTCACCACGAGGCGCGATTAGATGCGACTGCCGTGCAGATTCTCTGGAGGCTTCCATATTCCACGCGAGTCAGCCACTGTTTCTCCCCAAGTTCTCTTACTTTCTCAGCACCTATCACCACGTTCCCTAAGTGCTGTTCCAGTGCCTCGTGGATGTAGACGTGGCCCAGGGTGGTGGAGGACAAGGCGTGGAGAGGAGGACCTTTGCATCCGATCTCCTTGTCCTCTCTGTGTCTCCCCTTCTGCTCCCATAATCCAGATAGGAAGGCACCCCCTTTTCCTGCTTTTCTGGGAGACATTTATACTCTTTCCTTCTCAGAAGGGGAAAAAGCCTCCCACGTCAGCCTCACTGCTAGGAAGGTCGCCCTCGGTCATCGGAGAAACTCTATAATCTGGGTCAGCCAGGCTTGCCTCTTGATGTTGTAGCCACAGGATGATTTGTAGCTATGAATAAAAATGTTTTGGATTAATACTGCCTAAAAAGAATGCTCAATGCAGAGTATATACCTTCTCCTTGTCCTATTGAGCGAAAATAAAAATGGTCAGATCCTAGACACATCCTCATTATTTCCATTTTTATTGAAAGGAATCAGATGTACTAATAAAAGTTATTTTGAACATGCATGTCCAGGGGCGCCTGGGTGGCGCAGTCGGTTAAGCGTCCGACTTCAGCCAGGTCACGATCTCGCGGTCCGGGAGTTCGAGCCCCGCGTCAGGCTCTGGGCTGATGGCTCAGAGCCTGGAGCTTGTTTCCCTCTGTGTCTCCCTCTCTCTCTCTGCCCCTCCCCCGTTCATGCTCTGTCTCTCTCTGTCTCAAAAATAAATAAACGTTGAAAAAAAAATTAAAAAAAAAAAAAAAAAAAAAAAAAAGAACATGCATGTCCATAGAAACTTGTAAAGGGTGTGTGTGTGTGTCTGTGTGTCTATGGATACATTTCTACATTGACAAAAAGAAAAAGGCAGCTACATCATTCCATTTTCTATTTCTCAATTATATAGTATATAATGCACATTCTTCTGTCAGTTTATGAGTATATAGTTTCATTTAGGCCCATGTCAGTAGAAATCATCATAATTATATCTTCAGTAACTGGAGAATGAATATATTTTGAACACCCTAAATATCTTCTAGTTAAACCAAGTTTTCAATAATTTAAGAAATTAGCTTGATAGATTCAATAAAGTCCATAATATAAAATCGAGGAAGATTACAAAATATTTTTTAAAAAAAGTTCTCATGAATAATAAAAAATGGTTTGTGTAGATGAACATACATATGTTTGTATTTTTTGTTTGTTTTTGACTTTGACTTTACATCTCACGTGTTTTATACTATTCCAAACTAAATATACCACATCAGTGTCTTTATTTCAGGGCCATACAGTTTCTGAAAATAAATGTGTATCCACATTGTCTCTTACAACAACCTGCTTGCATTGTTGAGAATTTAATATGTGCTGTAAGGATTTATCCATGATGTAAAACTAAATAAAAATCTGTGACACATTATAATTAAAATAAGTAATGACCCCAAAAGTGATAATTGGTGGAATATAGTATTTAACTGCAACTATTTCCAGCTGGTGTAGTGAAATTAGAAGTCGGTACAACTTTTGAGAAAATAGGCAGTAAGACAGATCTCCTTAATGCAAATCAGGTAGCTTTGCACTGATCAAGCTTGTTAGTTTGGTATCTGATCTTTTTTATTTAATTGGAATAATATAAATTGATTTTCAGATTAATTGGGAACATGTGTTAGCTAACATAGTGTTCTTTTTATCTACTTTACCTAAAATGACCTGAGCTGATTTCCTAAGTATTTCATCTTAACCAACTGAAAATCTGTGCTTGGTAAGATACATAAACACCCTGTAGGGCACAGAACCATGTTGAAGTATGATTGCCATCTTCCTGAACCAACGAAAAAATGTACATGATTGTGCTTTACAACTAACTAATCTACTCTTTCAGTAGATTTAAATGAATAGAATCAGTAGGTCTAAGGTGTCACCCGGGCATTTTTAATAATTAACCAAGTGATTCTGATGTAAAAGGTTTTCAGACTACACTTCAAGAAATACATAAGCTAGAAATTATTCTATGTGCATTTTTACTTAATAATTCTGTAAAGAGAGACATGGATTCTCCTCATGTCATACACAGTTACTAAGATATGGAGAAATACATCTACATGGTCCATAAATTTCAGTCCCTATTAGCACAAAATGGCGGACTTGTCTAACTTTCCAGATTACTTGGTGATCCAGCTGTCTTCTGCATTACTCAACTACAATCCGTAGTCTTTGAGCACCAAAACAGTCTGAAAACATCATATACCACAGTGCCAAGAATGGGGATTTGAAAGAATAGGATGGAAATCCATTTAGAAGATTGACAAAGAAATACAGATACACTGGTATAAAGAGGGTCAGACAATTTGAAGGAAAGTCAGCAGACTCTAGTGTGGCTGCTCTTAGGTTTTGACTCCATGCTGTCACTTTTAATGTCCTGTTCACCCTCAGGCAAATTGGGAACTACTACTACTATAAAAACATCCTTTTACTGGTTTTATCTCTTACACAACTTTGAGAGAAATAACATTTGTTAGGCTGTTTTTTGTTACAAAAGCAAGGTAGCCTTGTTGGAGAAAATTTGGAAAATATATAAAAATTAACAGAAGCAAATTAAATTTTCTGTATGTCATTGAATCAGATCCTATTTGGCTTTATAGAGACCCACATATATCTACATACAAGTGTGAGCTTGCGCTTGTGCATCTTTTAAATTAAGTAGTTTCACGGAGATACGCACACAGAAGAATGCCCAAACCTCACTTGTGCAGCTTAACGAATTTTCACATAGTGAACACATTTATGTAATCAACACTTAGAGCAAGAAACAGAAATTAATTGGCCCCCAAAAGCCCAGCCTTATGGCTGTGGCATTCCCAGCCCACCTTCTTCACAGACGTGACCCTATTCTGACTTCTCTCACAGTGGAGACATTTGCCAATCTTTGAAATGTATACCCTGGGAGTCATATGGTGTGTGGTGCTTTGTGTCTGGTTTCTTACACTTTGCCTTATGTTCATGAAGATCATCCATGTGGTTACTTGTTACAGTGATTTGTTCATTCTCCGTACTAACATTCTACATTGTACTAACATTCTACAGTACTTCTACTGTACACAGAAAGCAATCTATATAAGCATCTTTATGGGTGGGCATTTAGATTGTTTCCTCATTTTGACTAGACAACACTCTTCTGGTCATCCTTGGCATGCCTTTAAATAAAAATTTTACTGGACTTTTACATATAAAAACATGTACAAATCATACTGAATGGTTGTACGAATTTTCACAGAATAAACCCACCAACGTAGCCAGCACACAAATAGAGAAAGAACCCATTATGGATACCCAAGAATTCCCTGCTATGCATGGTAAATTTAATGACTCCTAGATATTGCATGTGAAAAAATAATAAATCTTGGGGTAAAGTCATATTGCTCAAAAGAGGATATACTTTTGCCTCTGTTAAAATAGGAGAAAACCACCCTAATTCAATCAGAGTTTGAAAGTTGGGTTTTAGTCACAGTGAGGCATGGTCTAGACCCCATGAAGAATTATTAAGAGAGTGTAGAACTTCAGTGATCCCAACGGGAAGGAGGGGACATTTCCCAGGTCCTTGCCTCCTTGGTGGCTGAGGAGTGCAGTGTTTGACCCCTTGGTCCCTGATGGCTGTCTCCTCAGTCACTCCCTCTGAACCTCGTATTTCTGCTCAGCATGTCAGCCTTTCACCGCACATCATTTGCAAGTAGGACAAACTGTGTTGGTATCTTTCAAAACAAAATTTGGGTAATTATTTTCTCCTGCTTTTTTTCTACTACTTTTTATTTACATCTTGTCACATCGTGTCGTAGCATAACAGATTTTTCAAGTTCCAGCTGAGAACTCTTTCTTTCTCTGATTCTGGCCCCAGGCTTCTGTGATCTACCCCACACTGTGACAGAGCTGGGGGCAGGGCATTTGTTCTCAGGCTTTGATTAGAGAGAACCATTTCCTGCTTGGCTCACGTCTGATGTTCCTTGATTGTGCAAAAGTCTTTGACCTACATAATAGACTCTGGTTGCAACAGGCCAAGGACGTACCTTTTCACCAGGTAGCACATACTACTGGTAGATGTGCCTGCTTACCTTTTTCTTGGGCTGTATGATCCCAAGGTAATCACTTCACTCATGGTATATGATGCTCAGACTCCTGGTTTATATGTGAACCCCGAAAATGATGACTATAGTATTTTCTGATAGCACTTACTTACCTGAAAATACCCACTTGATGCACTGTGCTCTTTTATAATGTACAAGTTTTATTTTCTAAATAGTGAAAAATGTAAGTGATCAAGGCTACGGAAGTGCTACATTTCAGAGAAAAGGAAGTACACGTGTGTATAAACAAAAGCTTGCCACCCGTAAAATGTGAACAAGATAAAGGCAAAATCACTTCCTAAAAGTAAGCCTCCAGGAAATACTTGACATTTTCCAGAAGAATGTTTGCCCTTTAATGTCATCATTTGCTTTTTCCATGTGGGTTTTTGAGGTGCTTGAAAATCGCAAGCTTCCTCCTTTTTTTTCTTCTTTTTCCTTTTTTGGAAAGCTAGGGAGTAGGAATAGTAATGAGATGCTCTTCAGCTAGACAAATGCCAAGATGGCCAATTAGCTGACATCAAAACAAAAATAACTCTTTTCACATGGAATCTTTTTTGTTGTTTCTTTTAAGACCTCAACTGCCACGGTAAATGTGTTAGTGACAGATGTCAATGACAACGCCCCAGTGTTCGATCCCTATCTGCCTCGAAATCTGTCCGTGGTCGAAGAAGAAGCCAATGCGTTTGTGGGTCAAGTAAGGGTAAGTGGCGCGTATATATCAAGTGCATTTTTTAAGTGAATACGTTTCATATATTTTAATTTCAAAAAGACATTCAGCTAATGCAGGGTACATTGGACCATTAGAAGTGTTGAAAGCAATCAATGAGATCACTTGGGTATGAGGCGAAACACCAGTAAAGTGCCTTCATTCTCAATCACAGTGCCGGATAATCTTCCAGATTTTTTTCCCCATAAATCACATTGTGTCCATTTGGCTTTACCTCGTTAAGTTTGTTGATTTACATTTTAGGACCATCAGGTGTTTTGTTTTTTTTTTAATGTTTATTTATTTTTGAGACAGAGACAGGCAGAGCATGAACAGGGGAGGGTCAGAGAGAGAGAAGGAGGCACAGAATCTGAAACAGGCTCCAGGCTCTGAGCTGTCAGCACAGAGCCCGATGCGGGGCTCGAACTCACTGACTGTGAGATCATGACCTGAGCCGAAGTCAGCCGCTTAACTGACTGAGCCACCCAGGCGCCCCGACCATCAGGTGTTTTAAATGTTGATTGATTTAAAGTATTTTCTTACTTAATATATATTTTTATTTTCTGGAATTATACTAAGATATTTGTAGAGAAATATGTGATAGCTCTACCATTAACTATGAATTTGTAGGTGCATCCCTCAAAATACAGATGTTTGGAGGTAAATTCATCTGGTTGTGTAAACATGCCTTCAGCATTCTCTGGGTACCTGTATTTCACACACAACTTTTGTCCAACGTGTTCTCCTTCTTGACTTATTTATTAGCCAGTTTTTATTAGCCAGTTTCTGTAGTTCCTTTGATGCATAATCCCATTTTTCTTATAGCAAGGGTAATATTTCTTCAGCTGGGCCATACTTGGTCTTGAACTTGGTAAAGGGTCTAGAAGCCATAGGCTGAGGGCACATTTTGAGGATGACACCCCTATTGTGAAGCATCTACCTGAGATGAGGCATCTGTGTGGGCCACAGGCAAGGGAGTGGGGGAACCCCAGTGTACGAGTCCAGACTTTGGGATCGTACCCTTTCCCCGTTAATGCCGCGAGCCGTGAACAGGAGGTTTTCTGGTGCTTTGAAGCAAGCCTTCTCTACCAGGCAGCTGTGCTTCCAGTCAGACATAGGGTCTGGCATTCAGTCCAGTTTCCTCTCTGGCTGCAGAAGAGGAGGGCTTCTTTAAACAATGTCACAAAGACCCTCTGCCTTCCACACCAAGCCCTGGGGGTTTCGCTAAACAGTTGGAGCTCATCAGTGTTTTCCCTTAGAGCTTTGATGATAACTTACAACAACTTCACAGCCATTATCGTCATCATTGTCAGACTCTTTCAAATCCTGGGGAGGTCACATAAGGCATACGTTCCCTTGTGCTTTTATGCCACCCCACCCCACCCTCGCCGCAGGGGAGAGGTTTGTAATTGTGCCGCGACAGTGCGCCGGGGAGTCTTGATGTCATGTAGCCAGCAAGCCTTCAACTCCAGAACCCTGTATAATAATACCTCTGGCGTCAAAATTCTCACCGTGAACTCGGCCAGAAAAGACCTGTAGACAAAAGATTGAGGAGTTCAAGTGACACTACCAGGAAAGTGAGGAAGTGATGCAGGGAAAAGACAGGTACCAGTGCAGGGCTGGCTACTGCACAAGTCCTCGTGAGGAAAACTGGAGCTCAATCCCAACAACAAATCTAGGAAATCATATGGCCCGGAGTTATCAATCCTGAGAAGCGAGGGAACTGGCAAATTCATGCACGAAATCCTGACAGTTCTCGGTCACTGATGCTTTGGAGGGCATTTTCAGTACTTCTTGCCTCCAGTGCAAACAAGTGGCCAGGTCTCTGCAGCTCAGATACAGGAGTATTCAGTCAGACTGCACACACCAGCAGGTAGAAGTTGGCCAAAGAGTATACCTGCTCTGAGGGCCACGGGTGGGGCACTAGCAGTTTCTATAACACCAAGCAGACAAGATGATAAAATCTGAGCGGCATGTGCAGAAAACACAGAAAAGGAGGCAGTGCTGGCATTTACTCATGAAGGATGAGTATTGACGAGAAGAAAATTGGGAGGGGTTGGAAGCTGTCTGGCAGGTAATTGCATGAATAAAAGCACAGACACAGAGCACTGACATGTCACATTACAGGAAATTAGATGTGCCACATCGTAAAGATTTCTCTGTGCGTGTTGGAGACGGTGGTGGGGGGACCCCTGCAGGGCGTGACGGATGGCGTCACTAGATTTTTATAAAGCTTACTCCTGGGTAGATTGTAATGGGAGATTCTAAATTCAGAAAGCTGTATTTAGTCACATCTACCAATTATTCAGAAAGAATAAACAGGTACTGAAATCACTTAGGAAAATTATCTTTTCCATTTCTCATACTTTACCTGACATTGGAGAGTAAAGGCCATATGGAATATATAAGTAATCATAAGTAGGCATTAATATAATGATTAATTTTTCATTATTTTTATTTTTCCTTTCTCTTTATTTTCATCACTTTCCCTAGTGATTCTTCATCTTTGAAGGAATTATAGCATTAAGTTTGTTTCTTGTCTCCTACTTCTAAAATTCAACAAGGAATGGTCTTTGTAATGTATTTTGGCATTAAAAATTGAAGTACAAACCCTGGCACTCATAATTTGATAAAGCAGTAATTATCATGGACTTTAGGCAATAACATCTTTTCACAAAAACCTAAAATGACTGAAACTAAAAAGGAACAGGAAAACGTGCAAAGCAGGTGCATACCACTGATTCCGCCCAGTCCCACGGAAGTTGTAACGTCCGTAGGATGGGATTTTCCTGCATCCTAACAGTCTCCTCTTGCTACCTAATGAGAATTTTATGATACATTAATTTCACTAAATGACTCCTGCCCTGCTTATAGAATTTAATTCTAGTTGTCACCAGAACTCTATGAAGACACACTTAAAACCAAAATACATATGGTTATTTATTGTACTGAATTTGAGTTACCGACTCCAGAGTTTTTGTTCTAATGATGTGGTGGTGTGTTAATCCACTGTTGGCATTCCAGCGCTAAAGGCACTTTTTATTTACTTTTTAAGGTACTAAGGCAGTGTCGTAGTAACTAAACTTTATTAAATAGGGAATACTTCTGAAGCAATATTTTTGGATTGTGCAACGCAAAGTTTCATCAGCACGTTAAAAAATAAACTCCCAACCTGCAACGTTTTAACGGAGAGCTCACTATACGCCAGTACCATATACCGTACTTAACTTTGAAAACTATTTCCATATTCCCAGGGCACTTGTAGCAGTGGCATTGTTGGGGAGAAGAGAATGTGTGCAGAGTGAAACCTAGCAAACACAGTGAGAACACACTCTGTGTCGATGTCAAGTGTCAAAGTGTCATCCTGGTGATTTACTGAAGGACAAGGAACGCCACAAAGGAATAAGTAGCTGTGTCAGTGTTCATGGGAAAATGTATTCATCTGCAGTATCTGGACAAATTAGTGAGATTCTAGGTTGGAACAAACAAGGCAAAGAAAGATACCAGGTGGAGATGACCCAGGACAGAGCTGGGCTGAAGAGGCAATTTGAGAACAAGTCAACAGTCTGACAATAACGGAAGATTTGTTGAGAGGAGTTCTGGAAAAGTGATTAGGAACACGTTGAGTTCTGATGGGGAAGACTAGGGGGGCTGCTAGAGAGACTCAGTGTGTCGGCGTAAAGTCTTGTTTAGTGTTTAGTGCCCTGCACAGCATGTCACGGGGGGAGCATGTAGGGGGATCTGCGTGCATATTCTGATGGTGGACCACAAGCGTGCCAACAGGGCATCCCAGGTGAGGTGTTGGGTGTAAGAGGCCTCACACCAGCCACGGACAAAATCCCTGCCCATTCCAGATCCCGGGGTATGCAGAGAAGCAGCAGAAGACACGTGCTTGTGTGTGAGAGAGACACAGAGAGAGATTGTATATTAGAGAGGATCTAATAAAAAAAAAAAAAAAAACATATATATATATATATATGTATATATATATATATATATATTAGAGAAGATATGTATACACAATATGTGTATATAGAAATACTTAGGTATGTAGGTATTATTGTTAAATAAGGTCAGTAGTTGAGGGTAAAGAGGCTGGGTCTACTGTTGAGATTATGTCATTTCTTTTTTGTTTTTTAAGTTCAGTAAACTACTTAGATGTGTTTCCCAGACCCTATTTATCGCTAAATCAGAAGGACCCCCAGGAAAGGTTCACCCTGATGTGTGAGAGTCAGGCGGCCAAGTTTGGTCCCACCACACACCCTGGGTCTACAGACGTGGGCCCTCAATGCCATGGATGCCATTTTCATTGATCTGCTCAAAGAAGGTCTGACAGATGGACCCCCGAGTCTGGGTGAGGAGTGCAGAGGAGATAAAGGGGAGACCTGTTTCAGTAAACATGGTCTTCACTGCTGGGTCACCAAAAGGACTTCTTTGTACTTGTCTGACAGAGTTTAGCCTGAGGGAGGAGAAGCTGTTTTCACTTTGGGACACGTGCCCAGGAGGCACTTTGTGGAGATTTGGGGTGAGTGGGAGGTGAGGCCCGGGAGGCCTTGGAGGCTCGTGCAGCTGCCTGCCCTCGGACAGCAGCTCGTGGAGAGGTTCCTCAGGGGCCACAGTTCTGCTGAAACTTGTCCTGTTTCTCAGAATAGCCTTGGGCATGAAAGCCCACACAGCGGCAGTGAAGGCACACTTGGAAACCACACTGTCTGTTACGTTTAAAGCAGGTTCTTAGCAGTGTAGATGATACAGAGTGAGCCACTTCCTGGCAAACCTCTAATCGGTGCCTTGCAGAAATTCTTACGCTGCATGGACTTCTTTAGCTCTAAGTGACAACAATAGAGGCCCTGAGTCAACAGAATGTTCTTCCAGTTCTAAAACAAAAGTGGCTGTATTTGTTTAACCTGAAACATAAATGCAGTCCCAGTGTGAGGTCTGCATGCTAAGTCCCAGCTACGGGAAAGTGCTAGCAGTTCAGTCTCAACCCTGAAAGCAATTTTAAAGTCATTAGTGCACGTCAGTGTTTAGAAGGGGAGGGCGGGTGTTCGCTTTAAAAAGAAATTGGTGGGGTGTCTGGGTGGCTCAGTCGGTTGAGCGTCCTACTTCAGCTCGGGTCATGATCTCACGGTTCACCAGTTCAAGCCCCGTGTTGGGCTCTGTGCTGACAGCCCCGGGCCTGGAGCCTGTTTCAGATTCTGCATCTCCCTCTCTCTCTGCCCCTCTGCTGCTCGTGCTCTCTCTCTCTCTCTCTCTCAAGAATAAATAAACATTAAAAATTAAAAAAAAAAAAACAAATTGGTGTTTCCTCCAAATACACAATTTAATATGAAGCAAAGTAAATCTGAACCTCACTGCTGTGTCTCCGATGAATGTCCTTGTTGTCTCTCTGTGTGGGGCTCTAAAAATGAAATGAAGGTGGGGAGCTTTATGGTGTTTTATTTATTTTTTGTAGCTCACTCTGACATTCAACAGTGCCTAAAACTATAATACTTCTTTTTTAAGTGGGCCACAAGTGGGGGATTTTATGGGTTCTCTTGTCAAGTCAAACTATATAAGGCAAATACTATACTCACTCAACTAAAGAAAGAAGCCTGCACAATTTGAAAAATTGGTGACCTGTATTTTAAGGCTGTTACCTAAAAATATTTATAATGGAGATTTATCTGTTGCTTGTGAATATTTTTTTTAATTTTTTTTTTAAGTTTACTTATTTATTTTGAGAGAGAGAGAAGATGAGCAGGGGAGGGGCAGAGAGAGAGGGAACTTGAGCAGGGGCGGGGGATGGGCACAGAGAGAGGGAGAGAGAGAATCCCAAGCAGGCTCCGCTCTGTCAGCACAGAGTCTGACACGCGGTTCAATCCCAGGAACCATGAGATCATGACCTGAGCTGGACGCTCAACCGACTGAGCCACCCAGATGCCCCTAAATATTTTTGAAACTCCATCTTTCAGATTCAATTAGCAATTCATAAATGAATTAGAAATTTTTGTGCTTATATTTTTGCACTGTTTACTTAAGACCTGTCCTTGGATCAGCTTTTAGTCTATCAGCTGTTATAATAAATACGTGTGCGTGTGCCTGCGTGTGTGTGTGTGAACATTCATAGGTGTGTATAGCCCCAGAAGTACGATGAATAATATCCACCCCCAACCTGATGGGCACCTCCATATTGCCAAATGTCATCTTTATCTGGATAACTTCACTGGTACATTTGAAGCCAATCTCTCTTCCCTTTTTCAGACCCTACTAACTATCTGCTCTCGGTTTCCATGTTGAAGCACACCTGATTCCTCCTGCCTTTCCCTGGCTTCATTTTCTTCCTAAACCTTTTATTTTAATATGTGTAAGTCCCTTTTTTTCTAGCTTCATTGAGATATAATTGGTATTCAAAACGCAGCACATGACTCATATATAGAATTTATGTGTTTGAGTTTGGATATATGGATGCATTCTGGTTACCATGGCCACAATTGAGGCAACGGACATGCCCGTCACCTCCAAAACTAACTTTGGCTCTTGTGCGTGTCTTCTCAGTTGGCTTTCCACTTCTACACGTTCGTTCTGGGACATTCCCTGCACCTTGTACCCCACAGCTTCTAGAACATTTAGATGCTCATGTCTTCCACAGCTCTACCCCTTAGCGTTTCTGCTCCTTTAAGCTACGGCTTCAAATAAACCTATATCTGTAAAACTAACCCACCTGAGTGTCTTAGAGATGCCTCATATCCAACATGACTAACACCAAACCCTTGTCTTCATGTTCCCCAGACAGGGCTTCCTCTCTGGAATTCTCCATCTGAACCTGTGTGTCTCCTCTTTCTTCCTCACTGTGCACATCCGGTCCCTCGCCAGTCCCGATAATTCTCTGTTTCTCACCTGAACTAATATCACAACCTCTTTCTTTTTAAAAACACAGAATTTAGTTTATTTTTCTATCCTTAAAGGCCACACTACATTTAAAAAATATCTTTATAGTTTCTTGACTTTATTGCTGTTTTTTTCACTTAATTGATTATCCTGATGGTAGTCTTTGATACCTCCTAGTTATCCTTAGTGCACCTGCTGGACCGCTGTCTCTAACCACCAGTTCAGCCACAGGAAGCACCTCTCAATGCAGAAAACAAGGTGTACCTCCCACTGCTACTTCTCCAGCTTTCCCTGCATCAATGCTCACCTGCTTGCAGTTACTAATCATTATTCTCAGTAACTCCCCCAGGTCTCTGCCTCTGCTCATGCACCCACCTTGATTTCTTCCTTCTCCATTCTTTATTTAGAGAACTCATCTTTGAAAATCTGGTCAAATGTAGTCTCTTCCAGAAAAACTTACCTAAACTTTTCCGTGTCCTAAATGATCTGTCCTCATGGCCCCATTTATACTACGCACAACGTTTTGATAGTGCTTACCAAAGTATATGGAACTGATCTATTTATCCCAATTTCTTGGAAGCACAGACTGTGTCATATTGATCTGAGAGAACTGATACTCAGCCCAATATTTGGTTCTTAGAAGATGCTGAATTAAACTAGACCTAATGGATTAAAATGATCTAAAATTACATTTTTTTCGATGAAGATTGAGATATGTTGTAGAAAGACAAGAGGTATGATATATGTCAACATCTGCAAGTACATATTTGGCTTACCACACACACATATGCATAAATAAACAAAGACAATGTTTTGATATTGGGTATCTATCTACTTTTAGAATTTTTTTATTCTTGAGAGAGACAGAGACAGAGCATGAGCAGGGTAGGGGCAGAGGGAGAGAGGGACACAGGATCTGAAGCAGGCTCCAGGCTCTGAGCTGTCAGCACAGAGCCCGACATGGGGCTTGAACCCACGAACCGTGAGATCATGACCTGAGCCGAAGTCGGACGCCCAACTGACTGAGCCACCCAGGATCCCCAACTTTTAGAATTTTTTTAAACACAGTTCATGTAGTATAGAACATAGGGGGTTAATTTAAAAGGCAATGTTAATGCCAAGAACACCTGAAATTTCTAATCAGCCTAGAGCAAAATCTTTACCACCAGGAGACAGGGAAACAATAGGTTTAAGAAGATTACTTAGAGGAACAATGTAAGAGATACGCTCCCAGCCTGTTTGGTCATGTGTTTGGAATTGTATTTTCTACTCACCCGTTTACCATATATACTCTATTTAAATTATTTAATATTTGTCTAAGAAGAAATACTATTTTTGCCTCACAAACCCTTGCTCCATTCATCTCGCTGTGCCTTTTAATGCCACATTACTTATTTATGAGATCCAACTTTATACAAATTGCACTTCTGTTTTATAGACTGATGAAAATTCATGGCCTGTTCACTTTGGTTGGGTTCGGTTATCCTTTCGTGCAAATGTTACAGCCCACTACAATTGCTTACACCGACTTTACTGCCTGAGGAGGACGCTTGCCAATCAACTTCTGGTTTTACAGGAGGGATCCCAACTGTTTCTGAAGCTTTTCATTAAGACCTAATCTCATCCTTTAAACTTTAAGAAAGATGTGTAATATATAGAAAGGGATTGAAAGATACACGCACAATTTATTATAAGGTACACATGCGTGCAAGTAAGCCCAGGCACGTAATCCTCACTAGGAGAGCCCCCTGCCTGCTTCTTCCCACTTTCCCCCACCTTCCATTAACCCCTGTGATTAGTTTCTTGATTTCTATTGTAGACTGACCAACTCACTAAGCTCCCATAAACAAGATAGTCTAGTTACATCTTTTTTAAATTGTCTACAAATAGAATTGTAGAGTATGTGTGCTTTAGTAACTGCCTTCTTTTATTCACCTTATCTTTTTAAGAGTCAACTTTCTTCCCATTGAGTCATGTATTTTATTTCCAATTTGCGGTTATACCACAGTTCGTATTCACGCTCTTACTATCGGCAAGTGCTGGAGTGGTTTCCAGTTTGAGGCTATTATAACCAATGCTGTTGTGAATACTTTCATATAATGTTTCCTGTGCACATGTGCCTGAATTTCTGTTATGAATATGAGTATATTTAACTTTATTGAAAATCCCAAATCGTTTTCCATACTGACTCTGATGGTTCTCCGAGTTAGTGATTGTCCCCGTCTACATTTTTGGTGTGTCAGTCTTTCTGATCTGAGCCAATTTGGTGTGATTTTGGTGGTCTCACACTGGAATCTTTATAAGCATTTTCCTGAAGAGATTGAATATGTTTTCAAAAATATTTACTTGCTATTATGAATTTTTTCCCCAAAGTACTTTTTAAATCTGGTATCCATGAATATATTGGATTGCCATTGATTTTCTTCTTGAGTGTCCTTTTCATCTGTGAGGATTCTTTATATGTTCATGACGTACTGTTTATTCTATATATTTCAAACATCTAAAACTCTAGATCTTGTATTACACTTTCTTTTTTTTTTTTTTAATGTTTATTTCTTTTGGGAGAGAGAGAGAATGAATGAATGAATGAATGAATGAATCCCAAGCAGGCTCTGCACTGTCATCGCATAGCCCAATGTGGGCTCGATCTCATGAATCATGAGATCATGACCTGAGCTTGAATCAAGAGTCTATTGCTTAGCCGACTGAGCCATCCATGCACCCCATGTATTTCACTTTCTTAAAAGTGTCTTTCGATACATAGAGTTTTTAATTTTAAAACTCCCAACTTTATCCATCATTTTTATTGTTATTTTTTTTTTTTTGCTATCCTTGGGTCATTAAGATATTTTTCTATATTACAAAAAGTTTGTTTTGTTGTTTGTGATAGGTCTATCATCTGAAGTTGATCTTTGTGTATGATGTGACATACATCCCTACTTTCATTTTCTTTTATATAAATACCCATTTATTTAGTAGGCAAGTCTTTTCCCTCTGTTTTCTTCTAGAAGTATTAACAGTTTCAGGTCTTCTAAGTCTTTAATACATTTTGAGGTGATCTTTGTGTATGGTGTAATATAAGTGTTCAATTTATTTCTTTTGCATGTGGATATCCAGTTTTCCCAACACCATTTGTGGAAGACACTCCCTTTTATCCCTTGAATATTCTTGGTTCTTTTGTAGAAGATCAAGTAACTGTATAGGCATGGATTTATTTATGGGCTCTCTATTCTGTAACATTGATCTATTTACCTGTTTTTGTAGCTTTACAATATATTTTGAAATCAGGAACTGTGATACCTCCATTTTGGTTCTTTTTTTCTCAAGATTTCTTTGGCTATTCTGTGTCTTTATGGTTCCATATAAATTTTAAGACTGTTTTTCACCTTCTGTAAAAAAATGCCAGGGGGATGTTGGTAGAGATTTCATAGAATCTCTAATTGCTTTGGGCAATATGGACATTTTAACAATATTAAATCTTCCAATTCATGAACATGGGATGGCTTTCCATTTATTTATGTCTTCTTTATTTTCTTTGTCATCAATGTTCATCTGTTTCATCAATGTTTGTCTTTTTCATCATTTCATCTACCATGAGAGACAAAAATTGTCAGGATAGAATGATAAAAGGTTCAATTCATTAGAAAGATAATACTAGTTATGATTATATATATATGAAGATCAGAGCATCTAAATATATAAGCAAACAATGACAGATCCAAAGTGAAAATTACTATAATAGTAGGAGACTTCAGTGTCTACTTTTAATTATAGATAGAACATTGGGGCACCTGGGTGGCTCAGTCAGTTGAGCATCCGACTTCGGCTCAGGTCATGATCTCACAGCCCATGAGTTCGAGCCCCACATTGGGCTCTGTGCTGACAACTCGGAGCCTGGAGCCTGCTTCAGATTCTGTATTTCCCTCTCTCTCTGCCCCTAACCCACTTGCATTCTGTCTCTGTCTCTCTCAAAAATAAATAAACATTAAAAAAATTAAATTATAGATAGAACATATAGACAGAAAATCAATAAGCAAATAACATACTTGAGCAACATTGTAAACCAACTGGCCCTAACAGATATAGACAGAATATTCCACCCAAGAAGAACATAATATACCTACTTTTTGAATGATCCATAGCAAATTCTCCAGGGTAGATCACACGTGAGGATACAAAACAAGTCTTAACAAATTTAAGAATATTGAAATTATACCAAGTACTTTTTTCAACAATGGTAGAATAAAACTAGTAATCAAAAACAGAAAAAAAAACTGGAAAATTCACACATACCTGGAAATCAAACAGTAATTTTTTTTTAAATTTTTTTTTTTCAACGTTTATTTATTTTTGGGACAGAGAGAGACAGAGCATGAACGGGGGAGGGGCAGAGAGAGAGGGAGACACAGAATCGGAAACAGGCTCCAGGCTCTGAGCCATCAGCCCAGAGCCCGACGCGGGGCTCGAACTCACGGACCGCGAGATCGTGACCTGGCTGAAGTCGGACGCTTAACCGACTGCGCCACCCAGGCGCCCCAGTCAAACAGTAATTTTTGAAGAGTCAGTGGGTCAAAGAAGAAAGTAAATAGGAATGTAGAAAATAGCTCAAGACAAATGAAAACAAAAGCACAACATATCCAAACTTAATGAGTGTATCAAAAGCAGTACCAAGAGGTAAGTTTATAGCCATAAATGTCTACATTAAAAAAGAAGATCTCAAATAGACAACATAACTCTACACCTTAAAGGAATTAGAAAAGGAAATACAAACTAAGCCCCAATTAAGTAGAAGGAAAGAAATAATAAAGATTAGAAATAAATCAAACAGAATAGAATAACTGTAGGGAAAAAATCAATACAACTAGGAGTGGATTTATTTGAAAGATAAATATTGACAAACCTTTATCTAAATTAAGAAAAGAAGAAAACTCAAGGTCAGAAATGAAGAAATATGACAGCTGATGCCACAAAAATATAATAGGTCATGAGACTACTATGAAAAATTATAATCCAACAAATTGGATTTGAAGAAATGGATAAACTCCTAGAACCATACCTACCCAGACTAGATCATGAAGAAAACGAAAACCTGAAAAGTCTAATAATGAAGAAAGAGTAATCAGCAATCAGAAATCTCCTGTCAAATAAAAGCCCAAAATCAGGTGGCTTCACTGGCAAATTCTGCCAAACATTTAAGGAAGTAGTAACACCATTCCTTCTTAAACTGTTCCCAGAAGTTTCGAGAAGCTCATTTTATGAGGCCAGCATTGTCCTTATACCAAAGCCTGTTAAAGACATTACAAGAAAGAAAACTATAGGCCAATATCTGTAATGAACATAGATGCAAAAATCCTCAACAACACATCATCACACTGAATTCATTACCACATTAAAAGGGTCATAAACCATGATACCATGATCAAGTCCCTGAGGTATAACGGATGGCTCAACAGACACATCAATTAATGTGATACATGATACAAACAGATGAAGGATTAAAGTTACATAATCATCTCAATACATGCAGAAAAAACATTTGATAAAATTCAACACCTTCTTATGATAAAAACTCTCAACAAACCAGGTTCAGAAGGAATGTACCTCAATTTAATTAAGGCCGTCAATGAAAAGCTCACTGCTAATATTGTCCTCAACAGTAAAAAGCAGAAAGCTCTGCTCCGAGATCAGGAACAAGGGAGGGAGGCCCCCTCTCACCACTTCTATTCAACTTCGTACTGGAAGTTCTAGCCAGAAGTGGTAGTGCAACAAGTTCTAGTGCCACAAAGCCTCAATTTGCAAGGGCAGGAATCATATATACCCTAGGTAGGTCATTTAGGATGATGGTGATAGAGGCCACTCATACCTCAAACCCTGATTCTCACTCTCACCTATTTTCCCTCTCAAGAAAAGTACCATATAATGGCCATGGCTTTCTTAGCCCTTTAAAAGGTCATCCCCAAAGTTGCCCTTAGCTGTTTCTTTACGAAGCCATTCCAATATCCTACCAGGCCAGCATGGGTGGATGGTACAGTATGTTAGGGCCAACAGATCCTGTAGTTCCGTGCACATAATTGTACCTCCTTTGCCATAAAACAAGCCCCTTAGCCTGAAATGATGTTGTGTGTAATCTCATGGACAATAAATGAGGTATTTAATGCTCTTATGAATGAATATTGGTTAAATCCCTGCTCCACCCTAGACTATGCATTAACCACAATAAAGATCATAGTAAATATGAGTCTTTAGGTCATCTACTTTGGGTGGTTTCTGATTATATATATCAAGAATTACCCTTGTTGGCTGCCCTGCTATCCTACCTTTAGGAGCACCATGATAGGTTGGCCAGCCCCACAGATTCCTGCCCTTCGCAGCCATTTACTTGCCATTCCATCCTTGCAAAATCCTAGGAAACATTTCATTCATCTGCCTTTGATGTTTGAGTATTGTCCCCTGGATTCAGAACCCAGAATCCAGAACTCTGCCATTCACATTGACACTAAGGAACACAGTTCCATAGTGTCAGGGGAGGTACCTCTCTGTGGCCCAGAGAGGAGAACCAACCCCTGAGTATCCTGATAATGCCAATGCACCCCATGTTGCACCATTCTGTATTGTTTCAAAGAAGAGATGTTATTGAGGCCTTTCTGGAGAACAAAGTTAGCCAGTGACTTCTCAGATCTCACACAATAAATCCATATTAAAATGCCCTTAGCTTTGGGTCTCTGACCCCTTCCTCAAATCTCTAAGGCGGTTCTAGAATTTATACCTTGGTGATTATAAGCCATCGTTTTTTCTGGAGGTTCAGGGAGTAACCAGGAGTGAATTAGGATCAGCTACAGATTCCCCTGCCGCAGTCTTAAGTACTTCAGATAGCAGTGAACTCTCTTGTTATTCAGACCTGTCATTTGCTCCCTTCACCCCAACAAGCACAAGAAGGATTCATTCTCAGGTCTAGTCCCCTGGATCCTGCCAGTAGTTGTTAACCATATCCTGATGTTCTTTTTGGTGGATTATCTTTTGCTTCCCATAGCAGGGACAATTAGCCATGCTCCAACTCGACCTTAGTTATTGATGCAGAAGCAATGAAAGTAGACAGTTACAGATCTCGAGGAGGGTGGACATTATCTTGTGAGATGTCTGCTTTATGTGGGATCATTTTATAATCTCCTGATGAGGTGACACTTCTGTCCTCTGGCAATAAAGAGATGGTGAATGTCTCTTTCAGAATGCCCAGAGGATTAAGATGTTCAAGGTTTTGAAGTGCTTCCAGCCACACATGCTCAGCTCATCTCTCTTTCCCTATCAATACTTTGAGTTGACATTAGATGTGTCAGGGCTGTGAATGCATCTTTCTTTGTAATTAGGTCTTGAGCGCTATTGTGAGTACAGGCCATCCTTGGCCACAGGTCCGAGGCTTCTGTTAACGCTCCAACAGAGGTCATCAGCTTTTACCTCATGCTCTGAGTTGATTTGGGTGGTTCTGAGCTTCATTTTCTTTTTCTAAAGATTTCTGTTCCACTTAAAAACCAATCAACTCAACAATTCTTATAAATACCTAGAGACTGATAAACCTCAAACTGCATTAGCCAGCGCCTCACCTTTCCCTATAGACCATTCAGGGGAGGGTCATACATGAACCATAAATCACCCTCAACTTCCATGCAGTAGGAAAAGAGTACATGTTAAAATCTCATATTGAGTATCTGCTTTCTAGGGTCACTTCTAATCCTTGGATGATCAAGTCCTTCTGAAACACGTTCCAAAAGCAAGCACTTCTCACTTATCCTTACCCACAATCATTTCTCCCCTAGATTAAATTAGTAGTTTTGTTCCTTGTTGACCTGGGTCACTCCTCCTCCCCTACAGTCAATTTCCCTAGAAATTGCAAAGTTATATTTTAATGCAAATTAGACCCCAGAACAAAAGTTGTAGTTTTAAATGTAAATTAAACCTCACCCGTGTGCTGCTCAAATCTTTCGGTGAATTCCCATTATAAATGAAATCCAAATTCCTTCCCATGGCTTACCTGTCTCCGCATGACTGGCTCCCCCCTCCCTCTGATGCATTATCTGTCACCCCACATCAGCCACACTGGGCTTGTTACAGTTATTGAACACAGCCACTCCCGCCCGCCTACAAATAGACTCTACTTGTCATACCTCTGACTAAAACTCTCTGACTCTCCATGTGATTCACATCCTCATTCAGATTTCAGTGATCCTCACTGGAGAATTTATTAGTTTTTTAAGTTCCTGTATTACATGTTGGACTACCCACACTGTCTGAAGTGTCTGAAGGAAGGGATTTGTAATATTGTTTTTTTCTTTTCTACTACTAAGCATTTATTCTCTGCATTAAAAGGAAATGGTTCATCGACTTCTTGCTAAGTGAATTTCTGGTTCACTCTGTCAGTCTCTCTTTTTCTTTTTTTTTTTTTTTTTAATGTTTATTTTTGAGACAGAGAGAGACAGAGCATGAACAGGGGAGGAGCAGAGAGAGAGGGAGACACAGAATCTGAAACAGGCTCCAGGCTCTGAGCCATCAGCACAGAGCCCGACGCGGGGCTCGAACTCACGGACCGTGAGATCGTGACCTGAGCCGAAGTTGGACACTTAACCGACCAAGCCACCCAGGCACCCCAATCCATCTGTTTCAAAAAACTCCACTGGTTAAGCAAATCTTGCCTTGCTTTGAGAAAAGATAATGCAAGATTTTGTTTCCTTCTTTTATTGACTTCATACCGCAGAAGAGCATTATCAACTGGGGGCTCTGTTTTGTAACAAATAGATTTCAGATAGACTTGAAAGGTACACAAATAGGAATTTCTGAACATAGATGATATACTTTCTGCGGATAATGTGTATATGTAAATATATTTTTCATATGTCTCTGGAGTCTCTAGGCCTTGATATATACATACGCTCCTTGAGTGGAGCATAAGATTTGTGGTTGGAGTTGGCCTCTTCGAGGAAGTTATATTCTCACAAGGCTGATTCTGTCCCTAACTTCCTGCTTCAGTGAATACTCTGTTTTATATCTTGAATTTGTATCTGTAAAATTTAATTGGGGCGCCTGGGTGGCGCAGTCGGTTAGGCGTCCGACTTCAGCCAGGTCACGATCTCGCGGTCCGTGAGTTCGAGCCCCGCGTCGGGCTCTGGGCTGATGGCTCAGAGCCTGGAGCATGTTTCCGGTTCTGTGTCTCCCTGTCTCTCTGCCCCTCCCCCGTTCATGCTCTGTCTCTCTCTGTCCCAAAAAATAAATAAACGTTGAAAAAAAATTTAATCTTGGCAGCAATCAGTGTTGCTGTAATAATGCTGTGTAACAAACAACATGAAATCTTCAGGACACACAACAGTGAATATTCTCTTTTCTCACTCTTGGGTCTGCAGGTTGGTGGTGTTAGGGTTGGTAGGGTTGGTATGTGTGGTAGGGTTGGTGGGGTTGGTGGTGGTTGGTGGGGTTGGTAGTCTTAGTGGTAGTGGTTGGTTTGGTAGGGTTGGTAGGGTTGGTAGTCTTAGTGGTGGTGGTTGGTTTGGTAGGGTTGGTAGGGCTGGTAGTCTTAGTGGTGGTGGTTGGTTTGGAAGGGTTGGTAGGGTTGGTAGTCTTAGTGGTGGTTGTTTGTTTGGTAGGGTTGGTAGGGCTGGTAGTCTCAGTGGTGGTTGTTGGGTTGGTAGGGCTGGTAGTCTCAGTCGTGGTTGTTGGTTTGGTATGGTTGGTAGGGTTGGTAGTCTTAGTGGTGGTGGTTGGTTTGGTAGGGTTGGTAGGGTTGGTAGTCTTAGTGGTGGTGGTTGGTTTGGTAGTGTTGGTAGGGTTGGTAGGCTTGGTATGGGTGGTGGGGTTGGTGGTGGGTGGTATGGCAGGGTTGGTAGTCTTAGTGGAGATGGTTGGTTTGGTAGGGTTGGTAAGGTTAGTAGGGTTGGTAGTCTTAGTGGTGGTGGTTGGTTTGGTAGGGTTGTTAAGGTTGGTAGTCTTAGTGGTGGTGGTTGATTTGGTAGGGTTTGTTTTCTTAGTGGTGATTGTTGGTTTGGTAGTGTTGGTTGGTTTGGTATGTTTGGTAGGGATGGTAGTCTTAGTGGTGGTGTTTTCTTTGGTAGGGTTGGTTTTCTTAGTGGTGGTGGTTCGTTTGGTAGTGTTGGTTGGTTTGGTAGGGTTGGTAGGGCTGGTAGTCTTAGTGGTGGTGGTTGGTTTGGTAGGGTTGGTAGGGTTGGTAGTCTTAGTGGTGGTGGTTGGTTTGGCAGGGTTGGTAGTGCTTGTAGTCTTGGTGGTGGTGGTTGGTTTGGTAGGGTTGGTAGTGTTGGTAGGCTTGGTATGGGTGGTAGGGTTGGCAGGGTTAGTAGGGTTGGTGGGGGTTTGTAGTGTTGGTAGTGTTAGTAGTGTTGATAGGGTTGGTAGGTGTAGGTGGGGTGGTATGTTTGGTGGGGGTTGGAGGGTTAGTAGGTTTTGTAGGGTTGGTAGTGTTGGAGGGTTGGTATCAAACATCAGCCTGGTTGGTTGATCTCACCGTGCCCCTGACAGATGTGGTCTAGACTCTTGCTCAGGTTTAGACATGCTGTGCAAATGTCTTGCTCTTCTCCGGCACTACCTGAATATGTTTCCTTATGAAGAGTGAGAATGCAACAGGCCACACCTAGTCACACATGAACATATAATCCACATGTACATGTAACATGTCTCCTTTAATGGGAGTTCCTGCAGTGTCCCTTGGAAAAGGAATTGGGTGAAAACTTCAGTAACAGGGAGAAAGTGGATAGCAGAGCAATAATTCGCCTTACCATAATCCCTTTTGATTTCCACGAAAATCTGTTTACAGAGATGTTTCCTCAGAGATTCTATTTTACTAGGTCTGTTAGAGGAAGTAGGAGCATTCAGGAAACACAAATAGCTTTTTATTGTTCATCAGTGTGCTTCAAATTCTGTTGAGTATCTGAGCTCTGGTCATTTTCCACTCTTGTCTCAACCTGTGTCGCACAGAGCACTCACGAAGCCAGTCTTTCTGGCTTTTCTCCACCTCCCTCTTCTTCCTGCCTCAAAGGGAAGAAAAAACTTTTCTTTCAGCTGCACAACAGTTTAATAATTATCTTTTGACTAGGCTCTTGCAACCATCATTTTTAACCCAAAGAATAGCAGATCAATGTATTTTCCTCTCAGAGAAAAGTATATTTCTTGAGAGTCGTTTTTGTAGAAAGTATTAGAAATGATTTTACAAAATTGTCCATATACTAGTTTTGAATTGTTGAATATAATTTAAACCCCTTCTTTAATTATGCAAGAGAAGAAAATCTACATATTTAAAGTATATTGCTGCAAAATATTCACAAAAATGCTATTCCTTTAAATTGCCTTGATATTTTTACTACCCTCACCATCTATTTGCATTGTGAAACACAATTGTCAAAAAATTTAAAATATGAATGAGATGAATAAATGAATATTTGTTAGTACCTTTTTGTTCTTATAGTATGATGTGGGGAAATCACACCGGTACTATTACCTAATCTATAGATAAGGTACCAGAAGTCAGAAAAGTTATGTGTCTTGACCATTTTCACAGATTTATTTATTGATTCAACTACCAGTTCAATTGGGATGTTTCTGCTACCAAAGCCAATTATATTTTTCTACCACACTGAACTGTCTTTGTTGAAAACCTTCACATCTCATCCTATCCACTTAGAAATGTAAAGAGAAAATTTTATGGGCAAGGATGTGATAAAACTCTTAAAAAGAAAATAATAATAATAATAATAAATAAAAAACTGATTTAAAGCCAAATAAACATATATGTGGTTGTATTAAATTTAGTTTTGTATCTATTTTTAATTGCACCTATGTATTGATCATATTTTACTCTGATCCTTTTGGAGAAACAGTCCCACTTACTTTTGTGATGTTTCCTAGCAGCTGATGAGGAAATAAAGGCAGCCTTAATAAGTCCATTCATAATAGCATATTTTACTCAAACAAATGTACACATTTATATTTATCTGTCATATTTTTCATAAACATCTGTTGCTCATGCAGTACAATTTTAATCTATCCAAACTCACTCTTGTTCCCTGAACAAATCTTCTATTAGGTCTATATCATCATTAGCTTGCTATAAAATAAATATAGCAACTAAAATAAATTATAAAAATAAAATCTTAAAGTTGGAAAGCAACATTCAAATACCTTTTCCAGAACAGTCTTTTAATTTTTCTTCAACGTTTTTTTTGTTTTTTTTTTTTTTTTTTAATTTTTGGGACAGAGAGAGACAGAGCATGAACAGGGGAGGGGCAGAGAGAGAGGGAGACACAGAATCGGAAACAGGCTCCAGGCTCCGAGCCATCAGCCCAGAGCCTGACGCGGGGCTCGAACTCACGGACCGCGAGATCGTGACCTGGCTGAAGTCGGATGCTTAACCGACTGCGCCACCCAGGCGCCCCAGAACAGTCTTTTAATTTTAAGAGTTAGGAAAGTTTGTCATAAAGGACAGATATTATATGTGGGTTGTGAGAAACTTAACAGAACACCATGGGGGAGAGGGAGGGGAAAAACAGTTACAAACAGAGAGGGAGGGAGGCAAACCATAAGACACTCTTAAATACAGAGAACAAACTGAGGGTTGATGGGGCGGGGGTGCGGCGAGGGAGAGGGGAAAATGGGTGATGGGCATTGAGGAGGGCATTTGTTGGGATGAGCACTGGGTGTTGTATATAACCCAATTTGACAATAAATTATGTTTTAAAAAATTTTTAAATAAAAAGAATTAGGAGAAGGAGGACCCAAGGCCAAAGAATGAGAGCTCAAACTAAGATCCTTCATTTCTTACGATGGAAGAGCTACATCTTGAGCTACATCACAGAGAGGGCCCTACCCACCTTTCCAGTGCCCATTAAGAATCTTCCCTTAGATCTGCACACTGCACTGTGTGTTATCTACATCATGTCTGATCCTGTGAACCCAGTCATATGACATTGCATTACAATGGTGCCATTTATTTTTTATGCTTGAGTCATAATATGTTATTGTAATGATGAAAATGATTTATATACAAAGGAAAGTCTGATTTTTTTTGTATGTTTTATTTTTACCAATATTCTCTCATTTAACTTGTTTATTTTTAAATATTTATTTATGGCTTATAGAGACAGAGAACTATGAGTGGGGAGGGGCAGAGAGAGAATCCCCAGCAGATCTCTGCACTGTCCTCAGCTCAGAGCCCAACGTGGCGCTCGGTCTCACAAATCCTGAGATCACAACCTGAGCTGAAATCAAGAATCAGACATTCAACGGACCGAGCCACCCAGGCATCCCTACTCATTTAATTTTTAAAAGAAAAATAATTAATTAATTAATTATTTTTTTACAAAAACTCTCTAACCTGATATTTATGAGTAATACAAAGAAATTTTTACAAAAATTTTTAAAATAAAAATTACCAAAAAAAATCTAAGGAAGTTTATTTTTAAAAAAACAGAACTTATGTACAATGAACAAATTTACCAAATCGTTCAAGAGATAATAGTTTAGATGTTCATACTGTCAAGCAGGCTGTGGGTTCTTTGTGCAACTCACTTTTTTTTCAGCCTTAGTAAGACATGAATAACAAATAAAATTGTAAGATATTTAAATTATACAATGTGATATATATGTATACATATATTAAGTGATGTATACATCACTTTTCAAAACGTATACATTTCGAAAGGATTCCCCCAAATGATGTGTAGCTCACGTTTGATATTTAATAAGACACATGAAGTGGGGGGGGGGGCACCTGGGTAGCTCAGTCGATTACCTGTCCGACTTCAGCTCAGGTCATGATCTCATGAGTTTGTCAGTTTGAGCCCCATGTCGTGGTCTGTGCTGACAGCTCAGAGCCTGGAGCCTGCTTCAGATTCTCTGTCTCTCTCTCTCTCTGCCCCTCCCCTGCTCACACTCTCTGTCTCTGTTTCTCTCTCAAAAATAAATAAACACTAAAAATTTTTTTAAAAAAGACACATGAAGGACAAATTTTTTTTTATTATTTTTGATAAAAGTAAATAGAATGGCATCTGATAATAATGTTATTGAGCTCATTAGGTTCATTCCACAGTAATTTAAATTTTATAAGAAATTCAAAATAGTCACTAGTGAACTCCCAGGATATTAAGGACAAAATGCCATATCACGTAGCCCAACAATCTTCAAATTTATGTCCCTTGAGAGAAGAATTCACTCTTCTTCTTCCAAAGCCCAGAATTGACTGTGATGTTTACCACCTGGCAATAGTTTTTGTACCTAAAACTATGCATTAGGGTGTTATCCACTTCTCTTTCTTTGACTCCCCTTATCATTTAGTTATATAGTCAAGAGTCCATGGGAAATAAAAGAAACATAATAAATAGGAAAAAATAGTACAGGTAAGGGATACCAGCAGAATCATGGGATTACTAAAAGCATATTTAGAGAAATGCATCAACACCAGATACTTCTTACCATTTCATTGTAGATAAAAATTAAACATAGAATAATAACGTGCAATTATTGGTTATATTCAATTCAAAATTGGTTATTTATGAAGTACTTCACTTTCATTTAATTGAGTTATTCATCAAGTGTCTTGGTGCTAAACACATCCTGCTCTGCAGGACTTTCTCTTGAATAGTGCTTACTGCTGGTAGGAGGAATGGGGGAGGCACAGAGGGGAAGACTTGGCTGCAGAGGGGTAGATAGGAAATTAAAATAGAAATGAAACAAAACCAGCATCTTTAAGGGATATCTACACTGCCATGTTCAGTGAAGCATTATTCATAATATCCAAGGTATGCAAACAACATTAGATGTTCATTGACCCATGAATGGAGAAAAAAAATGGTGGTATTTGTGTACAAAGGCATATTATCAGCCTTAAAAACGGACAAAATCCTGACATTTGTAACATTGTGGATGAACTTGGAGGACATTACACTACACAAAATAAACCACACAGACGAATATGGCATGATTTCACACGTATATAGAATCTAAAAAAGTCGAACTCATGGAGGTAGAGAGTACAATCATGTGCGCCTGGGCACTGGAGGTTGGGGGAATGGGGAGATGTTGGTCAAAGGGTGCAAATTTTCAGTTAGAAGATGAGTAAGTTCCAGAGATCTCATGCTCAGAATGGTAACTGCAATTGATAATAATGCACAATACTGGAAAAAAATAGAAATGATAGAAATGCCAGAATGAGCAGTTTTCCTTTGTCCTTTCAAATCAATTCTTTATTTAAAAGATTCCAAAAAAGACAAGAATACCTACCTTCCCCTCTGAAGTCTCGAATTATTTGAGCCTAATTTCCTCTAAGTAATGGGTGTATTTCAGGTGGAACTGTGCACACCTAGAAAACATCAATTAAGGGTAGTCTTGGTCCAGAAGATGCTGAAAGTCAATGTTAGAGCATTGAAAGGACATCATAAGAAATGAAGAGATTAATGAATTAACACAGTTCAACACAGTATAATTGGTTACATAAATTTAGTTGACTGTTCTTTTTTTTTTTTTTAACGTTTATTTATTTTTGAGACGGAGAGACAGAGCATGAATGGTGGAGGGTCAGAGAGAGAGAGAGGGACACACAGAATCTGAAACAGGCTCCAGGCTCTGAGCTGTCAGCACAGAGCCCGTCGCGGGGCTTGAACTCCTGGACCACGAGATCATGACCTGAGCTGAAATCGGACACCCAACTGACTGAGCCACCCAGGCACCCCTTAGATGACTGTTCTAAGCAAGTTTACTTTTCTGGTTTTTCTCTTTGTCACTCAGTTGGAAATCACACCTCCCATGAGTGCAAGGGTAATTTACAAGTGCATAAAACCTCTCACAGACTTAACATCGACACTTAGTGCTTCCCATTTTTACTCTAAAGAAATATTATAGATAAAAATATCCAGAGAAAATATTCTAGAACAATAACATCCTAACTTCCACAACTTTCTTTTCTTCTTGTATTTGGCTTCCTGTCAGCCAAATTCCTTTTGAAATAAGGAGCAAAAAGAGTATCTTGGACTTTGTTAGGATTTATTGGATATAAACACATGGGAATGGATGAGTGCCAAATGGGTTTTTGAGAGACTGTCTAGATTCCACAGACATCTGTGGGCATTCAGCTGTATTTGTTATAACACATTTATTGCAAAACATTTTTAGGGGCACCTGGGTGGCTCAGACAGTTAAGCATCCGACTTCGGCTTAGTCCCATAGTTCATGGGTTTGAGCCCCACATCGGGCTCTGTTGGGACAGCTCAGAGCCTGGAACCTGCTTCAGAATCTGTCTGTCTGTCTGTCTCTCTCTCTCTCTCTCTCTCTCCCCCCACCCCATTTGCACTCTGTCTGTCTCAAAAATAAACATTTTAAAAAGTTTAAGAATATCACCATCATTAACTAATATGTATTGATTACAACATGCCAGATACTGGTCCAAGTGCTTTCTCTGGGCTACCTTATTCGATACTTGCAAAATCTGATGCAGCAGGTGCTAATATTATCTCTATGCCTGTAGACTCCAAGAGGTGAATCATTTCCCACAATCGGGTAACTGGCAGGTGGCGGAATCAATTGCATCAAGCTGTGAAACCCTCAAGAGCTTGTATTTATCTTAATTGGAGGCAGCCTAAAATACTGGATAAGAGCGCTTTGCATTCGACAGTCTACCTATATCGAATTCTACCTATATCACTTAGCAACTCTGGGGCGTGGGGCAAACAATCTAATCTACCTGAAACTAAGTTTCCTTGTCTACAAAATGGAAAGCGTAGGTCTAGTTTGTAGGGTCACCAAGGCTTGAAGCAGAGAATCCACAGTCCCCCAACCGTAATCAGAACGCTGAGAGCTAGTGCGATCGTAGTAAGGGTAGCATCAGTGCGTTTTGTACACTCGGATTATCAGACCTAAAGTGAGATTATTTCAATCTTGATCCAGCCGTCCGTGGCATGAACCATTTTGCTAGGCTCAGTATCACCCATACATTTCAAAAGCACATCATTCATGCCTTCATAAAAGTGGCTGGCAGTGTTGTACCCATCACTGATGACCTAAGAAGTCTGCTGCTTACCCTCAGAGTCTTGTCTGGTTTGAGGTTCACTGTGCTGTCATCTGGGAAACATTTTCTCTTGGTCTTAACCACTGAAATGCTGTATAGCACACATTTAACACTGAATATGTGGGATAAATGAATGAATGAAACCATGTATGATGGAGTCCAATCAAATTTACACATAATTATTTTGTATTTTTATGCACTGATATATTCTGTCTGATATAGGAGTGGGAAAAATAACACTGCTCAAAAAAAATTAAATTAATATTTACTGGGATGGAAACCCAGTTGTACACTAAAGCATAAATGGGAACAAAGTACGTTCTCTACCCTTTTAGGGTTTACATTAGATAGCAGACGTACAAGGGCAAATAATTATGTGAGATGTGAAGTGAAAATGCAGAGACCAGTGTGTGCAAAGTGCTGTGCGATCACAGAAAAGTAATTTGTTTCAGTTCTCAGCATTTAAATGATCCTATAAGTGCATGTTTAAATTTATGTCTGTTCATTTCATTTGATAAAAATAACATTGTTCTGTGTCTTCACAAAACCATATTTCAGAGAAGTACTCCATTGAGAAAATGTTCATTGTTTATAATGTGCTTCCTTGAAGAGTGAAAAGAGTTCCCTGGTCTCCATCCTTCCAGTGTTTTTTTGTTTGTTTTCTGTTTGTTTGTTTTTTTAAGTTTATTTTATGAGAGAGAGAGCAAGACAGAACGAGCGGGGAAGGGCAGAGAGAGAGAGGGGGACAGAGAGAGAATCCCATGCAGGCTTCGCCCTGCCAGCACAGAGCCCAATGCAAGGCTCAAACCCACGAACCCTGAGATCATGACCTGAGCCGAAATCAAAAGTCAGATGCTTAACCGCCTGAGCCACCCAGGCACCCTTTTCCCTTTGGTGTTTATTTCTCCTGCCATATACTCAAACCTAAGCTTTCCGATTTCAAACCACGTTTAGTATTAAAGTGTGCACCTTTACCTCAAAGCCTCTTAAAATAGATTTCTTGCTTATTTTGATACATATGAAATGCCAAAAGGCCTAGTTAAAAGTGATCTGCAACAGAATATTGCTTAGGTTTTAGAGCAAATAACTGCATCCAAATCTCCATATATTGGCACACTCAGCTCTTAGGAACTCTGCTGTTGTAACTGGGTAGATGTATGTGGATCACCGACAATTTTATGTAGAATTCAAATCCAGATTTGAGATGTGACTGTCAGTCTAAGGGTCATGTTTTTCCATTATCTCTCTGAGCCTTGTCGTACATGCTGACAGGCCATGCTTTTATAAAGTATCTACTCATATAAAATCAACTAAGACAAGGAATAAGAGTATCTTGGGTTATTTTAGATCCAATTGTTTTCTTTTTGACCCAGATGAAGATTGATTTTAGTTTATATCTGAGACTAGTGTTCATGATCTTATCAGTTAAGCAAAGCTTATATTTTTTTTTTATGCTTATATCAGTTTTCAGTGAAATTACTTTCAGGTAATCTGAGCTGATTTGCATGAGCAGTAGGATTTAAGGCATGTATGGAATGGTATTGTGCACTCTTTAGTATATTAATTATTATATAGATTAGCATGGAGTGATAATATAGATTACTGTGCATGAGAATGAACAGAGAGCAGGAGAGAAAGTGAGGATGAGGAAAACTGATATACTAGGAAAAAACAAAGTGTTATAGTGGAAAATCTGGGTTGGAGTTTCTGTTCCGTTACTTAATAGCTATACAAATTGCTAACTTATTTAATTTCTTACAAAATCAATTTTCTGTAAAATGAAGGTGATCCTAATAACTTTCTTACAGGTTTGATGTGATGATTGAGATAATGAACACAAAAGCAGCTTTTAAACTGGAAGGTACAATACAAGTATCTAAATTACTACGTACATGTGCATTCATCTACATAATTATGTCTAATTGGCATGTAGCACTTCCTTAATATCTGCATTCAATATCCAACTTTATTCACAGGACACATTTAGTAACAATTCAGCAAAGATTTGACATAATACTTTGTATTTTAGTTTTATTGTTTAAATAAGTAACCTTTGGGGCGCCTGGGTGGCGCAGTCGGTTAAGCGTCCGACTTCAGCCAGGTCACGATCTCGCGGTCCGGGAGTTCGAGCCCCGCATCAGGCTCTGGGCTGATGGCTCAGAGCCTGGAGCCTGTTTCCGATTCTGTGTCTCCCTCTCTCTCTGCCCCTCCCCCGTTCATGCTCTGTCTCTCTCTGTCCCAAAAATAAATAAACGTTGAAAAAAAACATTTTTTTTAAATAAATAAGAAACCTTTGGCATCTTTGCTTTGCATCTTTACTTATTTATTTAAATAAGTAAATTTGGCATCTTTGAGAGCAATTAAGTAACCAGTAGTGGGTAACATATCTTATGCTTCTGTGTATTTAACACCAAGCATGGCATTTGTCAAATACTATATATTTAATACATGTTGGTAAAATGAATGATTAAGGTAACAGTTCTAATATTAAGAACAAAGAGTAATATAACAATTTTAACCCCCATAAATTGGGTTAAGGGTTGTCTTTCAGAAAGATTAATTGCAAACAAGGATTTGTGGCAGGGAATGTTTATAGAGCACTTAAAAACCTGAATTATTTCCCCACTTTACTGTCATGGCATCTCTGATAGAAGTAAGTGAGAGGTAACTGTAACATAACTAATGAGTAACACAACTGGGAGTGAAAAGGTGAACTTTTCAGGCCAAAAGTTTGGTATTCTTTTAAATGCACTATTCTAAGATAAAAATCCAGGGGGTGCAAGACTCTCATGATCAGAATATCATTGCTCACCCAGCACCGAGACAACATTCACAAGTGTTTCTGAGTGTAGGCTACATAATATTTTGCTCTGCCTCCTTTGGAAGAGTTTGAGTCTCTCATTATAAAGGAGGAAATGATAGCATGTTATCAGTATGTTTTTCTGTTTAATACAGGTTGCATCAATATCTTTTCTAGTTTAGTTGGATGGCTGTGATCCTCTTTCTATGTCATTTATCCATTCTTTGAATGAATATTTACAAAGTGTCCGTTATGTATGGAGCACAGTGCCAGGACCAATGAAAGGATGTCTGTCCCCATGGACCTCATAGGCCAGTGAAGTGTGAGATGTTATGGATATAAACACACCATTGGATACAAAAGTAAAAGTTGTTGTGAGCCCACTGAGGGAGGATAGACATACTCTGAATGTGTATAATTGGGACCCTTCTCTACATAGAGAGTCCTATATACTGAGAGCACATGTGAAGGGAGCTGGTTAGCTCAGATCTGAAGGATCAGTAGATTACTGAGAAGACCACTCCAAATAGAAGAAAATGCAAACACTAAAACAGGGGGAGAAAAAGAAATTTTAGCATGACTGAATAAATAACTCATAAATAGCTCATTAAGGCAAGAGTACAGCAATGGAGATAATGTGTGTTGCCCTTTTCTCCCAGAAGCCTGGGATGTGAATGGATTGCAGTAAGTTGACAGACATTATAGGAACTGATTATTCTTTTAATTTTGTTTTTTGTTTGTTTGTTTTTTGTAATGGTAAACTCTTCATCAGATTTGAAGGCTGATGGGGATAGACTCAGGAAATAGTGATGTGGAAGATTCTGAAAAGAGACACAACACAGTCCCCAGGGCATAGCCCCTGGAAATGTCAGACAGAACTGAATAACTTGGTGAGGGTTCTTCTCAGTTTCAGTAAGAGGAGGGTGGTGACGACAGGGGCAGATGTTGGATGATTTATTGATGTATTTTGAAATGATTACCTCCAGCTCTCAGCATTGTCAGTGAAAGCATATAGCCCTGAGTACACTGCATACTGGATGTCGCAGGATTTCACAGTATGATGTGCATTGACTTTGCTAAAAGTGGTGTGTTTTTTTGTTTTTGTTTTTGTTTTGTTTTGTTTTGTTTTTGGAGGTGGGTCCTGGTATCACCTCCAATGAGCTGGCAGCAGGGTAAGGATGAACGTGAGGGAGCTCGCCAGCATTGTTCTGCAAAGGGAGGTTTTTATCTTTCAAACTGAATCCATGAAACTCCTGAGATGCTGTATAATAATAATTTTCAAGGTGTGGGTTTCTGTGATATGGCTCTTCATTTCCAAAATTAAAATAAGTCTTTCGGAGTGAATTCTGAATTGTTTCCAGGTCCTCTTAATGTCTTTCTCTGGGGTCCGATCTAAATTAAGGTGGAATAATTCATAATGATATGCTAGATGTAACAGCCCCCCTCTTTAAGAAAGTTCATAAATAAATGGCATAGTTATGTCTTAAATTCAAATTCAAGTTCTCTCATTGGCTAGCTGTAGACACCTGAACACATTTCTTAGCTTTTCTGCAATCTTCTTGTTTGTAAAATGTGATCACTAGTAACTGTCTTGCTGGGTGTTTGTAAGGACTAAAAACATAGAAAAGATGTAAAATTCACCATAGCTAGGATGTTCACTATTATGTGAAAATTAGATTCAAAAAGAAAATACGAGTCACGTCTCTGGCAGTGGGGATTGGTGTAGACCATTATTAGCTTAGGTCAGAGCCATCAAGCCATAAGGCTTTTGTAACTTTGAGGCCATACTGTAGTTCTGTAGATGAGTATTTCATTTGAATACAATGAATGAGTGATATTGTAATGATTCTAGGCGTGTGTGTGTGTGTGTGTGTGTGTGTGTGTGTATTCATTATATCCCATTAAACAAGGAGTCTGTAATCTAATAAAAAGGCAAAACAGAAAGAGGCTCATACTGGACGCAGAGATGCACCATCCAGTGCCCCTTCCAGGAAGGATGGAATGTTGTATCTTCTGGGAGTGATGTAGGCAGACATCTTTCCGCAGCCAGCTGCTTCAAGGATTACCTCAGCTACAGAGAGCTGCCTTGCCCAAAGTCACACCCTTCTCAGTGTAGCCCACATCCTGACCGGTGGCCACATGTAAAGACCTGGCCATTGGGCCATTGAGAGTGACCCCAACAGGCAATTCTAATCCCAGACCTCTTCTGCACTTGGCCAGCTCTGTCACTGGCCCTGCAGAGTAGTTGGATTTCTCCCTCAATTCAATCCCGCTTTCTTCCTCTGATCTTTACATGCATTGATCATGAAGGGAACCCCAGTAAACCACTTGCAACTCATTTACCTCTCGGTGCTTCATAGGGAACACAATGTGTAGACAAAGATCCTTATATAAACGTTTTTCCTCAAGTCATATAAGAATCAAAGACGGGAGGCTCTCTCTCTCTCTCTCTTTTTTTTTAAATCTGGATTCAGACTACAAAATAAATAAATAAAAACAGGCAATATTTCTTTGGCTTGTTTTCTCACTATTTAGTTTATGATGTCTCAGAAGGATTAGTTCATTGGGATTCTGAAACCTGGGCTGGAAATATTCCCTGTGGGTGTCATAATTCACCATGTGGATATATAGCGAATACAGTCTCTTTTTCACTGTCTCATTCCCTCTATCTGAACATTTTTATGAGGAGCTCCTGTGAGCCTACAGTCTTCTCTAATGTTTTTATGACTCCTCAGTATCCGACTCATCCAAGTCCGCACAGACAGATTTCTGTCAAAAGCGATCAGTCTTTATGAAAGTAGCAAGAGTAATGCTTCCTCTGTGCAAACCAAATCAAAGTGGTTCAGACTTGTCATGTTGGACGGTACCTTCAGTCTCCATTTAGATTCTTCAGACTCCACATTTGAAATAAGTCAATAACTTTCTGCTTTATTATCTGCAAAGATTCTTGGTAGACAGGTTATAGAGTTTCGGCTTTACAGAACAGTACACTTTATTTTAACTTTCAATTTTTATCTATTTTTTATGCCAGACGTCGGTGCTTTTGTATCACTTAATTATAGTGACTAGATCATGGTTTTTAAATTGAGTCTTTTTTTTATGTTTGTTTTTGAAAGAAAGAGTGTGAGTGGGGGAGAGGCAGACAGAGAGGGAGACACAGAATCTGAAGCAGGCTTCAGGCTCTGAGCTGTCAGCACAGAGCCTGGCACAGGGCTCAAACCCACAAACTACGAGATCATGACCTGAGTCAAATTCGGACACTCAACCAACTGAGACACCCAGGCACCCTATGACTAGACCATTGTTTGCCATCAACATAATTTCACCAAATAAATCCCATTATTCTCAGGAAAATTTTCTGCCTGAACAAGTGATCTTAAGCTGTTCTTATTGAGAATATGTTAACAATAAAAGGATGCATGTCCAAAAATTTTCCCCTATTTTTAAAATCTTCACTTGGGCATATTTTCTCTCATTTGACCAAAAAAACAAACAAAACCCAAGAATGTTGAGTAAATACCTTAGTCATTTATACATTCGTAACTTTAAAAAACCTATAAATATTTCTAATATTAAAGTGAACTCCAATACCAGTTTACACCCAAACTAAAGGAAATCGCAATTTGCACAATGCCCACTGGGGGGGTAATCATTCTAAAATAGTTCCGGACTGTTTCTACCATGAGGAGCTTCCAGGGCTGTGCTCCGAAGGTGACAATGGAAGGAAGGTGGCTGGGAAAGGAAGGCACAGCAGAATGTGAATTCAGCATTTCTCCTCCAAAAGGCAGTTCTCCACTTTGCACATCTTTACTCGTTCATCTGCACATTAATAAGAGTAAATAAGAAAAGATGGGTTATTCCTTCTAGCCCATTCTTACTCTAAGTGAATGTGATAGACAAGACTGTAGAAAATGCAGTCTCCGGTTACCTCCACTCATTCTTGGATAAGGAATGAACATAAGATATATATTTCTCACTCTGCCAGTTTGGTGACATCCCAGCTTCGGGAAATGAAGCGTAACTGAAATTGCTAAATTGTAGGACTCACCCAAATAATGACAAATGATAAAATAAGGCCACAGGATCAGAACCTAGATCGGGTTCTACTCCAGTGATGTTCTCAGGGGAGGTGACTGTGATACGATGGTGACAGATGTATATGAAATGGAGAAAGCCCTTTTCATTTAACAGTTGTTCTTTAGGAATGTGTGCTTATACCTAGTAAGAGGCATTTTCAGAGTACTTGGGGATTAGGCGATATTTTTCTCTCATTAGATGGGTATCATATTGGCCACAGGCATTTTTATTTCTTTGGCCTTCACTATGCATCTGATAATATAATACTTGAATATTCTCCAGAAAATGCAATTATGGAGAATTTCACAGAGAATCCAACCTAGCTGCAATGTTGTTTTTTTTCCCCGGTTTCCTGTTCTGATTTTCTTCCGGCACTGATCCAAGCAGATCATACGCTAACGAGAGAAAACTCTGTGACAGACAGAAGGGCAGCACTTAGGGGAGAGATTATCCTTGGCTCTTTGGCGAAATGCACGGGCATCTTTACATTTAATACAAAAGAATGCCATATAAAAATAAAATTGAAACTTGGGATTCATGGAGAGGATCGCAGAGACATCTGAGAAGCAAACTATTACATCCTCAATAAGCATAGAGGAAATTATTTAACATGCTTTTCAAAAAGGAAAGGAAAACAGTACTTTGTGTCAGAACTTGACAGACAAGACAAACACAAACAAAAACAGAAATGCCTGGGCCAAGCAGATTATTATATGAAATGCGATCCATGGTGGTGGTATTTTTCTCTTATGTCCTTACTCAGGAAGCAGTATCTACTGACCTCAACTCCAGAGATGCCCTGAAAGATTTATGCTACATACCAGTTTAGGGAAATGTCTTAGAAAGTGATGCCATTGTGATGGGCACTCAAAGAACAATACTCGCATGAAAATGTTTATGGATGCTATTTTAGGAATTTACAGAGGCCTTTCTCTTGATTAGAGCATTCATTCTCAACAGGGGTACGGCACCCCCAAAATGGCAAAAGTCAGTTCTCGAGACACACACACAGAAAGTACTCTTGTTACGAATAGGAGACAGATGCATCTATGACACAAACAGATAGCCAGTGTCCCTGCGCTGGTGAGATTTCATGGAGGGGCAGTTGGGCCCTCGGTGAGGGTGTGCAGAGTGAGTCTCTGGAGCCCCGGCTGTGGGAGGTTGGTCGAGGGAGGACTCCTGATGGAATCAAGAGGTTTGGTAGAGCACATCTCAGAGTAGGGCCCGGAACATGTTTGTCCACAGAGAGAAGATGAAGCTGATGGGGGAATAAAAGTAGGAGGCTGAGGAGACAAAATCTAATCCCATTATATACATTTCCACCATCACACAAGATGGTGGAATACACCCCAGAATTACCAGATGCATAGAAATAGGGGGAAATACGAAATCATGGGCTGAGTCCCTGAGGTTTCCCTGTCCCACTCTAGGACGATAGGGAATATTCGAGAAAGGTTAAATACCCTGTACAGAAGGAAACAGAATGGCCTCTCCCCTTCAAGGTCTTCCAGCTGGGGTAAGAATTGAATGTACATAAGACATTTTAACAGGAGAAAAAAGCAATGTTTTATTACATGTGCAGAGGCCCAATAATGAAATGACCAAAGTGGGCAGTTTGTATGCTTTTTGCATGAAGAGACAATAAATTCGTGAAGAATGGACAGGATGAGGACAATGGGTGTTTGGGAGCTTTAATTAGTAGGGAATCCTAAGCAAATTTAGGCTGAGGTAGCAGATTAGTTTAAAAAAAGGAACAAGGCTTGTTTTACAGCTTTCTTGGCTTTAAAGTTCATATTGCTGGTGATAAGGATGTCTGTTTAATTCTAGTACAGGGGGTATTTTTCATATGGGAGATTTGCTCCTGCATTCATGGGGACAGAGGAGGGTCTAAGGGCCCTTGCACCCTATTTCTTAGGTAACTAGTATTTAAAGTAATCAATATGCCCAAGTGGCCCATCTGGGGTGGCATGCCCTTGGCCTCTACAACCTTGCTATAGAAATACAGAAAGACATTAATGAATATGAAACATGAGTTTGTGTACCTATTGTTTGAAAGTGAACCAGACGAGGGGCGCCTGGGTGGCTCAGTCTGTTGAGCGCCTGACTTCGACTCAGGTCATGATATCACATTTTGTTGAGTTCGAGCCCCGAGTTGGACTCTGGGCTGGCAGCTCAGAGCCTGCAGCCTGCTTCAGATTCCGTGTCTTCCTGTCTCTCTGCCCCTCCCCTGCTCATACTCTGCCTCTCTCTGCTGTCTCTCAAAAATAAATAAATGTTAAAAAAAAAATGAACCAGATGAAAACTCTTTTCCCTAAGAGTCCTAATCCCTGGGTGTTTACCATTTTGTGACAAATGAACATTTAGAATTTTCCGTACAGGGCTACATGCTTCTTCCCAGTGCTTACTTTTTATTCACCTGGAGTTAATTTACATTCCATTACTAAGAGAACTTTAGGCTATGCTGTAACTCCCTGAACTGGCTTGCTTACTTCAACACTCTGGTCATTTGCAGTAAATACCACCCAACTTGAGAAAGACGATTTATTTCCATTTGCTTCGTTATCTGTCTTTCTTACTTCTCCTCCTCATTGCATCCATGCCCCAGGTCCACACCACTCACACCTTCCCCTGCTAGAGTCCAGAGTCCTTTCCCTTATGGTGACTCCCATTCTCCCGTCACGGAACAGGTGGGTGAGCGATGACTTTGACGCCTAGTGTTTCATCGCACAACATTCATCAATAAAAAACAAAGTGGTTTGGGCCAAATGCAAAAGGGGTCAGAAGGTTGGGTGGAAAGGCTTCCCAGGAAGAGTTTGAGTGAGGCTGGGGGTCGGTTTTGAAGAATTAGATAGGATTCAAAAGCAGAAAATGATCAGGGAAAGTGAGAGAGGCTGGTGTGTGTTTCAAGGACGATGTGTTACTGTTTGCGGGTTTCTGCTCTCCCACACAGTGTGAGCATGCCATCCCCCCCTCCCCAGCATGGCATCAACCGTGGTCATACGAGGCTAGTCTTAACCAATGGAGAGGGAGCGTTGATGGTGTGTTCCCCTTCCGAGCCGAGCACAGGGAGACATCGGCTTGATTATCTCATCTCTTATCTTTCCCTTGGTCTCAGGAGGGGCGTGTTCCCATAGAGGCTGCTCCTTCAGCCTCCTTCCCAGACTGGAGACAATCGGGACAGAGGTGTGGGGCGTTTAGGACCGATGCTGCATGAGAAATAAGCATCAATGGTGGCACACCGCTGAGTGTCAGAATTGTTTGAAAGCTGACTGATAGAATAAATAAACCAGGTTGACTAAAACGAGTTGATATCAAAGGGTGAGCTGCGGGAGATCAGTGCAGAAAGGTTAGAACAAGACCCTGGTATTCAGGTGAAATATGATGTATTCTGTAACTGGCCACAATTGCTTTGACTCTTTGTAGATTCAACAAAACACTGAAGGAAGGCACATGTTGCTTGATAAAAAGAAGTCCTCTATTCAACTAATATTCATTGACCACTTACGAAGAATAAGCATTCGAAGGGCAGCTACGATCAACCGTTTCTCATGTCCTCAGATTGTGTCATGTGTAGTGTAGGAGATAATCAGGGAATTGCGTTATGTCCTAGAGCTAAATAGACACAGAATGGCAGGCGATCTCAGTGGAAGACTCCTGTCTTGACTTGGGGGACCAGGGAAGACATCCCAGATCCCTTAAATTGAGGTGTGCTCTGTGCTGGAATGGAAAGAATTTAAAAACATTAAAAAAGACATCGGTTTGGAGAAAAATATGGGCAGCTGTCAAACCTTTTATGTGGGAAAATACTATTTACTGATTTCTCTGGGTAGAATTTATCTTTTCAGATTTGGAAGGATGGCCTGTAGTAATAACAAGTAAGAAAATGTTCAGTGTGAAATAATGCTTCAAGCCCTTTCAGCTCCTTCCATAACGATTTTAAAGCCTCACAACTTATGAGAAGGTTATGACCATTCACCCGTTGAGGTGTGCATTTGTTTCCCAATCTGTGGTGAAATTACTTTCGAATTGTCAAATGCAACTGAAAGTTACCATCTTTTCCTCTTCTACTTTCCAATGGAATGTCTTTTTGATTTTTTCAAACATGCAACTGACTTTTCTCAGGCCAGACATAGCAAAACATTTCTCAGTATGTATCCATAAAATCATCAGACACATTTCTTCATAGAAATCCCTTTATCATGTGTCAATACAACCTTAATTTATGCATCAAAGGCCTTAAATGTTCACCATTGTTTCTTATAATATCTGAAGTGCCCTTTCTTTTCTATTTATCGTAAGTTTTCTTCTATTTGTGTTTATTACACTAAAAACACTGTGTTGACAGGCTTGGTGATCTTTCATGTATGAATTATTTGATCACTACAGACAACAAGTTATCAGGAAAAAAATGTTGAGAACAACAATGTTAATAGAATAATAGACTCAGTGTACCAAATTAAACATGATCCTCAGGAAAATGAAATGTATAAATGAGCCAAATAACAATAGGCTGATTTATTTTACCCAAAAATATTCTGTAAGAACTTTAGGACGGAATTGAGCTTTTTTCAAAATACAGTTTCTAAGTAGATAATGAAAAACCCATAACAATAAACACATTATTTTTCGTTGATTACTTATATGGCCCCAAGCATGCTGCAAGTGTGTTCAATTCTCATAAGAGACACTGAGATAAATATTCATCATCATCATAATCTTTTTAAAATTTTTTTCATGTTTATTTATTTATTTTGAGAGAGAGACAGAGAGTGCACGAGCTTGGGAGGGGCAGAGAGAGAGGGAGAGAGAATCCCGAGCAAGCTCCACACTGTCAGCACAGAGTCACATGTGGACCCTGAACCCCTGAACTGTGAGGTCATGATCTGAGCCAAAATCAAGAGTCAGATGCTTAACCAACTGAGCCCCCTAGGTGCCACCGCCTCCTCCTCCTCCTCCCCTTCCTCCTCCTCACCATCATTTCACGGATGAAGGATGGGAGCTGAGAGTGACCGTCTCCCCCAAAGCCGTGGGTGGATATGGGGAAGCTTTGGCTTCTAACCTAGAGCTAAAGCCTGTAAGAAATCACATGTTTACATACGCGTTTTCTAGATTCCTAGACATTAAGTATTAAATATCAAATATTAAGTATTTACTAGTTGATAAAAAACATTTTCACTCTGGTATGTTTTTGGTGATTTGAGGTCACGCACACTTGCTACTGTCTGGCCAGGCGGTCTCTGCCACGGCTCAGTGAGGAACGTAAGGCATCTGTGTGGAGAGAGGAAAAATTTGCTGGCACCTTTACTCACTCGCTTCTCCCCTTACACACTCATAATCACAGCCCTTGATATCACTCAGCTTCTTTAAAGAAATAAAGACAGCCACTATTTTATGTATTTTGAAGTTACTAGACAATTGTAAAAATGTATTTCCGTTAGTAATGTCATGAAGGGTACATTGCCCAACTGCTCCTTCCGACCTCCCCACTCACAGCTTCTGTTCCCCACGTGTAGGTGAGATGCACAGACTCTCAAGTTGCTGTAAAAGGCAAGCAAAAAGTAGAACTCGGCTATGTCCGGCCTTCACCCCGGGCTAACCAGGTGCCGCGTGGGGGTTCACACCTGTCTGATAGCTGCAATTTCTCTCTGTCCTCAGAATTCTTCTATGTGTTTCATTTTTGCGGGAAGAAACAGAAATCATTTTATATCTAAACATCAATCGGGCTGGGTATGATTATAAAACATACTCTAAATCAGAATTAAGCACTGAGGGGCGCCTGGGTGGCGCAGTCGGTTAAGCGTCCGACTTCAGCCAGGTCACGATCTCGCGCGGCCCGTGAGTTCGAGCCCCGCGTCAGGCTCTGGGCTGATGGCTCGGAGCCTGGAGCCTGTTTCCGATTCTGTGTCTCCCTCTCTCTCTGCCCCTCCCCCGTTCATGCTCTGTCTCTCTCTGTCCCCAAAAAAAAAAAAAAAAAAAAAGAATTATCAATTTGAGGGGCGCCTGGGTGGCGCAGTCGGTGAAGCGTCCGACTTCAGCCAGGTCACGATCTCGCGGTCCGTGAGTTCGAGCCCCGCGTCAGGCTCTGGGCTGATGGCTCAGAGCCTGGAGCCTGCTTCCGATTCTGTGTCTCCCTCTCTCTCTGCCCCTCCCCCGTTCATGCTCTGTCTCTCTCTGTCCCAAAAATAAATAAACGTTGAAAAAAAAATTAAAAAAAAAAAAAAGAAAAAAAAAAAAGGCAGGTCTCTATAGAGTTGACAGGCCCCCCATGTAAGTATCCCACAAATGGCTTCCACTTCTATTGATGTGAAATAATGCGTAGTTGGCCACTCTAAAAAGATAATGGGGGGGATGGGATGAATATAATGTGTAAGAAACACATTATCCAGCTCCTTTTTTAAGTAGTATGCTATAAAATGGCGTTCAACAGTCAATAAGTTTTATTTCAATAAATGCCCTTATACATCATCTGATTTCTTTCTTACAGAATTACTTGGTTGTCGTTAATATACTCTAACTTCAATCCTAATGATTAAGGATTTTCCAGAATTTTTTCTAGTAAATATTCAAAGTTTTTTCCAGTGAGGTCTTTATTTGACCTCAGACTATCAGCCAATTTCTCAACAATAGGCATTCACAAAGTAGCCGCAAATCAGACCCCATAGGAAGGTGTATATTACAAAATGCGTTAGCCGTGGACAGATGATTATAAAGTTGCAGCTATTCCTGTTTATCGCTTTGATGTAGTACAAGGAAGAAGAGATGTGTGATTTTTCTTATTAACAATTTTAATTAACTTTTAATTGATTTCTGGGAAGATAAATGGTTTCATTATAGCATCACACACTGAGCTCCTTGGCTAGATATTAAACATCAGTGCAAACTTCCTGACAAACTGCTGATAATAAGGGATTTTATGTTCGGTTATCTTGTCTAACATCTACATACTCATCTGTAATAGTAAATAAATGGAACCACCTTGCTTTGCCAGCCCATGTCACCTAACTTACAGGACCTTTTTTTATGCTCCTCTATTAATTAGGAGATGGAAAAGGAAGGAAATAGCATTTTGCAAACATTCCAGTTCCTTTGTCTCTATTAGATGTGAGTCTCGGTTTCTGTAACATTTTTGGAGTATTTTCCTAAAGAATATTACAGCCTTTTATTCCCTGAGCATCAAATGCACATCCTTTCTTGGAAGCTGGGCACTCAGGGAATTAAGTTGTGGTGAACTGGGTCAAAACGCGCGCGCGTGTGTGTGTGTGCATGTGTGTGTGTGTGTGCGTGTGTGTGCGCGTGCACACACGTGTGCAGGAGGCACACTTGACGTTGAACATATTAGTCAAATTTCATACTTCAGCTGGCTTCGAACTTTGAAACCCTATTATGAGGATGCCCTCCCTAACATTTATTTTTGACCCACCTGTTGAATAGGTGTTTGGATATTTCCTGTCCAGAAATCATCTCACTTTAGGAAACAGATGGCTATATTTTGGAAAAATCCGATACATGGAGGGTCGTGAGACAGGTCCCTTCTGAAAGGACCCATGGTTTTGGGAAAAGAGTGTAAACCAAAAGTGGTACAAACAGGCTTTTGTTTACCATGAAATTCTGATTCCTGACATGACCTCCAAATGCTGGACATTTTCCTAGAGGTGGTACAACCGGAACCCCGGGATTCGAATAATGGATGGATGTTTGGAGTCTCAGAAGTGAATGAGGGATCATCGTGGCAAGCCTTGAAGAAAATGTCAAAAAGTATATACTGAGTCCTAGGTAAAGGTGGAGACTTGATTTGACCTGTGTGTAGAGCTTGTACAGGAGAGTGAAGAGTGAGACGAGGCTGAAAATGTGGGTTGGAGTAAACCATGCACAGGCATCTTGACTGCCTTCCAGAGTTTGCTCAATATGTTGAATAGAGAGAGGCTACCTCTCTATTGCTTGGCGTTTCTAAATCTGGTGCCTTAGGTATATCCCTCCAGAACGTCACTTTGTTCACTTAAAATAGTGATGACATGGGAGAAATTACGAAGTCATAAAACATATTACCTTTTCTTTCATCTCAGTTTCCCAAATCTGTTTATTTGAACACAGACTTCCCCTCTGTCTTTGCCTCCTCTTACTTTTCCCCCTTAAAATCCATTCTAACATGCCATGAGTGTAGCATAAGGAAAGCTCACACCCGGAGTTCCTTTATCAAAGCCAGGCCTGCAATCTGATATTTCATTCTCTCCCCTTGGCCTTTTCTATCAATTTCAGCCATTTGGAAAAACCTCCCATTGGCCTGCTGAAAGCATATATATATGTATATATATATATATTTTATGTTTTCTCTACCATTTATTATTTTACTATAGACCATTTTAAGAATCTCGACATGGTTGAGAGGATGCATCATCATGATAGACATTTTTTTATTTGTTTTTAATGTTTTTATTTACTTTTGAGACAGAGAGAGACAGAGCATGAGCAGGGGAGGGGCAGAGAGAGAGAGGGAGACACAGAATCTGAAGCAGGCTCCAGGCTCTGAGCAGTCAGCACAGAGCCTGACGCAGGGCTTGAACTCACAGACTGTGAGATCATGACCTGAGCCGAAGTCAGACGCTCAACCGACTAAGCCACCCAGGCACCCCATACATTTTTTTTTTTTAAGTAGGGCTTCATGCCCGGCATGGAGCCCAACGTAAGGCTTGAACTCATGACCCTGAGATCAAGACCTGAGCTGAGATCAAGAGTCAGACGCTTCACTGACTGAGCCACCCAGGCGCCCCACAATAGGCATTTTCAAGTGCGTCCTGGAGAATAAAAAGTCCATGCAAAGAAATATTGCATGAAAAGAACCGTGGACACATTATTGAAAGGAGGCCTTATTCTTGGCATTGCTCAGTGAGCTGTAGCAGTAGTTAACAAATGGTGTGCCCCTCAAGATACTAGTAAGTATTCTGCTAAACAAACAGTAGTGTGAAAGGTTCTGTGATGAAATTCCTTTGGAAACTGCTGTTAACACTGGCAGGTTTGAAGTTATCAACGACTAACCCTCTACATCTAAACTCACCTACACAGGTCTTCTATGGATGAGACTGGAATTGTAGGTGTCCGTCGGGGAAGAGCCTGCATAGCTAAACAAGCAAACCATAGAGTATCTTTATAAATAGATCCTAAATGAGACAGTTATCCAATTCTTCCTGCCACATTCTCCACTCTCAAGTGAGAGAGGAGACAGATCCAGGGCCGTGGTCTTGCTAACCTGTCCTTCCTCTCAACAAGATGAAACATGGGGGAGGAGGTTCCCATTCAACAATCCTAAATAAAGAAGACCTTTTAATCCAGCGCTTCTGTGAGCTGATGTGCATTAGGAAGTTCCCAAGGGAAAACATGGTTAATGCAGCAGTTTGGGGAATGCAGGCATGATTAGGAGGTTCTTTCTGAAATGCAAGTTTGCTTTTATATCCCAGTCTCTTGTCAGGGTGAGTGTCCTAACGATCCTCTAGACTAGCTCTTTGCATCATCAAGATGATGTTGTATCATCAAAAGGTGAGGTCTTTCTCAGGTCACTTGTAGGTACTGCGTCTGCATTGTTCCAATATTAATTGTTGGGTTAAATCTGTAATAATGTCAATTTACTTAAATTTACATGTATCTTAGTCAATGGGACAGAAAAATGGCACTGCAACTAGTTTAGAGAGAATCATTCCAAAGCTATAGTCTATCTTACTCATGTTATAATGACGATCTGTGCCACGTTTGTGAATTTTATTTCTGACATGCATTGCGGTAGGAAATGAGATTCAAACTGTTCTCCCACTTCACATATTTTATTTTATTTTATAGTTGAGAGATCTGGGACCTAGGGAGAAAAAGTAACATACCAAAGTTAATGACATCAAAAAATAAGCTGGGAACACTGAGACCAATCAGCATTTCCACAATATAGCAGTCTCTCCTTATATAACAGTCATTAGCCACCTCAACCTCCATAACCCCCCTTGTCATTCTGCAAAATGCTATAAGTACAAAGGTATCCACTTGTTATCATGTGCTTGTTTACGTCGTGATAAAACACTACTATGGTCTTCTAAAAAATTCTGTTTTTTCAGCATAGACTTGGAATCAGTGGTTTCACCAAGGTAATCAGAGTCCTCGATGCAACTCTGATAATTCCACAGTTTTTGGTTTCAAATTCTTACCCACAATTGCAGAGGATAATAAAGCAAGAATCAAAGTAAGCCCGGACGATAGATGTACAGTGAATAAAATACTCTAAGAAACCTTCCAACTACTACATAGAAGTGTGAATACACCCACTTATGTGTGCCAGTCTATAGCATTCGTTTATGAAGTGTGCCAGGCGCGGTACTAGGAATTGAGCGTTCAGTGAAACCAGAACATCCCAGACCATACTCTTATGGCTTACCTTGTGAAAAAGGAGAGAAGTTCTTACACAAGTAAGCACGCTGATAGAGAGATAAATTTAAATTAGCCAAAGTGGCATACACGACAGGTACTCGGAGCTCTCGGCCTGTGTGATGGGAGAGTCTAATCTCCTTTTCAGGAATCAGAGAAGACTGCTTTGAGCGAGTGGCATTTACACTGCCACGTGGAAGATGAGTGTGAGGAGGCGGTAGCCGGGTAGTGACAGCAGAAGCCGAGGAGGCAGAAGTTTCTGGAGAAGTTTGGGGGTTGGAGGGAACACAGTGAAAGCATTTTACCGAACCTCTTGCCTGTGGATGGTGAATTTGAATACTGCCCAAAGCACTGGAAATCATTGAAGGATGTTAAGCAGAGGACTGATGTCATTATTTCCCCTCTATAAAAGGTCTCTCTGAAGGGATGTAACTAAAAGAAAAGAATTAAGAGGTAATTTAGTTGGGGCACCTGGGTGGCTCAGTTAGTTAAGCTTCCAGCTCTTGATTTGGGCTCAGGTCATGATCTCACGGTCTGTGAGTTCCAGCCTATGCTGATGGCTCAGAGCCTGGAGGCTGCTTTGGATTCTGTGTCTCCCTCACCCTTGCCCCTCTTCTCTCTCTCTCTCTCTCTCTCTCTCTCTCTCTCTCTCTCTCTCTCAAAAATAAATAATAAAAAAAAAGAGAGAAGTAATTTAGTAATCTAAGTTGTAGTCAGTGGTGGCTAGGACCAAGGTAATTAGGAGTGAGATATTATATGTGGGTGAAAGCAACACATTATAGACAGACAGGGATTATTTTGTAAATGACACTAGGTCTTGGACCTTGGTACTTAATATACCATGTATCACAGCCCGCAACTGAGCCTCATATGTAGTATTAAACTTGCTTTCTCAAATTGTTGCATGAATGAATAATTGATAAGATAAATGAAGGAGGTATCATAAATATCTACTTTCTCTCTTATATAACCTATTATGTTAGTAGGAGGACCATTTACTGAATGGCGATTGTTGGAGGTGAACAAGATTTGGACACAGAAGAAATTGAGAGTTCAGTCAGGAACATGTTAAGCTTCTGATTCTATGCTAGACAGAATAATGGCCCCCAAATATGTCCCACATATGAATATGTTACCCTTCATGGCAAAAGGAACCTTGTAGATGTGATGAAGGTTAAGGATTTCAAGATAGGGTCATAATGTAATTGTAAAAACCCTTCAAACTGGAGGAGGATGTCAGGAGAGTGGGTCAGAAGGTTGAGATGGAAGAAGGAGGAGAGAGTCAAAAGTGAGAGGGACTTGACTCTCCATTGTTGGCTTTGAAGATGGAGGAGATGTGCCATGAGCCAAGGAACGTGGGTAGACTCTAAGCTGGGAATTGTCCTCACATGACAATGGAAAACTAGGTGGGGAAGCTCAATCCTACAACTCAAGCAACTGAATTCTGTCAACACCTCCGACGAGGAAAGGGAACTTCCCCGACAGCCTCCAGAAAGGATCACAGCCCTTCCTGTGCCTTGATTTTAGCCTGATGAGACCCGTGTTGAACTTCTGAAATACAAAGCTATAAAATTATAAACTTGTGCTTTGTAAACTACTCAATTTGCGGTCATTTGTTATGGCAGCCACAGAAAACTAACACAGATATGCATGAGGCATTCTGGGAGGTATCAGCCAAACAGCCCGATGGATATAAAGCAATACATACACACACCCAACACACATACGCGCGCGCACACACACACACACACACACACACACACAGCCACTTTACTCAAATTGAATCATTCTATAACACATCTTCCCTTATATGGATGAATAAAAACATATTTTGAACAGGGATCATTTAAAGTACTGGTTATATAAACAATTGCTTTTGTGATCTTAAGAATTCCCACAGACAGGGATGCCTGGGTGGCTCAGTCATTAAAGCACCCGACTCTTGATTTCAGCTCAGGTCATGATCTCAGTTTGTGGGGTTGAGCCCCACACCAGGCTCTGCGCTGATAGTACAGAGCCTGCTTGGGATTCTCTCTTCCCTCTCTGTCTGCCTCTCCACTGCTCTCTCTCTCTCTCTCTCTCTCTTTCAAATAAATAAACTTAAAAAAAAATTTGCACAGATAGCAAAATGTCACTGAAATTTCCACAAATGTTGGTGCTAATAAATAAGACCTGTTTATATTATATTACTGGATTACATTTTTCTATTTACTTACGCAGTGATTTCAGACAAAAAAATAAGCGTTTTTCCCCCAAAGGGGGATTAGTGTTGTCATTTAGTTTTTCCTCTAAGTGACGAGCTTGACTAATTTGTCAATAATTTGTATGGCAAGTTCTAGGCACACAGTAAAAGTAGAAGAACATGTGTCTATGGAAACTCTTCAGGTCGTTCATGGTGTTTCTTCCTCTTTGGGCATTCCTGCAATCCCTCCTCCGTCTGTTCTCTGGTTTAGCCTCGAGAGGTAATGACCTCCCAGGGGAATTTTTGTTTGATGAGTCAAATGGACAAATCCTGCTGTGATGTCAAGTTACAAACACGGCTTTCACATCTTGGACTTCACCATTTCAGACAAGACAGAAGCATTCCGCAATGCCCCCAACACGCTTTGCTAGGGTTTGTAAAAGTGGAGGTACCTCTGCATGTGTACTGTTAAAGCACTTCCTGCTGCATTCAGGCTTTCTGGACTATAAATGATTATTTGTGTCCCCAGCTCCTAATGCAGTCCAGTGTCTTGTCTTCCTTCCTTTCCTTAGCGACAGTTTGGGGCACAATTATATAGCATCTCATGGCTTCTAATATTTACTCCAGTTTCTTTGGAAAAAAGTAACACAAGAGCACCTGTGTAGCTCAGTCGCTTAAGCGTCCAACTTCAGCTCAGGTCATGATCTCATGGTTCGTGGGTTTGAGCCCCATGTCGGACTCTGTGCCGATAGCTCGGAGCCTGAAGCCAGCTTCGGATTCTGTGTCTCCCTCTTTGTCTGCCCCTCCCCCACTCACGCTGCGTCTCTCTCTGTTTCAAAAATAAATAAATATTTTTAAAAATTTAAAAAATCAAAAAAAAAAGCAAAACAATAACAACTGTTTAACACAAAATGCACAGTAGCTGATAGTGACTGTCAAAATTTATATCACAACTGAGTTTGGATAAGATTATTTCTCATAACCCTCTATTAGAAGAATGTTTACTCAAAATTCACACATTTTATTTGATGCAAAGTGATTTTTATGTGACTTAAAATTTTTGGTTCCTATGTTACTATCGTATCAATAATTCTCAATTACCATTTGGAGATTGTATTGTAATTTCAAAGAAGAGTCCTTTGCGGGTGCTTTACAATTACTACACTTTTATTCCCATTTGGATTTGGGGGCAGATTTAATTTTAAATCTTAGTTTCATGTGTTCATTTGTTCTAACCTTCATTAATCCCACAGGTATTTATTAAGTAGTTTTATACGTGAGGCATTGTACTAAGAACTGGGGCCCTGTACATTGATTTCTTATGTAACTCTAAGCAAGATCATTACATTCCATAAGCCACAGTCTTCTCATTTGCAAAATGGGACCAATTATATTTATTCATAAGAACATGGTGAGGATTGGGGCACCTGGGTGGCTCAGTCAGTTAAGCGTCCGACTTTGGCTCAGGTCATGATCTCATGGTTCGTGGGTTCGAGCCCCACGTTGGGCTCTGTGCTGACCGCTCAGAGCCTGGAGCCTGTTTCAGATTCTCTGTCTCCTTCTCTCTCTGCCCCTCCCCTGCTCATGCTCTGTCTCTGTCACAAAAATAAATAAATATTAAACAAAAATTAAAAGAACACGGTGAGGATTAAATGAGATCATGTACATGGTGCTTGAAAAAATATATATATGAAAATTAATATATAAACTGCTTGAACAAAAAATAATGTAGCATCTTAAGTTGTCATCTAGTAGATTATGTTAAATTAATTAAAAACCAGACATGTGTTTCTTATTTTCGAATTCAAAATCATTAAAGAAATGATGGTCCAGGAAAAATTCAGTATTATTGTAATATGAGTTTTCTGTCATAACATAATGCTGTTATTGCTAATGATACTATCAAGTTATGTTCTGGTCATTTTGAATGAAGAAAAATTAGTGAAACTATAGTATATTTCTTTTCATGTTATAGACTTTTGCATTACATCATCATTATTTTTTTAATTTTCTCCTTAGAGAGAATATTCAGTTAAAAATACACCATAACGTATCAACTACCCCTTCTAGCAAGGCAGCGTAACAAAATATAATGTGAAAAAATCATGACAAACACACTATGTGAATTCCTTTGTTTTTAATTTCTATGCAGGCAACAGACCCTGATGCGGGAATAAATGGCCAGGTGCACTACAGTCTGGGCAACTTCAATAATCTCTTTCGCATCACATCTAACGGGAGTATTTACACAGCAGTGAAGCTTAACCGAGAGGTCAGGGACTACTACGAACTTGTCGTTGTGGCAACCGATGGGGCGGTTCACCCGCGTCACTCAACTCTGACGCTGGCCATCAAAGTGTTGGATATTGATGATAACAGTCCCGTGTTCACTAACTCAACGTATACTGTCATCGTAGAAGAGAACCTGCCAGCCGGGACCACCTTCCTTCAGATAGAGGTGGGTGGAAGACGCGTTAATTTTGTGAATTCCACATTTTAATATCTCCATTAGTGTCAGGTTGCAGATTTAGCAAATAAAAAATCAACACGCCAAGTTGAATTCCAATTTCAGATAAACAGTGAGTAAATGTTTAATATAAGTGCCTCTCAGATATTACATATTGTATTTTATCTAACAACCTTACTTCAGGGATATACCAAAAAATTAAGAGGAGAAAAGATACATTTGTAAGAAATCAAATAACAGCTGTTAATAATTTTTTTAATTTATAAAATTAATTTTACATATTTATTGTAAAAATTGACAACACAATAGTCTATAAAGAAGTTAATAATCTCCCACTTTGTACATCCAGGATACCCAGGATTAAGTTTTTATATGTATTCTGTGACATTTATCTTTGTACTCCCACAATATCAAATAAATATTTTTATATTTACATACATGCAAATATGCATGTGTGTATGCATATATCCATATATATATTCAAATAAGTGTTTTCATGTATGTATATATGCAAATATGTATATATGTATATATGCAGCCATGTGCATATATATCTATGTATGTATGTATTCAAATAAATATTTTCATATATAAATATATGCAGATATGCATGCATGAGAGTGTATGCATATATACCTATGTGTGTATATGTAATCAAATAAATATTTTCATATTTACATATATGCAAATATGCATGCATGCCAGTGTGTGCATATGTATGGGTGCATGTGTATATTCGAATAAGTATTGTCACATTTTCATATATGCAAATATGCATGTATGCCAGCATATCATGTATACCTATATATATTAAAAAAATATTTTCATATTTACATGTGTAGAGATTTGCCATATATTTTACAAAAGAGGATATTGCTGAACCCATTGTTTTTACTCTCAGTGCTCTTCAGAAGTCTAACTGTCCTGTTTAACAGTGTCCCCACATTCAAGCCTGTTTTTTCAGTCTTCAGCTACAATACTACCAGAAACTCTGGACATTCTGATTCAGTACATTCAGTTGGCCCAGAAATCATTTTAAGCAACCGCCCCTTTAATTCTGACACAGACGGTCTACGAAGTATATTTTGGGGGGTGGAAAAAAATCTAGTCTTTCCTTGACCTGCCATCCACAACTTGAATGTTGTTAGCATGGATTTCAAGAACTTGCAGTTTTTTCATAATTCAACTCAATAAATATTTAGGCCAAAACATTAATCATTCTGAAAAAGGCAGGTGCCAACCAGGGAAAGGGCCCTATTTCTCCATTTATTCTTCTGTTCATCTATTCATTTATTCATCCATTTATTCATCAAGCGTATTTTCACTGTATATTACATGCATTTATCCTCTGCTGCACTTGAGCGATGCCAGCGTGGATAAGACAGATTTCATGCCTTCCTGGGGTTTTCAGCTGGGTGTGGCAAACAGACAAGCCAACCCCAATTGCAGTAGAGGTTCTCAATGCAAGGAGCTTAAGAAATCACAGAGAGTTTAGAAATCTAGTCTTGAGACTTAGATAGTTTCTTCCTACATTGTGAATGGAGAAGCAAGTCAGTTTTTCAAGCAGCAGAAGAGAGATTCAAAGCATTGGAACAAATCTCTTGAAATCCTGGGGGAGAGGAGACAGAGAGATGCTAGAAAATGTATGGCTCCTTCTTCCAGTTTTCAGGAGATTGGGGTTAACCCAAACTAGAATGGGAAACAAGAAGGATTTTAGTTAGGAAAATGACACCATAAAATGTGTGCTTTCCTCGTATCTTCTAGTCGTGGTGTCAGTAACTGACCAGGGGGCCAAGACATAAGTTCCCATAGCAGGTGCAAGCATGGCTGTGTGCACCTTCCGTCACACCTCATCTCCCCACTCCCCCTCGCCCCATCCCATTGCCTCCACCAGAACCCTCTGCCTTCTGTGCTAGTCCTGCAGGACCCACAGCTGACACACACCATTCCCAGTTCTGAACACCTTTTAGCCGCCATGTCCCTGCGTGACTTCTATTTTAGTATCTGTTTGTTTGCTTGTTTTTTCCCCCCGGAGACATTAACCTGCAGGGCAGGATTTGTGTCTTGACTCATCTCGTGCTTTCGTGCATAATAACTACTCAATAAATGTTAATTAAATGGAGTATAATAGGGATCTTTAGAAATGTACTATAGGATCTTTGTAAGAAGCAATTAGTACTTCTATTTTCTTAGTTTCCTTATACTCCTTTAATACTCTATTATGTGTGTGAAAAACACTCAATAAAAATTAATCCTTATTTAAAATATTATTTTTCAAGGTTATGCAATTAGCAGGAAATAATAATTTATGACTATATTCATCTCTTTACTGTGCTACGATTCTTTTCATTAGTGATTTTCCAGGTTAAATAAATCTAGTAGTAAGATAAAAAGATGATAAAGAGTCATGGGACTCTGTCTCCCTGTCTCTGTTTGTCTCTCTTTCTCTCCTTCCTCTTTCTGATACATTACTTAACAAAAAAGCTTTTCTTTAAAACACGTCGTTTCATCATCATGTAATTCGTGTCGTTGTAGGTACTGACACATGACCTCCATCAGGCTTGTCGTCCTCTGGTTTGGGAGCACTGCCGATGTGACCGTCTTTCTGCTTGACTTGTTACAGGCCAAAGATGTTGACCTCGGAGCAAATGTGTCTTATCGGATCAGAAGCCCAGAAGTCAAGCACTTTTTTGCACTACATCCGTTTACAGGAGAACTCTCCCTCTTAAGGAGTTTGGACTATGAGTCATTTCCAGACCAGGAAGCAAGCATCACTTTTCTCGTGGAGGCCTTCGATATTTATGGAACGATGCCACCAGGCATTGCTACTGTCACAGTGATAGTGAAGGTAGGGAACACAGGTGACTCCTGGTTGCCTACTCCATTCTCTCTACGGAGTCTGTAGCACACCTGAGTGTCTGGGGCAACGGTTCCTAACAACACGGTAGTACCAGACCCAGAGCAGAGGTCATCACTGTGAAAGACCTGAGGAAAGGCCGCGTTGTTTACAGTGTAGAAGATACGTTTGCATGAAACTCTAAATAAGAATTTTAACACTGGCTGCCTGAATGTCCCCTTAGTTCTGGATTCGCAATCTAGTTACAGTCTCTCCAGACTACAATTCGGTCCAGAGTTGACAACACCAGGAATAATCACTTCATCCAAATCCTCCAATTTAAAAGTTCTAAGAAGAAGAAGGGTACTGAAAAAGTAGGAGTTCGAAGGCCCAAGAACTAATTAGTTTAGTTTAGTTCATAAGCCAAGATTCTGGAACAAAATCAGCTTGGGGATCAGCTGGAACTGGGGTCAGGATGTGGCTCAGCCATGTTCAGGGTCTGAGACGCTGAGGACTTTGTTAGCTGTTCCAGATTTCTCATCCCATCCATCGTAGCAATCTGTGCCAGGTGACTGCTTGAGAGAGCATGGTATCTTGTCTTTGGGGATTCTAGTGATTTCTAAGGCAACACCTTTAGAAGAAGACAGGAGGAGGGATTTGTCAGCTCTCAATTGTTAGTGTATGTGAAGGTCACCTGAGCCGTGGGCTCCACTGTCGGATTCCTCTGCTCCTTCCCAAAGGAGCACTTTTCCCAGGGGAAAGCATCACAGACGCTTTTCTGCAGATGGATGTTCGCTTACAGTGAGAGAAACTTGGGTTCTGAGGATGATTCCAGTTCTTGAAAGTGCTGTCCATACAGGGCTGTACGTATACAAGGTTACAAAGAACACAAGTCATAAGTACGTAAGGTCATAGGCAACTTTTCTACATGTTCGTTTTTGTTTTTTTGTTTTGGGTTTTTTTTGTTTGTTTTTTACTATGCGCATTTTTGTAGGGTACTGCCATGTGTAAATGGTAGAGTAAGAAATAATCCCTTTTCTTGAATTTTTGTTTGATTGTTTAACCAATAACGAATCTATACTACTGGTTTTCTTAGACAATATATTACTGATATGAAAACATAGAAGATTGTTAAAGACTGTGCCAAAATATAATTAGCATGACCTTATTTACCATGTAGGTAATTGCTGTAATGTTCTTGACTGTAAGAATCTTTGGGTCTTGGTTTTGTCTTTTTGTTGCTGGGTGGATAATCTTGCGATCAGAGAGAGACACAAAAATTATTCCACTGTTCCTTCTTTACACTTGACCTAGCTTATCTGCTGGAGCACATGTGATATTTCTTCCCTGGGGTCCTGCTGTCTCTTCTAAACTACACTGGGAAGGGGACACGTGTCCCTTCCACTCGCAGATGCCCAGAAGCTCTCTGGAGAATTTTATTAAGGTTTGAATTCCTTCCTTCTCAGGCATCCACAATGGCTTTTTGCCTACTTCTTCCACTTTGCATCTCTCTAGCCTAAGAAAGTTATTTTATTTAGCCTAAGAAATTTAGAGATCTGTTTACAAAAGCACTTTAGGACCATGGCAGTGTTTTGGTTACAAAGATGTGTCAATAAGCCCAGAAACGAAGACCAACATGAGCCTGACCTAAGTGAACTAACCATGTGGCAGAAAGACTCTGAACCAGGTGAAAAGTTTGGGCCACGTTACCCCAGTCTACACTTGCCTGCCTCTGCGGTTTGGTGGAATTGTCCACTAAAAACATTTAAAATAGCAAAATGGCCACTTATCGGCTGTTTTGAATAAAAAAGGAAGAAAAGACTTGCTGCTCATGGCCATCTCCCCTGATGGGATGGCCTGCTCTCAAGATGGGTGTGGTTCATAATGGAGAGTTCTTTTTTTTTTTTTTAATGTTTATTTATTTTTGAGAGACATAGTACAAGCAGGGAAGGGGCAGACGCAGAATCTGAAGCAGACTCCAGGCTCTGAGCTGTCAGCACAGAGACTGATGCAGGGCTCGCACTCATGAACCGTGAGATCATGGCCTGAGCCCAAGTCGGGCTGAGCCCCGCAGGTGCCCCAATAATGGAGAGTTCTAAACCATCACAGACTCTGACCTGCCTGTTTTGCATTCAGCTTGGATTGATTTGCTTGGATTTTTTTTTTTTTTTTTTTTTGATAGAAGTCATTGGAATCAAATGGGATCCAAACATACCATCTAATCAAGCAAGATGTGTTCTAAGTAAGTCTCATTCTCTGTCTGGGACTGGCATCTCTAAACACGCATCTCACGCTGCCTGACCACTCCTTTGTTTTAACACTTGGGTGTCATTTCTGGCTTCCACGTCGGCTTTCACATCGGAAAGGTTTTGCTCATCGATGGACTTGCTCCTTCAGAAATAGGAGAGCGTCGACCTAATTTTTGTTGTCTCAATTGCCTTATCTTATTTAGAGAGGTCAAACATTTTCATGGTTGGGCCTTCCTCACCTATACAAAATTATTTCTGATTTATCATACTTTAAAAACAAAACTCAACCAACCAGTATTCAATTGTAGACATTTTCAATGCCACTTTCTTCTTTCAAGGTGATGCAAGCATAATAACATTTGCAGAACATTTCCCCAAATGCAGGCTGACACTCGCCTGTCTTTCTTCTGATCACTCAGGTCTCAGATGATCACAAAAAGCTTTAAAACTCTACTGAGTAATATTGGGGCCCATAGGAAAATATCATGCTTGTCTGTTTTGAAGGGAAGAATGGAGTACAATTCTCACTTCTCCACAAATGTAGGTCTTTACGAAGCATACAGATTTTTTGTTATTGTTTTTTTACTTGCAGTGTGACAAGCTCTTTTGCCGGTGACATAATTGCACAGTATTTGCTAATAGATATTGCTACCCAAAACAGTCACCACAGGGAAAGCATCATGAAGATCTCTCTTTGAAAATGAGAAGAAACATAATTTTCTTTTGTAAAGAAGAAGAAGGGGGAAAAAAGATCCAACGCTTAATATCTACTCCATCAAACTTATTTAAAATTGGAGCAAGGATGGGAAAATTGAAGCGATGCTTGGAAGGAAAGTTATGTCCATAGTAGAAAAAAAAAGTAGAATTTTATCACAGATACCTGCAGAGTGCTTTCTGAGTGATCCAGAACAAAACCAATGGTGATCATACAATTAATATGTATTTTTGTTGCAAAGTTTTTGTAGGACACTGATATATACAACCTTCTTCGTTGTATCTTGATTGAATATAACTGAAAAATGGGCTACATAGTAGTTAAATTAGATGATGTGAGTAAAACTCTGAAAAATAAAACTAAAATTCTATACAGTTTAAAGTGAAAAACCCAGAGAAAAATATACCCTTACAAATGGAGTTGTGCTATCCTACAGAAAGTACACACAGAGAAAAGGTCTGTCTTCTATAATGAGCCAAAAGATGAAGACCAGTCAGAAAAGTGGGCGTAGGTGATTTGGCTCTGTGATGCTGGGCATCCCTGAAAGGCCTATGGAGGCTCTTCTAGGACGAACGATGACATAAGTCCTCTGCTGATTATAACTCAGCTGGCATGACTGCAGGGGGAGGGCAGGGGGAGGCGGTCCTTCTGTGGGGGCAGGAGACTTGGCTCTCCAGTGTGTTTGCCTGTGTTGCAGATGCAGGTGTGGGAGGAGGGCAGGGGAACTGGAAGGGCCAGACGTGAAGTAACATCCACAAGGACCAAGGCTGCTGGGGTATGCAGTGAGCCCTGGAAGATGGGGCTAATATTTTCATCTTTCAGAGGTGTTTCCTCTCCAGGAGGAAGATAGATGTCCCTGTCCCCGTAGAATCATAGGGAAGGGATTGCTTTTCCAGATGGAAACTCAATGCCTGTTACAAAGGGGCACTTGTCACACCACAGACCCCTGACGGCTGGTGATGTGCCGCTGATGCTCCATGGTCACGGCACTGGTAGAGTCCTAGTTTTCATCCTCTCAGACGAGTCGCGCTTTAACAGACCGGGAGATGGTCCAGAACTCAAACAAATGAGAACCTTGGCACAGTTCAGGATTTATAGCATCCTCCTTCCCTTTCTCTGGAGGGAGACAGTTGAATAAAGGATGATTTCAATGAACCAGCTAGGGGGGTATGGCCATGCTAATCCAGTGATCGTTATTTTTTTTTTACCCCTGCTGACCTTTCCCTTAGGGTTGGTTGAACTGGAGAAAATACTTGTTTTGGACTATGGCCTTCGGATATTTTCCTTTATTCCACTCTGCATTATCATATTCTTATTAGTGTGTTCTTTCTAAGATACTCACTGCCAAGTTTAAAGAATGTGGATATATCAGGAAGAGCATGCCATGGGGCTGAGCCAGATGGTTTTTTAAAGTATCTGTTATTCTAGAGTTTTACGACTCGGATGTAACGTACTTCCTCTAAATAAGCAAACCAGAGGAAACAAATAAAAAGGTGCTTGCCCAGACTTAACAATAGTTTCTCACAAGTAGAAATGATTCCTATTTCTGTGGGTCCCTGTCATGGCTCCCCAGATACCACCCAGTGATTTGTGGGAGTCCCAGGGAGGTGCCTTCCTTGTGTACACAATTATGTTCTCTTACTCCTCAGTGATTCTTTCATTCTCCTTTTTACTGCAAGTCTCCAGGGGCGCCTGGGTGGCGCAGTCGGTTAAGCGTCCGACTTCAGCCAGGTCACGATCTCGCGGTCCGCGAGTTCGAGCCCCGCGTCAGGCTCTGGGCTGATGGCTCAGAGCCTGGAGCCTGTTTCCGATTCTGTGTCTCCCTCTCTCTCTGCCCTTCCCCTGTTCATGCTCCGTCTCTCTCTGTCCCAAAAAAATAAATAAACGTTGAAAAAAAAAAAAAATTACTGGAAGTCTCCAAATCTGAACTGTCTCTCTGTGGGGCAGTAGATGCTGATAAGCCTGTTGATAGCAGTTACCGCTATGATCTCCCCCTGTGCCTGGCCACCCTCGAGGTGGCTACTGTCTCCATCCTGATGAGTTGGCTACCACAGACTTGTGGGCACTCTCAGTGCATCAGAATTCTCAATAGATTCTCTGAAACCTCTCATTCATTCACCAAAGTCATAGAGTGTTCAAAACAGAGTGTGTGCCTTTAATATTTCGCTGTCTTTGGGATCTCTCAGGATGTATTTCCTAGAGCATGAGCTGCTCGAGATGGTAATGGGTCTCATATACAAAGAATTTCATAGGCAAATGGATTTGGGAAATACTGCTGTGCACAGAAGTAAACAGAGGTCTCCACGGTAGACCTTCATGTGGGTCTTCATAATGTGAACATCAAGAAAATAAAAAGTAATTTCCCACATTTTCCATAGCTGATTATGGAATTTTTCGTTTGCTTGTTTGTTTATAAAGCTTCTGATAGGATTAATTTTCCAAAAAACGAAATCTGGGGACAAATTTATTGGGTGTTAATGAAAATAACTCTAGGGTTAAATATTGAGGAAGTTGTTTTTTTAAGTATACAAATGCAACTCATACAAGTCTCGCTCTCTTTTTTTTTTATACCAACAAACAAAAACAAACTTTATAAATAATTATAAAAATTATATTCAGGGAAATAGATTAGCATTTTGCAATGTTTAGAAGCTTAGCAGGCTGCCAAGATAACAGTAGAGTTATTGTATTATAAGAAATTTTAAACTGTAAAATACTTTTGAACAGAGGTCTTTAAAAAGTTGTATGTAGATTTTTTTGTAATGAAAATCCTACCCAGATCGTCTTACATATAGATAATCTTCTGACGACTTGACCCACTCCCTTTCTCCTCTCCTCCAAATCTCAGAATGACTCTTCCAGGGTCTGGAAAGCCAGCACGAAGTCATGGGTCTGTCCTTCACCAGCTGGATCACCATGAGCAACCTGACCTCTCTGAGCCCGGGTTTCTTTATATATAGAACAGAAATGCCAATAGCTAACATATTTTAGACAAATGAGATGAGTAATTTAACAGACCTGGCATGATGCCTGACTCACAGTAATTGTTGTGCATACACGTAATTGTTGTGCACATCAGAGACAGAGAAAGCCTGGACGGGGCGTTACAGTTAGAGACGATCTGCTCAAAGATTTGAGCTCAGGATATACACATACATATTCTTCCAATTGCCCTGAGCCTGCTGGCTTGGAAAACAACTCAAAACGTCATCAGCTCTCTGCTCCCTACATTACCATTCCCAAACTGCGAGGCCAGATGGAAATGGGGTTACAGTTTGAAGCTGTGGGTTCATCGGCCTTGCCCAGGGCTGTGCTCCCCTCCTGGAGCCATCCATCTAGAAGGAAGGTTCCACCTGCCGGCGGGCGTGAGGGAGGGAGCATTTGCTAAAGTAGCAGGCGCATCCTGGGTTCAGTTCAACGCCTCATTACCTACTTTCCTCACATCATTGTACTTCCTTCTCATAACAAGCATGACACTCAGCAGTATCCTTTCATCTTTGCTGTCTGCTCCTACCCGGCAGCTCAGTGCCAGCAGGTCCTGCTCCTGTCTTGGTGGCAGTATCGTCCCCAACAAGGAAAGTAATGCCTAACACCCAGGGGGCTCCGTCAGTATTTGTGGCACTGAGCACCACTGCATCTGCATCAGGGTATGCAGCCCCCCAAGAATCCAAATAGCCACATACTCAGAAATAAAACCAGAACGAAAACCAACTTAGGCCTCTTGGGCAGAAACTGCCAGGACAAGTTTTGACCCAAAAATAGAGGAAAAAATGATGTATATTTACGATTTGTGTTTAGGAGAAGCCCCTGCAAAACAGGACAGAACAACACAAGATTGTTTGGCTGGAAATGGGTTCTCTGCGCAGAACCACAAGAGAAGGGAGGGAAGTCACGGAAGGCAGCTAAGCCCAGAAACGGCAAACGCAAGGTGTCCGGCTGTGGACAACAGACCCGGAAGGGGCAGAGGACAAGTTAACCGTGCCTTGTGCCAAGAAAGATCCAGGCGTCAGCTTCCTGAGCTCCACAGCTTTTAGGAGGGGCAGGCAGCAAACGGTTGTAGGTGCACAGTGCTGAGCCAGGCAGGGCTGCGGCAGTGGGGAGGGGAGCCCTTCCAGTGGCTGGCCTGGCCCGTCCCTGTCCCTTGTGGGGCACGCGGCGGGAGCTGAGGCCGACGTCTGGCATCTGCTATCTTTTCATCCTTTTCAAAAAGATGGTCAAGGGCACCTGGGTGGCTCAATCCATTGAGCATCCAACTTTGGCTCAGGTCATGATCTCACGGTTCATGAGTTCAAGCCCACCTCGGACTCTGTGCTGACAGTGCAGAGCCTGCTTGGGATTCTCTCTATCTCTCTCTCTCTCTCTCTCTCTCTCTCTCTCTCTCTCTCTCTCCCTCTGCCCCTCCCCTGCTCACGTTCTCTCTCTTTATCAAAAAAAACAAAGACAAAAAAACAAATAACTTTGAGAAAAATAAAGTTAAAAAAAATAAAAAGATGATTGGAATGTATACATTTAGTACTCTTCTATCTGGAAAAATCTCTTACGGAGAACAGTTCTTACCCATGATTCCGGAAAATCAAGACTTTTTTTGTCATCTCTTTCTTTACTGTTTCGTAGCAAACCCGTCATTAATTTGCACTCTCCCAACAAGTTCCTGTTTTCCTGGGATGCTCATTTAAAAAGATTCCTTAATCTATGCTGTGGTCCGCCAAAGTGTAAAGGGTTTCTGTGATTATTTTAGGCTTTCATTTAGAAAATAAATAAATGGAACTCATATTTTCTTCTTTCTAGCTCACTTCAGGTGCAGTTTTATTTGTTTGATATATGGAAACAAATTATAAAGTGACTAGTGCATTTTTTTTTCCTAAGAAGGTCATAGAGTTGTTCCCGATGAGAACTGTGTCAACATTCAGAATACTCTTTAGAAACATGAGCAGTAATTTCGTCCAGACCCACAAGAACTGTAACCCCAGAGCGCACACTATTCCGGGTCTTAAAACTGTTAACAAGAAGACAGAAGGAAGGTCTGCTTCTTTTTTGCCAATACTACCCTCTAGTGGAAAATGGGCAAGAGAAAAGAGGTTGTCTTTGAAGAGTGGAACTTGTCCTTAATTTGCTGCATAACAGAGTATTTGCACAGAAGCAGATTTATGTACATTCTGCGTCAGACATCCCTGGAGCATAAATATAATGAACTATTGATTAGGCTTGTTGGCATTGCATTTCAATAAATTTTCTCATCTGAAATAGTGCATTGTGCAAGAACGTCTTAGCTACAATAGAAGATTGTAACCCCAAAATGTGTACAGTGTGCTATAAAAAGAAATGCTGCTATAGTAGCCGTATTGATTTCTTGCTCACCCTGTCAAAGGCCAGCAAACTGAAGTAGGAGAGGAGCCCGTCTTTTAAAGGCCTTCAGTTTATTTACCGCCTTAGGTTTGTGCCTAATCAGTTTGAGGCCAGATTATAAAAAAATATCCACTCCGCCTTCAGAGGTGAATCTAGTGAATACTTTTCCAGAAAAAAAGGAAAGGGGGGGGGGGGTCACCGTACTCAGTGCTGTCAGCAGCTATATGACATAACTGGAAAGCCATATCCCTCTTTTTTCCCCCTGAAGAATCAAATTATCCAAAAGCATCTTGTACCATTAAGGTTTGAAGTGTCCTTTGAGATGAAAAAAAAGAAGACAATTTATAGGAACATATTGAATTCATGTCACTCAGTAAATGTGACTCCCAGTGGGTTTGGGAACTCATGGAAAAAAATACTGGTGTTGGGCTCCTTCTGACCTCCAGGAGTTACAACTAAGGGTTGCAGAAGGATTCATTTCCACCCCGTTAGTTCAAGATGCACTCGTTAAATTAATTGGAACTCTTGAAGAGAGAAGGGGAAAGTGTTCATGCAAATGTTTTACATATTTACCCCCCCCTTCCTAGAAACTCAAGATCAATACCCACACCACCCTCATTACCAAGACTGAGTGCTCTCAGACTTATGTTCTTGTTCAGATTCTAAAGGTCATAATTTATAAAGGAAGCCTCTTGTTGTTGTTGTCCATTGTTGACAGTTATGGATACTATCTATGAAGCAGAGGAAATGATATTTTTACTTTTGCTTGCTGTTGAAAATGTCTTATCCCTTATTAAAGTCTGCACGTTTTTCATATGTACAACTCAGAAGTCAACTCTACTGTGAACAGAAAAACAAGGCTCCATTTGATTGTAAAAGATAATTATCCCGACCTCTTTGCAAAGAGAGGTGTTTATAATCAGTTAATTAGTGAGTTTCCAATTTACATTGTGCAGGGAAATTGTTGTATCAAAGCAGATACAAAGACTATGTATGACAGTTTTCTTCCTTTTTTTTTAACAGCAAGTGAGAAGAAGATGACTTGGGGAGCAAGATAATTAACACATTGAGCTTTAGGTTCAACTGTGTCTCACCCAAAGTACCCAGAACAACGCAGGGTGTAATTATTCTAAAATAAGTAAATTTAGGAAATACAAATCATCCATCTTAATAAGCATTATTTTTGAAGAAAAAATGATATGCAGTCCTCCATAAAAGATAACATGGTGAGGAAACAAAAGGGTCAGCTCTCAAGGGACCACACTTAGTAATCTGGCTGTGCGAAATAAGTAGATTAATTTAGGCAAAGTCACTACCTAGCCACAGAATCAGTCTTTACCTGTCCAATGGCAGTTCGGTAACGCGAAGTCAGGGCCATTAGTTTTGTGCATCACCACAGTATCCCCAAGTGCCTAGCCTTGAGTCGTAAAAGTGGAGGAACTTGATAAATTTTGTTTAATGAGTGACCCTGCATGAATAAGAATGTACTCATATCACCGAATTGTAGACAGAAAAAGGACAGCTAGAAATTAGTTTGAAAAAACCTTCAGGAAATTACCATTGTATTCTGTCTATAGGAACATCTAATTCTATGTGCCGTTCTTATAGGGTACTACAGGGAAAACATTCCTTAATCCTCTTACTTCAGTAAAAATGGAAGACCACATCCAAGGCAATCTCACAGTTTGTATTTCAGAGATGTGCTCATCATATCATTTTGCTAAGTATATAAGGAATTTTCAGTTGCAATAGACACATTAAAGACTTGTGTTTTTTTAAAGGAGCAACCACAAAACCAACAAAAATGTCACCTGTTCCAGAGAGTGGCACTTTGTATCAAATTTGCCAGTCCTTGTTTTCAAAGTTCAAAATCACCTCATACCACTGGAAGTATCTTTGGCTAACATTTCGAGCATTACCCCCATCTCCAGAAGGCAGAATTTCAGACTGCTTGCCCGAGTCGAATGGCCTTCAGCTGATACCCCCGCCCATTAATATTGTACAGGAGCTCTGCCAGGTTCCTTTGGGGCACAGTTGTGCGGGAACAGTAATGGAATTGAGAAGGTGGAAGGTTGACAGTGGCTAATGGATTGCGTGATAGGAAGAGACGGGGCCAGTCTAGTAACTGTGTCCCTAACCTGGTTTCAGGGGAGGCTCTAAACCCTTCATTGTGTTTTACAGGATATGAATGATTATCCTCCAGTATTTAGTAAACGAATCTACAAAGGGATGGTGGCTCCGGATGCTGTCAAGGGCACACCTATCACCACGGTTTATGCTGAAGACGCAGACCCTCCTGTAAGTAGAAGACGTTAATTAATACTCTGAGCTGTAGTGAAGAAAACCTTGCACGCTCACAAATGACGCAGGTTCTGGGACAGCATAAAAGTTGAGCTCCACCCTGTTCTCAGGCATTTTGCGTGCTCTCGCCTGTTGCACCCACAGGTACACACCATATTGCAAATGATTATTGTGGAACACAGACAGTTGCGCATATGCTTTTTGTTTTTCTGGAGTTCAAAATTTATGATTCACCAGTTTAGCACTAGTGATAAATATATGTGGAAAGAATTCTCTGGGTTTGGAATCAGCATCATTAGGGTTCTGTATTTACAACAGTGGAAGCTAAGTTCAGTTGGGTTCGATCCCAATGTATTTTCCATGTTATTCATATATGACTGTGCTGGTAACAAACTCTAGATCAACAGGTGACACAATACTTATATTGACTGTGTTAATTTGAGTAAAATTGAAATATTAATATTTCTTTTAGAACATATCTAATACCTTCTTTTTTATCTAGAATTTTACCTCTTTTGAGATATCCCAAATTGCCTTCCGAAATAGAGGGTTTTCAATGAAAACCTTATTATAGCAGAAGTGAGGTACATGTTCCTTGATGTTATCATTTTACTGTCTTAAAAGTAGCATATAGAAATAATAGTACCTACATAAAAGTGCTTTCTATAAATAGTTTGAGTGCTCTATAAAAATTAATTACTTATTCTCATAATAGCCACATGATGAAGACTTTAAATCCTTTACTTTGAGTGAGCTACCACTATTAGTCAGTGGCTGATATATTCTAGAAAAATAATAGAAATATCTAATAAGCCATTATAGAAAAGTAAGAAAATAGAAGAAGACCAGAATTATATAAGTGATTTAGAAGTTCTGCTTTATATTGCTTATATAAATACTATTTGTATAATGGTATTTATTTAAGAAAAAGTGAATGGCAGTCATAACATTTTTCAGCTTCAACTGTGACAGGCCATATAAAGTCTTTTGTGACTATAAGGTCTTGAAAAATAATAATGTTAACATGAAAGCAATGACCTTTCACTCAGAAGCTCCTTTTCTTGAGTGTGTTAAAATGTCTTTGAAACTGATTTACTGCATTTTGGGAAATATGGTAGGCCAAATTTCATAGATGTGAGCACACACAGTACAGATGCTGAATGTGACATCGGTTCTTTTTCTGCTTTTTACGTAAACTTTCAGAGGCAGAAAATACTTAGAAATTAGGAATACACGTTCAATTCTTTTCAAGACTTGTGTTTAGAACATCAAGCCTAGACTGATTATTGTGCTAACCAGTTTTTGCTCTCCTGACCTGACAGTCGTACAGGAAGAACATAACTGCATATAGAAATTATAACATGCTGTACTAAATGAGTATAAAAAGCACAGCATCTTAAAATGCTCATATTTCTAAGAAATTCATATTGGCACAGAATTTAAGGCAGTGTTATGATTAATGGAATTAAGATGAAGACTAATGTAGCTGTGCTCATCACCTCAGTGGGACAGACCTCACCATCTTCGCATGGACGGCAAAATCCTCATTTCACCATTGGGACCTGCCGCCGTGGTCCCTGGTTTGACATTCAGGTCACCCCACTGATGTCACAGGAGTTGTCTTGGTCTGTTATCTGTTCTATAAATGAATGCAGTCACTTATCTAAGCTATCCAGAGAGAAGGCCCTGTTTTTTGCACCCAGAAGCTCTTTCATGGAAACACAGCAGGCTCAGGTTCCATACTTCTTCTAAGAAGGTCTTAGATTTGCAGCCCCAGTGGTACCTCTTAACATTTTATACCTAACGCTGGCTTGTCAGTGGGTGAGAGGCAGATGCCAGTCATTCAGTTGAGATACTGAGCATATTTATTTCAGTTAGTGAATATGTATTTTATTAGACTCAGACTTTTTTATTAAGGTCTTTATTTTAATTTCAGTATAGTTAACATCTGGAATTATGTTAGTTTCAGGTGTAAAACATAGTGATTCTACACTTCCGTACATTATTCAGGTCTCATCACAACAAGTACCCTCCTTAACCCCCATCCCCTGTTACCCCCATCCCCCCAACGTCCTCTCTGGTGACCATCAGTGTGTTCTCTAGAGTTAAAAATCTGTTTTGGGTTTCTCTCTCTCTTTCTCTCTCTCCTGTATTTTTCCTTTGTTCATTTGTTTTGTTTCTTAAGTTTCACATATGAGTAAAATCATATGGTACTTGTCTTTTTCTGATTTATTTTGCTTAGCTGAATACTCTCTAGTTCCAACCATGTCATGGCAAATGGCAAGATGTCATTCTTTTTTTTTTTAATTTTTTTTAATGTTTATTTATTTTTGAGACAGAGAGAGACAGAGCATGAACGGGGGAGGGTCAGAGAGAGGGAGACACAGAATCTGAAACAGGCTCCAGGCTCCGAGCTGTCGGCACAGAGCCTGACACGGGGCTCGAACTCACAGACCGCGAGATCATGACCTGAGCCGAAGTCAGCCACTTAACCTACTGAGCCACCCAGGAGCCCTGATGTCATTCTTTTTTATGGCTGAGTAATATTCCATTGTGTCTAAACACACAGACACACACACACACATACTACATCTTCTTTACCCATTCATCTATTGATAGACACTTGTGATGTTTCCATAATTGGGCTATTATAAATAATGCTGCAATAAACATAGAGTTACATGTATCCCTTTGAATTAATGTTTTTGTATTTGGGGGGTAAGTACCCAATAGTGTGATTACTGGATGATATGGTAGTTCTATTTTTAACCTTTTAGGAATCTCCATACTGTTTTCCTCGGTGGCTGCACCAGTTTGCAGTCCCACCAACAGTGCACAACGGTTCCTTTTTCTCCACATCCTCGTCAGCACCTGTCGTTTCTTGTGTTGTTGATTTTAGCCATTCTGACAGGTTATCAGACTCCGTGCTGATCCTTGACCCACCAGCCATCTTTGGCCTACCCAGCATTCATCACTGAGTTTGCCCATCATTGCTGCAAACGACCATGCCGTTGGGCTGCACCAGCACCAACCAGAAATAAAGGCTCAATTCTGTGAAAAATCTCAGAAGATAAATATTATATTGCGCAATTTTCAAAAATAGTATCATTGATTTTTCTTTTTATTATTTTACGTTGGTGCCATAAGTACAGAATAAATATTTTTTGGATGAGCTTGTTAAGCAATTTCCACTTGGTTGCTATCATAAACATTTACTGATTAGAAGATACCATTCAGGGCTCCATGTATAAGTATCTATGGAGACACGTGTGGATATATAATGGTCTCCTTTCCAAACTAGGAGCTGAAGTCTTTGGGGACGGGAATCAAACCTTAATTCCAGTTTGCATTCCTGTGTGCAACTCAATGCTTGAAACTTAGTGGTCTGTTAGGAAACGTTTGTTAAATAATTGAATAAATGAAAAAATTCACAGTTATTTCTGTGTTCTTCAGAACTGACAATGTGTGACGAGTATTCGGGAAATGAGTTATTTGTGATCTTGGGGACCCGTGTGCATATCCGCAAGCCCCAGTCTGGCCGTCTGAGGGCTGTGAGGTTAAGGCGGGTGCCGTGTGCAATGCCAGGCACCACTTATATACTGGGCATTGCTACAACTCAGAAGTAATCATTTTCACCTCGAGAGGCTGGCCACCTCTTCTTCAAGCCACCGTATGTCTTCTGAATGAAGTGAGAACCACCCGTTTTCACCTAGAAAATAGCAACAACAAAATCCTTTGAGGTATCAGATGGAGAAACTGGGTAAGGTCTTAGAGGCAGAGAGAGCATTGCTGCTGAATATCATTTAAGAATTATAAAATGCATATTGTGCAGAAGTAGAGTGCTCTAGAGGGAAGGTTGCTTTTTGTTTTTTGTTTTTTCCCACTGAATTAAAGCTGTTAGGGCTTTATTTTCTGCCTTGTTTTTGTGACAGCTTTGGCATTATGTAGTTCACCAGAGAGATGAGTAGGGAATGACTGATCATTTTGGATATTAAAAATTGCTAACCTTTTCTTTGTGCTCACCAGAGACTTCTCACTCCAGACTTTGACAAAACAAAACTGCAAGTGTAATTTCCATTTGCATATTTTATTCTTTCCGAAGCTGCAAGCCAGACCCTGGGACACAGGGGTTCTCTTTGCAGGCAGGGCGAGTGCCTGACGGAGTAATGTCCCTTGCGAGCATGTGGACGCAGAAAAGTTGGCATAAATAAATGAAGTTTGCATTATTACTATTTCCAAGAAAGCGCGAGGAGCCCACAGAGGATTTTTTTTCCTCATTGTGATAGTACTCTTTCCACTTCATGCATTTCAGGAATTTATTAGATTCCTTTTTAAAGTAAAGTAGTGATTGGGAACGTGTTCAATATTAGCAACTGTGACCAACTTTCTTATTTGCTTATACTGGTGTGAGAATTACTGAGATGTCAAAGACTTCTTTTTCCGAATTTGGATATTCACTTGGGAAATAAATATGCTCCATAAGAGAAATCTTGAAAGTTCTCAATAGTAATTGGCTTTAAAAATCAGTTGAGTGTTCTCACTATGTTTTTTTGGTCAGAAATAATTTTGGTGCGCCTGGGTGGCTCAGTCAGTTAAGCATCCGACTTCAGCTCAGGTCATGAACTTATGGTTTGTGAGTTCGAGCCTCATGTCGACCTCTGTGCTGACATTGCAGAGCCTGCTTGGGAGTCTCTCTCTCCCTCTCTCTCACTGCCCCCATTCCCGGTGCTCGTTTGCTCTCCCTCTCTCTCAAAATACATAAATAAGCTTTAAAAAAAAGAAAGAATTTTTTAAAGGGCCAATAATTGCAAGTGTAGGGTACTTTTTCCCCTCTGCTGAGATTTTGAGAGGTTTCCTGGCCATTCAGAGTTCAGACACCCTGCCTGGGGAACTATTTTTAAAGTGTTTTCACAGGTGGCTTTAACATCCTTCCCAATCATTCAAGTGTCGTTGGTCTCTAGAGAGTAAAAAAAGATGGCCGGGTTTTCTTTTCTGCGATGCATACTTTGTGTTTTATCGAATTGACAAGATGTCACCAAATAATGCCAAGTAATGGTGGTTATCTTCTCAAAATGTTTACCCCTTGGGTCTCACAGTAGAACCAAAGTAACACTTACCTCTATCCATGATTGCCCTGGGAAAAAGTTAAAACCATTCAAGGCTAGGAGTTTGAGATTATATTTTTGCCTCCGTATAACATGGTGTTCAGTATTATTTTCCATTGATGTCTCTACAGATCTGGTTTTCCTCACTCACCACATCCTGGCTTGTGTTGTTATGTTATACTGACTTAGATTATTGCCAGCATTTTAAATTACCAAAGACTCTGTCAAAGCTCAGTGCCTACCAACCACATTGGCTGACCCTGGAGCATGTGGGGGAGTGCACACAGCTCACTGGTTTTTTCCCTTCACATCAAAGCTGTCAGGGAATAGTTATCAAAAGCTGTTTTTGCAAAGCATGTCAGCTTGTGAAAATTGAGATGATGTAGCCTCAACCTGTGTCTCTCTGGTCTCGAATACTTAATTAGAAAGAAAACACACAGAGAGACAGTTGGGACTTGATCTCTAAAATGACAATGAGCTATAATTAGATTTGAGAGTGTAAATGAGTACAAAAGGGAAGGTTTTATGAGAAAGTTTATACATGATTAATGTCTGGAAAAGGCTTATCTAATGTTTTAAGAATCTGTGTCATTTTCTTTCTGTGGCTTATTGATTCCTTTCAAGAACAATTACGTTGTTAGCATTACTTGAGATCAATATTAGATTTAACTGTTTCAGATGTAAATATTGCTCTTCTAATTAAAACCTGCCATCTTTCTAGGACTAAAGGGGCATTTTTCTTTTGTTGTAAATGGCAGCATCTGTGAAGCTTAGGGGGTGTTTTGGCCTTTAAATATGTGTCGCTCAGTGATACAGCCGTGATTTACACCATTTTTCTTTTATGAGAATAAACCTCATGCGGTTAGGATCCCAGTACGCATCAGCAAGCGGTTTCCAAGGGAATTGACTGAAATATAGCAAGGCTTCTACGGCGTTCCTATAGGCCTCTGTCGTGGCTTAAATGATGTGTTTTATTGTAAAGTTCTGGCCAGAGGAAATGGGAAGAGATCGTCTGGAAGAGTATCTTGGCTTCACATGATCTGGGTTTGTGATGTCGACACCCTCAGAGCTAAGCCACACACTGGCATGGAGTCTCTACAGGTATCTCTTTGAGTTCCTGATTTCAATTCTTCTGGGTGTACACCTATAAATAGGATTGCAGGGTCATAAGGTAGTTCTCTTTTCAATTTTTTGAGGGACCGCCATACTGTTTTCCATAGTGGCTGCACTGGTTTACAATCCTACCAATAACGTACGAGGGTTCACATTAGCTCTCTCATGACATTCGTTCTCTATTGGATTGTTTTGATAATAGCCTTCCTAACATGTGTGAGGTGATGTCTCATTGTGGTTTTGATTGGCATTTCCATAACGATGAGTGATGGTGAGCATCTTTCCATGTGTCTGTGAGCCATCCGTATGTCTTCTTTGGAGAAATCTTTATCCACGTTCTTTGCCCATTTTTTTTAACCAGATTATTTATTTGGTTGTCATTGTTGTTCTAGAGACCTGCCGTACAACATTGAACTTATAGTCATCACTACTGTATAGTACACTTAAAAATATTTTTAAAAAGTAGATCTCATATTAAGTGTTCTTACCACAATATAAGTAAGTAAGTAAATAAATAAATAAGTAAATAACTAAATAAATAAATAAAGTACTGGGACGCCTGGGTGGCTCAGTCCTTTAAGCATCCAAATCTTGATTTTGGCTCAGGTCATGATTTCACAGTTCATGAAATCAAGCCCCACGTTGGGCTCTGCTCTGACCATGAAGCTTCCTTGGGATCCTTTCTCTTTCCCCCTCTCTCCGTCCCTCCTCCACTTGCTCTCTTTCAAAATAAATAAATAGCATTAAAAAAAACAGTACTTATGTGGTACCTGAGTGGCTCAGTTCATTAATTGTCTGACTCTTGCATTCAGTTCAGGTCATGATCTCACTATTTGTGAGACTATTTGTGTGACTCAGAGCCCCGAGTCAGGGTCTTTGCTGACAGCATGGAGCCTGCTGGGGGCGGGGGGTGGGGGGTGGGGGTGACCTCTGTCTGCCCCTCCCCCACTCATGTGCACACTCTCTCTCTCTCAAAATAAATAAACAAATTTTTAAAAAGAATAACAAAATAGTACTTACTCTGTTGGATTGGTATGAGGATTATATGATAGCATTTGTGGGGAACAATTGGTGCCATACAGTGAATATTCAGCAAATATTATCTGCCATTGTTGTTGTCTTTCTCTGGTCTTTTTCAGGCTTTGCATCTCTGATACTTGCCTTCTGTATTTACTGTTTATATTCTGCTACCTTCTCTCTTTTCTTTTCACCTGCACTCCAGGAAAGCCTGTAAAGGTCACAGGTCGGGTCAACCGAGCATGGGTCGGGGGATGCGTAAGGTACGGGGCAGCGGAGAAGGAGCGGGCCTCTGTGACAACTTCACAGCCTGATCTCTTCTGGGGGTCTTTTGCAGTGCATGTGCCTGAGGGGAGCCCTCTGAACTCAGGGTTCTGTTTGAGCCGGCCAGTGCTCCGGGCGCATGCGATGGCGTGTCTGGCTTTAAACCTGGCTCTCCCAGCATGATAATGGAGGACCCTCACCCCCGTTCTCTCCCCTGCTCCAAGCAGACTTGCCGCAGAGTCAGAGAATCCCAAAGCATTCAGGGGAGTCTCAGGATCAAGAATTTCAGCCACACGGGGGACTAGCACTTCAGAGAGATTCCCATACAGCCATGGTCATTATTAAGTGTGATGTATCTTCAGAACTTCTAGCACAGCAGGATTTTATGAGCACACAGCACCGAGAATGAAATGTGAGAACATAATACTCCGTGAAAGTAGTAAGAAAAAGAAAATAATGCCATTATATAAAGGCTTTTTTTAAAAAAAAAAAGTAAAACTGCACACAGTATGCAACAATTAGGTCTTCCCCCAAAAATGCTGCAGAGTAAACAGTACCAAATTGTTACTAATTCATTATATCAAAGATTTATATTCTTACTCGTAGATCTCCAAGGCAGCTAGGGGTTGGCCGACCTTGCTCTCCGGCTGAAGGTTGGCCTCAAATCTGTCCCACGTGAGTCTTCTTTCAGGGATCTTTGCCGAAGCTAGCCTGCCCTGTTCCCAGTGACGATGAAACCACAAGGGAATTTGCCCAACTGACATGGCCACAGGTCAGGCCACTGGCCGTGTGTCTGTCTTGGGTCCATTGACCAAAGCAAGTCCCACAGCCCAACCCAGAATCAATGGGCCTGGAAGTGGAGGAAAAAGGAGTGGATATTTACTGAACAATAGTACGATGTACCACAACTGTTCAGTTAAGGTTCTCTTTAAATTCATTGAGATGGTTGAGGAAGATTGTAGGAGTAAGGTATGAGGATAAAAGATGTAAAGAAATGCTAAGTGGAGGCACCTGGGTGGCTTAGTCGGTTGAGCATCTGACTCTTTGTTTGGGCTCCCCAGTCACGATCCCACAGGTTCTTAAGATCGAGCCCCGTGTCAGGCTCTGTGCTGACCGAGCAGAGCCTGCTTGGGATTCTTTCTCTCTTTTTCTCAAAATAAATAAATAAATATTAAAAAAATAAATAAATGAGAAGCAAATATGCCTATTGATCCACTGACGGCAATGTTTCATAAACTGTGGATTATATTTAACTTAAATCTCTGTCCTTATGTTCCAAACAAAATAGAAATTCTTTAATATTTATTACACGTGTGTCTCCGTTGTTAATTAAGAGTACTGCATTAGGTATTAAAGATTAAAACGGTCATGTTTCCTAGCCTAAGAATTTCAAATTCAGAGTTAGAAATCAAATAAATAGAAATGACAGACCATAAATCTCTGAAAAGTAAATCTTTATAGTGCTATGAAATTAGACAGAAGGGAGCCTGATTTTGTATGGAAAGTCAAGGAAGTTTCTGGAAAAAGTGGCTGAAAGTTGAAGTCTGGAAGAGAAAGAGGCATTTCCACTGGAAGGTGACATGACAGAATTAGGCCCTAAAGTCAGAGGAAGAAAAATAATGATCAAAAACCAAAAGAAAATACTTTTGTCAGGAGTCTGGAGCAGTAAACCCAAGTCAGACTCTGTGGGTTCGGCTAGACCATGAAGAGAGTGCCAAGATTTCTTGTCTCATCCTAAGAAAAGTAGGAATTTCAAACAGAGGGGACAGGATCACTAGTTATTAGCTCCCGTTCAGATTCGTCCCTACTTTTAAGTTCCTTTGTTTTCATGAGTTGGCTTCTGTGAGGAAAGCTGAATGTGCGATGTTACTTTTATAAATTTTAAAATGTATCTGAGTGAAAACATTTGACAAGGAATGTGTTATTTATTGGATGTCTGTAGGGGATTGAGACATGCTTACCTTTGAAAAACATGTTTTCCCAAAGATACAGAGGTAAATAACTACTGCTCAGTGTCTTCAGTAGTTATGTTAATGCCGCATCCGTAGAAACTGAACTGTGTGCACTACCCGACCTCTATCAGGTCATGACATCCGGCACAAGGAAGTTGGCTTTGCAAGTGTGGACTCACTATGTCGTCAACACAACACGTTGCAGTCACTACAGGTGTGAAAGGGAGGGGAGGGGAGAGGGAGGGAAAAACCGCACTTGGAGAGTTTCCCAGGGTCTTTCAAGGATACCTTAGCGTTCGGTCAGATCCAGTAAAAAAACCATTATGATTGCCAAACATGACCCAAACCCCTTTACAGTAGTCCCTAATGCCAAATGATACTTGGGAGGTTTTGAGAATTATACCATTACAAAATACATCATATTAGTTGCTTTCAAAGACATGGGGAAAAAGAAGTTTGGAAACCACATCAGGGGGAAGAATCTGGGTATACTTGAAAACAAATTACTTCATGTTTGTGTGTAATGGTAATAACAGGTTTAGTATTCCCTGATTTAATGTGATTCCCATTATTACGAAGAAAATTATGTGGGTCTGAATAAGTAATTTCTTGATAATTATGTATATAAGAAAAATTACTGAATCAAGATATCCCCTGGTATTAAGAACTTAATTATTTTGGCCCATTATAGTCTCGTTGAAATTCCCTATGTTTGCAAGTTTGGAACATCTTTCATACAGACCTGCAGTTACCTTCTGTAGTAATTAATTATATTTTTATCATCATTAAGTGAAAACATATTGTGTTTAATGCTCACTATAAGAATGTAAGTCATAAGTAAAAATGAACTGAGCAATAAAGAAGGTAATTGAAATCTCAGGGTTCTATTTTCTTGAGATAAATTTACATTTACTCTGCCACATTAATTAGACCCACTCTGTCATATATAAATGTTTTTTGATGTAAAAAAATCTAATGTCAACACCATCATGACAGGATTTTTTTTTGGTGGGGGGGCTGTCATGTTCCCATCATCTAGGGAAAAAATGCCCGGTTCAGGTTGTCACTGTGTCACCATATTGCTCTGTATGTGCTGAATAAATGGCTATGCCAGTACTAGCTCATACTAATATTTGCTGAGCCTTTCACAGTCAAATTTAGTAGATAAAAGGACATCACAAAGCGGAAATGCCTTTCACATTTTGGAATCCCCACTCTATTTAAATAAGTCACATACTACCTCAAATCATATTTGGAAAGGAGCCTAGTACATGAACAAACAAATCAATTAATTCATTTGTTAATAGATGTCATTAAGTCATGTCCTTCCTGAGGGCAATTAGGGTTGGCACACAGCCCGAGTCCTTCAAAGCTATTGACAAATGTCACTAGGGGTTGGCATCTGTGTTTAACCAGGAAAAATGATACCGTACTGCCCTTACTTGACTTCTTTCAACCTCATTTCCATGTAAGAATAACAAGACCATTTCGCTGGCTTGGTGTTTGGGTTTAATGAAGAATGAAAGCGCTTAGCCAATGTCAGGCACAGAGATGTTAGTTGATGTTTCATTCTCCTCGTCCTTGCATTCAGGCAGATGGGAAAGATGGCGAACTTCACCTCTGGTTTGGTACAGTGCTGACATAGTCATCATTTGTACACCTGAGGATGTCAGTGCCTGGACTTGTAAAGTAATTCTGCTGTCATCTGTGTCATTGGCCAATTTGAGAGGAAAATTTTCACGAAAACACGTGCTAACTGGGTCTCTACACCCCCCCACCCAAATAAATATGTACATACTTCAAGAAAGTTTTTTTTTAACCGAAAATTAGCAAGGTCTTTTGTTTAAATTGATATCTTTAATTTATGTCACTTCATAATGATACCTGTCTACTTTTATCCCCTTGAGTGGAAGATAAAGTATCCACAATCTTGACACACACCTTACGTTTTAGCTTGTCACTTTCGTACCCAAACGATGCACCAGATCAGACTTGACCAGTAACACAGTCGCTACGATCTGTGTAGCAGGGGACGTGTTCAAGGCACATCTTGATGTGTAAATGCCTGCGCAGTGAGGTGGAAAGTCCAGTTGACTATAATCCTGAAACTGTGTCATCTGGTTCTAGCACGTTCATGTGCTAGTGCCCATGCTTCTTTAGAGCTTTTATCAGAAATGTCAGTAGGCGGTTGTGTTTATCTATGGACCTTTTGTCCCCCTTGTCCCAGTTATGAGCCCCGTAAGTACAGGAATACAGGAGCACATCTGTCTTTCTCATCATTGCCTGTCATCTTGAGAGATGAACATTAGCTATAGATGGGAATCTATGGACAGATATTAGTGGGTTTTAAATTCAAAACATGCCAACAACTTAGCAACTTTCTTTTATTTTTAAACACTTTTATTTTATTTAAGTTTATTTATTTATTTTAAGAGAGAGAGTGAGCAGGAAAGGGACAGAGAGAGAGGGAGAGAGAGAATCCCAAGCAGGCTCTGTGCTGTCAATGCAGAGCCCAACATGGGGCTTGATCCTGTGAACCATGAGATCATGACCTGAGCCGAAACCAAGAGTTGGATGCATAACCCACTGAGCCACCCAGTGCCCCAACTTAGCTATTTTCTGAGATAAGCCAATTCTTGGAGGTCTTCCACACCATACACAAAATGACCTATATAACTATGATTCTCACAATTACCAAAAATATTACTCAGAAGTCTCAATCCTTTTCAACAACTGGTTAACTCACAACATAACTCAGATTTGGCACATTGTGTAATGTAGTTGGTGTGAGAAAACATCATCTGTATCTTGATAATATAAGCCGTCTCAGGGTCCCTTTATTAGAAAACTCAAGAGGATTGTGTCATTACTTTAAAGGATAAGCTTAACAGCAGAAGGTATTGACTCTAATTACAGGGGTAACAGAAAGTACGGACAGGAGCTGTGAAGTAGGGAAGAGATACTGCTTTATATTCAGCCAGTCCAGAAAAGAAGAAGAAGAAGAAGAAGAAGAAGAAGAAGAAGAAGAAGAAGAAGAAGAAGAAAGAACTTTCATGACAATAGTTCTGTTTCTCTAGTACTGTGCTCAGGGATCTTTTTTGAAAGAATATGTATTCTCCTCCTGTTTTTTTCCTTTGGGAGCTATGTTTTCATAGGTTCTATCATCATCTCTTTTGTGTCTTTCCCCACCACCCTCCCAAAAAAGTCACCGATGTAATCTCTACTTCCTTTCTGCTCTCAAAAAATGTACACGTGGCCACTGCAAGTAGGGATGCAGGTGACATTTCAACCACAGTGGGGATTCCACACACAGCCACCCATCGTGTCCACGTAAGTGATATCCCTAGATTTGGGCATCCTGGCCGTTCTGGATACATGTATTGTGTAAGCATTGATCATATTTTAAGTATGCACTTAACAAATTATTTTTGACCTCTTAATGGAAAGGCAAAAAATCATCTGCTCAAGTGGAACTCACCCTCAAGGGACAGAGATATGTGCAAACCCATAGTCTAATAAATATGTAACATAATTCAGACAAGGGTACATTGTCTAAAAAAACAGAGAGTAAGGATTGACAAATAGAGAGGAAGGGTTGACTCAAGGGGCTTATGAAAGGGTGTGGGTGGAGGATGGGCCATCTGAAACTTGGATGTTGGGAGGAACCACTCACGCAGGAGTGATGTAGCAGTGTGAACAACAGAAGAATGTGGAGGTAGGTGCGACCTCGGTATCGTATGAGGTCAGTCTTGTTGAATGACTTTTGATGATCATCAGGAAGGTAGGGATATGAGATGACCTCCATCTCCTCCACTCCGTTCTCCTTCTAACACCCTCAGGACTCAGCTGTGTCTAGTCAGTAGACGTGTTGAATGAGTGAATCCCACGTATAATGAATTCATCCCTTTGCTATAAACATGAGCAAGGTGATAGGTATTAGGGAATAGATAATTTATAAAATTTTCAATTACTGATATTTTATATAATTTTTAAATTTAAATTTACATCAGTTTTAATTTCAGTGGTCTATGTGGTGACAACTCGAGGTTTTCAGCACCCATTGAATGATTAAGCTCCCACTAATATCAGGGTTCTTTTTTTGAACATTTTGTTTAGGGAAATATATCGCTCTAAAGGAGAATGTGTCACTTACTTGAAAATTCAGGGAAAAAATATCTCAAATCCTTGTGGTGAATGGAAGTGACATTAAGAGGGGTTGCTATCCCAGCACCTCATTAGTCTTTCAAAATCACGGTTGTCTGAAGTCATGCATGCTCCAATAGACAGACGAGGTCAGCTGGATTTATAGAAATTGCTGTCACAGTAAGTGAGGAGGCTTCAAGATCGCTGACTGTTACGCTTCACACATGTCCTCAGTTTCCATAAAATTTTAACAAGGGACTCATTGTATTTACCCTTCAAAAGATTCCAAGAGGCATAATGATAAGAAACTCTATTTTTGCCCCCACTTCCTGCTGAAAAGAGAATCTTTGCAAACAATTTTACCACTTTCCTATTAAATTAATGTTTATGTCTTGGCTAATTTATTTCATTTGTTTTGATAATGCCTGTTTGTGGTGGATAGGTAAATAGATCAAAATTCCAAAATTGCTTCGTCTTCTTTTTTTTTTAATGTTTTTAAACATTTATTCATTTTTGAGAGACGGAGACAGATCACGAGCAGGAGAGGGGGAGAGAGAGACAGGGAGACACAGAATCTGAAGCAGGCTCCAGGCTCCAAGCTTTCAGCACAGAGACGCGGGGCTTGAACCCACGAACTGTGAGATCGTGACCTGAGCCAAAGTCGAACGCTTAACATACATACATATCATGAGATTACCCATGAAATTTCCATAAATCATGTTGGATCAAAGTTTACCTTATAGTCCCCTATTTGAAAATCTACATTGCCTGAAATGTCAAAATACATTTTACCTCATGATATTAAAATATCTGTTCTAAGGAAGAGATATTATAGTTTAGTTAGTTAACTAAAGAATAAAACTAAATGGATTCCACTATGTGGATATCTAAAGTATTCGTCTTCTTTGGTGGTGACCTAATACCATATATAATTTGGGTTTTTTTTGTTTTAATTTTGAACCCACAGTTTGAATACATTTCTGAACAACTGTGGTAAGTAAGGGCATGAAGACAGAAAGACAAGAAAATAATTCCTCAGATGATACAAATGCATTTAGAACTATCCTAACAAAAGGAGGCTGGGGGTAAAATATTGGTCTTCATAAATGAAGGAGAGACTCTGCTCTATCTCACAGAGGCCAAAATGAGCTTGGCTTTCAGCAAATGTTTTGCTGAGGAAGAGCCTTTCTAACTGTCTAAGTCCTCAAATGCCACCTTGGGTCTTAACAGCATGTATGAACTAACTTTGGCCAAAATCTTTTAAAATTTATCTGAATGTTATGGTTCAGTGGTGGTAGTGTCTAAAGATGGCTGGGCGCCTGGGTGGCTCAGTTGGTTAAGTGTCCGACTGTGGCTCAGGTCATGATCTCAAGGCTCTTGGGATTGAGCCACGCATCAGGCTCTGTGCTGACAGCTCAGAGCCTGGAGCCTGCTTCAATTCTGTGTCTCTCTCCCTCTCTGCCCCTGACCCATTCACACTCTGTGCCTCTTTCTCTATCAAAAATAAATAAACATTGAAAATATTTTTTGAAAGAATAAAGACAGGGAACTAAGTGGTAGCCCCCAAGATTTCTTTGGTTCTAAGCAAAGACCGATCAATTTGTTTTATCAGAGTGCAGGACCAAGAAGTCATTTGCTTATCATTTGTAAATTAAACGGTAGCCTAGTTTTAATGTAGTATGAAGTGGAAGAAAATAATTTTTGCAAACTACTTGTAGTGTTAGTGACTTTATTATAATTTGGAAATGTTATAGAAAAAGAATCTATGGCCATAGTCATAAAATTTTAAGTATTTACTTTTTTATAAAAAGATAGATCTTCCTTCTGTCTATGGATGGTCCAAAAAACTCTCTTAATAAACATATAAATGCATATACAGAGAAATATAGTATAATATACATACTAGCTTATCCTGAAGTAGAGAGTGATAAATATTTTCATCTCAGTTTTAAGTATTTTTTACAGGTTGGCGTACCAAACATTTGGCTTGGTTTACTTAAAAAAATAATTGTATTCAATGTATTCAACTGGGAGAAATATCAACATATTGGGAATACATGAGTGTAAACCAAAGTCCCTCAATTTCTGGCACAATTTAAATTTTTAAAACATTGATAAATTAATATTTATCTAAATTGCCAAATATTTGGGTTTTTAATGTTAATATTTAAATTTATATTTACCTAAATGATATATTAATGTGTACATAATGTACTTATTAAAATATATAACTTATAAAGTCAATGGACTATTTCATTGTATTTTTAAAAATACAGTTGAGTGAATTTAGAATACTCTGATCATATCTATTAAATTGTAATGGAATCAGTACTGAATGATTTTAAAAAATAAGAGTGATAAATATTAAGTAATAAAGCTTACAATAAATAGTCCTTTTTTTTAGCGTGGTTGAATATGTGGATTTTATGATGACTTTGTTTTCCAGGTTAATTTTACTTTTAATGACTTTTAATGACTTTTAATTTTATTATTAATTTTACTTTTTATGGCTTCTTGAGAAACATGCCGTTGACCTGATTCATGTCATAAATGGCCCAGGGACAGTGTTAGGCATGTTGAGGCTGTCCCCAAAGCCAATTGCCTTTGCCTATCATATAGCCTGATTATTTAAGTATAAAGCAACACTTTTTTAAAGATTTTGGAAAGAAAAAAAAAAAGGAGGAAGGGAGGAAAGAAAGGGAAGAAAGGAAGAAAAGAATAGAGAAAAAGTATGTTGGTGGGAGAAAAGAGGGAGGAGGGAGGGAAAGAAAATGAAAAGCCTTTTGAATATATTCAAAGGAAAAATCCAAATAATTTTAGGTATTTAGTTATTGTTGCATGTGATATCAAATAAAATGTGGTGCCTTGATACAATGTGATAGAGGGAAAAATTAAAATGTCTCTGGTGGGCTGATGATGCCATAGGAAAGCCACATTCTGTTTATGTGTGGTAAAATCATAGAACAAAAAGTTCATTGACATAGCTAACATATAACATTTATTTTCATATACATACAAATTTATCTGTAGCGATTCTCTAGGAAGGGCCTGGTGTTCTGGATAGCAAAATAGTTTAGGCATGTGAGAGACAGAACTCCATAAAACCAGAACTTTTTCTCTTTTTATTTGATCAGTTAAAGCTGTACTTCAGAATGGACCATGAATGTGCCAGCTTTCGTCAGGAGCGTGTGTGGTGTATAATGAACATACTTAAAGTTTCTTGGTCACTAATCTTGTGATTGCCCTCAGACTTTTGGTTATACTACGGACAGAATGGGTGCCAAATCTAACAGAAACCCTGAAATCTCATTCCTGAAACAGTTTGTGCTGTCATCTTGCTCTTTCTTCATTCATTCCTCACGGGATATGTGTTCCGGAACTTCCCTGGGCGGAGCCCTAAGGCAGGGTTTACAAGGGCTTCTAATTCTAGAGCATTTTTCCCAAGTAACTTTGCTCAATTGTATCGCTATTCATTCTCATGTCAAAGTGTTCCTGTCGGATAGCATAGGTGAATGTTAAGTTGGGTTAATGTATAAGGACCTATGTTTTAGTATGAGCTGTGTTTCATCCGAGTAATAACACTGCAATGTACTATCTGAGGAAATGCTGGAAACTAGATAACTCTTAAAGACTTGATTTTCTTTTTGTAAAATATGGTTACTACTCATGCCAACTCCTGAATTTCTTGTAAGCATAAACATGAGAATGCATGAAATGAACATTCTCTGATAATGTAGTAAAGTGCACAAATGAACAGCTGACAACTCCTGTCATTATCATTATTTTTTTTTAATTTGAGTATATTTGACACACAATATCCTATTAGTTTCAGATGTACAGCATAGTAGTTAAACAACTCAAGACAGGGGCGCCTGGGTGTCTCAGTCAGTTAAGCGTCCGATTTCGGCTCAGGTCATGATCTCATGGTCCGTGAGTTCAAGCCCCGCATCGGGCTCTGTACTGACAGCTCAGAGCCTGGAGCCTGCTTCGGATTCTGTGTCTCCCTCTCTCTCTGACCCTCCCCCGTTCATGCTCTGTCTCTCTCTGTCTCAAAAATAAATAAACAGTAAAATTTTTTTTAAATAAATAAAAATAAACAACTCAAGACATTATCTGTGCTTACAAGTGTACTTACTCTTTGTCACCGCACATCACTATCACAGTACCATTGGCCGTATTCCCTGTGCTGTGCCATTCATCCCTGTGACTTATTTATTCTATAATAGAAGCTTGTACCTCCCTGTCCCCTTCACCCATTTTTCCTACCTCCCCTCTGGCAACCATCTATTTATTCTCTGTGTTTATGGGTCTGATTCTGCTTTTTGTTTGTTTGTTTATTCATCTGTTTGTTTTTGAGATTCCACATGTCAGTGAATCATATGGTGTTTGTCTTTCTTATTCTGACTTATTTCACTTAGGTTCAGCCATGTTGTCACAGATGGCAAGATCTCACCCTCTGCTATGGATGAACACTATTCCAGGATACATATGTAGCATGTATATAAATACAAATACAAATATAAATATAATACAAATATAAATATAAAGCATATGTATATTCTACCAATTGATGGGCACTTGAACTGCGTCCATATCTTAGCTATTGTAAATAATGCTTCAGTAAACATAGGGGTGTGTATATCTTTTTGAATTAGTGTTTTTGTATTCTTTGGTAATTCCAGTAGTGGAATTACTGGATCATAGGGTAATTTTACTTTTAATTTTTTTAATGTTTATTTATTTATTTTGAGAGGGGGGTGCAGAGAAGGGCAGAGAGAGAGAGAATCCTAAGCAGGCTCTGAGCTGTGTGCCCAGAGCCCAATGTGGAGCTCTGTCCCTCGAACTCTGAGATGGTGACTTGAGCCTAAACCAAGACTTGGACACTTAATCGACGGAGCCACCCAGGCACCCCTGTAATTCTCTTTTCAATTATTTCAGGAACCTCCATACTGTCTTCTTGAGGGGCTCTGCCAGTTCCATTCCCACCAACAGTACACGAGGGTCCCTTTTTCTCCATATTCTCACCAACACTTTGTTTCTTGTGTTTTTTGTTTTATTCTGACATGTGAGAGGTGATACCTCACTGTAGTTTTTATTTGCACTTCTGTGCTGATGAGTGATGTTGAACATATTTTCATGTGTCTTTTGTCCATCTCTGTGTCTTTGGCAAGTGTTTTTTCATGTCTTCTGCATATTTTTAGCTGGATTATTTGTTTTTTGGCCTTAAGGTGTTTAACTTCTTTATATATTTTGGATGCTAACCCTTTATCGGTTATGTATTTGCAGATCTTCTCCCATTCATTAGGTTATCTTTGAATTTTGTTGATTGTTTGTTTTGCTGTGCAGAGATTTTTATTTTGATATAGTCCCAATAGTTCATTTTTGCTTTTGTTTCCCTTGCCTGAGGAGACATAGTTGGAAAAATGTTGCTATAATGAATGTCAGAGAAATTAACTACCTGTGTTCTTGTCTAGGATTTTTATGGTTTCAGGTTTCACATTTAAGTCTTTAATATATTTTGAATGTATTTTTATGAATGGCATAAGAAAGAAGTCTGGTTTCATTCGTTTTCATGTTGTTTCTAGTTTTCCCAATATAATTTGTTGAAAACACTCTTTTCCCATTGCATACTCTTGCCTCCTTTGTTTAAGTTTAACTGATCATATAATTGTGGGTTTATTTCGGGCTCTGTTTGGTTCCATTCATCTGTTTGTCTGTTTTTGTGGCAGTACGGTCATGTTTTAATTACTTTATGTAGTATATTTTGAAAGCTGGGATTGTACTACCTCCAGTTTGTTTTTCTTTTTCAAGATAACTTTGGCTCTTTGGGGTCTTTTCTGGTTCTATACAAATTTTATGATTGTTCTAGTTCTGTGAAAATATTGGTGGTATTTATATAGAGATTGCATGGAATTTTTTGATTGTTGGGTAGTATGGACCTTTTAACAATGTTTTATTTTCCCAATCCTTGAGCATAGAATACCTTTCCATTTATTTGTGTTTTCTTCAGTTTCTTTCATTGGTATTTTATAGATTTTGAAATAAGGTCTTTCACTTCTTCGGTTAAGTTTATTCCTAGGTATTTTATGACTTTTGGTGCAATTGTAAATAGGATTGTTTTCTTAATCTCTTTTTATGCTACTTCATTATTGATATATAAAAATGCAATGGATTTCTGAATATTGATTTTGTATCCTGAGATCTTACTGAATTAATTTATCAGTTCTAGTAGTTTCTTTTTGTTGTTGTTGTTGTTTTTTGTTTTGCTTGTTTTTGCTAGACTCTTTAGGATTCCATATATAGTATCATGTTGTCTGCAAATAATGGAAGTTTTACTTCTTCCTTACCAATTTGGATAACTCATTTCTTTTTCTTGTCTGATTGCCGTAGCTAGGATATCTAGTACTATGTTTAATAAAAGTGGTGAGAGTGGGCATCCTTGTCTTGTTCCTGACCTTAGTAGGGGGAAAACTCTCGGTTTATAGTTTCCATTTTTATATCTCAGAGATGGTTTATATATTTTAAGATAATTCAAATAGAATAGAAGGAGAAGGTCAATTAAGGGTCCACTGCAGGAAACAAATTGATAGTGAAGACAAAAATGACCTATATTAAGCATGCTTTCATTGAGCTATTGGCAGGACTTGAGGACAGTTCAGTTGTGGAGTCTGAAAGAATGAGAAGGGTCAATGCCTTCCCTAGGGCTTTCAGAGAGACCAACTTGGTAAAAGGGTGGGGCCATTGACCTAGAGTGGATTATGTATATGTCTGGGAGAGGAAATCAATATGCTGTTTTGGGATATGTTGAGTTAAAAATAGAACATCTAAGTTGACTATTATATATATTACTTGGGAGTTTAAAGAATGAGTGTAGCCAGAATTTAACTTTGGGAGTTATGAACAAATAGAAGTTGTTTAAAGGACTGGAAGAGACTGTAGAGTCTAAAAATACAGGTAGAGAAGGTAGACATGCCTGTGACTGAAGCTTGGGAATGTTTTCATCCTAGGAATTTAGTGGTTCACATAGCATCTGTTTGGGTTTGAGGTCAAATCTACCACATGCCAGCTCTGTGTTCAAATTGTTTACTTCACCTCAAGGGCTGGCTTAAGCACTGAAAAGATTATACTGACACACCAGTGTCACTTACTATAATTCAAAAAAAGACCAACCTAAACCCTAATGTAAGTGAGGATGTCCAACAATCTTGACTATTTTTATTACAGTCTAAAAGTTTTATCAAATCTTAATTTATTTTTCTAAAAATTATTTAACTATCCCGACTTATCTTGGTCTATAACTGGGACAAGTCAACATCCTTTAACTCCCCATAAGCCTCAAGTTCATTAACTGAAAATTTTAAAAAATGGGTGGTAGAATATATATGTATCATCTTTACTATGCTTCTTGCACATAGTAACCATTCAACAAAGGTTAGGCATCATTATTTTACTATTATTACTATCACCATCATTAGTAATGATATCCTAAAGGATTGTTAGTTACGAGGATTAATTTATCTATGAAAAAACCTAGGTGTTAAACAGCACAGAGCACATGGTACTTTCTGTCTCCTCCCCATCCGTACCTATCCTTCCACTTTACAAGTCTTCCAGATCTTCCGCATTTCATCGCGCTCTGAGTGTCAGAGTTCAGAAAAGCACAATGAAAGAACATAATTTAGAATTGTCTTAGAAGTTAAACTATTAAGCACACATGGTGTTTCGGTCGGGTGAGATTCCTACAATTAAAGGAAAGTGGAAGAGAAGACGCTCAAGGCAGCCAGTAGTTTATTGTTTCACATAAATTGTTTTCAGTAACAGGTGGAGAGGCTGTGGCATTTCACACGTGGAAGTGTGATGGCTTAATATGATCTTTTACTTCTAAAAGGCCATGTGTCTTATAGATCAGTTTTGCATCATCGATACTCTTTGTTTTCATTTTGTGAAGAGTAAATTCATAATATATAATTTCATTCTAGGGATTACCTGCAAGTCGTGTGAGGTACAGAGTAGATGATGTCCAGTTTCCTTATCCTGCTAGTATTTTTGACGTAGAAGAAGATTCTGGAAGAGTAATAACTCGAGTCAATCTTAATGAAGAACCTACGACAATTTTTAAGGTCAGTGCTGTTTCGCTTACATGATCTGTTTGCTATTTAACATCTGAGAGTTCAGTTTAACAGATGGCTGTACAAAATAATTTAAATTACAAAATAATATATTTTTTAACCACATAGATATTTAGAGAATCAGACAAGCAAAAGAAAAAAGTACACTTGATATTTCACATCTTGGGAGATAACTAGAATTTACCATTTTAGTATCTATCCTTATGATGACACTCCACGCAAATGCAAGTGCACACATAATGTGTTTTCAAATAATATGATCAAATAAAGGACACCTGGGTGGCTTAACCTCAGTCTGTTAAGCATCGGACTCTTGGTTTCTGCTCAGGTCACAATCTCATAGTTCATGGGATCAAGAATTGCATTGGGCTCTGGGCTGACAGCTCAGAGCCTGCTTGGGATTCTCTCTCTCTCCCTCTCTCGGCCACTCCCCCACCTTGCTCACACATGCACACACCCTCTCTCTCAAAATAAGTAAATAAACTTAACAAAATGAATAAATAAATAAAATAACATGATCCTATTATTCATACTGCTTTTTTAACTTCATAATATATTGCCCATGCCAATAAATACTGGTAGTGGTATTATTTTAATGGTTATATGATGTTCTATTGTATGAATCCACTATTATCATTTTGTCTAATACTTTGTTGTTGGATAATTAGGCTGTTTCTAATTTTTTGTCATGATAAAATTTGCTGTTGTGAACCTCTTTGTGCAATAACTTTTGCTGCTGACCTGATTTCTTTCCCTTAAATACCGAGATGCAGAATCGTTGGGTCAAGTTTACGTACCCATGATAAGTTATACTTCCAGAAAATTTGAAATAGTGCTACCCTTCACTATTACCATAAATGATCTATTTTATTAAATGTCTGAGCATTTCCCTCTTCTGCAATTACTTAGAATACTTTTTTCATTGTTAATAAAGCCTCTGACCCTGCAATGAGGAAATGCCCTCATCGGTTAACCTTGTGGGTGTCATGGGTACCATGCCTCACATAATCCTACCACTGTTGGGAGAAATTGTTCCATTTGTAAAATATTAACCCAAGGCTAAATCATGGGCTGCAGGATGATCCTTAGTTATGGCTTCATGGTCTAAGTTGAACTGGTTTAGATTAATAGCTGTAGCTTCCAAAATTATACACATTCTGGACAAACACATAGTTTGAAAATATTTAACATTTCTTAAATAGAAGAATTATTCTTGACATAATATATGTTATCAAAAAATCAATTATAAATTATAGTAATAAATATTATATAGTCGTTCCACCTTGAAATGAAAGCTTTTCTGCATTTTGCATCATTGGAACTGTTTCTACTATGCAGTGTGGACTTGGTTGTCTATATTTTTAAGAGAGTGTATATCTAAGTGTATTAAACTGGAAAGATTTCCAGTTTTATCCTCCAGAGTGAAGTATTTCCGCCCTATAATCTTGCAGACAATTAATTCCCTGGAAAAATTAATTTCTTTTTATAAGCAAGCTAATTAGCTTTTTGCTATCGATGTGACTGAATTTAACACTTTTTAAATAAGTGTTGGTGCTTATAATGGCACATGTTTTACTGTAGGCACCAGTGGGGTTGTGTAAGAGAAATCAGTGTAACCATTGGAGAGATGTCGCATTGTTTACCTGTTTTTACTGGTAGTGTTTTGTCATAGAGTTAGTAACTCTACTTCTTTGAGTTTTCTTGTCTAGGAAATGAACATAAAACATCTACATGGTGGGACTGGTGTAAAGATTGAGAATATATGTAACATATCCTAGTACAGTGGTTACGACCTGGCAGACAGTGAGGACAAGATCACTGCGCCCCCTCTGGGGCCAGGCAGTCCAAAGATTAAAATGATGCCTTCTTTTCCTCTTGTTAATAATCTTTAACATGAATTTGTATTACTTTTTAAGTTGGTGGTCGTCGCTTTTGATGATGGTGAGCCTGTGATGTCCAGCAGTGCCACGGTGAAGATTCTGGTCTTACATCCTGGAGAAATCCCACGCTTCACACAAGAGGAATATAGGTATTGATTTCCATCAGTTTTTGTGATATGTAAAGTTTTTTTGTTTTGCTTCGTTATGGCCTCTCAAAACTGCTGCGATAAGAATTGATCAATGAATGGTCCTTCCCATTCTAGTTTAAGTTTTTCTAAATTAACATTAATTATTACCCTTATTTTAAAAGTTGATATTTAGTTAACATGACAGTTTAGTCTATAAAAATATCAGCTTTCGTAATGCTTTGATGAATAATGAATGCTTTAAAAATAATTAACACAGTCCTTGAAAAATACATTATATTTTGGGGTTTAAACTGCAACTATTTAATGATCTCAATGGTGAGAAGTAGGCATTTAGTTTCATGTTATTGCCAGAGACATAATTTGACATCTGTCTGAAATGATATTTCTCATATAACCAGTGAAAGAGAGAGGGAGAGAATGTATGTATGTGTTTATGTGCATAATACATATTGCATATTATAATATAGAATTAGCATATATACTGTCTTAAGTCAGGATGCCATAATAAAATGCCACAGAAAGAAGGGCTCAAACAAATTTATTTCTCACTGTTCTAGAGGCTGGAAGTCTGAAGTCAGGGTACCAGCATGGTCAAACTCTGGTGAGAGCTCTCTTCCTGGCTCATATAGAGGAAAGTGAGAGAAAGCAAGCTAATCTCTGGTATTTGTAAGGGTGCTAATCCCAAGATTAGGGCCCCACCCTCTTGTTTCTAAAGGCCTTACCTTCAAGTACTATGCCATTGAGGGTTAAGGCTTTTTAGGAGGACAGTCCACAGTATGTGTGGATGGATGGCTAGATAGATAGATTAAGATAGATAGAAAGATAGATACATAGATAGATAGTTAGATACATAGATATTCTTAGGAAATGAAGAATTGAAAAAAATAATAAAACTAAATTTACTGTATTTTATGTTTGCACATTACTGTAAGATTTATAATGCTTTCCTGACAATAGAGTACAACTTTCTTTCATGATACAGTTTAGTAGTTTGCTCTATTTAGAGACAAAGTCAACATTACATAATGATGCTAATTAGGACTCAAGAAGAAGGAAGACTTCATATAATAGAATACTTTATCAGATTCTAAAATTTGTATTATTATTGCTTTGATTTATTACTTTCATAATTTCTAAGAACTACGTAAGAATTGTGAGTTAGGGCAAGGGCTGAGATACTGGAAGGCAGATGACATGTCTGGGAACATTTACCATGCTGGCCAAGTAGTGTTTTCCTTTATAAAAAGTTGCCTTTGCAATATTCAAGCAATAAATTAAAGTATATAATTTTACCAGAAAACTCTACATAACATATATGTAAATCACTGAGATGGAAAATGTATTTAAAACTTGGGGCTCCGGGGCGCCTGGGTGGCGCAGTCGGTTAAGCGTCCGACTTCAGCCAGGTCACGATCTCGCGGTCCGTGAGTTCGAGCCCCGCGTCGGGCTCTGGGCTGATGGCTCAGAGCCTGGAGCCTGTTTCCGATTCTGTGTCTCCCTCTCTCTCTGCCCCTCGCCCGTTCATGCTCTGTCTCTCTCTGTCCCAAAAATAAATAAAAAAATTTGAAAAAAAAAAAAATTTTAAAACTTGGGGCTCCTAGGTGGCTCAGTCGGTTAAGCATCTGACTTCAGCTCAGGTCATGACCTCACAGTTTGTGGGTCTGAGCCCCACATCGGGCTCTGTGCTGTCAGCTCATAGCCTGGAGCCTGCTTCGGATGCTGTGTCTCCCTCTCTCTCTGCCCCTCCTCCAATTATGCACACGCGCACGCACGCACTCTCTCAAAAATAAATAACCATTAAAACTATTTTTAAAAAAAAAATGCATTTAAACTGTTAAGAATTCTTGGTCAGTCTGTTTGAAACACCATTTTCTTCCTTATGTCCATCCTTACCAATTCCCCTTTTCTTTTGTTGTCTGTGAACTCCAGTTCTTTGCCAAGGTGCATGTGGTTTTCTGCTTCTAGAGCCCTTCCTTGAACATGTTTATTGTGGTCATGTCAAGAACCCAAATGAATGTAAACTCACTTGTGTTTCTCCCCAACTTACCTAGATTCAACGTTCATAAGAAATGTACTTACTATTTGGGATGGGTCCAAAAATCCTTCAGAGTTTCAGCCAAGCAAAATCCCAACCTGTGTTCTTCCGAAGTTCTCCTCCCATCTAGTCCATCCTTGGAACCCCAAAGAAGGCCGGAGTGATGATGCCTAATGCTGTCCTTTCGAATAGGCTCTGTAAATGGATCCCCCTTCTCTGGGTTTTCCTCTGCTGCTCATTCCTCTTAATAGCAGTATGCCTCCAGACTTCGGGAGCACATTGCTTGTTAACTCTGTTAGCCAAACATTGGGGCATGAATGCCAAGGTCGTAGGTCTCATCAGGGCATTGTTCATTTAGCTTTCTTTTTTTAATTACCCTTATTCATGCCACTTTTTAAGAATAAAAATGTTTTGTTCAGTGAATAATTTACCATTCCTTACCTTCTTGGCATACAACTACTAACTGCAAATAGATTCTATGAATAAAGTTGTTAACTTAGAGAAGAAAAAACCCACCAATTACTTGGTGCTAAAACTAAGAGGAGTGACATGAGCTTACAGGGAAGAATTTTTGTCCTTTCTGAAGAACATTTCTAACATTTGCAAATAGTGCCCTTGACTGTCCCAATTCGTGAGTTCCTCTGACACATAAGGGAGGTTTGGTAATCTTGTTGTATCCTACAGTTTATGAAGAAAGTCCTAAGAATCAATGTAATTGCCATAATGGATTCAGTAGGACTAGGGCACTAAATGGGATTGTTTTCTTTTTTTATCAGACACTTAGAAACCTTGGATAAGAAAAAAGTTGTATCAACCATTGGCAGAAGACACTACGTTTTGAATAAGACCAATAATTGAATTTAAATGTTTAAGTAACTTTACATACGATTTAAAGTGTAGAATGAACTATTAAAAAAACAAACAAACAACAAAAGACCTAGGGCTGATCTTCATCAGTTCTCTCTCTGTGCTCATGATTCCAAGTATATAGTGAGTCTGGATCCCTCCCAGTCTTTCCTTCTTCCTCCTGGGCACACAGCTGGACTCCACTTCCCAGCCTAGCTTGCTAAGTTGAGCTGTAGGACTGAGTTCTGGCAAATAAAATGTGGAAAAGTATGGTCTGCACTGTTTCCTGGCCTTACTTAACCTTTTCCCCATATGGACAGGTGAAATGGAGAAAACACCCAGAGACGCTTGGGAGCCATGTGTTGACAACTTTGAAATATAACAAGAAAGGAGCCTAGGCCTTTGAGTCACAGATAGGAAAAGGAATGCTGAACTAGGAATGACATATGTTTACATATATTACATATGACTTTTTTTCGAAATCATTTATAGCCTTGGCCAGATGCACATAACTCCCAGAGATGCTAAACAATGTTATTAGACCTTTACTATCAGTATGATCCCTTGTGTTGGAATTGAATGGTGGAAGAGTATTTCACTTTGGCATAAAGATTATTTTGAACTAAAATCACTTAAAAAGTACCAGCTGCAGGAAGGACATTCTAATCTCCCTTTTACTTCCTAAACACAGGACCTATAAACTCTGATGTGAAGGATGCCCTCCCTGTACCAGGAGGAAAAATGTTCTTTAATGAGGAGTCAAAGCCAAGAGAGCTGATACAGACAGGACTTGTTAGAATAATTCACATCGCCCTCCGGGCTCCTTCTAGAGTTTAATTTTCCGCAATGACCTCTCCCTGTTCATCCTAATACAAAAGTATGTTGGCGTTGCCATTTCTCTGGATCTTCATTGCCTCATGAGGGCTCTCCTGTCACTTAAAACTTATATAAATGTGTACATTCGCTCCTACTAAAGTGACTTATGTGTGTTTCATACTTAGACCCAGCCAGAAAACCCTACAAAGATAGAGGTAAAATCCTACTTCCATTACAGAATTGGTCCTGGTGGAAAAACTTTTTCATGTGATCCAATTTGGGGGGACATAAAAGGATAAGCAAGATTTGTGTCCCTGGTGGGGTGTGGGGAAAGCATGAGCACGGGTTGCAAAGGGAAAGCGGTGATCAGAGATGAGTAGCTTTGCCAGCTGAGATACATGCCGTGTTTACATGGCCTGCATGTCTTCATTCCCGTATTGGCTCTTGAATTGTTTAGGAATAACTAGTTTCAACAGATGTCTAGGTGTGAAGAAAGGTTCTAAAGATAAAATATTCATTCATTTTGGAATATTGAACTCCATTCTTTTTGTTAAATTATTTTAATGTTTATTTTTGAGAGAGAGAGAGAGAGAGAGAGAGAGAGACAGTGAGTGGGAGAGAGGCAGAGAGAGAGGGAGACACAGAATCCGAAGCAGGCTCCAGGCTCTGAGCTGTCAGCACAGCCTGATGCCGGGCTCGAACCCACAAACCATGATATCATGACCTGAGCTGAAGTCAGAAGCTTAACTGACTGAGCCACCCAGGTGCCCCTTGAACTCGATTCTTAAACTGACCCTCTCCCCTAATCCAATTATCTTGTTTTTGTAACGGTCAGTCATTAAATCTTGGCTGATAAGATTAGTGAGGGTAGGTTAGAGGGCTGTGAAAAGAAACCCTTAAATTACAACAACTTAAAGAACAACAACAACAACAAAAATGTGCTTAGGCTCCCATGACCATCTAAAGTGAGTGTTTCAGGTTGGCGATAACCTGAAACATGCAGTTCTTCCGCACAGTCATCAGGGACCTGGGCCAATTTAGGATCTTCCATCCTTAACACTGTTTCAGAATTACTCCAGTCAATGCCATTTCTGTCCCTGGAAAGGGAAAGGGGGCAGAAGTCCACATCCAGATATTTCCTGAACCAAGCGAGGTATGGCTTGCAAATTTCACCTCCGCTCATGTTCCATCTCAGAAATCCAGGCAAATGTCCACAGCTAGCTCAGAAAGGGCAGATAACTTCTGTCCCTTGCTGGACACACGTACCTCAGTCCCACCTCTCTTACTGAGGGAAAAAGGAATATAGTGTTGGTGGAGAATTAGCACATTGAATGTGTAATTTTAGACAAGTTACAGATTTTTATTGCTATATCATCTTGATACGACTTGTTTTGCATTAAAGACATGTAAGATTGGGAACGTGAACCCATCATGGAATGGTACAGAGACATTCTTATTCCTCCATGTGTATTGGTAAAATAGATCACATTTTTCTTGAAGCACAAAAGAATGCATACTATTTTTTGTTTGAATTCAAAGAAAATCTCAGATGGACATTTTGGAATGTTTTAAATTATTTCTAGTGATTTCAGCACATCCAATGTTAATAGCACATATTCCAAACCAAACCTTTCTGGACTTCAAAGTAAAGTTTGGTTGTCTGATTACAGTTAATTACTCTCTCCCTGTTCCTGAGAACTGTAACAGTCCTGATCACAAGGAAAAAGAAACCATTATGGCAGAGTGTGAGAGTCACGAACTGTAAATTCCCTTTGTAGAGACTATCAAAGAGATTTGAGAGGAGACATTTACTATTTGCTGAAACATTTCCCAATGTAGCAGTTCTACATCAACAGAGACACAAAATCCATTATTCTTTTTATGGCATTCAAAACATTTAAATATCCAGTTACTGGTAATTGCCTCCTTGCAGGAGTGCAAAAATAGACCTATTGTTACCTCTTCTAAAATTGTACAAGTCGGAACCAACAAATAACAAACATCATAGTAAATACTTTGGTATTTACCAAAGGAAAAGCTTCCTGGACTGCCTGCTAAGTTTCTGATAGCAGATAATTAGCAGGTTGGCTAAGCAGCGTACAAGTAGCAGTATAACTAAATGTCAGCCCACCTCCCTTTCTCTTGTGTCTCTGTTCCCGATTCCTATTTAAAAACTTCCTCACTTTCTGCTAATGGTTCTTTGAAAACGAAATAATGAAGTTTGTAAAGTTTTGGAAGAATTCTACAAAGACCACCCCGTATTAAGGGAAATAATTTAGCCTGTCGAGACTAGAAGAGAAAATTCTCACATTCTTTTCTTGTGTACAGTGTATAATATTGGGATGTTTTATATGTGCCGAGAAAAGATTTCATTTTGTTTTTTCCTCAAATCCTGTGAACTGAAGTTATTCCCTAATGGGCTGCCTTCAAGTCATTTTTAAGGGTAGGAGACATCTCTTAATGAGAAAGCAATTTGCCCCATACAGATATGTGTGTGCTTTTATAATGGCCAGATTTACACCAGTTCTTAAGCCAACTATGCACTTACTTCTGTTTGGTCCCTATACGGTTATAGTACTTGAAACAGACTTACGTTGTTCACTCCATGGCCTTTTCCATGTCTCCTTGGGTCACTTAATTAGGTTCAATGGAGAATCGAAACATCATTTGCTTTTTCTCTTTGTCATTGAATAAACACTTATATTTTCCAGAAAACACTGAATTCTTCTCAAAATTTTAAACAGCATGGACCTCTTCAGGCTGTATAACATTTATTTCCGAAATTATAAACACGCATTCATGTTCTTAGGGGCAAACACACAGCCAAAAATGTCAACATTGTAGCAGATTTCCATTTCATGGGTCATTTCTGTTTTTAAATTTTTTTTTTCAACATTTATTTATTTTTTGGGACAGAGAGAGACAGAGCATGAACGGGGGAGGGGCAGAGAGAGAGAGAGACATAGAATCGGAAACAGGCTCCAGGCCCTGAGCCATCAGCCCAGAGCCCGACGCGGGGCTCGAACTCACGGACCGCGAGATCGTGACCTGGCTGAAGTCGGACGCTCAACCGACTGCGCCACCCAGGCGCCCCGGGTCATTTCTGTTTCATGTGGTTCTTCCAGTTCATCTTTTTGACAAACAAGGAGACTCCAGAAGCCAGAAATTTTGGTCTCTTAGAGTTCGTACCTCAAGTTATCATTTTTTATTCCTTCTTTTCCCTTTCCTTGAAACAGATTCCTCTTTCCTTGAAACAATTTTTTTTTAAATCTTTATTTATTTTTGAGAGGGAGACAGAGTGTGAGTAGGGAAGGAGCAGAGAGAGAAGGACACACGGAATCCGAAGCAGGCTCCAGGCCCTGAGCTGTCAGCACAGAGCCCGACACAGGGCTTGAACCACAAACTGTGAGATCATGACCTGAGCCAAAGTCTGATGCTCAACCAACTGAGCCACCCAGGTGCCCCAAAACAAATTTCTTAAAGAGTCGGTGGCACCTCTTAACCCTTTGTTGTTAAAACTCCTCTCTCTAAAATTATAAAAAAAAAAAAAGGGGGGGGGCGCCTGGGTGGCTCAGTCGGTTAAGCGGCCGACTTCGGCTCAGGTCATGATCTTGCGGTTTGTGAGTTCGAGCCCCGCGTCGGGCTCTGTGCTGACAGCTCAGAGCCTGGAGCCTGCTTCAGATTCTGTGTCTCCCTCTCTCTGACCCTCCCCCGTTCATGCTCTGTCTCTGTGTCAAAAATAAATAAACGTTAAAAAAAAAATTACAAAAAAAAAAAACCTCTCTCTTGTCCAAAGTATCTCCAGATGGCTTCATTTTTTTTTTTTGCAATGAATTCAATGCAAATACTAGCCCCTACCTTACATAAATAATCATTAGTTTTGAGTTATTACTATTCAAGTGATTGTCTCTATATCCTATGCAATATCGTTTCTTAATTTAAACCATTCTCCACAGATTGATTCTCATTGGAAGCAGAGAGAAATAGGTTAATCTTAATGAAAATTCTGTTTTTGAGGGCACGGCAGTAATGGGCAAAACTGCCCATAGGGATCACGTAGTCAGCCTGATAATTTAATAATTGCTTTTTCTGATATCCTTGCCACAAAGTCGTGAGGAACTCACCCTTTCAATCTTCACGTAATTGTGGATATTGGGAAGGTATTCCCTGTGGGGAGATTATTGTTATTATATTTGTTCCTTTAATTTTGTTCTATGCATTTCTCTCTGAGCCTTCATCAGTTTTAGCATCCACTTCCTCTTTCAAGTAGTATGACTGTGTAGGGGAAGAAAATTAATTTTCCCTCTCCCCTTCCTAGTTCTTGACTGAGATTCCTGTAACAAAAGACAGATTAACAAAAGAAAAACAAGGAGAAGTCTATTAACATGCATACTTCATGTACACATGAGAGACACCCAGGAAAGATAAGTAACACAAACAGGTGGCTTTAAACTTCAGGATCAAATACCATCTTAACAGGGGACGGGGAGGGGGGTGAAGGCCTCTCAGGGAAGAGTAACTGATTTTTAGGAAAGAGGGGTGGGCCCTGAAAGAATCGATTGCTGGTGTGTCCATCTTCACATGTCCTCTCCTGTGGTGACTCCATTTCCCTGGTCAGTGAAACTCCTGGGGAGGGGATCCATGACATTTGAGCTCCTTTTGGAGGATCTGTCTTTAGGCAGCTAAGTGTAGCTCAGAGAAAAGCATCTCCTTGTATTTGCTATCATTTGAGTGCCTACAGCTCAAAATAATCCATAGGACAAAGTGGCATATTTTGGGGTGGCATGTCCTCTTGCCCCTTGTCTGAAACTGAGCTAAACTCCTCATTTAAGACAGGTGACTAATAATGCCCTCCTATCAATTATTAGCAGGTATCTTGACAGGGATCATTCTTATTGGGAAAAAGAGTTCTGTATACTTGGCAACGTCTGCCATTAATGTGATAAAAAAATTATATTAACCATGTGGTTGCTGACCTGAAATAAATGTTAATTACAGTTTCTTATACTAGTTTAGTGTATCTTACAACATATGACAAACTCTTCCTCTTCGTTATAATATTTACATAATGGCTAATTATAACCCTTAAGATTTTCTTTTTTGTCTCTACAAAAATCAATTTATAGTAAATCTATTCAATTTATTCTTCTTTATTTTAATATTTCTATATATTAATACTTATTGTATTATATATTAAGACTCTTTAGTAAACATTTTTTTAAATGTCTTTACTTTCCCTAGAATTGGATTTCTAAATGTCCATGGATATTTTAAATTTAATTTATATCTTCTGAAATACTAATACTCCCTCTTAAACTTTAGTGCCTGTGATCTCCTGTGTTAGTTTTGGTCCATCCCCTAGCAATTAAACATCCAGATGAGACTTAACAGGTTCTTTAGGGAAAATACTTTTGTGAGAGAAATGAGCAGAGAGCAGAGTAAGCCTAGGGAACCTTCAAACCACATTCATTCTGACCTCGAGGGAAGAAGACAGAAGTTTGTGTAGAACATCCTAGGCTGGTGTGCCACTGAAGTGGCCACTGCGTTATTTCAATACGTTCTGCATGATGATCAGGGATCCCTCAAACGATAGTCACAAGTTGGAGAAGTCCATTGTCTCCTAGGAAGGGACCCACCTTAGCATCTCCGCTTTTCTGAATCACAATCAGGAAGGGGCACCTAGGAAGCGTGGCCTGCACCTAAACACAGCCGTGGACTTCAGGGCACAGCAATGGAACCTCGGTCAAGGGCGCCTCCTGTAACTGGAGATCTGTTGGGGCACTCTCATTGCTGCCACGTGGCCATATCTGATAAGAGGGTTTAGTCAATTATCTACTTGGCTCTTCTGGAAAATAGTCATAGTGTCATAGTCAGAAAGTACATTTTATGTTATCTTTCCATTTAATCCAGACAGAAGCATCAAAATCCTCATAGTAGTTCAAACCCATATTACTTAAGAATAGATTGACTCCTATAGGTCAAGTGAGTTAGCATTCGAAGAATATTTGACCTTCATCCCAGGATGATGGACTAAACACACAGGGACTCACTTGTCCTCGGTTCTAGAGGTAAATATCATGGAAAGGTCAGCGCGTCTGGAATAGATCATGGAGTCCAAATGTGAATATTGATTTTGAATGAAAAATGCAGTACCTTATACAATTTATCAAAAATTTTACCAAAGACAATTATTTACAAATTTTCCAAACAAATATGCTACAATATAGACATACCTTTGGTATTTATTTAAAATGGAAGTGTATCAACATTGATTATTAAACTTTGTGTGATTTAATGCCACATTTATATTCATTTTTAAGGATTCCTGTGTTTTAAAATGTAATTTCCATAAAAGCAGAAATTCAAAATTTATATTTGTATGTATACCATAGAGAAGAGGCAAATGTTCCTAAGGTATTTTTATTAACCTCTTGAAAAAGTTGATATTTGCTAACTCTTAGAAAAATATTGAGTCATATTTAATTTCCAGTGTTCTTCACATTTAATATATTAAGTCCAAAATAAGAATATTATGCATATAAATATCTTGACGTCTTTCAAAAATTCAAATACCTTGAATAAAGAAAATAATCTTTTTGGTTTCCCTCATAAAGTAAAAGATTGATACTCTGCTGGTCAATTTGACTTAATCTTATAATAAATGGCAATGCAAAAATCTCATACCATTTATATTTAAAATAAGTTTCTCAAAAGGCTTTATATTAAAGAATAAAAAGAGTAGATTTTATGAAGAACTAAAAAGGATTAACAGTCTACCTCCTGATATGCAAAAACAGAGAGAAAGTGTAATTTAAAATCCAGAAATCCGTTTTTATATGCTGTGAAAAATGAAAACAATGTTATCACAATGGCCAAGGAAATGGTGAGCTGCTCTGGTGACCGTCCCATTAGTCAAGAGAATTAAAGTTACCTTACATTGGGGAGTGTTGCCATTATTCTCATATAAACCGCACAGGTTTGGACATGGGACTTTGAGAAAAGATTTTTAATCAGTAAGTACAATAGTTTAGGAAGGACTTTTGGTCTTGGTTCCAAAAACTAAAGAAGAAAAAAGCAATCTGAAAACTCTTACTATCATATAAAATAAATGCAGAGGGCCTTACTTGTTTGCTAGGGTTGTTTACTATTTTAATTTAGATTTATTGTCCAATATGAGAGTTGACTTTACCTGAAGATAACATTTCCTGTGCTTTTATGGCGCTACTAAAATCTTGCCTCAAAGGTAATAGATTTTGCCTTGTTAACTACTGAAAGAGTAGCTCCAGCGGTCTTCATTACTGCTTTCATAGGCTCCCTGTGTATCCGCATGGAATTTAATTCTCCTTCACATCTTCAAGGTTATAGTAGAGTCTGACATTTGCTCACACGGCAGAGTGAAACCAGCCCACCAGCAACAAAGGATGCAGGTTTGAGCAGTTCTTTCTAGATCCACTGACAGGGCGTCCGGATGGCTCGGTAGGTTGAGCGACTGACTCTTGGTTTCAGTTCAGGTCATGATCTCAGTTCATGAGTTCAAGCCCCGCATTGGGCTCCATACTGACAGTGCGGAACCTGCTTGGGGTTTTCTCACTCCCCCTTTCTCTATCCCTCCCCCACTTCGAAATCAATCAATCAATCTTCAAAAAATTAAATCCACTGTTTAGAGGAGTGCCTGGGTGGTTCAGTTGGTTTAGAATCTGATTCTTGATCTTGGCTCAGGGTCATGATCCTGAGGTCATGGGATTGAGCCCCACATCGACCCCACAAGTTCCACATTGAGTCCAGAGCCTACTTCAGATTTTTTCTCTCTCTTTCTCTGGTGCCCCCCAGCCTCTATAATAAATAACTAAATAATCAATCAATCCACTGTTTATTTTTAATTTTTTTTTGAAATTTATTGTCAAATTGGTTTCCATACAACACCCAGTGCTCATCCCAAAAGGTGCCCTCCTCAATACCCATCACCCTCATTTTGTTCTCAGTTTTCAAGAGTCCCTTATGCTTTGGCTCTCTCCCACTTCTAACCTCTTTTTTTTTTTTTTCCTTCCCCTCCCCCATGGGTTTCTGTTAAGTTTCTCAGGATCCACATAAGAGTGAAAACATATGGTATCTGTCTTTCTCTGTATGGTTTATTCACTTAGCATCACACTCTCCAGTTCCATCCACGTTGCTACAAAGGGCCATATTTCATTCTTTCTCATTGCCATGTAGTACTCCATTGTGTATATAAACCACAATTTCTTTATCCATTCATCAGTTGATGGACATTTAGGCTCTTTCCATAATTTGGCTATTGTTTCAATCCACTGTTTACAATTGAAAACAAGTTTTCAGATACAAAGAGTGTTGTCATAGATTCCATTCTTCTCTCATTGCATTACATCTGTGGGAACTTTTTAGTTCAAGTGTAACATATACTAGGGCACATTATTTTTATTTTATTAATAATTAATGCAAACTTTTATGAGGCAAAATGACACAACAATGCCAAGGTTTGAATCATGGCTGCTGGATGTCAGGTGGTGGTTGAACTTGATGAAGTTACTGAAGCTCCCTGAGGCCTGCTTTCCTAGAGATATAAACATTGTATAAGTATTTACATGTGAGACAAAGAGCTTTGTGAAGAACATAGTACAGAGCACATGCTTAAAAAAATAGCTGTGATTTTATTCTTTAACAGGCTTGTCCCAGGTGTTGGCCATGCAAAGATTTTTAAGACGTAGGCATCGTTCTCAAGGAGTTTATACACAGTGAGGGGCAGCTGGGTGGCTTAGTCAGTAGAGCATCCAACTTCAGCTCTGGTCATGATCTCCCGGTCTGGGAGTTCGAGCCCTGCTTAGGGCTCTGTGCTGTCCTAACAGCTCAGAGCCTGGAGCCTGCTTCAGATTCTGTGTCTCCCTCTCTCTGTGCCTTCCCACCCCTCTATCAAAACATAAACATTTTTAAAAAATGAGTTTATACACAGTGAGAATAGAAGCAACACTGATTACGTACGTGTTATTGGTGCCCTGCCAGCACACAAGTACAGACTTATGCCAAAAAACTAAAAGTAAAAAAAATGAAGTGTAAGTAATTGTCTCCAGCAACACACACACACACACACACACCACAACACAAAAGTGCACTAATTTTCTCAGTAAAAAATGAAACAAACACAAAACCTTGGTCTTTTGCCGGGAATACAAGAGGCAGAACTCATGTGAGCTGTTACAGTCCTACAGTTTCAGATAAGCTCCCATTTGGACATTCTGGAACAGCCACCCCAGTGATGAGGAACTCACTCCTTTGGAACAAAACAATGACCATAGCAATCAGGTTAAAATTGCAAACTGACACGTGACATCTACGAACGGAGCGTGGCCCCATGGGCACTTTCAACAGAGCACACGGGGGCAAGCCACAAAGGACGTGAGAGAAGATTTCCCTGGAAATGGCAGACATGTGAATAAGTGGGAAGCAGTGATGGGCTCAGGAACTGGGAGGAAATAAGAAGTTCTCACTGGACAGGAGGAGGACACATTCCAGGAATTGGGGGAAGGTCAGTGTTGTTGAAGAAGAGACAGCGACAGGGCTGTGACATGACACGGAAATCTGCGACATTTCATTCCCGGAGCACTGGGAAACTGCTGAACCTTGGTGAGCACCTCGGACTAAAGGTGATGAGGGTAGATGGGAACTTAAAAAGAAACTTGACCGCTGCGGACGTCAGCCGGGAAGGGGTCTGAGTGCATCAGTGGGGACTTAGTCAAAAGAAAGCCACGGGATCACACGCAAAGGACAATGGCAGCTCGGGCCACATCTGGACAGTGGCGAGGGACAGACATAGGTGAGACCTACATGAAAATCTCCCAGATAAAGCAGCGGTGAGGTACTTGAATGAAGCAGGGACTGTGCCAGGAAGAGAGCAGTGTGCAGTCAGGTCCAGAAGGAGGGAAGCTGGAGACTTTCCTAAAATCGAGATCTGACATAGAGCGTCAGGATGGATCTTGGGGAGGGACTGGGTGGAGGCGAGCAGATGTGAAGGCTCTTAGGAGCCCCACTACCGACCTTGTTCGTTATCACGGAGATTCCAAGGACACTGACTGATGTGAAGCAAGAGATACCAGCAGAGGTGTTTCATGGAAGATCACTCCGCTTCCCCACTCCATCAGGAAAGTAGATTTTTGCACGACTGAAATGTTGATTTACAATCATGGCATTTTTATCACCGATTTATAATGGCGAAGTCGTGCATCTCCAAGGTGCTCTGGAGCTCAGTGGCTGTGCCCTTTGCCTCATCTTCTCATCCTGTGTTGTTTCTGGTCAGCTTTTCACATGGGGTTCTAGGCCAGTAAACAGCATATTTTTTTTAATTAGTTTTTTTACATTTATTTATTTTTGAGAGACAGAGTGAGACAGAGCACGAACAGGGGAGGGACACAGAATCGAAAGCAGGTTCCAGCCTCTGATCTGTCAGCACAGAGCCCGACGCGGGGCTCGAACCCACAAACTGTGAGATCATAACCTGAGCCAAAGTTGAAAACTCAACTGACTGAACCGCCCAGGCACCCCTAAACAGCATATTTAAGAGGAAATCACACACATACACACACACCAAGAGACTGACGGGGAGAGATAGTCCAGGCGATTGCAAACAAGGGAAAGCAGGAGTTACTACACTAATAGCAAAATACGTGGAATCCAAAGTGGAAAGAAGTAAACCTGAGTACATATGTGCTTCATCTCACTGGGTAGAATGTAGATTTAAGTGAGAGAGCTACGTTTCCCCCTTAACTGTATCCCTATGGTGTCTAATGCAGTGAAGATCATATGATTTATTGCCCAAAGTAGGACACTAATGAGAGTAAAGGGGGACACCCTACAATAATTTAAACCAGGGCAATGGGCACGACTGGGGGCTGTCACAGGTAAATGAATCATAGGGTCATTGCTACCTATAAATACAGTACTGTGCTCAAGCTAGGTGTCCTATAAATGCTTGATGACTCCTGGATTGGTATTTGTGACCAGAATTTTGTTTTTCCTATGTGCCTCCATCACCTGTTACTGCATAACCCTCACAATTTGGAGTGATTGCCACCCAAGTCCAGATCCTACCCTGTGGGAGTCAGGACCTCTATTTCCCTTCATGATGATGTTTCAAACTCAGGTCCTTGAGGGAAACAGTCCTGGCTTTTTAAAAGATTTACATCTCAGAGAGGCAGAGGAATCATTTACAACTGCGAGTTTTCCAAAGCAGAAGCCAGTAATATAAAATACGTGTGTTTTTTTTTTTTTTTTATCCATTCATCCACCAGTGGACACACAGGTCGTCTCCATGTCTTGGCTGTGATAAGTAAACTGCTATGATAAACCATATTGTTGCAGTAAATATGGGAGTGCAACTAACTCTCCAAAATAGTGATTTCTTTTCTTTTGTGTGTGTACCCCAGATGTGGCATTGCCGTAATTCTGTTTTTCTTTTCTCCCTCTCTCTTTTTTTTTTTTGAAAACAACAAGAAATGCACTCCTTTATTTTGAAACATCAAGTGGCATAGTTCAAGCTCTGAGAACGATGCAGGAAGGTGAGGGCAGGTGTAGTGAGTTACCGTAGCAAATCCTCATAAGTGTCCTATAGCAGAAGCATTGATGTGACTGTCTCTTTACGATTGAAAGGAGGCCATCTGAGTATTTTTCAGGAGATCTAAATGTGAAAAAAGTGGGAGTCATACTTGAATCTAGGGCCAAATCAAGCAATTTTTGATCTTCAGTCCAAAATCCTTACTTTTAAAAATATTCAGACATACGCTTTTTTTTAATTGTCATTTAAATTGTAATAAGTTAACATATAGGGTAATACTGTTTTCAGGAGTCGAATTCAGTGATTCATCACTCTCACGTATCTGCTGTTCATTTTTTGAGGAACCTCCATGCTGTTTTCCAGAGCGGCTGCAGCAGTTTGCATTCCCACCAACAGTGCACAAGGGGTCCCCTTTCTCCACATCCTCACCAGCACCTGCTCTTTCTTGTGTTGTTGATTTTAGCCATTCTGACAGGTGTGAAGTGATAGCTCGTCATGGTTATGATGTGCATTTCCCTGACGAGTGATGTTGAGCATCTTTTCATATACCTGTTGGTCATTAGTATATCTTCTTTGGAGAAAAGTCTATTCATTTGCCCATTTTTAGATTAGATTATTCTTTTTTGATGCTGAGATGTAGAAGTTATTTATGTATTTTGAATATTAACTCCTTATGGATATATCGTTTGCAAGTATTCGCACCCATTTAATAAGTTGTCTTAGGTGCTTCGTTAGTGACTTCTTTTGCTGGAAAGTATTTAAGTTTTATTTTCTATTGTTCCTGTCTGTAAGACAAGCTTGTATATCATTATACTGTTTATGCTAAACTTCCAGATGTATAGCCCATAAAATAGCGTATTAATAAAGCTATAATTTATGGAGTACTTATGATGTGCTAGGTTTAAGGAAAGTTTTTTGTACATGTGTCGCTTAGTACACGCCACGATTTTCTAAGTAAGTAATGTCCCCACTTTACAGGTAAAGAAATAAGAACAGGAAAGGTAAGAATTTTTGCAGGGTCCCATAGGTAGTAAGTATGAGGGCCAGAATTTTATAAATGATATTCCTTGGTCTGACCCCATAGACCTACTAAATCAGAATCTTTAAACATCCAGGAGATCTGAAAATTTTACGATTTTTTTAAATGTGTATTTATTTTTGAGAGAGACAGAGTGTGAGCAGAGGAAGGGCAGAGAAAGAAGGAGACAGAATCCGAAGCAGGCTCCAGGCTCTGAGCTGTCAGCCCTGAGCCCGATGTGGGGCTTGAACCCGCCAATTGTGAGATCATGACCTGAGCTGAAGTCGGACACTTAACAGACTGAGCCACCCAGGCGCCTTGAAGATCTGAAAATTTAATAAGTTCTTCAGCTAATTCTTATAAAGTTTGGGAACCAGTGACTAAGAGAGATTAGAAAAGGTCTGTTCATGAGAACAATAAATGAAACCAAGGAAGACACACACCTGAGACTGCAGGTTTGGATTTCAGATAGTTTTCTGGACTTGAGGAATTGTTACTACTCAGGGCTTAGGTTTGCTTGTCTTCAACATGGAGACACTTCATGGATCTGAAAAGAATCCAAACTCTTAAAAAGCAAGTACGCTTTGGAAAAGATGTAAAAAAAACAAAAAACAAAAAGCAGTTTCTAACCACTTGGTCCTTTACTAATCTTCTTTTCTATAACCCACCGTAAAAGTACTGGGAAAGCAGCCATTTCTCTCCTGATTCATGTTCTTTTAAAACCACTTGTCTTGGTTAAATATTTAAAATCAGATCACCCTGACGCAGTTACTCCAAGGTTACAAATAATAGGAGTTCCAGTGGATTTTTTTTCCTTCCTATTTTCATTAAATTCCCTTATAGTAGATATAAAAACAGTTCCTTAATTGACACTGATTTGCAAATATATTGAATTCAGACATGTCAAAATAAATTAGATTTGTCTCTCAGTAGAAAGAAAGCAATAGAGCGAGATTGAATCCCAGTGAAATTTTATAGCGTCTATTTACACACACTTTTATATCCTAAACTGCACAGCATTTAAAATAATTAGGAGCTTTATGTAACACATATAACATTTACTTTTACTGTTACTTCTTGAACCCGACAATAAAAGTAGATTTTAAATTGTAGAATAATTGTTTCATCTATATTTATACTGTAAAAACTGGGTCTGCCATTGAAAACTGCAAAATCTATAATTATGTAGCCATTATTCAGATGATTCAGATATGTTAAAATGTATTTAATTGAGAGAGATTTATTGTCATCTATATTTTCAAATAACCAATTTGAAACATTAAGCAGATATCTATGTATTAATTTATGCATCCATAAGAAAATTATAAGTATTTTGCATATAAATTATGTATCAGTTAACTTTTCTGGATTCCACTTCATCTGCAAAGATTGATTTCTAAACGATAAGTTTGGAGTTATTTTGATCAACTTTCTTCTTACTCAAAAGCAGCTGTTCGTTGTACATTCTTACAGTCTAATGTGACTGAGCAATAAAAATATAAAGCCCCCAAACGACACAGGGGAAGCTCACGTACATATTGTGAAGGAAAGAAGCTGGTCCAAAAAAGATTATGTGCTGTATGAGTCTGGCTATATGACAGTCTGGAAAAGGCAAGAGTATACAGACAGTCGGGGCGCCTGGGTCCGTCGGTTAAGCGTCGGTTGGCTCAGGTCATGATCTCACAGTTTGTGGCTTCAAGCCCCGCATCAGGCTCTGTGCTGACAACTCAGTGCCTGGACCCTGCTTTGGATTCTGTGTCTCCCTCTCCTCTGCCCCTCCCTTGCTTGCACTCTGTCTCTCTCAAAAATAAAGATTAAAAGCATTTTTTTAGTACAAAACATTATGTAAGCAGTAAAAATAGAATGGCACTGGGGCACCTGGATGGCTCAGTAGGTTGAGCATCTGACTTCGGCTTAGGTCATGATCTCATGGTTCATGAATTCAAGCCCTGAGTTGGGAGCCTACTTCGGATTCTGTGTGTGTGTCTCTCTCTGTCTCTTCCCCTCCCCATCTCGTGCTCTATCTCTCTCTCAAAAATAAACATTAAAGTACACAGACAGTATAAAGATCAGTGGTTTCCAGAGGTTCAGGCAGAAGGAGGGATGAATAACTGAAGAAAAGGAGAAATTGATGTCACCAAAACTATTGTGTATGATTAGTAGTGATGGCTATGTGACATTATAAATCCGTCTAAACCCATAGAAGTATACAAGGCAAGAACAACCTCATGTCAACAAAAGACTTTAGTTGATAATTATGTATCAGTACAGGCTCATCAGTTTTAACAAATGAGCCACACTAATGCAGGGTGTTAATAATATGGACAACTAGGGGTGGGAGTGCATATAGAATCTCTATACTTTCTGTTTAATTTTGCAGGAAATCTAAAACCACTCTGGGGGCGCCTGGTGGCTCAGTCCATTAAGCATCCAGTTCTTGATCAGGTCATGATCTCACGGTTTGTGGATCTGAGCCCCGTGTTGGGCTCTGTGCTGACAGTGTGGAGCCTGCTTGGGATTCTCTGCTTCTCTCACTCTCCCTCTCTGTCTCTCTCTCAAAATAAATAAATAAACTTAGAAAAAAAATTGAATTATAAAAAAAGAAAACTGCTGTAAAAAAAAAAACAAAAAAAATGTGGTGTCAAAAAGTATACAGCCGTTTTACATGTAAAACTTAGGGGAGGCAAGGAGAATGCGAATAGTGAGATTAATGACCGAATCACATGTAAATTTGATATCTCTCACACCTGAGCTTCTTAAATTGAAATATGATTTAGGCTTTGTTTAAGAGCTAGTTTAGGTGATGTTGGAGTTGTATTCAGAATCTGGAGGTTTGATTTAAAATGCCCAAGAAAGCCCAATGTGTTGGCCTCGGGTGATAAATCACAGCCAGGCTCCATGGGGGGTGTGGCGGTACCCATGGGCATCCAACCCTGCTGGGATCCACCGCTGTGGAAGAGTCTCTGAAGGTCCTTCCTGGAGGTGTTTTAAAGGGATGAAACCATCAGTGTCTCCAGCGTTCACGGCCCATATCTGTTAAAGATAGAACCACTGTCATTACAGTGCTCTTATCTGTATCTCCTGGGGGGACAGAGACCCAGCTTGACTGAAGATGTCTAGGAAGGGTCCCCAGGACCTGAGCTACCCAGGCGCCCCTGAATTTTTTTTTAACGTTTATTTATTTTTGACAGAGAGAAAGACAGAGCATGAGTGGGGGAGGGGCAGAGAGAGAGGGAGACACAGAATCGGAAACAGGCTCCAGGCTCTGAGCTGTCAGCACAGAGACCGACGCGGGGCTCGAACTCACAGACCACAAGATCATGACCTGAGCTGAAGTCGGATGCTCAACCGACTGAGCCACCCAGGCACCCCGAAATGTTGTTTTTAAAGTTTGAAATGAAGCTGGCATTTTTCTAACGTTAAAGCTGAAGGTACATTAGCTGCAGACTTTATATTTCTGTACTTTATAAGAATCTGACAAGAAATTAATTATAGGAAGTATAAAACTTAGCTCTCAGCTCATGAGTAGTAACAAGATAGACAAGCAAACAATTTAAGCAATGTTACTTCCACGAGAGGAAATTCAGGTTATGAAGGTCACCCCAGAATATGGCCGACGTGTGTTTTCTTATGTCAACATTTTCTTATGTCAACATTTCTTATGTCAGCATTTTCTTATGTCAACATTTTCTTATGTCAACATTAAGATCTTCATACAATGACAACTCATTGCTCCTAACATTCAAGCCACGTGTGTCCATTATTCTTGCACGTGGCCTTATCTTTACAAACGTGATGAGTGAAAACAGCACATATATCGTCTTGAAGTTTTTGAAGGTCAAAATTAGGTTGCCTGTGTTCTGTTTTCATAGTCGCACCCAGGCTTGAATCGAGGTGGTGGCCAGGAGTACTGTCTCCTGTGAGGCTTGACTAGAGAAAGGGCTGCTTCTGAACTCATGTGGTTGGTGGTAGAATTCAGTTGAGAGGGATGTTGGGCCGAGGGCTTCAGTTCCTTGCTGAGTGGTGGCAACATCACTCTCAGTTCCCTGTCCCCTTCATCCAATCCAGCGAGGGAGGGAGTCAGAGCCTACAATCTACAGTCTTATGTAATGGAATCACTGGGGTGACAAGTCGTTTTCTTTGCCTTGTTCTGTTGATTCACATCCAGCCACAGCCTGGCTGTCGGGTGAGACAAAGGAAGGAATACCAGGGGGAGCGATCGTTGAGGTCCATTTTGGAGACGATCGTGTTTCCATGACTCTCTGATTTTAGTCCTTTCCAGGTGTTTGACTTCACAGCCACCATGGTCAATCACTAAGCAATGGGACAAACAGCAAATCATTTTAAAGTCTCCTTTATCATCTGAAATATCCTACGAAAGTGTCATACAAAAGCCCCATCAAAACCAGCCTTTGTGTCGCTTTGGTAAATGTCTCCTTTTTGTGGTAGACTATTACCGTCTCCGTTCAAATTACCAGAGGCGTCTTTATCTCACTAAACTGACACTGTGCCCACATGTACATAAATTGCTCATAGAATGTAATTGTTATCTCAGATATCTTATTTTACAAGTATCTGCCTCGGCAAATGTCTCCTTTTCTAACCTAAACATCTTCTTTTTTAATTAGTGGGAACATTTTTGGTTGGAGATGATAGAAATCCTAGATAAAAGACAATGTGTTTCAGTGGCTGAAATGATGAACTCACCTCGTGTTAAGTATAGCAGCATTTAGAATATTAGTCCAAGGGATCTATTTCCAGCCTGTGGTTATTTCGTTTGTGTTGGTATCGTGATCAACAAGAACCTTCTCACAGGGTAACATCAAAAAACATGAAAATTCTTGCAAACATTTTTTCTAGCACTTAAAATAAAATTTCTGGGCAAGACTGCCATTGGTTTTACAGGAGACATGAACACTGAGCAAAGGAGAAAAAGTACCCTCAGTGGCCAGAGGTGGATAATGAGTCTATCCATACACCCTGGGGCCTGGGGAGACCTTACCCCAACCACTTATACGGGGTATGGAGGAGGTGTCGTTGTCCAAAGTGACATTTGGATACTGTAACAAAGGAAGGCGAGAACAAAATACATGTGTACATACATACTTTATCATTTTCATTAAAAATTATATAGGTTAGTGTTTATTCTTTAGCAAAAAAAAAAAAAAAGTAGGTCTTGAACATATAGTGAATATATATGGACCCCCATTAAGGGTTAAAGTGTCTGTAAAGGAGATCACTTTATTTACATTTAGGTCGCTTAACAGAGCATATGGACTAAAGGGGCAAAGAGCTCAGCAATCTGGACATGTTTATAAAGGGTGGGATAGAATTAATTTTCCGGAATGTTATTATAGTTCAGGATTTGTTATCAAAGGGCTCAGTGACCGCACAGGGTAACCACACAGTGTAATCCAGAAGAGAAGAATTGAGAGCATGGAGAGAAAAATAAGCAGTGATATTAGAAGAGTAAGTATCCTAAGAAAAAGTCATGTGGAACAAATGACAGCAGGGTTCGTCTTGTCAGCTGGAGGAAAGATGAGGAAGGTTACAGAAGTTGCATGTACTAGGTAGATTGGCTAGACCACAGAAAGATTCAGAGATGCTGTCCAAACCTCTCAGTTGCCATTTTTTTTTTTAAATCTGTTGGATCTGGGTAGTATAAATACCTGTGTTTTATAAAAGCGAGATTATTTTCATTAACTTACAATTAAAGCTAGGATAGCCTAGTTAGAGTGACCGATATCGTAAAATAAAATGGAGAATTTGAGAATGAGATGTGTTGTTGGAAATATAGATTGGAAATTAAGTGAATAATCCCAATACTGAGGGCATCACATGGCTGCAGTTGAGTGAAATAAGTGAGTTCAAGAGAAAGGTGAGTTTTGTGACACCATCTGTTCACATACTCTTAGAACCATTAGAGCTTCCCAGTCGAGCAAGAATAAGGGCTAGAAAGAGTCATCTGGAAGCTATTTGCTTGAGTTTGCTAACGTCAACAACACAAGAGCAACATTACACTTTAGCAAGTTGAGGGAGCAGATCGGAACCGCTGGCTTTCAGTTCAGAAGGTACCGTAGAGAAACGAGTAGAGAGAATTTTGTAGAATGTTTGGCAGATAATAAAATAGTATCTGAAATTAAATTATATTTTTATTTTTATATTAATTATAATTTATTTAATTTCATTTTATTTAATTATAATTTATTTTTCAATTAAATTAAAAATAACGCAGGTGACATGGCATTCGTAACCGAGATCATTTGCATCATTTTGAGCCCAGTTTCTTAGGGCTGGCGTCTCAATGTGGGACTACCGTGAAAACTTCAGAAAATGTATTATTCAAATAAACGCACAGACACACTTAAACTAACACATTGTATTATTGAATTCCAAACTCTGTCTTGACAAATGGACTGTAAAAAATGAATCATCTTCTAAAACCTGCAGACCCCCTCCGGTGAGCGAACTTGCTGCCAGAGGCACAACGGTTGGTGTCATTTCTGCAGCGGCCGTCAACCAGAGTATCGTGTACGCCATTGTCTCAGGAAACGAAGACGGTGAGTGGATCCTCAGTCTCTGTTTTCGCCATAAACTAACCAACTGGGCTCTGAGATTCATTTCGGATTGAATTACTACTTACCCCATTTTTCTAATAAAATCCTCTCCAACTTAAAAGCAATTGGTACATTTGGGGCGCCTGGGGGGGCTCAGTCGGTAAAGCGTCTGACTTCGGCTCAGGTCATGATCTCGCAGTTGGTGCGTTCAAGCCCCGCTTTGGGCTCAGAGCCTGGAGCCTGCTTTGGATTCTGTGCCCCTCTCCCTCCCTCCCTCTCTCTCTCTCTCTCTCTCTCTCTCTCTGCCCCTCCCCCACTTGTGCTTCCTGTTGTCTCCCTGTTGTCCTGTTTTTCTCTTTTGATAAACTGGATGGCCAGGCATGTCGTAAGCGGTCAGGAAAGAGTCAATATACATGTAGTAAGTACATAAAGATTCAATATTGAATATTTGTATGAATGAGTATAAATAAATGCCGTTAAGCAATTTTCAAGGAAATTCTAAGTGTTTCAATGACCAACCATTAACTAGAAATCACTCTCCCTGCAGCCAGTGCTCACATCTTACTTTTCTTTCTGCCTTTCTTCTTCGTTCCCACTGTGCTGTTATGCCCCCTCCCTAAATATCACCAACGTCTAATGCCCCCTAGGATGTGGAGGACCATCCAAATCCACTGTGACTGATGGAGTGTGCAGTGCTTCCCAAATGTAATTGACTGATGAGACACTGATTTCCAGGAGAATCTCAAAGTAACTGGAAAATCAGGGTATTCACGTAAGGATGCGCCGATGATAATCTGAAGTTTGTGAAAGCCTCCTGTCACTTTCACGTATTACGTATTACGTTTATTTATTTTTGAAAGACAGACTGTGAGTGGGGGAGGCTCAGAGAGAGAGGGAGACACAGAATCAGAAGCAAGTTCCAGGCTCTGAGCTGTCAGCACAGCGCCCGACGCGGGGCTCGAACCCATGTACAGTGAGATCATGACCTGAGCCCAAGGCAGAGGCTTAACCGACAGAGCCACCCAGGCACCCCTCACGCATTACTCTTGTTACAAGAAGTGATTTAGGGGCGCCTGGGTGGCTCAGTTGGTTAAGAATCCGGCACTTGATTTCAGTTCAGGTCATGATGCCACAGTTCATGAGATCGAGCCCTGCACTAGGCTCCGTGCTGACAGCATGGGTCCTGCCTGAGAGTTTCTCTCTCTCTCTCTCTCTCTCTCTCTCTGCCCCTCCCCCACTCCCTTTCTCAAAAATACACTTTAAAAAAAAAGAAGTGCTTTTAAAATCACAGGGCTTTTAAAGCGACTTTTTAATTTTCCTCTTATAGTGTGAGGGAAATGATCAAGAAGCTGTGTTTTAACTGCAGGTCTGTTTGGAATCCACAACATCACGGGTGTTATCTATGTCAATGCCCCTCTGGATTACGAGACAAGAACGAGCTATGTGCTTCGCGTCCAGGCTGATTCCCTGGAAGTGGTCCTCGCCAATCTCCGAGTTCCTTCGAAAAGTGAGTCATGTTACTTCAGCACTTTTAAGAATTTTGGGGTGCTTCTGCTCGTTTCCTAATGAAATACACATGTCTGAAAGTTATCAGGGGAGAGCTTGGGAGACCATCAGCGCTTGGGGCTGACTCCACGTCCACTTCAGCCGCTGAGGCAGGACAGCGCAAGGAGCGATTTCGTACTCCTGAAATATCAAGGCGATAACATGGCGTCTCCAAATTTTGTATACGCTATTGTTAGGATAACCTTTGTTCTCAGTCTCACTGTAAGACTGGCGAACTCTCTGGAATGTACTGTTAACGGGAGGGGATTGTTCGACATTCTCTCAATTGTGTGGCTTCTTGTACTTACGGATTTTCTTAAGTGCAGAGGAAAATGTGGAAAATGCATCTTCGAACAGCGACTAACATATATTGTAAATTATGCATGGCGTGATATTTAACTCACATCCGTTTCTAGGAGATGAAAATTATTATTCCTATTTTACAAAGACAAGATAAGAAAAGGTTAAGTGGCTTTTTAAAAAATGACACTATAGGTAAATGAAAACCTGGAGATTGAAGCTCACATCTTTTCACTCCAAAATCTTTCTCCCACACCTGTCTGTGGGATGCACAGGAGAGCAAGTAAAGCCAATTTGTGAAGGGACCCAGCAGAGGTTCTGGGAGATATTACTAATAACGAGAGAAAGGCTGGTCTTTTCCATCCACACAGTTAATACTCCTTTGTACTTCAGGGAGTTCATCTTTTTATAATCACGCCAACTTTTTAACAGTATAGAAGACCAGAGAAAAATCTGATCTAATCATTGGTAGAACAGAGGCCCAGAGAGAGCGTGAAATGGGACTCTGAAACAGTGACCTTTGGCTCCGGGTCCTTCCCGTGCTGGTGCTCCTTCAATCAGCGTCCGTAGGCTCTTTCCATAATTTGGCTATTGTTGAAAGTGCTGCTATAAACACTGGGGTATGAGTGCCCCTATGCATCAGTACTCTGGTATCCCTTGGGTAGATTACAGAAAGAGCCTAAATGTCCATCAACTGATGAATGGATAAAGAAATTGTGGTTTATATACACAATGGAATACTACTTGGCAATGGGAAAGAATGAAATATGGCCTTTTGTAGCAATGTGGATGGAACTGGAGAGTGTTATGCTAAGTGAAAGAAGTCGTCAGTCAGAGAAAGACAGATACCGTATGTTTTCACTCTTATGTGGATCCTGAGAAACTTAACAGAAGACCATGGGGGAGGGGAAGGGAAAAAAAAGTTAGAGAGGGAGGGAGACAAACCATAAGAGACTCTTAAAAACTGAGAATAAACTGAGGATTGATGGGGGGTGGAAGGGAGGGGAGGGTGGTTGATGGGCATTGAGGAGTGTACCTGTTGGGATGAGCACTGGGTGTTGTATGGAAACCAGTTTGACAATAAATTTCATATTAAAAAAAAAAAAGGAAAAAAAAATCAGCCTCTGTAGAAGGGGGAGCAGGGAAAAGGAAGAGTGAGTGAGAGGCCCCAGCAGGATGCAGGTGCCAGAGGGAGAGAGCTCCAGGCAGTGTGAGAAAGGAGACCAGGCGATGTGCCCTCGAATCTCCTCTTCCAGGTCAGTAGTGGATGGTCATGACAATAATGATTCCTGATCTAGGTAAAGAGCTGCACCTTGCTTGTAAGGGTACAACCAAGTCATTTGAAAAAAAAATCAGATTATACAGGGTGTACCTTTGGAATTAAAGGAATTAAGTTGTGTTCAGTGATTATTCATCACTTGCATAATCAAATTGTTTAAAAATAGCAGGCCAGGGGCACTTGGGTGGCTCAGTCGGTTAAGCATCTGACCAGCTCAGGTCATGATCTCACTATTTGTGAGTTTGAGCCGCTCATGGGGCTCTGTGCTGAACTCGGAGCCTGGAGCCTGCTTCGGATTCTGTGTCTCCCTCTCTCTTTCTGACCCCCCCCTGCTTACAGTCTCTCTCTCTTTCAAAAATAAACACTAAAAAAATTTTAAATAGCAGACAAGTTTCTTCAGCTTTTAAAATCTTTAAGCTGCAGGCAATTATATTTTTATAAAATATAGAGAAAGCTTCAAATTGTCAACTGAATTGTCTAAACCAGGAGTCAAGAAGTTAGAGTGGTTCTAAATTATATAATGTAAACAACCTTCTTGCAACTAAGAAAAATATGAAAGCTATTTGAAAACTGTATTTGCCATCTTTATTTGAGAAAAAAAAAAAAAAAGAAACAGATTTAGAAAGAAAAACCTAAATATATAGGTCGTAGAACTTGGCAGTTTTCAAGAAACAGCTCCAAATTCTCGGAATAAAGACAAAGCGATAACTTTTATGTGAGTGTGTTACAACTAGTTCTCGTTACTTTAATGTAAACCTAAGGCTAATAAAAATTTAGCTAATGTACCCATTAGTGTTCTTACACGTGCCCAAGTTTGCCTGTAGAACTGAGACCAGTTATCAGGTTCCTGAATTAGCCTCTCAGAAGTGAATGAAGTCTACAAGCTAAATGTTAGTTTGTTTAATGCCTGATGCTTTTAATATTGTTATTAACATTTCGTGACTGACCTCTGCCTCGTGAGTCTGTAATACAAACTCATATATTTAAATAACTGTTTCACTTATTAATGACTCTTAATGGCCTATAATCAACCTCTAGTTCATTAGCTATGCAAAAATAAGAACATTATGTAAATTAGGTTAATTAATTAATGGTCTAAAGGTTTATCCCTGCTTTAGAAGTAGCTGTCCTGTGGTCTTCAGCCATATGTCATATGAATAAAGTAATAAAGAAGGGAGATTTGATTCACTAAAGAAGTATTTTATCATAATTCCTTTACCAAGAATTTATTGATGAAATTGTTTGCAAAGTAAGTTTTATAACTATGCTGTAACTGAACTTAATATTTAAATGCAATTTCATATTTAAAGTAGGACCATTTCAGAACTCATTTCATAATTTTGACCCTAGGAATATTGGAAACATGCTAATCTTTCACTGCAGACATTTCAAACATACATAAAATTCCAGAGAGGATTATAATGACTCTCCAAGTGGCGACTACCCAAGTTCATTACCAAGTCCCCAGAAATGCTCTCACCCACTCCCTGCCTTATTATATTGAAGCAGGTCAGACACACAATATTTCATCTGCAAAATATCTCAATATGTGTCTCTTAAAAATAAGGACCCAAAACTTAATCATAATACCATTATTACTCCCCCAAAATTAATAAAAGTCCCTCCATATCATTGAATATCCAGTCAATGTTCATATTAAAAAATTAGACCCATCTATTATGATTGGTTGAAAAGGGTTTTAAGTGTCTCTGTTAAACTATAGGCTTCACCACCACCACCTGATTTGACTCCCTCTGATGTTTATTTGTTCAAGATTTCGGGGGCGCCTGGGCAGCTCAGTGAGTTGAGTGTCAGACTTCAGCTCCGGTCATGATCTCATGGCTCGTGAGTTAGAGCCCCATGTCAGGCTCTGCTCTGACAGCAGGGATCCTGCTTGGGATTCTGTCTCTCTCCCAATCTCTCTGCCCTCCTTGGCTCATGCTGTCTCTCTATCAAAATAAGTAAACATTCAAAGGAAAAGAAACCAGATTTCTGAAGAGTGGGTTTCAACTATTGAACCTTCAAGGGGCCACTTCAGATCTTGTTCTGTCTCCTTTATTTCCTGTAAAATGGTAGTGAGAGCTAGAGGCCCTGTTTGATTAACTGTTTTCTGGGTTTTTTGGTTGTTGTTTTTTTTTTTTGTTTTTTTTTTTGGTTTTTAACAAATAAATTGTAGGCGATATTCACTGCTTCCTTAAAGAGGCACAGCAGTCCCTGTGACTCTCCTGATGGTTACAACCCCGATAGTCATTTCCTATCCATTCCTTCCTTCCATTTCTTCTGCATTTATTAGCCAGATATTTCCATAAAGAGAAACTTCTCCATATCAAATATTTAATCACCCCAACATCCTCCTCCTGTAGGAAAGACAGGGAAAAAAAATGTTTGATTCTTCCCTTTTATTTCTTGGTTTTCAAAATAATGCACTGATTCACTCTCCTACTCCAAATGTGACCGCTGCAATAACAAATGTTTTGGGTTTTATGGGCCATATGGTCTCTGTTGAACTACTCAGTTCTGTTGCAGCTTGAAAGAAGGGAGAGACAGTAGGTAAACAAAATGGCGGCTGTACTCCAACAAAATTCTACCTGTCCAACCAGGCTGTGGCTGGACTTGGCCTTTGTTGTGACTCTTACTTTTACTTTACATAATCCAGTTGGCCTCCCCCTCTTCTGTCTGTTTATCTCCTCCTGTGAGCAATGCTTCTGTTTCATCCACTTCCTTTTCCCACATTTCTAATCTGAAGAAATACTGTTTTATCCCTGTTAATAAGATAATCAGTCATTGAACTGTCTACAGTTTATCCTGTAATAGACTCCTCAGAGTAGGATTATAAGAACGGCATTTCCTATATCTTTGTGCATTAATGACAGTTTATCTATGGACCTGGAAATTGAATGTAATTTGATTAGATATAAAAGCCTCAAATCGTATTCTCTTCATTGGTCTTAAATATTTCACTCTGGATTTTTCTTCCATGGAGTATTACTGCCAAAAAGAATAATGACAAACTTTTTTTTTTCCCAAGTGAGTGTTTGTCTTATTTCTGAATTTCCAAGGAATTTACTCTTTTTCTTTAAAGTTCAGTAGTTTTATTGGAATGTGTCTTGCAATTGGCTATTTTGAGTCATTTTCTACATATATACATAGCATATGCATTCAACTCTTATTTCAGAAAACATTTCAATTCTAATTTTTAAAATATTTTTGATTCACTAACTCGGTTTTCATCATAGGAGACCCCTACTATATAAATGATGAATATTCTCCTATCTTTTATATCCCTTTATCTCATATCTCAATATCTTTATTAATTACATTTAAATATTTTTAAGATTTTAATTTGAGTTTTTCTAAATTCTGATACACATTTTTCTTTCACGGTTTCTCTTTTTTCCTAAATAATTTTAGTTTGTTTCAACATGCTACAGTACAGCTTGAATATTTTTTCAAACACCTTGATGTTTTAAAAGCTATTATTTTGCTCACTGTTCTTTTTTTCCTTGTGGGCTTTAAGCATAGCCTTTTTCAAGTTTTCATGTTTAAGTGAAATTAGATTCTCCATACTTTTAAAAGAGGTAAATGGGCTAAGATAGCTTTACTAGCTCTAGAATATTATTTCAGGTATTTTCACAAAGTGATAAAGAAAACATTATCCTTCTACTTTTAGAAATCTGCTTGCCTTTTCTGTTTGTTTGTTTTTTTAATGTTGATTATTTTTGAGAGAGAGAGTGTAAGCCAGGGAGTGGCAGAGGATCCAAAGTGGGCACCAAGCTGTCAGCACGGAGCCCAATTCGGGGCTCAAACTCTCCACCATGAGATCGTGCGCTGAGCCCAAGAAGTTGGAGGTGTAACCGGCTGAGCCGCCCAGGCCCCCTTGGACATCTGCTTGCTTTTATCTGCACTCCCACATTCACTGAAGAAACTTTCTCTTTTTTTCCCGTCTTTTGCCCTCATTGTCGCCGCCCTGCTCAGTTTCTATTTTGCTCTCAGTGTTTTCTCCTTTCTCGTCAGCGTGGAGGTTGCCCCTTTGCTTTTACGTTGCTGTAGTCACCTTTCCATTTCACTGGCTCCCACGACGGCAGAAATGCTTGGCCTTCCCTCCACCTCCTTAAAAACAGGTGCCGTTTTCACACATGCTGATAAGGCATAGAACTTGATAATGCGGAGAGCTGTTTTCTCTGCTCATCTTCTGTGGTTTGGAGCTTAGCTTGTTGCCATATTTAGCTGGGGATATTATCTGTTTGTGGTGTGATGGCTAGGATATTACTCTAATTACATAAACGTGAAGGTGAGGAGACTGGGTGTAGGAGGACTCCCACGAAAACAACTCTCCACGTTAATAATTTCGTTCCATGGCTGTTGATACAGAGACTCCTGGGTCACAGCGTTAGGACCTCGGTGCTCAGCATGAAAGTGCCAACTGGAGGATCAGCATAGAGGTCGGCATACAGTGCGGGTCCCAGAGCTCCAGACCCCGCAGGCAGGTGCAAGGCCAGGGAAGAGGGCACTGGGTGGAGGGCATGGCGGGGAAGCAACAGGAGCTCGGAGATGCAGCCACTTTTATAGCAGACAACAGCGGTCTTCCTAGAAAGGGGGACCAGGGAAATTGCTGGACCATGCAACGCGTGTCTGCAAGACAGCATCTCGCTTCTCAGAATTGCCAGCCGCGTAAAGAGTTCTGTGCCCCGGTGGGGGAAAAAGCCCGGGGCATCACAGTGTTGGCACAATCAGCATGACACGTGGGGGCTGAAGACCCCCCCCCCCCCGCCCCTCCCGCCGCCCAGGGAATTCTGTCCCCAGGACTTGACCATCTAAATCCCGATCTCTTTTTAATGAGGCATGATTCAGGAGGATTCAAATATTACATTTCACCTTAATCATCTTCTTCAGATCCCTAAATGCACATTTTAATCCAAGGATATTTGAAATGATTGTTGAATCAGTGGAATTGTTTCACAGTCGATGGATTTTGGAGAATGGGAGCTCTGGGACCCTCTGCAGCTTTCATACTGTGCTAGCTGATATCCAGTTTAGGATTCAGATTTTACTCACATGCTTTAGATTTCCCATATAGGGCCTCTAGATATATATTTCCTTTCCTTAACTGCTTTTATCATTAAACCCCACTAATTATACTGGGAAGTTATGATAAATATATGATCAAATGAATGATGTATAGAAGAATCCAAATTAACAGAAAGCATTTTTAAAGAGCAAATTTCCCAAGAATGGAAAAATAAACATGAAGAGAAAGGGTCTAGTTCATTAGCTTACTGCTAAAGTAAAAGTAGGTGAAACAAATTGTATCCCAATAAGCCACAAATATGATAGGCTCCTCTCTTTTTCCCACAACTTCCTATTCAACGAACTGTGGGATTAACGTATCACTGACTAGTCCGGGGCATAGAGAGAATTGTTTGTCTTTGAGGGCTAGGCCATCCCACTGCCTTGATGCTGATTATTAGTATTTATAATATGCCAGGCATTATAATAGGGTTTTAGGGCACAGAGATATTGAAATGAAGTTGCTATTTCCAAAATCCTTGTTCCCACTGCCAGACAGACCGCGCACCACGCAATGACTACACTATTAGGGATCCATTGGCTGCTGGGGATCCCAGCACAACGTAGCGCAAAAGAATGAACAGCTAATGTGTGGGATAACCGAGAAGTCTTTTCAGGGGGATTGATCTGTGAGCTGTATCCTGAAGAATGAGCAGAAGAGATTTGAAAGGATACCTCCAAACACTACTAGTGAGCATGTATTAGAAACGATGACGGAGCGCCTGGGTGGCTCAGCTGGTTGAGCGTAGGACTCTTGGTTTCTGATCGTCTCATGAGCTCACAGTCCAGGAGATCAAGCCCCGCCGTGGGCTCTGTGCCCACAGCGTGGAGGCTGCTTGGGCTCCCTCTCTCGATGCCCCTCCACTGCTTGTGCTCTTGCTTCCTCTCTGTCTCTCAAAATAAATACACTTAAGGAAAAAGAAATAAAGAAATGAAAAGAAGATAACTCTTAAATTGGAAGTTTAGAAAACAGTACCAAGATAGGGGAGCCTGGGTGGCTCAGGCAGTTGAGCATCCGACTTCGGCTCAGGTCATGATCTCATGGTCCGTGAGTTCAAGCCCTGCATCGGGCTCTGCGCTGACAGCTCAGAGCCTGGATCCTGCTTTGCATTCTGTGTCTCCTTCTCTCTGCCCCCCTCTCCTCTGAAAAATAAATAAAGCATTATTATTTTTTTTAAGTACCAAGATACAATTGACCTAAAATGACCAAGAGACGTGCAGGAAATAGATACAGATTGTCAAAGATATTTAAGATAAAAACAAACAGATCAGTAGTTTACCACTCTATAAACCCTTACTCCCAAGGAGAATAAAAATGATCAAGCGAACGGGGAGTTAGAAAGGACTTTATCTGAACTATTCCTTTGGGGGAAAGAGGTTGTAAAATTGTGTTTGTGTGCCGTTCCCAATACATCCATCCCCAGAAAAGGGGATGTGAGAGTAGGAAGTCTTCAATCTCAAGTGTATAACGTTAGTGACGAGGAAGAACACGAGTCTATGTCCCAGAGCTGTCAGCGAGGGACTGGAGTGCCCACAGCTATGAGGACAGCTGGCAGGATAGAGCTGTGGCCACATGAGGACAAGCCCGTGCTTGTGGGATGACGCAGGCAGAGAACCGGTGAATGTGGTCCAGATCTGGGACACCGACGAACGCTAGCTTTTGTCGGAGTGCAGAACAATCACCTGGACGACGGCAAAAAGCAAAAAGCAGAATGTGGAAATGGACTGCTGCCTCCGTCTAAAGGGATGAGACAGAGCCAACCGAAATGCACGTCCCAACCCCAGGTGCTGCAGAGGGCACGCCCGTGCTCAGAGCGCCCCGCCACCACGTCTGCTTGAAACACAGGTCCGGCCTCAGGGAGAACCTTCCTGTCTTCCTGCCTCCCTCACCAACCTTTCCTCCTCAGCCGCCAGGGCCAGAGTGTTATGACACAGCAGCCAGGGAACGGTGACGAGGCTGATTAGTAAGGAAAAAAGAAGTCTCTTGGGGCACCTGGGCGGCTCAGTGGGATGAGCGCCTGACTTTTGATTTCAGCTCAGGTCGGATCTCACGGTTTGTGAGTTCGAGACCTGCGTCGGGTTTAGCACTGTCAGTGTGGAGCCTGCTTGGGATTCTCTCCCTCTCTCTTTGTCCCTCCACTTCTCTCTCTCTCTCTCTAACTAAATAAATACATAAGCTTTAAAAAATAATAATTTAAAAAGAAGTCTCTTACAACCTCTTCCCCAAAGGCAGGAGACTCTCCAGGATCATATCTCAACTGGGGAGGAAGAAAATGTTACCTTTAAATTAAATTTGAAGTATTGATTAATATATTGAACTAGGTTACTTTTTTTAATGTTTATTTATTTTTAAGAGATGGAGACAGAGCCCGAGCAGGGAAGGGGCAGAGAGAGAGGGAGACACAGAATCTGAAGCAGGCTCTAGGCTCCAAGCTGTCAGCACAGAGCCTGATGTGGGGCTCGAACTCATGAACCATGAGATCATGACCTGAGCGAAGTCAGATGCTTAACCGACTGAGCCACCCAGGTGCCCCTGAACTAGATTATTTTTAACTTAACCATGATTATAGTACTTTATTTTTTTTAATTTTATTTTTTATTTTTTTAAATTTACATCCAAATTAGTTAGCATATAGTGCAACAATGATTTCAGGAGTAGATTCCTTAGTGCCCCTTACCCATGTATCCCATCCCGCCTCCCACAACCCCTCCTGTGTAGTACTTTCTATTAATTAAAAATGTTTGCTTTTTTTTTAGTATCAGGAGTAGCCTGAGCTTTTGTTCAGCTGCGTGCAAAAGGCTGCCCCAAAATCAGTAGGATGAAAGGAAGAGCAGAAAAGACAAAATAGACTTATATAGTTGTATTCTTTATGTCCATGTGAAGCACACCATTTCAGCCTGGCTGGAGAACAGAATATAGTTTAAACATTTTTTAAATTGTTTTTGAACGTTTATTTCTTTTTGAGAGACACAGAGTACAAGCAGGGGAGGAGTAGAGAGAGAGGGAGACACAGAATCCGAAGGAGGCTCCAGGCTCTGAGCTGTCAGCACAGAGCCCGATGCGGGGCTCGAACTCACGGAGTGTGAGATCAGACCTGAGCCAAAGTCAGACGCTTGACCGCCTGAGCCACCCAGACGCCCTTAAGCATTTTTAATGAATTTAAACTACTGGAGGATAGGGATTTTTGTCTGATTATTGCAACATTCCAGGAGCCTAAAGGCATAGCAGAAAAATATAGTCAGTAAAGTTTTACCCAGTAAATGAGCAAGTCTGGAAAAAGAAGGCCGGATTATGAAGGGATTTGGCTATCAGGCTAATGGTATGCACCCGTACAGCCCACCCATTATCCCCATTTAGTTCTCTTCTGCTGGCCCCATTCTCTCAGGTATCCATATTTTCCTGCTTGCCTCTCGTATTGAGCATTATTTTTGTTCAAATAAGTGTCTTCATTTCATGAAAGAAAGACAGTCATGAAGGTATTCATGTTTTTCATGTTATTTCAAAATTCTGAGCCCCCTTTTGTGCCTACGTTCTCCGTCTCCGCAGACCAGCTCGGTCTCTCCTGTCTTTTCAGGATGGAACGTCACTGTTCCCAGAGAGACCCCAAGGGTCCTGCGTCCAGAACACATTCCACGGACACTTACATCAGTATTCCTGCCACTAAGTCATCGCCATGTGTTTATCCTGATGTAGAGAAAGAACTCTAATATGCACCTTTATAACTAGCTCCTAGCTGGATAGTTTGATTTGTGGGATTCCACAACTGAAATGCAATTTTTCTTTTATGGTAAAGTTATAATTATCTTTAAGTGTGGAAGAAAAAAAAAACAGCTTTTTATAAATGTAGCCTTGTGTTGTGATTCAATAGCTGGCCTTTCAATCAGGAATAAATGACAGCACAATTAAGATAAACCTTAAATGGGTGATAAAACAACTCAAATGCTATTGATTTCATTTTATAGTTTTGCTTCAGGGTACATGCTTGTAATACATTTCATTTCCTTGGCTTTTCTGGTTCTAAACAGAAGGTCTGTGACAAGTAATGCTAATGACTCTTTACCCGTGATTGACCGACTCACAAAGCATTCCTCATGCAAGTTGGGTGACAACATCGTAGCATCTCACACGTTATTTTCAGTCCTGAAATCCCAGATATGTTCCAGGTCTTATACTTGTTCAATAAATATATAACCATGAGTTTAGAACTATATTCATATACTTTACTAATTTCAAACTTGGAGATTACATTATGAAAACTAATACCGTTATATCCTTTATTGTATTTTTGTCACTAACATTCTAGGTATCTTCTATAAACACACAGTTAAAACAATTACATTCTAATGAAACAAAACTTTATCTGTCCAAGAAAACAACTGAATAGTGCAAAATATCTTTGCTTGGAAAAACAATTTTAAAAATTCTTATGAAATTTTATTGATACATTTCAGAAACCAAGTGCATTCACAAAATATTCTTCCATTGACCCCAAAAGTTATTTGTTGAACCCATGACAAAGATTGTTATCAACCATTCTAAACAGAGTGCAGATTATAATACATGTTTCTTCACATGTATTATGAAGAAAAAGCCCTGTTTCATGAGGAAATCATTTTATATCCCTTCCATGGTCAAATAAAACTAAAATACTTAAAAGGGTCTAGGAATGAATAAAATTGTTCTCCTTAACTTATACCTAAGATTAAGCCCCAGGGCCTAAAGACAGGTGATACAATTTCTTTATTCTTGGGGACTTCTATTTAATTAATATAGTTAATAATTTAATTTTTTCCTTGCCCTTTCAAGCAGAATTTAAATTGAGTTTTGAATGGAGCCCATTTAGTGATTCACAAATATTTTTGCAAACTTGAATTCTGTTTCTGAGAGCAACAATCATTCCATTAATAATAAAGCCCCAAACTATGCAATAGAAACTCTGTACCTTTTGCTTCAAAAAAAACTCCCGTTTCAATAGAGGCAAACTAAGCTCCGGCAAATGCTCATGAAACTACGCACAGCAGAAGTGAGATCTGTTAAATCGTAGATATTACAGAAATAGCAGCATTTCCAGAAATGGAAAACAGAAACAACTCTCTGGATAACATAAGCATAAAATTTATCTTGCCTATTACAAGTACAGGGGAAATTATCAGAATTTTTGTGTTGAATACCTTGATTCCTCATATTGTTGATGAGTACATCCATTGGCCCTCTACCCGCTGTTGTTACACGACCAAGGTCCGCTCTTCTCTGTAGAGTAAGGCAGCACAAGTCTTTTTTCCTATTTTGCTAAAGATTTGGATAGCTATTACATCATTGTATTTATTTTTATCCCTTATAACAAATAGAAAGTGAACGTTCTTTTCTCTTACTGACATGTTCTACTTTGACCAGTCTTAACAAGCTGACAAACTTACTGATAGGTTATTTTTAGAAAGAAAAACAGTTGCCCACTAACTAGACAAAAATAAATTTCAGCATTATGTTTAAATAGTAAAAAGTATGGGGGAAAGTGCCATACAGAAGGAACATAAGGAGGGTGAACTTCCAGAAGTTTTCATTGTCTCTCCTTGAAGGGGTTCTCCATACTGCTTAGCATGTCCTAGGTCACTGCATTCTTAATTTCCATATTGACTGAGTTCTTCCCCCTTTATCTCAAGGAATTGCTACACCTTGTGGTTTTCGGTTACACCGTTCCCTGGTCCAAAATGTACTTCTGTCGTTGTTTTCTGGACCTAATCATTTTACAAGGCTCATTTTACAGCTCTTCTCATGTTTTACCTTTCCTTAATCACCCAGGGCCCCTATCAAGTGAGGAACAAATACATCCGGCCTGTCAGTTTTCAAAGGCAAGGATGTGATATCCTGGTGCCTCAGTTTCCATCACAGAGACAACTCCGAGAATATAAAGTTTGAGATGGATCCTAGATAAAGTTCGGGACGGATCCTAAAGGAGACAATAGTATGGATGACATTCTGGAGGAGATCAATTTCAGGGGAAAATAGTGAATACTTTTTTGTGCAATGGAGAATTTGCCTGGTTAACCATATTTGATGCCATGCGCTAACATTTTCTATCGGAAAAACCACTCTTGTGTTTTCTATTGCTCTACTCAACTTTGCCTTGTTGACATCTATTATTTATATTAACAACAATATTGTACTTAACTCTTAGATCTTGTTATGACTGACTTTGGCCAACATTTATGTCATTCTTACCTGGAATAGTTAATAGAGCCATAATATTATTATTATTCTCAGTGATTGTGACTTGTTAAGCATATGAAGTGATAATAAAATACTAGATATATGGCAAAATAACAGAATCTAGTGCATTCCAAAATAAAAGCTGTGAATTCATGCACAGTATGGGCCGTAGAATACTATGCTATTTTTATCCTGAAATCAGGTGTCACTTACCTTCGATGACATGACATGGATTGGAAAGTTTTTGTGGTTCCTCTTGTAACTATATTATTCTTTGACTGACACTAGTGTCCATAATTACAATTACGTAGTCAAGGTAATTTATATTAAAGACATGAAAACTTGGCCTATAATTCTTATTTCATTATACAGGAAAGATGTGTACCTTATTTTTAAGAATGATATCCTAATTTGTGCTAATAGACACATCAAGAGATATGTAAGAACAAAGGAAGCCAAGAAATTATATATGTGGGTGTGGGGGGGAGAGTGTGTGGGTATAGTTATATACCTAAATATGATATACACTTTCACAGTTATATATATATATATATATATATATAATGATATATATTATATAAATATACATACACACACACACACACACACACATACACACACATATATATATTTTCAAACACACTAATACATTTTAAGTTCTTGTTTTACTTACAGCAGCTATGATCCTTTTGTTTTCTGAAACACATCTAATATGATTAGGTTTCCTGTCACGTGGCCCCAGAAATATTATCTAATGTTAGAGGGATCATGATAAAACCGTACATTAAACAACTATGTTGAGTACTTGAAAGGCATAAGCATTTTTTCTAAATGCTGTAAGGGGATAAGTGCCTATAAAGGGAGATCATGGTCTTCAAAGGGTCTCCCTTCCCGTGGAGAAACCATGTTGTGCAAGTATAAAAATAAGTAGTAGCACCAAGAAAGTATGTGGCCAATTAATGTGAGAGAAGCATGGACATCCATGGTTTGAGTTTAAACAGAATAAATCACTGTGGTAGACTAAATCGTTTATAGATTAAGCTGGGAAATGAAAGATTTAGCTAAAGCAATACCTGGTTTTGTCTGCTAATCCATTCTGTTAGGGTAGGTGGAGAAAAGGAAGGACAGAGGACTGAGAGAGGAAATTGGAAGGAAAAGCTGGGGGAAGGGATTTACAAGGTGAGTCCAGAGGACAGTGACCAGCATAGTGGTAGCAGAGAGTTAATGAGAAGAGAAATGGGAAGCCGAAAAGTATAGGAAAAATCAGAAAGCCGTGTTCAAAATATGCCAGTCCAGGAGCACCTGGGGCGGGGGGGCGGGGGGGCGCTCAGTCATTTAAGCCTCTGACTTTGGCTCAGGCCATGATCTCACATTTCGTGAGTTCAAGCCCCTCGATGGGCTCTGTGCTGACAGCTCAGAGCCTGGAGCCTGCTTTGGATTCTGTGTCTCCCTCTCTCTCTGCCCCTCCCCAGCTCATGTTCTGTCTCTCTCTCTGTCTCTCAAAAATGAATAAATGTTAAAAAAAAAATTAAAGGTACATGTATAAATATACAGAAGAAGATTTATTATAAGGGGTTGGCTCACATGATCTTGGAGACTGAGAAGCCCCATGATCAGCTGTGTGCGGGCTGGAGGCCTAGGAGAGCTGGTGGTGTGGTTCCAGTCCAAACCCAAAGGCCCGAGAACCAACAGAGCTAATGATAAAGGTGTAAGCTGTGGTGTGAGTCCAGAGGTCTAAGGACCAGGAGAACCAATGTCTGAAGAAGGATGACCCAGCTCAAGCATAGAGCAACTTCATCCTTCCTCCATCTTTTTCTACTGTTCAGCCTCAGCAGATTGGATCATGTCCACCCGCATTGGGGAGGGTGATCTTCTGTACCTGGTCTGCTGGTTCAAATCTCAAAACATCCTCACAGATGCACTCAGAAAGAATGTGTTACCAGCTATCTGGGCTTCTCTTAGTTTAGTCAAGTTTGACACATAAAATTAACGCTCACCAGTCAGCGAGTTGGGGAAAATGTAGGGCATATGTAAGAGAGAAGTTGATAGAGGGCTCCTGGGTGGCTCAGTTGGGCATCCAACTTCAGCTCAGGTCATGATCTCACAGTCTGTGAGTTCCAGCCCCATGTCGGTCTCTGTGCTGACAGCTCAGAGCCTGGAGCCTGCTTCAGATTCTGTGTCTCCCTCTCTCTCTGCCCCTCCCCTGCTAATGCTCTGTCTCTCTCTGTCTCAAAAATAAATAAAAACATACAAATTTTTTTTTAATAAAAAAAAAGAGAGAAGTTGATAGGACTTGATGACTGACCAAAAATAGAAAGAAAAAAAAAATCAAGGATCATTTTATATTTTTGATCCTGGGCAACATAAATTATATCTAGAAAGTAGTTGGAAATAAGAAACTGAACTTCTGAAGGATGTTCAAGACTTGGCTTATAGATTTTGGAAGATGTCATATAGAATGGGTTACTTAGGCCAAGGGATTATTATGCCAAGGATCACTGGCATCACATGGTATAAATGTTAATGAGGTTTCACTGGGAAAATCAGGCAGAAAGGGATCAAAGAGAAAAAGCATCTGTCTAGCTTCTGTAACCCTCAGAAAGAACTTTAGTCCGCACATACTTGAACACACCATAAAAGGAGCTAAAATCAGTGGACTCATAATGGTCTGGTTCTCCATATTTAAAGAGAACTTAAAAAATGAGGATAAGGAAAAATTCATTGACCACTTTACAGTGGAGCTTCCTGGTCAAGGAAATAAGCCTTAACACAAGGGGGCTGATGAAGCCAACCAGCCTGTACCAGGGAGAGGCAGTCAGGATCCATTAAACCATCCCAGAGCCAATGACCTTGTTACTTATTAATCTGCCAGAAGAGGAGAATTGATGAGCCCTCAGGGCCCTCTGACCTTGTCTCTGTGAGGGACAGGCAGGAGAGAAGAGCAGCAAAAGACTAAATTTGAGGGAAGCCCTTCATCTAGTGAAGGAGAGAAAAGAACAGCCAATTGAAGAGGCCGAGAAAAGAGGAGTAAAATTTGTGTAATAATGGCCTGTTATCCAAAGGACAGAAGGATGGTAAAAACATCAAACTTCACAGATATTCAAGAAAATTTGAAGCTGAAGAAATTACGATGGATGGCACTTAGCTGACCCATGCAGACACTGTGGTTCATGTCAAATACATAGAGAAGACTTGTTCATGGAAGAAGACAGGGAAATCATAGTAGATAAAGGATTTCTTGGTTTTATCAGCACAGTAGACACAATTCATGTATTCAACAGTCCCTGATTTTATTAATTTTATATATTTATGAGCATGCCTTTCAGTTTAATTTATGTATTATGTGTATTAAAAAGCCAGTGCTGAGAATGTAAGGTTTCAGAGATAAAAAGCTTAAATATAATCTGTCTTTCTTCTTCATCATACTCAAAATGCAAGTCTAGTAGTCCATTTTCTTCCAAAGCTAATTCATTCTTTATCCCCAGGAACTTTTGTAAGTTCAGTTAATCAATCTTGTCCCTTCTCAGTCTTCATATCTTATACCTAATTAGTCCCCTACATAACATATTAAAAATAATTATAGACAAACAATTCAAAGGAAATCATTATTTTCAATGTTGTCACTTTTAATTTTTAGTCTGTTCCAGTTCGTAATTTACAACATATGCTTGCTTCAAGATTCCATAATAGATATTCCTATATGTATGTTTTATTAAAATGCACAAGTCAGTTAGATACTCTAACCTATCCAGGAGCTTAATTACACTTATGAAAGATTCATATTAGCTGATATTCCATAAATGCTGAGATCTGCATGAAACTAAAACATCAGAGGCAAAGAGGAATTCTGTAAAAAATATTTATTAAGGAAAATGTTATAACTCATAATTTACCAATGAAACCATTCAAAATCCAGATTACTTTGGGGTGCCTGGGTGGTTCAGTCAGTTGAGTGTCTGACTTTGGCTCAGATCACAATTTCATCATCAGTTTGTGAGTTTGATCCCCCAGTCAGGCTCTCTGCTGTCAGCCCAGAGCCCGCTTCAGATCCTCTGTCCTTCCTCTCTCTTTTTCTCAAAAATAAATAAATGCACAAAAAATAGCCTTAACAGAACAGCAGACAAAAGACAGATTCCTAAAAATCTAAAAGAATGGATTGTTTAAGGTCCCTAACTTTGTTATCAGACAGGCCTGAGTTCCATACACATCTCTGATCTTTACTAATATCTTTAAGCTTTAGAATCTTCAACACAATATCAGAATAAATATGTCTATTCCTTCTAAGCTGTTCGAGAATTTTAAACAAAATGATGTCTACAAAGTACTTACCTTATTAGAACATGGGAAACACCTGGTGGAAAAATCCATAGCAATTATTATCTCTATTGTTTTTATTATTGTCACTAGCTATGATATGTTTGAGTGACACTTAAACATTAGTAATAGCATGCTGAAAGTGCTTCGTCTTCTTTTATAGATTATTGTATATAGAGACTCCACATTTCTCTGTAAGTTCTCCGTGTAACCAGTGGTTGTAGGTTGTGACATATTAGAAATGTAGTCAGGCCATCTTTTGGCATTTTTAGATTTGAATACTCTTATCCTGATAGATAAATTGATAATGTATGTACAAAAAACTAAAACTGTCAACATTTTCCCAAAAAGACTGGTGGAATTAATGCCTTTTGGTAACTTGAAAGAAAAGATCCAAACGTTTTGTTTAGGTAGGAAGTTATAGTCCCCATTCTCTGAGGTAGACTGAGTTTTTCCCACCAAATGTACCTGGGATGCTTCTTTGGTTAGAAGCAACAGGGACCTCCTCTGACTGACTTATACTAAAAGGAAGAGTACTTGGTGGCTTGCATAATCATTGGAGAATCTGGATAGGATCCAAGGAAGGACAAAATACAAGAAACGCTTTGGCAATTTTGGTCAGAAACTCAGAGCACTGCTTTTTTTGGACACCTTGGATCACAAACCTTCAAGCAAATGGCAGTCAGCTCAAAGGAAAGAATCTGATGAATCTGGGTTGAGACAGGTACCTTTGAACATGGGTGGGGTGCAGAGCACTGAACAAGGCACAAGGCATATGAAGCTATAGTAACTCGAGGGCAAAAAGATGGAGTTCTACGTCTAAAATAAGGGAGGAAGGGATGTTGAGCAGATATATATATTAAAAAAAATCTACTTTACTTTTTCAAATAGCAATTTAGGACCAAAATGAGGTTGAGTGAGATGCTTAGGTAGGCAGTGTGGGAACAGTCACATTTTATTTGAAAGTTATAGCGCTAGACTTCACTTTCTGTCATAATGAAAATCTAATTTTCATTTTTACTGGGACTGATGCTTGAAAGTTTAAGTAGCTGATTACTTGAACTTGTGAAAGTTTACAAGTTTATGTTGCTTCAAAACATTATGTTTTCCTCTTAGAAGTTTTGGAAGAGATTAAAGATAATGCTTGCATTTAATGACATATTGCAGGAACTGTGAACCCCTATTTGACAAGTATTCATTAAGTACTTTCTAAGGACTAAAATTAGCTTGTTCGTTGCACTAAATAGTTGTTGTTAAATTGCTTCTAAAATTTCTGCGACATCCTGATTATTAATATGTTGTGTACCAGATGACTAATGAGTGAAGCCAAGATCTACGGATAAAGAGTAATTAGATTATGTTTTGCAAGGTCACCTTCCTCTTTGCTCTTTTGTTAAGTGTTCACAAGTAAATCAAAAATGCCTGGGGAAATACCATCTCAGAGACAAACAAGCAAACAAGTAAACAAATTCATTTTATTTTAGGGGGAAAATATATGCTTGATCAGCATCTGCCAGAGCCTGTCGGTGCAGAAAGAGTAGAGATGCACACGGTTTCTCTACAGGGTCCTCAGATAGAAGACATGCCATTTGGGGAAGGGCACACAAAGGAACCAATGAAGTTTATTTCAAGACTTTTCATCTCTGTGAATATTATGCTGTTCATAATTTGTTTTCCCTTTCCCCTTTCAACATATCGAACCTTAACTTTCTCTTAATTATAAAAGTGTTATCATGCCATAAAATGAGGGAAAATATATAAAGAAGAAAATAATCTATGATGCTACACTTCTGAATCTTTATAAATTTGCATATTTTCTCTCAGTCATTTTTCTTGTAGTTACACACACACACACACACACACACACACACACACACAGAAATTTTGATCATGCATTCTCTGTTTAGAATCTCTAGCTTTGTATTGCCACTTAGTGTTATATCAAAAATATTTTCATGTCATTAAATACTCTTCAAGAAACACCATTTTAATGGTTGTTTAATATTATTCCATATGGACATACCATGATTTATTTACCTCTTTCCATGTTACTGAACATCTAGTTTATTTTGCAAGTGGCATTTGGAAGAAGTCATTGCTCTTTTATTTTTTTAATTTTTAAATTTTTTATTTATTGTTGAGAGAAAGACAGAGTGCAAGCAGGGGGGTGGGGGGGCAGAGAGGGAGGTAGACACAGAATCCGAAGCAGGCTCCAGGCTCTGAGCTATCAGCACAGAGCCTGGCACAGGGCTCAAACCCACAAACTGTGAGATCATGACCTGAGCCAAAGTCAGACACTTAACTGACTAAGCCACCCAGGTGCCCCAGAAGTCATTGCTCTTAACCTGAGATCCTTAGAACCTAGGACTGTCCTAAAATTAAAAATCATTAGTCAGATTCCCAAGAGTCCTTTTTATGGAGACACGGTCCATCATTTCCTCCCAAATTTTCAAAACTTTATTTATACCAGAGGAGGATAAATCTAGCTGTAAGTTATAGCAGCAAATGCTATACATTTGAAGTCTTTATTTTTCTTTCTAAATGACTTATACCAATCAAGTAAATTTGCTAGTATCCTAACAGGTGCTATGTATCCTAACACACCTCTCCTGTGTGTTTCTCATTCACTCTCTTGCTACCTGCACACATACAACACCTCTGACATCAGGTATGTGTGCTCACCGCTCTGGAGATTCTCTGCAGCGCCAGCTGGATGTCCTATAGTTCAGTTCCATTCTCATACCCACCAGCCTTGGTGTAGACCCCACAGACCCCAGAGTGAAGCTCGGTCCCACAAGACTGCCTCCCACTTGAGATGCCAACTGAAAATAGCAGGTCCTGGGGTGCCTGGGTGGCTCAGTCGGTTAAGATCCCAACTCCTGATTTCAGCTCAGGTCATGACCTCGCAGTTTGTGAGATCGAGCCCTGCATGGGCTCTGCACTGACAACATGGAGGCTGCTTGGGATTCTCTCTCTCCCCCTCTCTCTGCCCCTCCCTCACTTGTGCTTTCTCTCTCTCTCTCTCTCTCTCTCTCTCTCTCTCTCTCAAAATAAATAAATAAACATTAAAAAATAAAATAAAATAGTAGGTCCTCAGGTTACCCACAACTTCTGTCAGGCTTGGTTACGAACAGGAGGTTCCCATAATTCCCCATTGTTTCAATCAGTCACTGTAACAGCTCACAGAACTCAGGGAAACAGGTAGGTTTATAATAAAGCACATGATAAAGGACGCACGTGAAGGGGCAGATGAAGAGATACAGAGGGTGGGGTCTGAAAGGGTCTCAGTGCAAGGGCTTCTGTCCCCATGGCGTTCAGGTACACCACCCACCAGGAAGGTAGCTGTGCCCACCACCTGGAAGCTCTCCAAACCGCAGATTATGGGGATTTTACGGAGGCTTCGTCGCGTAAAAGGCATGATCAACTATTAATTCCATTTCCAGCCCCGTTGCCCTCCCCAGACAATGGGCAGTGAGCCTGCAGCTTCCAAGCTTCTAATCAGGGCTTGGTCTTCCTGGTGACCAACACCACCCTGGAGCTCACCAAGACTCACCTCATTGGAAAAGAAGACATTACTCTCATCCAGGAATCCCAAGGGATTTAGCAGCTCAGTGTCAGATGCTCCTATCACTCAGGAACTAGGTCTTAGACCTTCTTTGTCAGGAAATGGGGTCAAAGACTAAGTGTTAGGACAAAACATTGTCATAGCACCCCTATTTACAAGGGGTTTTAGGAGCTCAGTGTAAGCAGCCAGGGTCAGCAGATAACATATATATATTTCTTACTGTTTCTCTTTACTTATCCAAATGTGTACAAGTACAGTATATATACGTGTTCATGCATACTTCTTTAGAATGTACCCAGCATGTAAATGTTTTGAAAATAGCAGGTATGCCAAGACACTTGGCAATTTTTATGGCCAACTCTATTGTTTTACATTTTAGGGTGATGGTGAGTACCTACTTGTCCATTATAACATTTAGTCACCAGAATAATCCTCTTGTCTTTCAACAGGTTACAGGTGAGAAGGCAAGGCTTTTTCCTTGTCCAAATTCAGTCAAAAAGTACTCAAGGATGTGGAAAGGGGGTTTCTCATTTTGAATTCATGGTGTTCCTTGCCCAGCGCTCTCATGAAGAAGGGATAAAGGATATTTTCAGGAAGGACAAATAGAAACACTTGCACTGAGAAGATTTAATTTTAGCCCAGACTGTGCAGATAGTCCTCTATTTCCCTGCCCCCATTGTACCACTATTATCTCAGCCATGGGACAGATATAAAAAGTTGGGAAACCCTCAAAATTCCCTAGTAAAATGTTAGTTCTTCCTGTGGTTTTAGGCGCAAACTTACAAATACCTAATACCTAAATATTAATGTAGAATATGCTAGGCGGTCCTTGCTTCCCATAAGTCACAAACTTTAGAGAGGTTTAAGGATTACACTGGATTTTTTAAATTATCCAAACTGAAGGGAGACCATAAAGTGAAATGGTTAGGAATACATGTTATCAGAAGTTTGGGTCTTAATCTTCTGACCCTTCTTCTGGTTGTACAATCTTGGACACAAGTTGTTTGATCTCCCCAAGCCCCATTATCTGTATCAATAAAATGTGGATGATCAGTAAGTGTTATTATGGGATAAATGGAAGTAATGCACAGAAAAGCATTTGGCTGGGGAAATCTCAACTTTTAAGTGGTGAGCATTATCATTGCATTAGCGGAACAAAATACCACAGATGAGGTGGTTTAGAAGTGTATTTTCTCACAGGCTAGAGGTCCAAGATCGAGGAGACATCAGGGTTGGTTTCTGGTGATGACTTTCTTCCTGGCTCATACATGGCCACCTTCTCTCTGTGTCCTCACATGGGGGTGGGGCAACACAGAGCTAGACAGAGACAGAGAGACAGGGACCTCTCTGGTCTCTGCTTCTAAGGTCACTAATCCTTTTGGATCAGGGTCCTACCCTATGACCTCATTTAACCTGAATGATCTCCATAGTGGCCCTCTGTCTAAATACAGCCACATCAGGGGTTTGTGCCTTAACGTACGAGTGTAGGGAAGACACAATTCAGCCCATAGCAACTGTTCATGACCACTGTCAGTAATGCCATTTGTAAATGAGAAAGAGTTACAGATATTCCTGTGTTTGTATTTTCACAGAATTTTGCTTTTCCTAAATTTATCATTTGTGAACATCCCAAAACCTTCCTCTTTCACGAATATGGTGCCTTCTCTAAAAGTATACTTTTTTTTTATTTTTTATTTTTTTAACTTTACATCCAAATTAGTTAGTATATAGTGAAGCAATGATTTAAGTAGATTCCTGAATGCCCCTTACCCATTTAGCCCATCTCCCCTCCCACAACCCCACCAGCAACCCTCTGTTTGTTCTCCATATTTAGGAGTCTCTTTTGTTTTGTCCCCCTCCCTGTTTTTATATTATTTCTGTTTCCCTTCCCTTATGTTCATCTGTTTTGTCTCTTAAAGTCCTCATCGGAGTGAAGTCATATGATTTTTGTCTTTCTCTGACTAATTTCACTTAGCATAATACCCTCCAGTTCCATCCATGTAGTGCAAATGGCAAGATTTCATTCTTTTTGATTGCCAAGTACTCCATTGTATGCATGTGTACACACCACACACCACATTTTCTTTATCCATTCATCCATTGATGGACATTTGGGCTCTTTCCATACTTTGGCTATTGTTGATAGTGCTGCTATAAACATGGGGGTGCATGTGTGCCTTCGAAACAGTACACCCACATCCCGTGAATAAATGCCTAGTAGTGCAATTGCTGGGTTGTAGACTAATTCTATTTTTAGTTTTTTGAGGAACCTCCATACTGTTTTCTGTAATAGATGCACCAGCTTGCATTGCCACCAACAATGCAAAAGAGATCCTCTTTCTCAGCATCCTCGCCAACATCTGTTGTTGTCTGAGTTGTTACTGTTAGCCATTCTGACAGGTGTGAGGTGGTATCTCGTTGTGGTTTTGATGTGTATTTACCTGATGATGAATGATATTGAGCATCTTTTCATGTGTCGGTTGGCTATCTGGATGTCTTCTTTGGAGAAGTGTCTATTCATGTCTTTGGCCCATTTCTTCACTGGATTATTTGTTTTTTGGGTGTTGAGTTTGATAAGTTCTTTGTAGATTTTGGATACTAACCCTTTATCTGATAATGTGATTTGCAAATATCTTCTCCCATTCTGTCCGTTGCCTTTTAGTTTTGCTGATTGTTTCCTTTGCTGTGCAGAAGCTTTTTATTTGGATGAGGTCCCAGTAGTTCATTTTTGCTTTTGTTTCTGTTGCCTCCGGAGATGTGTTCAATAAGAAATTGCTGCGGGCAAGATCAAAGAGGTTTTTGCCTGCTTTCTCCTCGAGGATTTTGATGGCTTCCTGTCTTACATTTAGGTCTTTCATCCACTTTGAGTTTATTTTTGTGTATGGTGTAAGAAAGCGGTCCAGGTTCATTCTTCTGCATGTCACTGTGTAGTTTTCCCAGCACCACTTGTTGAAAAGACTGTCTTTATTCAATGGGATATTCTTTCCTGCTTTGTCAAAGATTAATTGCCCATACATTTGTGGGTCCATTTCTGGGTTCTCTGTTCCATTCATCTGAGTGTCTGTTCTTGTGCCAGTACCATACTGTCTTGATGATGACAGCTTTGCAGTATAGCTTGAAGTCTGGGATTGTGATGCCTCCTGCTTTGGTTTTCTTTTTCAAGATCGCTTTGGTTATTCAGGGTCTTTTCTGGTTCCATACAAATTTTAGGATTGTTTGTTCTAGGTCTATGAAAAATGCTGGTGTTATTTTGATAGGGATCATGTTGAATATGTAGATTGCTTTGGGTAGTATCGACATTTTAATAATATTTGTTCTTCCTATCCAGGAGCATGGAATCTTTTTCCATTTCTTTGTGTCTTAAAGTTTACACTTTTTTTTCAACGTTTTTTTTTTTTTTTTTTTTATTTTTGGGACAGAGAGAGACAGAGCATGAACGGGGGAGGGGCAGAGAGAGAGGGAGACACAGAATCGGAAACAGGCTCCAGGCTCCGAGCCATCAGCCCAGAGCCTGACGCGGGGCTCGAACTCACGGACCGCGAGATCGTGACCTGGCTGAAGTCGGACGCTTAACCGACTGCGCCACCCAGGCGCCCCTTAAAGTTTACACTTTTTAACAACAGCACTAACATACTTTCTGTAGGCAGAATACTCCCTCCACCAAGAGATGTCCATGTCCTCAATCCCAGAGTCTGTGAATACGTTACCTTGCATGGTAAGGGGTCCCCAGAAGTTTCGTAAACTAAGGATTTGAGATGGATGGCTTACCCTGGATTATCTGAGTGGGCTCAATGTAATCACAGGGGTCCTTATAGGTAAAAGGAGGCAGGACAGCCAGGGTAAGGGAAATGCAGATTGAGAAGGACTCCAGGGGCCACTGAGGCCTTTGAAGATGAAAGGGGACCAAGGCCACGGAGCACAGGCCATCAGCTTGGTGAAGCTGGAAAAGGCAAGAAAACAGATTTGTCTCCAGAGCCCCCAGAAAGAAAGGAATGCGGACCTGCCCACATCTTCATTCTAGCCCAGGAAATCCCAGTCTGACCTACACAACCGTAACATACGTTTGTATTATGTGAGCCGCTGATTTATAGAAACAACAGGAAACTAATACAACATCCACATTTCCTTTTCATTAAAGGGTAGAGGCTGCTGTCTCTGCTTCTACACACTTTAACATGTTGTTTTATTATTTGTTTAAATGTCTATTTATTTTGAGAGAGGGAGAGATAGAGAGTGTTGGGGGGGCAGAGAGAGAGGGAGAGAGGGAATCCCAAGTAGGCTCCAGCTGTCAGAACAGAGCCTGATGTGGGGCTCGAACTCGCGAACCGTGAGATCGTGACCTGAGCCGAGATCAAGAGCCAGATGCTTAACCAACTGAGCCCCCCAGGTACCCCTAATATATTATTTCAAATGCTGTTTTTTCTCCTCCTTCAGCAATACCATAGTCATTTTTATCTTCTTCAAATAGTTTCTCATTACTCTAAGAGTGAGAACCAAATATAGAAGACGTGACTGTGATAGTGTGCCCTTTGACATAGGCTGATCCTTTTATTCAGAAATCTTTTATTTCATTTCTACTATTTGCTAGCCTGTATTCTAGAAACTTGGGGGAAATTATCTCTAGTCTCGAAAGGGTAGTTGCCTGGTTTCTGTTGGAGATTTTATTCTTGTTATGGAGAGAGACCTGGGTATGAATTTCAGCCATGCTTGGATAGAAAGTCTGTCTCTTCCTTATAGTAGTTGAGTTATTCTCTTTAAGTCTTCGTTTCTTTATCTGAAAAGCAGAAATGACAGTATCTATTTCATGGATCATTTAAAAGGTTTTAAAAAAGATAGTGGAAACAAAGCAGCTAGTACAAGAGACCAATGCAGAGAAACTATCCTAAAGAGAGTAATGCCTCTCTTCCATGAAAACACAGCAAACCATAGTTGGCTTATTACATTTCTTCTTGATGGATTCTTCTTTACCTGTTTAGATGCAGCTCCTTTATGGTCTCAAGAAAGAAGAGTGTAATGTTTCTTTCCAGTTGTGTGTGTCTGTGTGTGGGTGTAGGATCACGCATGACAATTCAAGATCGCCTATGTAACATTAGTCACTATGTCAAAGTACCTTTTAACATGCTTAGGAAATGGCATTTCCAAGACATGATCTGTTGGTTTGTGGGCTCATTTTTGTTTGTTTTTTTCTGTATTTAGATATTTTAACAAATTTATCAATCATTTCTTCTACTGAAATAAAACAGCTTTAGCCTTAAAGTATACTTTTTAACTGTATGTAAAATAAAAACACAGGGGTCATTTAATGGTATAGTCAAACATAATTATTTTTTTTCTCAGCTCTGGTACTGCATTTTAAGCTAAAAAGATCCCTATAGGCTCTTAATATCAGCAGAATGTTTTTACATCAAATATTGTATGGTGTGTCTATTTTTCTCAAAGAATCTTTGCTTTTTTAAATTAGTTCTGTAAATGTGTAGTCTTGTCATATAACCAAAAGTATGGATATCTAATAAGACAGTTTGCTCTTTAATACTGTAATTTGTAGTATTGTCATGTAAACAAAAGTATGGATATTTAATAAGACAGTTTTACCATATTTCCAATGTTGTTTCATTACTACTTAAATTCTTCTATTCGCAGGAAAAATGTGTATTTCCCAGTACATTATTTGATAGTCCCTATGTGATATACAATATGAAAACAATTTTTTTTGTAATCTAGGGCTAGGAAACTTTATTTTTAAATTCTGTGGCATTGATATTCTTCCTCCTTTTGATGGTAGTAACAATGTTACTAATACTTTCCCACTTCTACCTTGAGAGTTCCAGAAGCTCTGAGTCCTGTTTGAAGTAGTGAAGTCACCACGTATTCAATATTTTACACATATTTGCCCATCGTATGTAGTTCACTATGTGTGATTACTGCCGTGTTATTGATGAGAAACTTTAGCTCGAGGGTGCCTGGGTGGCCAGGCAGTTAAGCGTCCAACTTTGGCTCAGGTCATGATCTCATGGTTCCTGAGTTTGAGCCCCACATCCGGCTCTAGGCTGACAGCTGAGAGCCTGGAGCCTGCTTCTGATTCTGTCTCCCTCTCTCTCTGCCCTTCCCCTGCTCATGCGCTCTCTTTCTCTCTCTCTCTCTCTCTCTCTCTCTCTCTCTCTCTCTCTCTCTGTCTCAAAAATAAATAAACATTCAAAAAAAAAAGAAAATTAAAAAAAGAAACTTTAGCTCAGAAAAGATACCTAACCTGTGTAAGGTCACACAGCGTACATGGGTTATTACTGGGAATTTGACCCAGATCCTACCTCCACAGCTTGTGCTTAAACTTTTTCTTGCCCATTTCACAACTGCAGCATTTTTGTTGGTCTTTAAAGGTCCTGTCTTAAGCTACTTTGTGGAGAGAGTTGGCGTTTAATAGACACAAATGAATTAAAATAGTGTTTATTCTGTTTAATATGGGCGGAAAGAGACCAAGCTAAAGGTCATAATCATTGCCTTGCAAAGCCTCTAAATGTATCAGTTTGCTGTCACAAGATTAACACAAAATGCTGGCAGTCCCAGTGAAAAGAAACAATATTGCATTCTTAGCTTCTATTGTCCCAGTTACTCTTTACAGAGAAACTTGAGTTCATTAAATGTTCCTAATGGGAATATGTGTTAATATGGATACAAAGCCAAATTTCAGCTGATGTGGAGAAGATTATTCTTCTGATTATTTCCCCATCACCATTGTGGTAAAAGTGCCAATGTCATCATTTTCTTGGCTCAAAGACTTAGTTAAAAACAAGGATATGCTATAGTAATCTGAGGGGCAGTTTTCAAAGCCAATAGTTACATGCCGTCATTTCCTTAATTCAGTTACCTTTCAGCACACATGCACACAAAATGTATGTTTTAGATACAAGCAATTAAAAACATTCAAAGGCTAATTAAATCAACATCAAAGCTAAATTAGAAAACTATTAAAAGAACCTCAAAAGATTCATTCTCTCTTGCTGTCTAGCTACAGAAAATAAACTGTACATGTAAGTACAATTCTTGCAGAGCAAAAAGCTAAGAAATAAAAAACAGGTTTTTTTTAATTATAACATACTTAATAATTTATTTTTCAAAAGAGCATGTGAATATATTGTATTCCTCTAAATTCCATCTAATGAAGAAACTATAGCATATTTCTTCCAAGCCTTTTTAAAATCAAAGCCTACCTTTTTTTTTTAACTGAATAACTATCTATAAACCCTTTAGTAAAATCAGATTAAGTTCTTATGTCAGATTATCTTTTTGCTCTTAAACAGTACTTTATGGAAAGAACCAATCATTTATCTGGCATATAAACTAAGGTAGAGGAACACAGAGGAAATTAACAATAGTATAAATACTATGAATCTCCAAAGTCATCCCAAATAGTTTTTAGAATTATGAAATGATTTCAGAGTCACTATTTTCCTAATATCAATATTTAAAAAAAAAAAATCTGTTAAGAGAAGTATTCTTGATCTTAACAGGAACATGCATTTGTTTTGTACTATGGTTTTTAAAGGCTTAAACTATATTATCTTGTTTAATTTATGGGGATAAAATAGAGTGGATTATTTTCTTTTCTTTTCTTTTCTTTTCTTTTTATTTAGGGGGTGTGAGGGTTTGGTAACAATTTCAGTCTGAATCAACATTTATTGAACACCTACTGTGTAGAAATCACAGTGCCTCTAAAGAATTAATTTATCAGTAAAGCATATATGAAAATAATATCAATAGAAAAACAGCATAAAAAGGTATGTGTTTGTGTGTGTTTTCATGAGGAACTAATCATTTTTTTGGCATCAGCAAAGGAACAAAGTAGACCTGGTATTTCAAATATTTTGAAAGTTCTCTGCAATAGAATCATTGGAGAATATATGTCATTTACCGTCATTATGATACATTTCAAAAACGCTATTTAATACATTAGACCATGAAGAATATATAAAAATAAGAAAAACACAATGATTGCTTTCAAGGTTTTAGAGTCAAGTGTATGTTTTCTAATCAGACTAAGCTCCTGTAATCCTAAGTATGACAGTAATTATTTCTTTGATGTATTTATCAGTAGTAATTAGAGATGTGATTGGAGTTTGGAACATTCAGGTGGAGGCCGTGTCAAAAGCAGAGGCCAACAGGCACTGACAGGAGGGCAGGTGACCAGGATTGAACCCCTGACTTTAAAGAGCACGGTCAGACTGGGGATGACCAATGTAGGATCAAATCCTTTCAGCCCATTTTGTTTGGAGTCCCACCTTACAGACGTGTTCCTGCAGGCAGACTCAGGGCAAGGAGTTCTTATACGTCTACACAGTCTCTGCATTCTATCATCACTCCTCTGATCTCTCTGTCTTTTGTTTTAACATCGGGTTTTTCAGCCTCATCACTATCCAGTTTGGACTTGATAACCATTGCTGTGGGCGCCTGTCCTGTTCATCACGGGGTGTTTCTCGGCATCCCTGGCCTCTACTCTGTTCCAGCAGCAGGCCCCCTATCTCCCCACCCTCTGTAATTTTTACCACCAAAAATGTCTCCAGATGGGCAGAGGCAATCATAGTCAAGAGCTACTGCTTCAACTCCTTGGACCATTATTCAGAAAGTCCTTTCTGAGAACCTGATACAATGTAGGCAATAGATTCATTGTGTGGAAGGAAGAAACAGATTGATGTGGAGACACCAGGGGCTTCCTGCCTGAACTAACAGCACAGAATTAATTATTGAAAGTCAAGGGAAGAAGGAAAACAATCCAAACCAAATTTGATCTTGAAAAACATGGAGTCAAGTTGAAGTTAGTAGTGTTTCGAACACCACTTAGTCTTCTGAATGCCTTGCACTTCGTGGCGGAGGTCTGAGGGAACAGAAGGCTATGTGAGGAGATTCTGGGCTGACCCATACTTTCTTGTCTGAGCTTGACCATTAAGTGGTTCTGTCTTCTTCTCTGTCTTCAAACTTGTGAATCTCAAGGAGGTGTCTCACATTCCCTCACCTGAGGCATCACTTCTGGATCTTCTTGGCTCACTGAAGGCAAAGGTGGTGCCCATAGAACAGGTTCTCTCCTACAAAATGAGAGAAAAAGAATGTCAGTGGGTGAAAGGAAATGAGGCACTACGCCCCCAGGTGCATAGGAAGATTATAATGTCTTTAAGTAAAACCCTTGCCAAATAAATCCACCATCCAGCTTGTAATTTCATCCATCCCTAAGGGTCTCCTCCCCGTGCTTGTGTGGCCTCACCCAGAAGGGGACTGAGGGGGTATTGGGACATCCGCCCTCAAAGTTGTGCCTCCCACACTATCCTCTTACCCATTTTGTCAATGCCACTTTCCTTTTATCCTTCCGTAGTTGCCTTTTTCTGTTATGTGCTTCCTAACTGTCCTAAATAAAGAATACAGTACACACACACACACACACACACACACACACACACACACAATTCTGCAAATACTCAAAAAAGATAAAAAACGGATTTCCTTAACGGAATTTAAATTAGAGCTGCTTCCAAATTTCTGCCTTTGAAGTAATGAAAACCTAACTTTGGTAGAAGACCATGACAGAGCTCCTTATACACGTGCCATGAAAGTGTGCAAGCCAAGGAATCCTGTGGTATCAGGTGCACTGTTTGTCCGTGGATCAGAAAGTCGAAGTGAATGTTACCCTGGTGATTAAACCATATGGGTGTCTTCCATTTATTTTGTGACTTCCCAGTATTTATTTTACGTTGTTGGATTAGACATATCGCAGTTCTTTTCCAGCTTTTGTCAGGTATAATTGGCAAATAAAATTATTAAAGGATGTACAGCATGGTGATTTGATATGCGTATATATTGTGAAGTGACTGACCACAATCAAGTTACCAAGTACATCACCTTACGTGGTCGTAGTTACCATCCGTTAACTCACGTGTGTGTTTGCTGACAACATGGAAAACCTACTCTCCGCAGACCCCAAGTGTCCAAGGCAGTGACCAACTAGTCACCATGGTGTCCCCCGGAGCCTCAGAACTTCATTGTCCTGTAACTGCAAGTCAGTCCCTTTGACCAGGGCCTCCCCATCACCCCTGCCCCCCCAAGTCTGCTGTTGCCACGAGTTCTACTGTTTCTGCATGTAAGTGATATCGTACAGGCCTTGTCCTTCTTTGTCTGACTTATTCCATTTAGCAAAATGCCCTACAGGCTCATCCATGTGTCCCTCACTTCATTTTCTACCTCAGGATTCTCTTGGGATTCCCTCTCTCTCTCTCTCTCTCTCTCTCGGGTTCTCTCTCTCTCTCTCGGGATTCTCTTTCGCTCGCTCGCTCTCTGTCTCCGCCCCTCCCCTGCTCATGCTAGCTCTCACACTCCCTCTTGCTGTAAAATAAAAAATAATAAAAATTAAAATGAAAAATATTTTCAAATATGTTCCCCTAGATGTACAGAATAATTATTCGTACTATTAATCACACTTTGGTGCTGCTTTTTTTCCCATTTCAATAAAATTGTGACTGCACAAAACTGCAGTGTATGAAATGCAATAAGGTTGTAGTGGTTATTATAAAGTTATTGGGTATAAAAATAGAAAGATGAGATTTACATGGAACCCATCAGCATTATACACTGAGTATATATAAAATATATACAATATTTTCTCTCCACTTCTTTTTCCGGCAGATGAGTTAGAAGTTGTGCAGTTCAGTAGCACAGATTTATGACCCAATTCCAATGCAGTTTTATTAAACTGCAGGGTTGTTAGGCAAATATTTTTAAAAATCAAGGCAAGAAACTAACACACACCATATTGAAAGAAGTTAGACCCAAGAAGAGCAACCAAAAACAATTTTTTATTAAAACAATAAAAAAACAACAAAAACTCAAAATTAGGTATGTTACATATATGTATGTTTTATTACTATTATTATTATTATTATCCTTATTGTTATATAAAGATGTCCAAACCTGGCAGAGGAAAACTACATGAAAAATTTAAATAGATAATTCAGTCCTGTGATTATTGTTTCATAATCATGCTTCCCCTTCTCATATAATCACATGGAAATACAATCAATTTATTTTATGGTTTATTTAAAGTGCTGATGGGGCACCTGGGTGGCCCAGTCAGTTGAGCATCTGATTTCGGCTCAGGTCACGATCTCACGGTTGATGAGTTCGAGCCCTGCGTGGGGCTCTGTGCTGACAGCTCAGAGCCTGGAACCTGCTTTGGATTCTGTGTCTCCCTCTCTCTCTGCCCCTGCGCTGCTCACTCTCTGTCCCTCTCTGTCTCTCAAAAATGAATAAACATTAAATTTTTTTTTTAAAAAAAGAAAAGAAAAACCAAATGAAATATGGTTAATTTCTGTATCAGTCTCATAACAAATATGGACTTAAGCACAATTGATACTGAATCGTGATATCTTATGTAGTAATAATGATGTTTGTGAGATAAGTATTTTATAATAGGAAACCTTGAAAAACTTTAGTCCAGATGTTAAAGTGGGATAAATTATTTTACAGAAAATTAACACTCATTGAATATCAATAGTGTAAGTAGGTATTTAGCTAGATATTTCTATGCATATTAATTTTAGAGAATTTTAATGGCTGCTAAACTGATATCTTAAAGAATTATTTTACTGCAGTCTCTCTGGAATTTGTAAAGTGTATACATGTGATATTTGTATTAGCATATACGTGTCGCTTTAAATTACAACACTGATCTTCCCATGATTTCCCAATACCTAAGGAAATATGAGGGTTCTAAAAGATTTGGTAAAGCACAGATTATCCCTGATGACATCATTCATTTGCATCTGGGCCTCAACCTTCCGTCATCATCTTGTAAAGCGTCAGAAGGAAAGCAGAGAAGCTTCAGAGTGGAAGTTTATTCCTTTACAATGAGCTTAAAATCAACCTTTACTTTCTCAAGTACTGCAAATAGGGACTGTAACTAATGTGGTCATTAATCAAGAACATAAAAAAGTTTAAAGGTGATATTGTAGATTAGGATTCCTTTTGTTAAAAAAAAAAAAAAACACGTTAAACCCAGGGCTGTTAGGTCCTTGGATTCCAGAGATAACAATGGTCAGCTGGGAAGATGAAAGTGTTTTTCCTATTGGCGAACTCGGGTGACAGCCGGCCAGGGTGCAGTTAGGAATCCTGGCTCTGCAGGACGGGCACAGGGACTCTGCCATTAGTCCTGCCCCCTGCTGACACCCTTCTCCGTTGACCTGGCCCTGTTGATTGTGACTTCCAGTTCAGGAATGGTGAGAAAGTAAGAGGCAAACTACATGGGTAGCAGCAGGGTAGGGTTAAAAACCTGGGGGGATAAGTCTCTTGTCTCTCTGAACTTTTTCAGGGCAAGCCAGAAGCAGCCTGTTTCTAAGTTTTCGCTAAGACAGTGAAGGTTATCCATTCATTTATTTAATCCACACAGATATATTGTTCACCCACGATGTGCTCACCGTGCTAGCAGGTCGGTGTTAATTGGCTATGGTTGGGATACAATAACGCAACACAATTAGCATAGCCCTGATAAATAATCTGTAGCTCAATCGCCTTATATTTGATCTTAATTGGAATGCGTGAGAAAAGATCACACAGGTACTACATCCGAATACTTCTACAATGTGGATCTACCTTTTCTGCAAAGTGGTCACCCACTCATTCCCCATTTTCTCTGCTTTGTGAGTTATTTTTCTACACCGGATTTTTGTAAAGAGTCATTTGTGGATGAGTAACAGGTGCTACCTTTCTCATTAAAGGGGTGATGATTGAAGGGGTGAGATTCCAACATTTGATACAGAAATGTGTCCTTTATGGCATATTTACTATGGCAGACATTATACACCCAGTGGATAGGAGTCTTCTCTCCAGCTACATCTTTTCACTGGATGAATGGTCACTGGCGGCCATGATTAAACTTGTGTTCTATTTGTGGACATAATCCCTTCACCCAACCATTGGTTACTTTCTTTTTTTGTTGTTGTTTTGTTTGGGTGTTTTTTAAACTTAGTTTTTATTTGAAACCGAATTTCACATAGTTGACTTCTGTGCTTACCTGAAATTTTTGCTTTTTAAAATTTAGTTTCACACAATCAACAATATAAAGCAACTTTGCTCAGATTAAGATATAATTTTTGAAAATTAGTGGACCAGTTGTAATTTTCCACAATTGTTCTCTTATTTAATGGTGTGTTACCATTGTCTTTAGAATTCTCATGTTGAATAACCATAAATAGAGTGAGCATTCACTTGCAGAGATACATGAGTTCAGTAAATTATTGTGTGAATCTTGTGAATTATTGTGTTAGGATTTGAACTGATCTTAGGTTTAAAGTTTTGTTGCCATTTCGTTTTCCTTCATTTCTTTAGTTTAGAGGTCAAAGGTCATACCAAAAAACACTGAAGCTTCTAGGTGTCATAACTTTCTGGACTTGAGAACATGGAGTTTCCAGAACCATTTAGATTGAAGAGAATTAGCTAGAAAGCACTGTTTCACCTTTGAAAGTGACAACTGGGGGCGCCTGGGTGGCGCAGTCGGTTAAGCGTCCGACTTCAGCCAGGTCACGATCTCGCGGTCCGTGAGTTCGAGCCCCGCGTCGGGCTCTGGGCTGATGGCTCAGAGCCTGGAGCCTGTTTCCGATTCTGTGTCTCCCTCTCTCTCTGCCCCTCCCCCATTCATGCTCTGTCTCTCTCTGTCCCCAAAATAAATAAACGTTGAAAAAAAAAAAATTTAAAAAAAAAAAAAAAGAAAGTGACAACTGTAGAATTCCAGAGTCATTATGGAACCAGGACAAATTTCCTAAGGGTGAACAAGCACAGGTAAACATCTTTGTGAGGAAATTCTTATGACTGTTAACCCCCAGGTTAGAGGGCGACATTGGTTCAAAGATTGTAGAACAATGAAAAAGAGAGAAAATGTGATCATTATTTAAAATACTTTGGAAAGTATATTTTTCATGGGTATTCAATTTGAAAAGATGAATGAGTTAAAATGAGCATAAGAGAGGCTTGTATGGATAGAGCTATTTCAAACTGGTTTCATAAAAAGAATAACATTCTTATTCACACAATTTAATTTGTGTAGAAGAAAGGAAAACCCCTAGAGCAGACATTTGAGGATTGTCTGACCAGCATCCACCCAGTCTCTTCTGAGAACTTCTTAATTTTTTATCTGATGAACTCAGATAAAACCTGAGACATAGTCATCAAGGAGTGGTTATTGAAACCAGAGCAGTCTTTAATGTTTTCAAACTGGAAAATGGTGGTGGTGGGGGGGGGGGGGGGGTTATTTGGTAGTAGATGTTTTTTTTTTTAACTTGGTTTTTTTTTTTTTTTGAATTTACATCCAAATAAGTTAGCATACAGTGCAATAATGATTTCAGAAGTAGATTCCCTAGTGCCCCTTACCCATTTAGCCCATCCCCCCTCCCACAACCCCTCCAGAAACCTTCAGTTTGTTCTCCATATTTATTAGTCTCTTCTGTTTTGTCCCCCTCCCTGTTTCTGTGTTACTTTTGTTTTCCTTCCCTTATGTTCATCTGTTTTGTCTCTTAAAGTCCTCATATGAGTGAAGTCATAGGATTTTTGTCTTCCTCTGACTGACTAATTTCACTTAGCACCCTCCGGTTCCATCCACATAGTTGCAAATGGCAAGATTTCATTCTTTTTTGATTACCAGGTAATACTCCATTGTATATACATATACCACATCTTCTTTGTCCATTCGTCCATCGATGGACATTTGGGCTCTTTCCATACTTTGGCTATTGTTGATAGTCTCCTTTGCTGTGCAGAAGCTTTTTATTTTGATGAGGTCCCCGTAGTTCATTTTTGCTTTTGTTTCCCTTGCCTCCAGAGACGTGTTGAGTAAGAAGTTGCTGCGGCCAAAATCAAAGAGGTTTTTGCCTGCTTTCTCAAGGATTTTGATGACTCCGTGTCTTACATTTAGGTCTTTCATCCATTTTTTAGTTTATTTTTGTGTATGGTGCAAGAAAGTGGTCCAGGTTCATGTTTTGCCTGTCACTGTCCAGTTTTCCCAGTATCACTTGCTGAAGAGACTGTCTTTATTCCACTGAATATTCTTTCCTGCTTTGCCCATATGTTTGTGAGTCCGTTTCTGGGTTCTCTGTTCCATTCCATTGATCTCAGTGTCTGTCTTGTGCCAGTACCATACTGTCTTGATGATGACAGCTTTGTAGTATAGCTTGAAGTCCGGGATTGTGATACCTCCTGCTTTAGTTTTCTTTTTAAAGACTGCTTTGGATACTCGGGGTATTTCTGGTTCCGTACAAATTTTAGGATTGTTTGTTCTAGCTCTGTGAAGAAGGCTGGTGTTGTTTTGATAGGGATTGCATTGAATATGTAGATTGCTTTGGATAGTATTGACATTTTAACATTATTTGTTCTTCCTATCCAGGAACGTGGAATCTTTTTCCATTTATTTTTTGTGTGTCTTCTTCAATTTCTTTCACAAGCTTTCTATAGTTTTCAGTGTATAGATTTTTCACCTCTTTGGTTAGATTTATTCCTAGGTATTTTATGGTTTTTGGTGCAACTGTAAATGGGATCGATTCCTTGATATCTCTTTCTGTTGCTTCATTGTTGGTGTATAGGACTGCGACCGATTTCTGTGCATTGCTTTTATATCCTGCAACTTTGCTGAATTCATGAATCAGCTCTAGCAGTTTTTTGGTAGAATCTGTAGGGTTTCCCACATAGAGTGTCATGTCATCTGCAAAGAGTGAAAGTTTGACCTACTCCTGGCCTATTTGGATGCCTTTTATTTATTTGTGTTGTCTGATTGCAGAGGCTAAGACTTCCAATAGTATGTTGAATAACAGTCGTGAGAGTGGACATCCCTGTCTTGTTCCTGACCTTAGGGGGAAAGCTCTCAGTTTTTCCCCATTGAGGATGGTATTAACGTTGGGTTGTTCATATATGGCTTTTATGATCTTGAGGTATGCTCCTTCTATCCCTACATTCTTGAGAGTTTTTATCAAGAAAGGATGCTGTATTTTGTCAAATGTTTTCTCTGCCTCTACTGAGAGGACCATATGGTTCTTGTCCTTTCTTTTATTGATGTGATGAATCACATTAATTGTTTTGTGGATATTGAACCAGCCCTGCATCCCAGGTATGAATCCCACTTGGTCGGGGTGAATAATTTTTTTTAATGTATTGTTGGATCCAGTTGGCTAATATCTTGTTGAGGATTTTTGCCTCCATGTTCATCAGGGAAGTCGGTCTGTAGTTCTCCTTTTTAGTGGGGTCTCTGTCTGGTTTTGGAATCAAGGTAATGCTGGCTTCATAGAAAGAGTTTGGAAGTTTTCTTTCCGTTTCTATTTTTTGGAACACCTTCAAGAGAATAGGTGTTAACTCTTCCTTTAATGTTTGGTAGAATTCCCCTGGAAATGCATCTGGCCCTGGACTCTTGTTTGTTGGCAGATTTTTGATGACTAATTCGAGTTCCTTACTGGTTATGGGTCTGTTCAAATTTTCTATTTCTTCCTGTTACAGTTTTGGTAATGTGTATGTTTCTAGGAATTTGTCCATTTCTTCCAAATTGCCCATTTTATTGGCATATAATTGCTTATAATATTCTCTTATTATTGTTTTTATTTCTGCTGTGTTGGTTGTGATCTCTCCTCTTTCATTCTTGATTTTATTTATTTGGGTCCATCCCTCTTTCTTTTTGATCAAACTGGCTAGTGGTTTATGAATTTTGTTAATTCTTTCAAACAACCAGCTTCTGGTTTCATTGATCTGTTCTACTGTTTTTGGTTTTTTTTTTGTTTTTTTTGTTTTTTTGTTTTTTTTTGGTTTCGATAGCATTAATTTCTGATCCAATCTTTATTATTTCCTGACTTCTGCTGGTTTGGGGTTTTATTTGCTGTTCTTTTTCCAGCTCCTTAATGCGTAAGGTTAGGTTGTGTATCTGAGATCTTTCTTCCTTCATTAGGAAGGCCTGGATTGCTATATATTTTCCTCTTATGACCACCTTTGCTGTGTCCGAGGTTTTCGGTTGTGGTGTTATCATTTTCATTGACTTCCATCTACTTTTGAATTTCTTCTTTAACTGCTTGGTTAGCCCATTCATTCTTTAGTAGGATGTTCTTCAGTCTCCAAGTATTTGTTTCCTTTCCAAATTGTTTCTTGTGGTTGATTTCGAGTTTCATAGCGTTGTGGTCTAAAAATATGCACAGTATGATCTTGATCTTTTGTACTTACTTAGGGCTGATTTGTGTCCCAGTATATGGTCTATTGTGGAGAGCGTTCCATGTGCACTGGAGAAGAATGTATATTCTGCTCTTTAGGGTGAAATGTTCTGAATATATCTGTTAAGTCCATCTGGGCCAGTGTGTCATTCAAAGCCATTGTTTCCTTGTTGATTTTTTGATTAGATGATCTGTCCATTGCTGTGATTGGGGTATTGAATTCTCCTACTATTATGGTATTACTATCGATGAGTTTCTTTATCTTTGTGATTGATTTATGTATTTGGGTGCCCCCACAGTTGACATATAAATGTTTACAATTGTTAGGTCTTCTTGGTGGATAGACCCCTTGATTATGATATAATGCCCTTCTGCATCTTTTGATACACTCTTTATTTTAAAGTCTAGATTGTCTGATATAAGTATGGCTACTCTGGCTTTCTTTTGTTGACCATTAGCATGATAGATCATTCTCCATCCCCTTATTTTCTTTTTTTATTTAACTTTATTTTTTATTTTTTAAAATTTACATCCAAATTAGTATATAGTGAAGCATTGATTTCAGTAGATTCCTTAATGCCCCTTACCCATTTAGCCCATCCCCCCTCCCACAACGCTTCTCCATCCCCTTATTTTCAATCTGATGGTGTCTTTAGGTCTAAAGTGGGTCTTTTGTAAACAGCATATAGATGGATCTTGTTTTCTTATCCATTCTCTTATCCTATGTCTTTTGATTGGAGCATTGAGTCCACCGATGATTAGAGTACTGAAAGATATGAATTACTGCCGTTATGATGCTTGTAGGAGTTTCTGGTGGTGTTTTCTGGTCCTTTCTAATCTTTGTTGCTTTTGGTATTTATGTGTATATATATATATATATATATATATATATATATATATATATTTTTTTTTTTTTTTTTCATCTTTTCTCCCCTCAGAAAGTCCCCCTTAAAATTTTTTGCAGGGCTAGTTTCAAACTCCTTTAATTTTTGTTTGCCTGGGAAACTTTTTATCTCTCCCTCTATATTGAATGATAGCCTTGCTGGATAAAGAATTCTTGGCTGCATATTTTTCTGATTCAGCACATTGAATATATCCTGCCACTTCTTTCTGGCCTGCCAAGTTTCTGTGGATAGGTCTGCTGCAAACCTGATCTGTCTTCCCTTGCCGGTTAGGGACTACTTTTCCCTTGCTGCTTTCATGATTCTCTCCTTGCCTGAGTATTTTGTGAATTTGACTAGGGTACGCCTTGTTGATGGTCGTTTTTTGTTGAATCTAATGGGGGGTCCTCTGTGCTTCCTGGATTTTGATGTCTGTGTCTTTCCCCAGGTTAGGAAAGCTTTCTGCTATGATTTGCTCACATAACCCTTCTACCCCTATTTCTCTCCCTCCCTCTTCTGGGACCCCTATTGTGGGAGGCTGGGCCCCAGTGCCGGGCTGAGACCGGGTCAAGCAACGGCTCCCTGTTGACTCAGCCAACCTGGTGGTTCCCCCTCCCATTCCCCCACTTTCATGGGCATACGAAAGCCTTGTCAAGGCTGAGAAAGTTAATTCCTGAAGCCTGTGGTCTGTGGGTGTTGGCAGTAATGTTACCTCCCCTTTTTCTACCCCCGGTCAAATAGAAACAAACATGGGAACTGTGTTTTGCTAGCAATCTTATCAACAAGGTCTTGCTGTGACCCGTTTAGAAAATTCACAAGGTACACAGAACTAAATGTTTTGGTTGGCAGCCTTCATGTGAAACCTGTTTATTCTTAGAATGGCCTGACCCGTAACAGTCTTGATATAAAAGATTGTGTACAGCAACAATAAAGCCATCACTTGGGCCATCAGCCCAGGGGACCCTCCTGTTCCCAAACTGTCTTCTCTTCTCTCTTTTTTTTCTTACATTCCCCTACCCTCAGGACCCTGATCTCGGTGTTTGTTGCACCGGTCGCAACACCCTATGATTCTCATGTTGTTCCATTTAATGAGTCACTGATTCTCTAATTCTTAAATCATGCTCTTTTGACTTAATCTCCTTCTTTTTCTCTGCTTCCTTATTCTCTGTAAGTTTCTCCTCTATATCGCTGAGTCTCTGTTCTGCCTCATCCATCCTTGTCGCCGCAGCATCCATCCGTGATTACAGCTGAGTTATAGCATTTTTAATTTCATTCTGGGTATTTTTTACCTCTTTTATCTCCACAGAATGGGATTCTAATCTATTTTCAACTTGAGCTAGTATTCTTATCGTGATTCTAAATTCTGGTTCAGACATCTTGCTTGTATCTGTGTTGGTTAAATCCCTGGCTGTCGTTTCTTCATACTCTTTCTTTTGGGGTGAATTCTTTCGTTTTGTCATTTTGAAAGGAGAAAAGGAGTTAATGAGGTAGAAAAATTAAAACTTAAAAAAAACACACACACACAAATCTAACAAATGATGCTAGATCCTAGGTGTGTTTTGGTCTGGGTGTTGAAAGTCGTTTGACAGATTAGAGAAAAAAAAGGGAGAAAAAAAAGGAAATCGTTTGAGAATTTGAAAAAATGAATACACTGAAGTAGACTAAAATGAGATGATGGGAGTAAAATAGAATTTGAAAAATTTACATAAAAGTAAAGAATATAGTAGAAAAAATTAAAATATTTTTAATAAAAATTAAAAATAAAAATGAATTTTTTCTCTTTCTGTATTCAAGAAAAAGAAAAGAAGCAAAAAAAGACAAAAAAGAGAAATAAAACAAAGAAATCGTTTGAAAATTTGAAAAAGTGAATACACAGTAGTAGACTAAAATAAAATGAAAGTAAAATGGAATTTGAAAAAATTTACATAAAATCAAAAAATACAGTAAAAAAATTTTACGAAAAATATTTTTAATAGAAATTGAAAGTAAAAATGAAGTGTTTCTCTTTCTGCATTCAAGAAAAAGAAAAGAAACGTAAAAGAGAAAAAAGAAAAAGAAAAAAGAAGAAAATCGTTTGAAAATTTGAAAAGGTGAATACACTGATGTAGACTAAAATAAAATGATGGAAGTGAAATAGAATTTGAAAAAATTTACACAAAATTAAAAAATATAGTAATAAAAATTAAAGAAAAATATTTAATAAAAATTAAAAATAAGAATGAAATTTTCTTTCTGTATTCAAGAAAAAGAAGTGTAAAAGAGAAAAAAAAAGAAAGAAAATTGAATACATGGACCTGCTAACAGATTGAAATAGGACTGAAATGACTTCGTTTTCCCCTAGAAGTCAGACTCTGAAGCGCTTTATAGTCCATAAACTAAGCCGGTGGTGAGACTTGTGTTCAAGGAGGGAGGTTGGCCCAGGTGGGCGGGGCTCAGTGTAACGGCTCCGTCCTCCACCAGGTGGCGCTGCTCGCCTTCTGGGGTGGAGTGTTGCGGCGCTCTTGGGTGCGTATGCGCATGCGCGGCAGAGGTGCAAATGGCGTCAGCCACCTACCTGGCCTCTTCTCCGTCTTCAGCCCTCGGCCACGCCCCGCTTTCTCACTGTCCGTGACCAGGCCCCGGGCAGTACCTCTCTCCTGAGTTCTGTCTCAGATGCGGCTGTTTTCCCCTGCCCCTTACTTCCGAAGGACCGCGGCTTTGACCGGTTCCGCCCTCTGCGGGAGGGTCTCACCCAGCAATGGCCGAAGGAGCAATGGCCGAGTGTCGGCCGCACCCAGGAACGCTTGTGGGACCCTGCTGCTGCCGGTGCCCGAGACTGCGGCTGGGTGCCAGCCCGCCCCAGAAAAGGTTCGCGAGATAGTGTAGCAGCGGCGTTTCAGGGATGATGGAAACTCACAACACCTATCTGGCACCAGGCTTCACCCTTAACGAGGGTGCTTGTTCCAGCCCCAGCGAATGTGGCCGTTTTCTGGGGTCTGCCGGGACCAGGGGGCTTCAACCGTCTCCACCAAGTGTCCTTCCAGCAGTGGAACCGCTTTTCCCCGTGTGGCCCGAGAACCTCCCGGACCCCACCCTGCTCCTGGGGATTCGCCCTTCCCATCAGAGCACCGCCAGGTAGGGAGCTGCGGAGTTGCAGCCTTTGCATCCCCCTTGTTTACAGTCTTAATGGAATTGAAACCCTCTCCTTTGTCCCTTTTTAGTTAAGTCCCTGCGGCTGTTTCCAATTTTCCACTTTCTCTCCAGCTGCTTTTGTGGAGGGGTGCTTTTTTCGTATTCTCCCCGACCCCCACGCCCCCCACCTCTCTCCGCCCTCAAAAGCTGTTCCCTACCTTTCGCGGCTTCGCTCCCCAAATTCACCTGTCCGCACCGCGTACCTGCTGACTTCTTTCGTTCAGGTTGTGCAGATTGTTGTGTTAATCCTCCAGTCAGTTTTCTAGGTGTGCAGGATGGTCTAGTGTTGGTCTGGCTATATTTCGTGGACGTGAGACACACAAAAAACTTCCATGCTGTTCCCCCATCTTGGCTCCCCTCCTCAACTATTGGTTACTTTCAACCCTAAAATTAAAAATATATACATATTGTACATTATTAAACTGAGAGACTATCGTTGCTAGTTTTACACTTAAGAATAAAAAAATATTGTTTTAGTTTATGTCAGTTTATATTATTTCATAAGGTGTTTATAAATTTGTCACTTTGGTGTCATTGGTAGTGTATGTGAAGTGTTTGTGAACATGAACAGTTGAATTGTTTCACTGAAATTAGTAGAACACAATACTTTAGTGCCTATTAAATCAAGTAAAATGAATTACCAAGACATTGTAATTAAAAGAAATAGCAACTTCACATTATTATGCCGGAAGCAACATTTTCAGTGTCCTCTGTGGAACTTGGGGTATTAGACTTGCCATTTGGGAATGACTTTCTGATATAAGCCATTTCCATTGTTTCAGTCAAAAAAAAAAATACAATAAGTATTTACTCCAGTGAAATTTTTTTCTACTAAATAGCCACCAATTAAAAATATATTATTTTTTATCCTCCAGGCAATACAGCTAAAGTGTATATTGAAATTCAGGATGAAAATGATCATCCCCCAGTGTTTCAGAAAAAATTCTACATTGGAGGTGTGTCTGAAGATGCAAGAATGTTTACTTCTGTGCTCAGAGTTAAGGTAGGAGGACTTTTATTAAGACACAGAGCTCAGGTAAAGAGCTCAGATTACAGGTAAACTGTAACCATGCAGTTTGCATTAACTGAGTAAGTACTCAGTATTCATGTGGTTTAAACAAAAGTCTGAAACTCGGAGATACATGAGTTTAAGTAGCCAAGCTAAATACCGATTAATTACGAGGCTCATACTATGGAACTTTTATGTTTTATTTTTACTACAAAAACAGGAAAAATTACTTATGATAAATTACACTGAGGGGCACCTGGGTGTCTCGGTCAGTTGAGCGAGCGACATCGGCTCAGACCATGATCTTGAGTTCATGAGTTCGAGCCCCGCATGGGGCTCTGTGCTGACAGCTCTGAGCCTGGAGCCTGCTTCTGATTCTCTGTCTCCCTCTCTCTCTGCCCTCCCCCACTCATGCTCTGTCTCTGTCTCAGAAATAAATACATTGAAAAAAAAATTTTTTTAATTTACATTGAAAAAGATATTAAATCAGTAAAATGTATGTCTCCTAGTAGATTTTTATGCCTCCATACAGGCATTCAATAGGTTTAATTCAGGATAGCCCCAAAGATTGCAGAATGGAGTTTCTAGTGGTAAATATAAAATTGCCATTTCCTAGTAGAAGAAATAATAATGTATGGTCGCCTGGATGGCTCAGTTGGTTGAGTGTCTGACTTTGGCTCAGGTCATGGATCTTGCACTTTGTGGGTTTGAGCCCTGTGTTGGGCTCTGTGCTGACAGTTCAGAGCCTGGAGCCTGCTTCGGATTCTGTCTCCCTCTCTCTCTCTGTCCCTGCCCTGCTCGGGGTCTGTCTCTCTCTTTCAAAAATAAATAAACCTCAAAAAATTTTTAAAAAGAAGAAATAATTTAATAAATTATTTTTTCTGCAATATTATTCTAAAATTTAAAATCGTGATTAAACACAGGACTACTAATTTTACACTTTACTAAAAGTTAAAGAAAACTCAGATATGTCAGAAAAAATAGCAAATCTACTTTGAATTTTTAAAAAGCACAATATCCAAGATTAACGCTGATAATTTTTTCACTTTTCTCCACTTAGTTATCATCAAAGATGTTGAAAGATTTTGTAAATGGCCAGCAGTACATAAAGTTGTACTAATTTTATTACTGAAAAATAAATTGATAGATACTGTATTACACAGGGAGAAAAGTTTGCAGGCTAGTGCATTTTAAATGCTTAATTATAGTTATTTTTCTGAAAGTATTTTAGGAATATATTTTTAAAAACTATTAATGTGTACACAGAAAACCTAAATTTTCCTGAGCAAATCCCACTCATGATCAGTTGCCTTTTTCTTTGTGTACCAGAACCATATGATTAGAACTCTTCTTACATATAGTTTTTCCATGTTCTGCACACCAAGTATGAAGGAGGAAAAGTCAACCAAGCAAATGCGCACATGTATTGTGCCTGCGAAATAGCTCCTTCATACACTGACCCCTGATGGGAATCACCACTTATAATTCAAAGTGGTCCACGAAAGGGTTGTTCTCATCATGTCTAAACCACATTATGATTTGCAAGTACAAAGCAACTCCAAAGAGTTTATTTTTATTGTATTTTACACTTTAGTCCCAAGAACTGTTGACTGATTCTGTTCACTTAGTCAATATTTTTTGAATACTTATGTCCTTATGTAATGTCCTAGAAATTGACATACAGCAGTTCAAAAAAACAATCAAACAAATAAAATCAAAGTTAACACCTTAGTAATATGGAAAAACTGGTGTAAGAAACAAATGATTGATAAAATCAGTAGCTATTTAATAGCTTAATTATAGTCATGTGGTCATGTGGTCAAGGGCATGACGTGTGGATTTCTAGGTAAGATGCATTCTGCTCATTATGCTGTCAGGTCCCTAAAGCTAGATGGACTGAGAGGTCAGCATGGCTGGAAGGCTGGTTGGAGAGGAGATTGGAAACATAGCCCAGGACTAGAATATGGGGGTTCTCCTAGATGTGTTAGAAAGGAAGTCTTTGAACTGTTTTGTTCAGAGGCATGACATAATCCAGTATAAAAGGATTATCCTGGATGTTGGGCAGGTTGGAGTGGGGGTGGTTAGCAGTGTTTTCAAACAAGAGTAGACAGGCCAACACATGACTTTCCAGGAGAGACTTGAAAGTGGACTGAACCACAGTGGTAGGCTGGGGCAGTGGTCACAAGGGAGTCAAAGACAGCCAAAAGGCTTTGCTGATGGATTATGTGTGGGGCATTAGAGGAAATCAAGATTGGTCCTGAGGTTTTGTTCCTAACAGGTCCCCATCCCTCCCCCATGTACTGTGCTATCAGAAATCAAGAATTCATCTTTAACTCTCATCTTTTTAGAGATTTTATGATGGGGGGGGGGCTTGTTTAATATGGCAAGGCTGTTGCAGATGCAGAGAGAGAGAGAAGGAAGAGAGAGAGGGAGAGAGAGGGAGGTAAAGGGAGATGGAAAGAGGAAGGGGAGGGAGACTAAGGGAGGGAGAAAAGGGGGGGCAGAAGGGGAGAAAGGGGAAGAGAGAGAGAAGGAGGGACAGGGACTTTAACACTGTATTGACGCAAATATGTGCTGTGATAATCAAGCCATCTAGGAAAGCACAAATTGCCCTGTGGACTCAGAGCAGGAGACATTTCACTTGGTGAAAGAGCTGAGCGCTCCCCGGAGGATGAAGAATTTGAGTGGCCCCCGGGGATGGTTACATTTTCTCAAAGTGAAGCTTAAATGGGGCGGAGAGTCTCAGCAGAGGAAGCACAGGGAGCCAAACCCCAAAAGGAGAGTGCGCTCCCTGGAACAGTGATTGGAGGGAGGAGCTCGGGAGGTGGTGGGAGTGATAAATCTTAGCTGGTGGACCCTTCCGAGAGCTGCCTTTGGCCTTGACGCCTGGAATCTTCTCCTTTCCCAATTTAATCAGAGTGGGAGTGAGCTAAGCACTTCTTTTCAAGTCACAAGTAGAGCAGCAAAAATCTTATTGGAAACAGCAAGATTCTGGGTCCGCCAGGCTCCGGGGTTTGATGGAGAGACCACCTAGCAAACAGGGAAGCAGCCCACGACTGGGAAGGAGGCTTTCACACCACTGTCTGTGAAGCAGGGGGCAGCAACACTGCATCTACTCTACGTGCAAGTTCATTTCCTTTAGTTCATCGGGAAATGCATAATAATACAGTTTCAATTTTAAAAAATTGTGTATTATAGGAAGGGAAAGAGGAGACGTATTGTAGAATTGACTAAGTAAGATGAGACTTTAAAATGTACTGGTAAATCAGGGTGCCTTTGGCTCAGTCAGTGGAGCGTCTGACTTGGGCTCAGGTCATGATCTCACGGTCCGTGAGTTCGAGTCCCGCGTCGGGCTCTGTGCTGACTGCCCGGAGCCTGGAGCCTGCTTTGGATTCTGTGTCTCCCCCTCTCTCTGCCTTTCCCCTGCTTATTCTCTCTCTCTCCTCTCTCTCTCTCTCTCAAAAATAAAAAAACATTAACAAAAATTTTAGGGACGTCTGGGTGGCTCAGTTGGTTAAGTGTCTGACTTCAGCTCAGGTCATGAACTCACAAGTCATGGGTTCCAGCCCCGTGCTGGGCGACAGCTCAGAGCCTGGAGCCCACTTTGGAATCGGTGTCTCCCCTCTCTCTGCCCCTCTCCCATTCACACTCGCTCTCGCTCTCTCTCTCAAAAATAAATAAACATTTAAAAAAATAAAATATGCTGGTAAATTGAATATACTTACTAGCTTAAAATACGGATAGTGGATTAAGGGCGTTACTAAAACATGCTAAGGTAAAGGCAATACAATGAGAACATTATTGACACAATTTGTGCTGTATAAGTGATAATAAAAGAAAGCTGTGTATATATGCTCTGAAGTGGCATATCTAATATGCTTACAGACTGGTTCAAAGTTCACTTTTTTTAAGAAAATCTGTATTGTATTCCTGGTGTGTGGAAAATACAGAGGCAAACAAAACAGACTCCCTTCTGCCCTTACAGAGTTAACATTCCAGTAACTAGACCGAAAAAGTAAATAAATAAGGCTTTATTTGGTCCCTGGCTCAAGAAGTTTGAATGTTCATGTCATGGTAAAGTACTTCCTAGATTGTGTCAAAAGGACACAGAACAAAAGTATTAATTTGGGAGTATCCCACCACATTTACTCTGGTTTAACGTCGATATCTCCGTCACAACTGACTCTACCAAATTGATTTCCATTGGTCACAAGCGATCGTTATTCTAATTGCAGGGAGAGGGAGAAGGAAATCAATAGTAATTTCTCTCTTCAGTCTTTAACACAAGAATTAGCATCAGTTAAAAGTATCACCTTTAGTTTATACCCAGAAGAACTGAAAGCAAGGAGGCAAGCTGGTTCCCTATTGTTCCTAGCATTATTATTATTATTCATAATAGCTAAGAGGTGGGAGCAATCTATGTATCCATTGGCAGGCGGAACGATGGGCATAATGAGGTACAAACAGTGGAATTTTATTCAGTCTTACAAAAGAAGGAAATGTTGACATATGCTACATCATGGATAAACCCTGAAGACCATACGCCAAGTGAAATACGCAAGAAACAAACAGGCAAAGGTATACTTGCACTGTGCGGGGTTCCCAGAATCGTCCCATTCGTGGGGGGGGGAGGGCAGCAGAGAGAGGGGAGTGGGGTAATTAGTGCTCAGTGGTTTCAGAGTTCCAATTTGGGAGGAAGAAAAAGTGCCACACAGGAACGGTGGTTAACAGTCGCACAATAATGTAAATGGGCTTAAGGTAACTGATTTAGACGCTGAACAAATGGTTAGAATGGTGAATTTAATGATGGATATTTTAGCACAGTAAAAGAAAAATCCCAAAGGAAAGGGGGCATCTCCAATGTTGGCAGAATATGAAAACTGTTCCTTTCGAAACCGTTATTCTCCTGTGGTATGCATCCCAGGTTGATGTGCATGTGAATCTTAGACTGGGAACCAAAGATATGTGGTAGTCTACTAATCTGAATTGATTATGTAACTATGGGTCTTAACATTTTATTCTCCTACACATCATCCTGCTATCAGTCCTGGCTGCAGCCCTGTGGAAGTGACACTCCCACCTGCAGGGCTATGCGTCAGAATCTCTAGCACCTTCTCTGTTGCAAAAGCCCCATGTTTGGGGCAAGGGTGTTCGTTGAATATCACTTACTAAAATGTCGTCTGGTAATAAAAAATGACTGATACATTTGCTTACATCAGACAAACAGACCACTATGACGGAGATGCTATAATGATTTAAAAAAAGCAATTAGCTGCAAGCAAATATTTTGCTACATATATATTTTTAAGTCAAATAAACAGTGTCCAGAATATAGAAAAAAAAAAAAAAACTGTTCAAAAGCAACTATTCAGCCAACAAAAGCAAGGTTGAAAAAAATTCATGAGTATTTGCCATATGACTCGTAACATCCCATGTGAGGTCAGTAAGATTAAGCTGGACTTTTGAACACTAACTTTTTTGTTCCTGTTTGTACTTTGGGAAGTGTTCATCTATGAGTCCTCCTTATTAATAACAATAACTGCCATCTGTTTCTCCTTATTATTTTTCTGAGAACTGTAAAAAAAAATCTTTACATATTTTAGCCAGTAGAATTTATTTCAATAATAACAAGCATGCCCAAGAACTGGGTGGCTCAGTCGGTTAAGTGTCCGACTTCGGCTCTGGTCAATTATCTCGCGGTTCGTGAGTTCAAGCCCCACATCAGGCTCCATGCCTACAGCTCAGCTTCTGTGCCTCCCTCTCTCTCTGCCCCTTCCCCACTCATTGGTGTTCTCTCTCTCTGTCTTTGTCTCTCAAAAATAAAACATTAAAAAATAAACAAATACAAACAATACAAACAAAGATATAAAACTCCTACCTGTATGGTAGGTGCAATTATTCTTTATTGTATTGTTGGGGAAAACGGCAATTAGTGAGGTCTAGTAACTTTCCAAGAACCACTGAGCCCGCAGCAGCCAGTGAAGGCAGGATTCACTTGGGTTGACCTTTTTCCAGGACTTTCCTTGTGCCCTGCACACCACATGCTTCCCCTGGAAAGCGAGGAGTGGAATGTGGCAGAAGTACAACGTTGGCAGAAATAACAGAGCATAGGAAGTTTCTATGAAAAATCAGGAGGCAATTAACAAGACAACTAATTGCTCTTGGCATTGAGATGACCTCTGTGAATTACAAGTCCCTCTGTGAAAGGAACACATCAGCTCTCGTTTCAGAAACACCTCTCAATTTATTAACTAATTTTTCCAGTTTACCACATGTCGTCTTAACGGCAACCCAGAGCCCGATTTAATGCAAATACAAGGAGAGGTTAAATATGATTTACAAAAAAACTCTCTGCATTATGAGGATATTTTCCAGAAGTTCATGCCATAAGGATTAGGCCTTCTGTCTACGAACTGAAGTTCAGAAAAACTCAGTGTCAGAAAAATTGAATTAAAATGTTGACTTGATGTCTACTGAGTGTCGAAAAGACTATGAACATTGCATCTTTGAGTTGTTAGAGATTTAAGAAAGTTGTGGACTAAAAGAAAATACTATTTTGAAACAGCGTCAAAAGAGAAACAGTCCTCTCTGTCAATCCCTAATTCTCTATTACATTTTTCTAAATAAGCATGAGACGTGGCAAGAATACATAGCGGAGTGATGCTGTTGAGGGACAAAGGCCAAGGGCACGTCTGAAGGATGCAGATTTCCTCAGCGGCCTAGTGTGTGGAAGTGTTCAAGGTTAGCAGTGCAGGAGCGATAATATTTGCTTGGAGCTGGGCCAGGGCTTCTGAGGGCTCCTGGTCCCCAGCCCTGTGCCTGCTCACACGGGTCTGAGGAAAAACAACTCCAGCACATTCGTGAGGGTTTAGTGTGAGTCCCCAGGGCAGCATCTTTTACTAGGCCCGACTCACGTCCAGAATGGTACAAATAGCTATCCTGTATCTCACGTTTCCACGATACTCGGAAGTTAACTCGGTCATTCCCTGGGAAACCCCATGGGATTCTTTTATTATTCTCAATTTATGGAAGAGGACACACAGACACAGGAGTGATCTGCAACCTGCCCAAGGTGGTCAGAGAGTCAGTATGAGGCCAGGATGCACAGCCAGACCCTCCCAGACATGCTCTCCTGCGTCCTAGATGGAACAGTAGTGGGCTGGGAGTCCAATCACTTGGATTCAGTCCCAGAAATTAAGTCTCTGTGGGGCCTCACACTTGATCTCAGGCCAGTCTCCTCTTATGCAAGTGTTGCTTTAGCACTAGGTGCCTTTTAAAATCTTTAACCACTTCTGGGGCCCCTTGGTGGCTCAGTCAGTTAAGCATCCGACTTTGGCTCAGGTCATGATCTTGCAGTCTGTGGGTTCGAGCCCCATGTCAGGCTCTGAGCTGTCAGCACGGAGCCTGGAGCCTGCTTCAGATTCTGTGCCCCTTCCCTGCCTGCGCTCTCTCTCTCTCTCTCGCTCGCTCGCTCTCAAAAATAAATAAACATTAAAAAATTAAACTCTAACCATTTCGGATAGTCGTATGTTACTTGCCCTAGGAAAATAATGGCATGGGGGGAAAATGCCCAGTACCCTGAGAGAACTACATTTTAAAGGAAAAATGGTTGGATTCCTGAAATCCAAAGCATCAGCTGTGTCTCACAGTTTTTGTGGTTTATTTCCCTTGCAGTTAGTGGATCCTTTTATGACAATTTTCTCCCTACTCGCTCTGTACAATGGAGATGTAAACAAGAGGTCTACATGAAGGCCTCAGAAAGCGAGATTTTGATTCCCCTTTGCCAACTCTGGGAGACACGGCTTTATGCAGACACTTAGTGCTTCCAGACAGGGGTGTTAGGAGATCGTACTAACCGACATGCATCTGATCTGGAATGGTTTGTACCTTGAACAAAGTACAAGCACATAGGTGCCTGAGGGCCGTGGCCCTGTAACTGAGTTACTATGTATCTACCTTAGAACTCAGACACATTATATTGTAATTATGTATCTATGTGCCTGTTTTCTCTCCTGTAACTCAAATGTCATGCTTCCCCACAAATTTAATGACCTTATACGGTGCTTACCACCTCAAACTGATGCTTGTCCAAATTTTGTTTTTACATCTAGCCATGTCTTTTAGCCCACTAAACCAAGGCATTCCGTGAAATATGTGAACAAATGATCAATTTTCAATTAAGTAGAAAGAGTCTTTCTGTTAAACTTTCTTGGGTTTGATTTACAACACCGAGATTTACATGACCTCTTGTTTCCCTGGGAATGTTCCTTCTGTCAAAATTGGGAGCTTGGATTTGATAATATCTTTATGAATCTCATGCTTCAATCATAGTTTTCCATTTAACTCCAGTGGGGAAACCAAATGTCAAGAAAATTGCATTTTCCTCACAACTGGTGTACTTCTGTTATGTGGGTCTCGGATTATGTTGTAGTTAAAGATGTTTTCATTTTGGTTTGTCTGCTGGAGACTGAAAGTCAAACACCTGATTCATCTTGAGCAACTTTAAAAGGTGAATGCCATGGACAGGGGGTGTGCTTTCTCTCTGGTTTCCTTGAGATACTCTGGCTCTTACTCTCTGTTATCCTTCCCTTTAACTGTGTTTATGTTACTGTATCTTACGGAGTTTGGGAATTCTGTGGGGTCTGTGCAAACAAAGGATCGCTGAATACTCGGTTTCTAAGAGTCCAAGCCTTCCCTTTTCCCTTGTAAAAGTTGACACGTTAAGTGTCATGGCCAGTTTCTGATACATCACATCTGTCCTTATATAAAATTATAGTTCTGTTGCTATTAGAATAAATGTACGAGACCAAGACTTTCCTTTGCCACAAATGGAGTGACCAGATAAAATGATTTTCACATGTAAGTTTTACTCTCTCTTCTTCTCTATACAGGTCAGTCTTTCTATTATGACTGAAGGGAGATCTAAAATCTTCTCAATCACATAGTAGTAACTTAATTTACACTTGTTGGTTTGAATATAACTTAATTAAGTTATAGTAAGATAATTAAGAATTGTCTTGATTTCCATTGTTTAAAATTGAAAGGGAACTATTTTTTCCAAGCTATAAAGTATCTGAAGAATGAGGAAAGTTTGAGTCTTTAAAACTAGGTAAAAAGCTTTTTATTCAGGGAAAGTTTTTTTGTTTGTTTGTTTTTTAAGGAAAGAAATTTCCTTGAAAGTCGAGAGTCTGAGGAATTTTTATGGGTCTTAAGCCTTTGGACATGATACATGAAAGGGAAGTGCTTTACTCAGTGAATGGCCAAATAATTTTGCCTTTCCTAAATTCATTGGTGGGTCATATGTTTCAAAGTCTGATCACACTCTCCTGGGATTTGAAATGTATTTAATGCCTGCATGTCTTTCAGATGATTAAATGCATAACAATCCAGGGTGTGGATTTGGAATATTATCTTTTGAGTCAAGCTCACATTTTCCTGTAGGAGAGTTTGTATGTCGTGGAACAGTGATGATCGTGTGTGTGTGCTCCTGTATTATGTGTCAAGGACCATATCTTCCATCATCTGCTAGGAGGGTTGACACTCAGCTTAAAAATCTCAGAATCCTTGTGAAAGAGAGGACTGCACTGCAAAACACAATTGCAGAGATAATGGAGGCAAGTAAGAATTACTTTTGTCTGAAAATGTCCTGTGATTTCTTAAACCTTAAACATTTAACTTTGTGCTATAATGACCCCACAAAGCAGACCTAAAATACCAATCTAAGCAAAAATGATTGGCGCCTGGGTGGCTCAGTCAGTTAAGCATCCAGTCTCGGCTCAGGTCATAATCTCGTGGTCCGTGAGTTCAAGCCCCGCGTCGGGCTCTGGGCTGATGGCTCAGAGCCTGGAGCCTGCTTCAGATTCTGTGTCTCCCTCTCTCTCTGCCCCTCCCATGCTCATGCTCTATCTTTCTCTCTCTCTCTCTCTCTCTCTCTCTCTCTCTCAAAAAATAAACATTTTTTAAAAAACAATAAAAAATGATAAACCATCTTTTAAAAAACTTTATTCATATCTCTAAATACATCTTAATTTTGAGTTGCCTATTAATATTGTCAGTAAGAAGAGTAAAATATTAGATTTGTCTAATATGTATTATGAAGAAAACATTGGTCTAAATAAGTCATAAAAAATGGATGACTCTCCCTAGTAGTTTTAATGAATTTTCATTAATGAAAACCAGCAGACCTAAAGCAAGATTATGTGCGTAAAGAGAACGTAATTCACTTTGGTTCGTTCATTATACATCTGAGAAGTGCCGAAGGATTTCTAATTTTTTTTTCAAAAACAGGCACAGAAATGTCTGATTTCACAAAATTGCATTTTCATGCATAGATATAATTAAACTTTACACTAGAAGTTCCTGTCAAGTAGATCCTGAAACTTTATGTAGTAGCTACACTAGTTTTTGTAAATATACCTATTTTTTATAGCACTTTATTTTATTTGCTCCCAGGATTTTTTCCCCTAGGCAGCCATGGCCTCTTATCCCAGCAATCTGTAAAAAGACAGAGTCAATGAGGTTCACAGTAATTTGAAAGACTTTATTACCACCCAAAGCCAAGGACCCCAATTTATGTTACACAGTAGTATCAAAGATCTCCGATCCAGAGTGTAGAAAGAACCCCAGCAAAATGATGATTCAAAACAAAACAAAATGAAACACCCAAGATTAAAAAGATAGGAATAAGATTGGAATGAGCCCTGCATAAAGAAAATATAGAAATTGGCAAAATATATATATATAAAGAGGCATTCGATTTTATTAACTACTAGGGAATTACAGAATAAACCACAGGAGGCCACCGCATGTTCATCAGAATGGCTAAACGAAGACAGATGAAACCAAATTTTGCAACAGCTGGAGTTCACAGGGGTTGCTGATGGGGTATAAATTAGTGAAGCTTTCAGGGGAACATTTGACGTTGTCTGTTAAGTGTGAGCATATATGTAACCCCTGACTCAGAACTTCCATTCCTAGGTTTTGACCCAGAGAAATGCACACATTTGCTCGTAAAAGATATTTACAAGAAGTTCACTTTTTGTAGGTACGTTCATTATTGTAATTTCTAACAGTTGAAAACAACATGCATGCCCAACAACTTACATGCATTCAATGTAGTATATTTGTACAACGGAATTCTATAAAGCAATGAAAACAAATAAACTCTGACAACAACACAGATGGATCTCAGAAATTTACTGTGACGGGGCGCCTGGGTGGCTTAGTCTGTTAAACGTCCAGCTCTTGATTTCCACTCAGGTCATGATCTTGTGGTTCAGGAGATGAAGCCCTGCATCGGGCTCCATGCTGACAGTGGGAGACCTGCTTGGGATTCTCTCTCTCCCTCTCTCTCTGCTCCTCCCCTGCTCTGTCTCTGTCAAAAGAATAAATAAACTTAAAAAAAAAAAAAAAGATATATAATCTGAGCAAATGAATTCAGACAAAAAAAAAAAAATGTCCTAAGCCCATTTATATAAAGTTCAAAAACTGGAATAACTAATCCAATCAGAATGGTTATTTTTTGGAGGAATGCCGATAATGCTGGCTACATCTAGAGATATAACTGGAAAAATAAAAATAATTTTTTAAAAAATGTTAAAAAGCTCTAAAATCATAAAAACAAAGAGAAGATGTTCACTTAAATTTCTGGTAATTTTAAGCTATTCCTTTTGGAAGATATAGTAAAATGATTCTGACAAAAGTGGAGGGGATTATACTTTTCTTGTTACTCCACTGTTCAGTTAATAATTAAAAAAAATTTTTTTAGTGCTTCTTGAAATAATGCCATCTAGTTTTCTAATGGATTCTAGTACAAAAGCCTGTTTGGGCACACTGTGTTATTTGTGGCAGTGGCTCAGAAATGCCAGTATTTGAGTACAGTAGGTCAGATGTGGAAGGTGTGGTTGGTGGATGCATGTTAGTATGAACGGGTTCCAGAATCCAGAATTATAAGCCAAAAAGATGAGGTTTGGACCTGACAATTGTGTAATCCCGTATATAGGGCACAAACAGGTGGAAAAGCCCCTGTCCCTGAAGACGCATGGGCACAGGCAAAGGTTCTGATGATGCTGTTTTTTGACGAGGACACCTGAATGCAAGCTGGGTAGGAGGCCTAGATGAAAGGAATGAGGTGGGAGCCACAGAAGAGCCAGGGGGAGGAAGGAGTTAGGCTCTCAGCAAGGGAGCAGTCCACCTTCCTGACCAAGAGAGCCCTGGTGAGACTCTAGAACCCCCTGCAGGTGAGTCACATCTGAGCAGGGCAAGGCCAGGTGAGACGCAGACCATCACTTTGGAGACACAGGCTCTGCGTGGGTTTCCTGTGTCAGGGTTAGAGCTAAAATCAAAGTGTGGGCTGAGACTAAACGTGCAAAAAAGAACACAGAAACAGGTACGTCTGCAGGCAGGAAATGAGTGCTGGGTCCTACTCTTTCTGTGCAACAGGAATTAGTAAGGGAATTAGAGAACTTTTGATTTAAGTCAATATTGATTAAAGTGTAATCCGACGTTTTGAATATGCTGGATCCCCAGAGCATGAAAAAGAAGGTTAATGAATACGAAACATAAAGGCCGTAAAAGTAAAGTTTTAATATTTAAATCTATATCCCTTTTCCAAAAGCGTCATGAAGAAGACAAACTTGGATTGTTACCTTTCAATCACTACTGGGCTGCTTGACCTTGGGCAGAGTTCTGAATTTTTGTAAGCATCAGGTCTGCAAGTTATAACAGGGCGGTATAACACATTTCTCATGAATATAAATGAAAAAACTGCGTATCAAGCACTGAGTACAGCACCTACCCCAGACATACCTCTCAGTAAACGTCCATTGTCACTGTGAATTATTTTGTCTGACTAGGTTCTTTCTACCTATAAAATGACTGTGGTCTCCATGCTCCAAGTTCCGTATGCACGGTGCATAGAAGTTATCAAAACAATTCTATGGAACACTGAGGTATTTGATCGTTGCCCTTGAAAGTAAACAGTGGGCCTCCCTTTCTAGAACTCACCTTAGTATCAGTGCAGAAACACTAATTTTTCTTCTTATCTGAGTGATAGAATAAGAAATAATTATTGGGGCACCTGGGTGGCTCAGTTTGGGTAAGCATCCTACTCTTGGTTTCCGCTCAGGTCATGATCTCATGGTTCATGGAGTTGAGATTGCGTGGGGCTCTGGACTGACAGGGCAGAGCCTGCTTGGGATTCTCCCTCCGTCTCTCTGTCCCCTCACTCTCTCTGTCAAAATAAACAAACATTAAAAGAATAACCATAAAATCTGAACAGTAATATAAAAATAGTTTCTTCCATTATGTAATGACTAGGTACATTCAGTCTTTGAAATACACTAAGATATGATTCCATTGAGACATAATCCGTGTAACTTCTTCAACTTGCATTTTGTTGAATTATATCCCCCTTACTTATTTCCCCATCCCCTCACCCACCTCCCTTGTGGCAACCACCAGCCTGTTCTCTGCATTAAGAGTCTGTTTTTTGTTGTTGTTGATCCTTCTTTCTTTGTTCATGTGTTTTGTTTCTTCAGTTCCACGTATGAGTGAAATCATATGGTATTTGTCTCTCTCTGAAGGACTTATTTCGCTTAGTATTATACCCCCTAGGCCCATCCAAATTGCTGCAAATGGAAGATTTCAATCTTTTTTGTGGCTTAATAATATTCCATTGTATGTATACATACTACCTCTTTTTTTTTTTTACACTTTTATTTAAATTCCACTGCAGTTAATATACCGTTTAATATTAGTTTCAGGTGTACAACATAGTGATTCCACACATCTATACATGACTGTGCTCATCACAAGTGCCCTCCTTCATCCCATCACCTACTGGACCTGTTCTCCCACCCACCTACCCTCTGGTGACCATCAGTGTGTTCTGTGTAGTTAAGGATCTGTTTTTTGATTTGCTATATCTATCTATCTATCTATCTATCTATCTATCTATCTATCTATATCTACCTATCTACCTTTCTTTCTTTCTCTTTCTTTCTTTCTTTCTTTTCTTTTCTTTCTTTCTTTCAATCTCTTTGTTCCTTCTTAAATTCCACATATGAGTGAAACCATGTGGTATTTGTCTTTCCCTGATTTATTTCACTTAGCAAAATACTCTCTAACTAAATCCATGTAATGGCAAATGGCAAGATTTCATTCCTGTTCTATGGCTGAGTAATATTCCATTAGATATATACACCACATCTTTATACATTCATCAGTCGATGGACACTTGGGCTGCTTCCTTTGTTTTGCTATTGTAGACAATGCTGTAATAGACATTCGGATGCGTGTATCCCTTCAAATTAGTGTTTTTGCATTCTTTTGGTAAATAGCTAGTAGTGCACTTGCTGGGTCGTAGGGTAGTTCTGTTTTTGAGGAACCTCCATAGTGTTTTCCATGTGGCTGTACCAGTTTGCATTCCCACCAACAGTGCATGAGGGTTCCTTTTTGCCCACATCCTCACCAACACTTGTTTCTTGTGTTTTTTGTTTTAGCCATTCTGATAAGTGGGAGATGATACCTCATTGCAGTCTTGATTTGTATCTCCCTGATGATGAGTGATGTTGAGCATCTTTTCCTGTGTCTGGTGGCCATATGGATGCTTCTTTGGAAAAATGTGTATTTCTGTCTTCTGCCCATTTTTTAATTGGATTATGTTTTTTGCATGCTGTGTTTTACAAGTTCTTTATATGTACCTTTTCTTTATCCATTCATCTATTGATGGACACTCAGGTTACTTCCATATCTTGACTTTTGTAAATAATGCTGTAATAGACATGGAAGTGAACGTATCTTTTAGAATTAGGGTTTTGTTTCCCTTGGGTAAATACCCAGTACTGGAATTACTGGATCATACAGCAGTTCTATTTTTAATTTTTTGAGGAGCCTCCACACCGTTTTCCATGGTGGCTACGCCAATTTACATTCCCATTAACAGTACATGAAGGTTCCTTTTTCTCCACATCTTTGTCAATACTTGTTATTTCTTGTCTTTTTGGTTCTAACCATTTTGACAAGTGTCGGGTGATATCTCATTGTGAATTTGATTTTCATTTCCCTGATGATCAGTGATGTGGAATATCTTTTCATGTGTCTGTTGGCCATCTGTGTCTTCTTTGGGAAAATGTCGGTTCAGGTCCTCTGCTTATTTTTAATTGGATTCTTTATTTTTTGGTGTTGAGTGGTATAAGTCCTTTGTATATTTTGGATAGTAGCCACTTACTGGATGTGTCATTTGCAAACATCTCCTATTCTGTAGGTTGCATTTTTGTTTCGTTGATGGTTCCCTTTGTTGTGCAGAAGCTTTTTATTTTGATGTTGTGCCAATAGTCTAATTTTGCTTTTGTTTCCCTTGTCTTGGGAGACATCTAGAAAAATATTTCTATGCCTGATGTCAAAGATATCATGGCCTATGTTGCTTTCTTCTAGGAACTTTATGGTTTCAGATCTCACATTTGGGTCTTTAATTCATTTTCAGTTCAATTTTGTTGATGATGTAAGAAAATGGTCCTGATTCTACTGCATATTGCTGTCCAGTTTTCTCAGCACCAACTGGTTGAAAAGATTGTCTTTTCTCTGTTACATATTCTTGCCTCCTTTGTCATAGATTAGTTGACCATATAATCGTGGGTTTATTGCTGGGCTCTCTATTCTGTTCCATTGATTTATGTGCCTATTTTTGTGCAAGTACCATACTGTTTTGATTACTACGGCTTTGTAGGGTATATTGAAATCTAGGATTGTGATACCCTAAAGATGCTACAAAAGAGCCATTAGTGCTGAAAAATGAATTCAAAAAAAAGTTGTAGGACCCAAAATTGATATACAGAATTGCATTTACATAAACTAATAATAAAGTATCAGAAAAAGAAATTAAGAAAATAATCCCATTTACAGTTGCACCAAAAAGAATAAAATACCTAACTAAGAATAAACTTAACCAGGAGGTGAAAGGCTGTATCCTAAAAGTATAAAATATTGATGAAAGAAATTGAAGATGACACAAACAGATATAGTTTTCATTCTCGTGGATTTGAAAAACTAATATTGTTGAAATGTCCATATTACCCAAAGCACTCTACATGTTCAGTGCAGTCCCTATCAAAAAACCAGCAGCATTTGTCACAGACCTAGAACAAATAATTCTAAAGTCTGTATGGAACCACAAAAGATCCTGAATAGACAAAGCAATCTTGAGAAAGATAAACTTACATATTTTGAATGACATAGTTCTTTTATATCAGCAGTGATCAGTTTCATATTTATGAGGCATATTTGTATGTTTTATTTATTTTAAAAAAACTTTTGATGTTTATTTTTGAAAGAGAGAGAGAGAGTCCAAGTAGGGGAGGGGCAGAGAGAGAGAGAGACACAGAATCCAAAGCAGGCTCCGAGCTGTCAGCACAGAGCCGGACAGGAGGCTCATGAACCATGAGATCCTGACCTGAGCCGAAGTTGGATGCTTTACTGACTGAGTCACCCAGGTGCCCCCATATTTTTATGTTTTAAATGAGTAGTATTAACGCTGTGCTATGAAGTATTTTTCTACATATTTTATTTGTCAATAATTATCGATGGCTTGGTATTACCCTTTTAGGAAATCATAGCGACTTTAAGAAAAAAATAATGTCTACATATGTAGATGTAAGGTTCTGAATAGCAAACCCTAACAGCACAGCTAAGAGAAAGTTCAGCCTTCAGTTAGTTCCCATATCAACTTATACAGAGAACAGGTTTAAAAAGAATATTTTGGGGGGGGGGGGGCGCCTACGTGGCTCAGTCATGAACTCAGGTGGCTTAAGCCGCCGACTCTTGGTTTTGGCTCAGGTCATGATCTCAGAGATCATGAGTTCGAGCCCCACGTTGGGCTCTGTGCTGAGTGTGGAACCTGCTTGGGATTCTCTCTCTCTTTCTCTCTCTCTCTTTCTCTCTCTCTCTTTCTCTCTCTCTCTTTCTCTCTCTCTGCCTCTCCCCCACTCACACTGTCTCTGTCTCTCTCAAAATAACCTTGTAAGAAAGAATATTTTTTTAAAAGGGCATATTGGAGTTTTGGTCCTTATCACACCATACCAGATCAAAACATAAAATTGGGTGAGGTGTTTGTCTAGTAACCACATGCAAAGTAACCGCTTGAGCTAAAGCCGACCCTGAGGTTTTTGTCTAGGAACTAATTAATGTCTGGGAAGTGGGGAAAAAATCTTGAAATTCTCTTAAAATATAAAAATAATTTAAAAAGTCAACAAAATTTCTTAAACTGTTTCAGAAACAAGGTACTAACGCCATGAAAAAATAGTCACAAACTGGAAATGATTAGCAATTCAGGAATGTTAAATAGATTTCTTAAATTCCCCTTTGTAGATAGATATGGTCAAAAATGCCATTTTTCAAAGAAAAATATGAATAGAAAGTTCTGAACTGCAGAAAATTTATCTTTCGAGATTATCCAATGAATTATCTGTTAAAAAGTTGAAAAATGAAAGAGTCCTTTCTCTGGCTTTAATGAATCACAGCATGACGAATAGTCTTTTGTGGCACCTCCTGAGCATGTTAATGTTATGTTGCGTTAATAGTCTTTGTGAAAATTAGGAATAACTAACGACGGAAGGAAAGGAACACGATGAAAATGTGTGCGCTCCCCTACGTTTATTAGGGTCTTATTAGCACCAAATGCAGTTACAACACTGAATTCTTTTTTCACATGTCATTTCACGGAGTAGGATCCCTCGGGTAGGATGGAAACGATGCTTCTTTTCGCCAGGCTTTGTGTTCTGCTTGGTCCTGAAAGAGGGATGCCAAGAGAAAGCTACTTGTCTTAATTTAATTCCTTACTGAGTCTGATGAATATCTTCACAGACGGAGGGGAAACAAGAGAGAAATGTAACTTGCAATTTTTAATAAAATCTGTTGGTTAGGTTGCAGGTGCGCACTCTCTCTCTCTTGCTCTCTCTCTCGCTCTCTCTCTCTCTCTGAAACCAGGATCTGGAGATAACCTTCAGTCCAACACATACTTCCCTCCATCCAGTTCACTGGCAAATCTCGCATGGGCCTCGGAGTCAAACATTCCAGGATCCACTCACCAGCTGTGTGATTTGGGGTCGTTTGCGGAGTTTTACTGTCACACACACAGCTCAGGAACAGCGTCTACAGAATGGCTTTGTTCTTTATACCTACCAGAGTTAAGAAAATTAAATGATCCCCTGTTTATAAGGTCCTTAGCCAATGCAGAACACTTTGTACACCCTTATCTCTTACTTAGGCTTTGCCAGATCTTGTTTGAGTATAATCTTTTATTCATTACAGTTCTTCAGTGCTGACACTCAATCCGCATCGAGTAAATTCCAGTCATTGTCAATGCCAGTTCTTAATTGGCTGAAGAGCTATTTAAATTACCGCAGGTTGGCCAAAGGCAACTAGGCTAAAGACAGATGGGCCAATGCTATTTCTCCGCCAAAACAAAGCAAACAGAAACTAACAATTTTATCAAAGATGAATGTTATCTAGTAACTCTTTATTTCTTCTTTTTTTTTTTTTAATCTGTATGTACTTGACCCACAATGTGACATTCATTTCAGGAATACAACACAGTGATTCAACTTCTGTGTAAATTGTGCTACACTCAACACAAGTGTGGCTACCATTTGTCACCACACAGCACTATTACAGCATCACTGACTGTATTCCCTGGGCTGTGCCTTTTATTTCCATGAGTGATTCATTCCATAACTAGAAGCCTGTACTCCCTTCCCCTTCATCCTTCTCGCTCATCCCCTCGGTCCTCTCCACGCTGGCAACCATCAGTGTGCTGTCTGTATTTATAGGTCTAATTTTGTCTTCCGTTTGTTGGTTTATTCATTTGTTTTCTTTTTTAGATTCCACATATGAGTGAAGTCCTGTGGTATTTGTCTTTTTCAGTTTGACTTACTTCACTTAGCATGACACCCTCTGGGTCCATCCATGCAAATGCCAAATCTCATCCCTTTATTATGGCTGTGTAATAGTCCGGTGTATACATACCACATCTTTCTAATCCATTTGTCTATCACCATCCACATGGTCAACAGACACATGAAAAAATACTCCGCATCACTCCTCATCAGGGAAATGCAAATCAAAACCACAGTGAGATACCACCTCATGCCAGTCGGAGTGGCTAAAATCAAACACATGACAAACAGCAGGTGTTGGCAAGGATGTGAAGAAAAAGGAAGCCTCTCACACCATCAGTGGGAGTGCAATCTGGTGCATCCACGGTAGAAAACAGTATGGAGGTTCCTCAGATGTTAAAAATAGAACTGCCTTGTGATCCACAAATTCCACTACTGAGTATTTACACAAAGAAAACATAAGCACTAATTCAAAAATATATAGGCACCCTTTTGTTTATTGCAGCATTATTTACAATAACTAAGGTATAGGGGCAACCTAGTAACTATCTTTTGAGCCTGGACAATATTGGTACAGTTTATAGATTTTATATACCCCTTAAAAATATGCTTATTTTTAAAAAGTATTACTTATTTATTAAAATTTTTAAAAATGCCATTCTTCCCATTATGTGTTGTTTGAAATAGAAATAGGCTGTTTTTGTTTAAGATTAAAAAAAATCCATATAACTGGCTAATGACTGAAAATAATAGTTATAAAAGCCATACAGATCATTTGATCCTGGTTACAGAAAGCATATCTATATATAGGAAATATAAAAGGACATATATAAACATATTAATAATGGCTATAAATGGATACAATGTAGAGTTTTTAGTATTCCTTTGCTAATATACATTTTCTGATATTTCTGTAATAAACAAGAAGTAATCAAGTATTTATATATTAGACACATTATAAAAGACAGTTGGACATTTAAGTGGCTACAATTTTTCATCTTTACAAATAACACAGAGCAAGAATAATAATATGAAGTGGCACCTGGGTGGCTCAGTCGGTTGAGCGTCCAACTTCGGCTCAGGTCATGATCTCACAGTCCATGAGTTCGAGCCCCGCGTCGGGCTCTGTGCTGAGAGCTCAGAGCCTGGAGCCTGCTTCGGATTCTGTGTTTCCCTCTCTCTCTGCCCCTCCCCTGCTCATGCTCTATCTCTCTCTGTCTCTCAATAATAAATAAACATTAAAAAATTAAAAAAATAAATAAAAATAAAATAAAATAAATAAATAAAAATAAAAAAGTTTTAAAAAGATTAATTTGATTTAGGAGTCAAAGAAGAAAGAAAGAAACTAATTTAGGAATTTTTAAAAAGGAAAATGGTGAAAAAAGCATTTAAATAATTTTGCAAAAGTAGATTCATCACTTACCACAATCTCATCCATGCTTCTCAAAAACTAAAAATATTTTTAAAAATTAGCAACTGAGAATAATAATATTTTAGCCTACTATCTCCAGGTGGAATTGTAATGTTGGCCACTCTGCTTTGTAGTGTATTGTTTTGGGGCCAATTCTTTTTAGAATTTCATCCAACAAAAAATAATAGTAACAGGAATTTTACTTTTGTGTTACAGCTGTTTCTTCTTATCAAACTTGTTAGATGTTAGACGAAATATACATTGTTATAAAACTGAAAAAAATGTATGTCTGTGCATACATGTTTACATATATGTGTGTCATATCCATGTGTGTGTATGTATGTGTATATATATACACACATACATAGAGACAGATGGTTTCTGAAATACCACCAATTTAAATGACGGACATTGCAGAAAGCAAGTTTTTTTGTTGTTGTTGAATGTGTTGTTTACATTAAAATGTTGCGATGTATATATATTCAAGGAGGCAGATTTTATTTTCCCATGTGTAAATAGCACCATTCCAATCTGTCAGTATGGGCCTCTGTATAATTAGTGTCACGTTAATGGTCCTAAAGGCTTTTCTGCTGCTAATCATTAATTTCATCATAGTACTTTATATTCACTATATTTTTGAAAGTTCTCCATTTATTTTCCAAAGTAAAAGGTTTATAAATTGAATTCCATTTTCCTTTGACATACTCTTTAAAAAGCAACGATAAAGGTTTTGCTTTTTGTAGTAAAGCTTTTTGTGTGTGCTTATTGTTTCTGTCTTAAATGGGCAAACGTTGTCAGAGAGAACACACAGAAGATGCCACATTCGCATTTAATTTGCAAATGCCTTGCTATCAGGATCCTCTGATTCCCTCTTAAACTTAATAATTGAAGAATAAATAGGCTTCTTATACATTATTCATATCCTAAACCTTTTTGCAATGATGAAAATGCCATTCTTTATCTCGTAAATTAATTGTGCTTTAAAACTGTAAAAATATAAATGAGGATGTTTAAGCGACAGGATACTCAAATCTTTTCATGAAGCAAGGTGGTCCAAATTTTTGAACACATGAAGGACAAACTGTCTTAAATAATGTAATGATGGGAACAAAAATAAGCTTAAAAAAAAGTTTGTGTTCAAGAGGATTTTAAAAAAATGTTATATATCCTCTTTAAATTTTAATTTTCATTTTTGAAGGAGATTTTAGTGGCCAATCTGAAAACCAAGTCACAAAAGATGTAAAAGAATAAGAAAATCAAGTGTAATAGATACGCGTAAATAGCATAACATGCCAAGGTAAATGCTATAGTAAAAAATACATAAAATATAGTAGTTAGGAACATGCAGGTGGAAACAGCAGTGCCCCTAAGGGAATTGGGACAGACTTGAGAAAATTATCATTTAAGGTGAGACTTGGCTTTATTGTTCAATATTATATATATTCAGTACGTGTAGGTGTGTGTGGGCGTGCTCACACGTATACCATAATATAGTCCAGGAGGGAGCACCATTTGGCCTAGCAGACAAAAGGCACTTCTTAAACATTTTTTATCATCATTTATTTTTGAGAGAGAAAGAGAGAGAGCATGAGTGGGGAAGGGGCAGAAAGAGAGAGAGACACAGAATCTGAACTAGGCTCCGAGCTGTCAGCACAGAGCCTGATGTGGGGCTCAAACTCACCAACCTTGAGATCATGATCTGAGCCAAAGTCGGATGCTCAACCAACTGAGCCCCCCAGGCACCCCAATAAGAGACATTTTAAATTAGAAGAAACTGAGTAAGTAAAGAGTTGGAATCATAGAAGAACACAGATTGTTCAGGAAAAAAAAAAAATAGGTAGTATGGTTTGGGGGAAATTCAAGTAGAGGTACCTGTAGGGCAGGAAGTTGGAATGGTGCACTGGGATCAGACTAAGAATATTTCGTGTGCGTGTCATAATGCCCCTCTTGTGGCAGGTGGGGGCTCTTGACCGTCTTTCTGCCATGGCTGGAGTGAAAACTCAGTCGTGAGGGCCTGCTTGGGCAGCATCTGCTTGGTTGTCTGTGAACTGAGGGGTATTGCAGATCTCCAACGCGGAAGGCTTGCTGACAGACAGGAAGTCAGGAGGCCTGGGGCCAGATGATGGATGCTGAGATCTGTGTCCCAGTTCATGTCTGGGTGGGGTGCCCTTGTCCGGTGGGCAGACGATGGCGGGAGGGACCAGCACAGCAGCTAGAAGAGGGACAGGAGCCGGGGAGATGAGAAGGTGGAACTATATTGGCCTTGGATTGATCTAATGTAATGTAACTGACAAAGAACACAGGTGAGAAATAAGGAGGATCATTTAATTTGCTTTGAATGCTGAAGGATTGGAATTCATAGCTGCAGAATCATAGCAACAGTACAAACTTCTTAGACATTCCTATAATAAGTGAGCTTTCACCAAAAACCTTTAACATTCTGTTATTCAGAATCAACATCAAAAACTTGTTTTCCTCTCTCAGAGAGTTCAAATTGTACATGTTTTCCGTTATTACTGTGTGTTGAATGGAACACAATTTCTTTCTTTTCCACCTGGATGAAAAGGTAGAACAAATATTTCAGAGTCCATTTCAAAGCTTCATTGGAGAATATATGATCAGTCATGAGAATAGCAATAATGAAGAAAAGAACAAAGCAAGTATTTTTTGAGGTAGTATTTCTTTTCTGAAGATTTTACAAAGAAACGAAAATTAAACTTAAAAAAAAGTTTCAATGATCACATAAATGCAAGTCTTTCCGATGTTTAAATCTCATGCCTCCTGTAATAAAACATGTTTCAGTGTATAACTTTAAAAATGATAAAAGGAAGATTCTGCTGTTCTCCAGTCTCTTTCTTTAATTTTTCAAATAGGAATTATCATATGATATTGGGCACCACTTTTTAAGAGTAAGCTTTGATAAATTCTAGCTATAATAAAATAACAGTAAAACTCCTGAAAAGGTTTTTGTCATTCAAATTGTGTTGCCTGTGTCTACCTAACATTATTAAATTGTTGTTTCTACAGTAAGTTTTATTTTACTCACTAGAATATCTCTGAATTATATTAGACTTTTACTTAAGTATACAAATAGTAGATACATTGGAATTAGGAAGTATTGGACTGTACTCACCTTTTTGACATCCAAAAACAAAACAAAACAAAAAAACAGACATTGGGGCGCCTGGGTGGCGCAGTCGGTTAAGCGTCCGACTTCAGCCAGGTCACGATCTCGCGGTCCGTGAGTTCGAGCCCCGCGTCAGACTCTGGGCTGATGGCTCAGAGCCTGGAGCCTGTTTCCGATTCTGTTGTCTCCCTCTCTCTCTGCCCCTCGCCCGTTCATGCTCTGTCTCTCTCTGTCCCAAAAATAAATAAACGTTGAAAAAAAAAAAAAAAACAGACATTAAGCTTTCTTATTTGAAATGACTATGCCCTCTCTTTTTCTGCCTTTTATTTTTTTGTATAAGTCTTGAATAGCCTTATAAATAGACCTCTCTACCTGACATTTTCCTTTCCTCATTCATATTTTATCATATGTTGGACATATGTATTGTCTTAAGAGCTTTAAAATGAAGGTTTCTTTGTAGTTCCTGAAAATACAAGAGCCAAGTTAAAGTAGTTTAAGAAGCCAAGGATCTGTTCTTTTTGCCCCTTACAAACACAGCTTGACATGCTGACATTAGTAGGTGGAAATGTGGGATTTGAGAGTTTTTGCCCTGACATTCTAAAATACTTTCACTCTATTACAGGGAGAGTGAGCCTTCAGTGCTGTTAAATGTTAAAATGGGGTCTAATTGAAAAACTGAAGTTTAAAATTAGCATTATTGGACTTTAATGGGCTTTGGAAGTTCTTAGGACATCACTAATTATTCCACTAATATTTTCACATCCATAGTATTCATTTAGGCAACAGAGGGGAACAGTTATTTAGGCTGCTAGAAAATTAATGGGCTCACCTACACCCCTATATGATAGAGGCAATTATTTGGCGATTTTCTCTTAATGTTGGGCACCTGTGTGCATTAAAATTTCCAGATGAGGTCTTAGAAATTCATACGTGGTTTCCTGTGTCTTAGCTTTCATTTAGAAATATAATTACAACAGGTATAATTATAATATTCATTTCTGATTTTCATTCTTTTAAAACAACTTTAGACATAACTTTCCTGATTTTACTCACTAACAGAAACTCCCAAAAGTCTATGAATCAAATCTTCCAAGGTTACCTCTTCCAGATAATAAAGACTGTGCCCGGAGCCCAGTGTACATTTTTTATTATAAAGAAGCTGATAGAAAAAGTCAAGTGGCATCGATTCTGTAGCAAATTTGATTCGGTTACAATTTTCACGATGAGCCAGCTTTAATTTTTAGGTGTTAATTTAACCAAGTTTGTTAGATATGTCCTTACTACTATCTAAAAATTATGTAATCAACTTGTAATTTTTACTTATATTTTCCCCTTTCTTACAATATCTTTAGGAATTTTCCGCATTTTTTAAGGAAACAATGCAGGTTATATTCACAAAGGTTAATTTATTTAAAAAATAGTACTTAGCTCTTTTGTTTTATTCACGCTTAAGTTCTCCAATGACATCTCAGGCAAATAGTGAAACTCGTTCTTCTCAGCCACACATGAACGCATCGGGACTAACTTTTAATATTGTTAACATTTTTATTTATGTATCTTTAAACATTTTTTAAGTTTATTTATTTAGAATGTGACAGAGAGCATGAGTGGGGGAGGAGCAGAGAGAGAGAGAATCTCTAGCAGACTCCACACTGTCAGCGCAGAGCCCGATGCGGGGCTTGAACTCACAAACCATGAGATCATGACCTGAACTGAAACCAAGAGTTGACCGCTTAACAAACTGAGCCACGCAGGCGCCCCCTTGTTAACATTTTTAAAATTTTTTTTTTTAATGTTTATTTATTTTTGAGACAGAGAGAGACAGAGCATGAATGGGGGAGGGTCAGAGACAGAGGAAGACACAGAATCAGAAGCAGGCTCCAGGCTCTGAGCTGTCAGCACAGAGCCAGATGCGGGGCTCAAACCCACAGACCGCGAGATCGTGACCTGAGCTGAAGTCGGACGCTCAACCGACTGAGCCACCCAGGCGCCCCTTGTTAACATTTTTAAATATCAGTTCCTTCTCCAACCCCCCAGCAAAAGCCAGAAAGGTAAATTTCTATATGAAAATAAATTTTCTAAATTAAAATGAATTTTGACTTATGTTTCCACTTTCCTTCTTTTAGCGTTGATGTATTATACATTAGAGTATATTCTATCCCCTGTGATTAACCTGGTTTGTTAAGTAGAAGATTGAATTATTTTTATTCTAACTGCAGAAATGATAGATTCTATCATTTTTCTATATTTTTCTATATTTTTATCTCATTTCTTTTCCTTCCCTTTGTATCCTTTGTGCATTTGCGATGTTATATGCTCTATTTTATTTAATAAATGGGGCACCTGGGTGGCTCAGTCAGTTAAGCATCAGACTTTGGCTCAGGTCATGATCTTGCAGTCGGTGAGTTCAAGCCCCACGTCGAGCTCTGTGCTGACAGCTCAGACCCTGGAGCCTGTTTCAGATTCTGTGTCTCCCTCTCTGCCCCTCCCCCGTTCATGCTCTGTCTCTGTCTCAAAAATAAAGAAACGTTAAAAAAATTATTTAATAAGTGTTACCTTAGAAATTTTAACATACATGTACCTAAAAATACCAATGTACCCTCCACCCTGAATATTATTTAGAATATTCAGACATTTAAAGTAAGTCCTTACCATTGAAATTTATATGTTATTGTTTTGGGATATCTTAGTCTGTTTTTTTGGCCACACAGAAGAATAGAATTATGCATTGTAGAGCGCATGCTCAAGTCGAGTGATTTAAACATTTAATACTTTATTTGCTTTTTCATATCTTCCTATATCTTAGATTTTCCACTGGAATCATTTCATTTAAGGGACACCATGTAGAACTTTCCATCGGTACCTTTCCACGCCACCCTGTGATTGTCTCAAAAAGTGTTTATTTCCTTCTTGTTTTTGAAAGACATTTTTGCTAGGGCTAGAATTCCAAGTGTGCAGCTATTTTCTCTGGGCACTTTGAAGATATTTCCCTCCTTCCACTCAACCACCATTCTTCTACTCCTGAGACCCTTCTATGACTCGACCTTCTGTTGGGGGTAGGCTGCCACGCATTCTGCAGTTTCTACAAGATGTGGAGGGCACTTTGTGTTTGTCCTGTTGGTACTTGATTGGGCTTCTTAAATCTGTTGACAGCTGTTTTTTTGTTTTGTTGTTGTTGTTTTTATCAATTCTGGAAAATTCTGTTCTCTCTTCTTGAACCTCTGATTAGACATTTGCTAAACTTTATCACTAAATGCTATGGCTCAAATTTGCTTTTAGGTTTATGTGTCTTTTTGTCCTGTAAGGCATTCTGGGTCATTTCTTCTATCCTACCATTCAGTTCACTAATTCTCTCATCAACTATGCCTACACTGCTAATAGCTTCATCTCTGACTTTTTCATTTCAATTACTATTTCTTCATTTCTACAAGATACTTTTTATTTATGTGCAGCTATTCTCATTTCCCCTCCTATTTTTAAGATGTCTATTTACTGAAACATACTGAACACGTCTGCTTTGTATTCTGTGCCTGCTAATTCCCTCCGTGGGTATGATTTTGCTTTATTTATTTATTATTATTTTTTAAGTTTATTTATTTTTTGAGAGAAACAGAGAACAATCAGGAGAGGGGCAGAGAGAGAGGGAGACATGGAATCTGAAGCAGGCTCCAGGCTCTGAACTGTCAGCACAGAGCCCAATGCGGGGCTTGAACCCACGAACCTCGAGATCATGACCTGAGCCAGAGTCAGAGGCTTAACCAACTGAGCCACCAAGCAGCCCTGATTTTGCTTTTTCTTCACCTAACTCTTCTTTATGGAATTTTGTTCCTTCTTCATTTTTAGGATTATTTTACTCTAACATTTTTTTATCTTTCTTGGAACTTACTTGTTAGGATTATTTAAGGCATAGGTTGGAGGTGGTTGTTTTGAAAATGTGCTTTCTTCTGGGAGGAGGCTAGGCCACTATCAGTGACAGGTCACTTTTCTCAAATTCTCAGTTGTGGTTTTTCTGTTTATTCAGGTAGAGTCTAGGACCACTGGGTTTACGAGTTCAGAATATTATGATTTCTCCTTGAATTGAGCAAATTGGTAGTGTATGAATGAAGGCTACAGACCCAATGAGGTCTTGTGTTGGTTGGATTGATTCTCAAGGAAGGTTTTTCCCCACTGCAGTCAACATCAAAGCTTAAGCCTGGAGATTTTCTTAGCAGTTTGGGATGGTGGTGGCAGTGGTGGCTGGAAAGGAGAGATGAATTTCTCATTCGTCCTTAAGGTGAGAATTTAGCATCCTGGGAAGGGTAGTCTTAGACTCACTTCCGTGAGTGAGCATTGGGTATTGTTTCCTATTCTCTGAGCCAATCACAGCCGCAAGAATTTTAAGCTCACCTAGATCAGCAAAAAGCCCTCTATGTGGAACCACACTCAGCACTCATAAGAGTTTTGTATTTCTGCCTTCACTTAGTTTGTGGCCTGCATATGTATTATTTTCTTTCTGTGTCCTTAACATGTCTAGGAAGAGTTCTTGTCATCTTTTATCTAGCACTTACTGTTGTGTTCACTGGGGTCTCAGTCCTGGTACTTAGTGTGACAGATTGAGCATAGTGGTTTCCATATAGGTTTTAGAGTGAGGCCTCCCCAGGTTTGCTATCGATTGTCATTGTGATTATGAGAAAGTAACTACTCTCTGTGTGCCTTCCTTCCTTTATCTATAAAATAATAAAATTTGCTCAACAGGAGGGCTTCCTGGGTGGCTCAGTTAAGCGTCCAGCTTTTGATTTTGGCTCAGGTCACTTTCTCATGGTTTGTGGGTTCATGCCCTACATCAGGCTCTGCACTGACAGTGTGGAGCTTGCTTGGGATTCTCTCTCTCCCTCTCTGTCTGCCCCTGCCCTGCTTATGCTCACATGCAGTGTGCTCTCTCTCTGAAAATAAGTAAACTTTAAAAAAAAAAAAAAAAAAGAGAGAGCAAAGTATAGGTATCTTGAAAAAGTTGATTAATGGATTATTTTAAGGAAGTTACAATCTCATGATAACATGTCTGGAGTAATAAGCTTAAAGTAATTTTGTGCATATTCATTGGTAAATATCATGATATGAAAAATGTTAAAATTTTTAATATTATAAAATATTAAGTTATAATAGTTATACTACACTTGGCTATCTTTATATATGTATATATATGTGTGTATATATATACACACATATACATATTTATCTTGAAATAATGTTTGTTGATCAATGGTTTTTTTTTTCATTTTATGAATAAGGAAAACTGAAACTCTGAGTGATTTTTTTTCAAAATCACACCCGACATTTGAGTCCTTATCTCTCTAAAACACAACCTACACATGCACACACACACACACACACACACACACACAGACACACACAAAACATAAAAGTAAATTTAAAATTATCAAACATAGAAAGCAAATAGTTATTGTAGTACACTCTGCTGAAACTCTCACTTTTCACATCTGAAACCAGATTTAAAATTGTGTTCTTATTTTTTTTATCAGTATTTTTGGTGTAATTTAGTACATAAATATATCATGTCTTCTCATTGATATCATGAAGGAATGTTTGGTTGTTAATTATGTGTAATTCCCATGTACCTACACAACATTGATCAGTCACATCTTATAGACAGGTTTCAGTCTTAAATCATGTGTTTGTTGAAAATTAAAAACGCTCAAAATTGAACTTGAAAATACTTTAAATTACTTCTAAATGTGGCACTAATTGGAATTTTTATCATTCACTGTCTAACTGGCTAGTATTCAACTAGATGTACTTGGGAGAAAGGAGGGAGATTTGAAAGAATATTGATGACCCTAGGAAGCCATCATCAATGCCTGTTTTCTGAAATGAGGTCTTTGAGATTCCAAAAAGGATTAAGACCATGCAAAGAAATAGAAATGCAAAGTGAAGTCATTACTGACAACATTAATATGACAGTAGTAATTTTATACTTTTGGGAAAATATCCAGTAAATGTGATTTTTAAAAACCCTGTATCTCATTTTTTTATAATTTGCTCCAAATGTACTGTGAAAAAATCATAAAAGAAATTAGATATTTCTAAGTTGTAATTGCTAATTTCATACCCAGACTTTTGCATTAAATGATTATTTGCTTCAGGAATGGTATTGACACCAGATGGGCCAAGGCTCTGAGAGGGAGGGTCTCAGGACACTTGCCATGTGGGTTCTTGGCTTTGTCTGTGAAAGAATTCAAGAGAAAGACATTTAGAAATAAGAAAGGAGCTGCTTCACAAAGTATTGGTCTCCCTCCCAGATGGGGAAGAGGACCCCCTTTGTCTCTACTGAAAGGTTTTAGAAACCATATAAGGAGTGGGTAGCTAACCATATAGGGAGGGGTTAGCTCTTTAACTTTGGGTTTATTACTTACATTGGGCCATTTGTTTTTCCATTGTCTTAGGGTTGTGGAGTTAACCACAGGGAGCAGTCTTAAGAATGCCCAGCCTTTGTGGCTTTTATTGCCAGAGGGCATGGGGCTGGTAGTCTTCCATGAGTTGGATCTTGTGACTCTTTATGTTCAGGGTCAGCCTAAAACCAATATGGCTTCACTTTAGTCAACTTGTCTCCCAAGCCTCCCTTCCCTCCTGCCTCAGTGTGTTTGAAAAAGCACCTTAACCTGTTAACCTATCTACTTTGTCGTTATCTTAATTGAGTAACTTAGAAATACTAGAAAGTGAAATTACTTGTTTGTTGAAATTGGAAGTTAATCAGTAAGAACTGTACAAAGAAACTGAATGTACCAAGCAATCACAATGATTTTACTGTAACTACCTTTTCTTTCCTAAATATAATTGTGTTGTGCTACAGGGTTCATTTAAAAATACAAAGGTTTGTTTGACTGAGAAAGACAAGTAGCATAAAATTTCACTCGTTTGTGGAATCTAAAACAAACAAACAAAACCAAGTAAACAAACAAACATAAAGCAGAATCAGACCTATAAATACAAAGAACACACTGATGGTTGCTGGTGGAGGGGTGGAGGGGATGGACAAAAGGGGAGAAGGGGGGGGAGGGGAAGGTACAGGCTTCCAGTTACGGAATGGATAAGTTACAGGGATGAAAGGCACAGCATAAGGAATGTTATCAATGATATGCAATAGAGTTATATGGTGACAGATGGTAGCTACACTTGGGGTAAGCACAGCATGACATACAGAGATGTTGAATCACGCGAAACTAATGTGACACTGTGTGTCAAGTTCAAATTACAAAAATTTTTAAATTAAAAAGAAAAAAGCACAGGACTAGATGTTAGCTGTAAATACTTGGGAGCATGGGAAATGTGGCGAATTGGACTTAGATTCTAGAGTCGGAATGATCAGAATTCGAATCCTGAAGCACAGAAAGAGCTAAGTGGATTAGGTATATAACTATTGGAGTCTCGTGTTCTTCATAGGTAGAATAGGGAATAATAATACCTATCTCATAGTGTTAGAGGGAAGATGAAATAAAATGATTTAAAATGCCTATAACAATTTAAAAATATAAGGGTTTAGAATCTTACAACACAAAATTGAGTAAAAGAATTCAGATAGAAGAGGGAACATATAGTGTGATCCCATCAACATAACATTTTAAAATAGGCGCAACTACTGAATGGTGTTAGAAATAAGGCCAGTGGTTTCCCTAAGGAGTAGGTGTTGTTCGAGGATATAGAGAACATTCTGGGATGCGGTAATGTTTTCTTTCTTGAAGCAGGTGCTAGTCACGTGGATGTGCATCGTTTGCAATTTTTTTGAGCTGTATACTTACGATTTGTGCACTTTTGTACATGTTTTTAATACTTCACTGTCATTTGCATTAACAGTAAAAAATTTATTTCAGTGGAAACATCCATGCTAATTATAAGTTAAAGGATAATACTCAACCAAATCTTTGACCTATTTGTCATTGGTCCCAAGTTTGCTCATCGTACGCAAAAGAAATATCTTTGATTACTTGATTCAAACTCTGATTTTAATTTTAGTTGGGAATGGGCTTTTTTATTTTTTATGTTCCACTTTATTAAATGAATAAAATGCCTGAGTTCAAAGCTTAAAAAGAAACACTTTGATAACTATTTTTTCTTTGTTCTTCTTCCCCTTTTAGTGATAATGTGATCTAATGTTGAAATCTAATTACTGTCCCTCTAATGCCAAAACTCAGCTCCACCATCATGTGAAACATAGACCATCTACAGAGATGAGATGGTGCTGGAGCTCAGCTCATCTTACTTCTTAGAAAGTCATTTTGACAAAATTCAAGAAATCTCTTATCCTGAAGGAAAATATCTCTTTGTTTGCTTACTTTAAGTTACCTTGTTTAATAGAAAGGTAGAGCTATCCTTAAATGTTTCCAATGGTTGAGCACATATATAGAGAATTTGAAGATGGAGATCCAAGCCCATGGTAACCTTTAACATGCATTCACTATTATTGTCATTATTTATATCCCAACTTCACCACCTACTATGTAGCTTTGGCCATATCACTTTAATTAGAATTAAAATTTCAGTTTCTTAGTCACATAAGCCTCATTTCAAGCGTTCAGTGGTCATATGTGGCTAGTGGCTGCTGTGTTAGAACACATTTAGCGCATTTCCATCACCACAGAAAGTTTCACTAGACAGCATTAATTTATATAATTGGCATAATACATTTCTCAGAGTTTGTATTTAAAAGGATGATGCTTTGTAGAATCCTTAGCATTGTAATGACATCCAAAATGCTTGATACATGACATTTAATAATACTTTTTGTAAAAATAACTAGATAATAAAAATAATGAATAACAATATAAAAGTTACATATCTAGTATCATGAAGCAGGTGTACGTAACCTTGTATAAATTCACTAAGACTCTCCTATCCATTATTCCTCCTCCAAATATTTCACTACGAAATGATTCTCAAATTTGTGTTCTGAAACATCTCTGAAGTAGAAGCTATAGAGCCAGACTAATATGTTACCCTCAAAGCTTCATTACAAAAGACATCTAAACAACTATTTACCTTTTTAAATTCTAAATATTAAGAAACCTTAACATGTAGATCATTAGTACCTACAACTAGGAACAAATCTGATTAATCAGGATATTGAGTGATTAAAAAGGAACAATTAGTATTCTAACCTTCTCTAATTATGACATGGCATTAACTAATTAGGATCTTTATATATCTCTAGACTTATTGATGAAAAAGTTTTGAACTTTTATTCTTCTTGTCATCTGAGAGATTTTAGTGCATTATTTTATTTTTTCCCCTTTCGGAAATGGGTTAGATGAAAAGCACTATCACAAGCTATGTCTATTACACAAGACAATGGCTAGGTAAACAATCAATCCCATCCTTAAACCAATTTGGATCCCAGCCCAGAGTGGAATGCATCAGACATGCCAATCAAAACACTTGATTCACTGACTGGACCGGGTTAGTGTCTGTGTCCTTGGAATTCACCCTGGGTAGTCATTATCATTCATCCCTGTGGACACAAAGGCTGATAATCTACAGGATGATACCCAGAACAATAGACAGTTAAGAGGGTTGTGTTGTGTTATTATCACAAAAGAACATCAGTCTTACAAACAGAAATAAGCCCTTTAATACAGGCTATGTTTTTCCTGCTTATTTATACCCTGTGTTTTGTTTTGTTTTGTTTTCCCCTCCTAGGCTACTGACAAAGATACTGGCAATTATAGCGCCATGGCATACCGACTCATCATTCCACCAATTAAAGAGGGAAAAGAAGGATTTGTGGTAGAAACGTATACCGGGCTCATCAAAACCGCTATGCTTTTCCACAACATGAGAAGGTCCTACTTCAAATTCCAAGTCATCGCGACTGACAACTATGGGCAGGGGCTAAGTGGCAAGGCAGATGTGCTGGTAAGTAGGTGAAAGTTGAGATTAGGGGACTGGAGTGCAGTTACCCCATGGTCAGTGCTTTCAACTAATAGAATTTTTTTTATTTAAGTTTTATTTACTTATTTTGAGAGAGAGAGAGAATGAGCAGGGAAGGAGAAGAGAGAGAGGGAGCAAGATAATCCCAAGCAGGCTGTGCACTGTCAGCACAGAGCCCCACATTGAGCTTGAACCATAAGATCGTGACCTGAGCCTAAGAATTGGACGCTTAACCAAATGAGTCACCCAGGTGCCCCAACTCATAGACCTTTTAAGTTTAATCCAAATAGGTTTCCTAAAACCTAAATTAATTTTCATCCAGGTTGTCAATAGCTCTAGCTTAGGATATAAAAGGTATAGCTTTAAGGCTGTGCATTTTTTTCACACTTGGGAACTACATCATGATATGTTTTTTATATATGATTGTGACAGCAATTCCAAAGTATTGGATTACTATTTGGTCTTCAGATCTCATTTTTACTATAGAGTTGGCTGGAGCTCCTTAAATTTTTTTTTTTTAATTTTTTTTTTTTTTTTAACATTTATTTATTTTTGAGACAGAGAGAGACAGAGCATGAATGGGGGAGGGTCAGAGAGAGAGAGGGAGACACAGAATCCGAAAGAGGCTCCAGGCTCTGAGCTGTCAGCACAGAGCCCGATGCGGGGCTTGAACTCACGAGCCGCAAGATCATGACCTGAGCCGAAGTCGGAGGCCTAACCGACTGAGCCACCCAGGCGCCCCTCCTTAAAATTTTTTAAATACTTCACAGAGTTGTGCTGGAGAAATTAAAATGTATGAAATTTGTATTAATGCTTAAATTCCTTTTAGACCTTTTGTAATTAAGAAAATAAAAGGAAATTTTTTGAAGCAAATTTCTGCTCCAATAGATGTAATTTCCTTATTTGACCCAAATCCCTGATGATAGCATCAATGATTCTTGACTAAGTTATATTTGGCTCAGTCAAGAACATTGCTTTCCTCTGCTTTTTCTTAGGCTGGACACCATCTCAGTGGTAGAGCGTACTCAAGGGTGGTTTGATATTACTGCTTATTCAAGGTGTTCAATACCCGTGTTTCTGACTTGTGGAATTTCCACCAACCTGGTGGTGTGGACTAGTTGGATTTTTCTATGATTACAAGTTATAATTATTACTGGAAATGCTTCTCACATAAAGGCATCATCAAGTATAATTTTTCTTTTGCCGTTTGCATCTTATTAAATCTTCATTTTCACCATTACATGTAATTCTCTGAACTAGTTCAATCTTCTCAGATACGCAGACAGCAGGATCAATGTTTTTCTTCTACATAGGTACTCATGAAGACCAACCACCTTGACTATGATGGCTATGAAGTTCGAACATCCCCATTTAGAACAGTGCAGTGGTTTTAAACAAAGGCCAATCTAAGTCTGGAAGCGTTTGACATAGAAGATACTAACGTTGACACTGATTTTTGATAAAATTAAGATCTGCAAACCTAATATAAAATAATGTTGCTTTTCCCTTCCTGTTAAAAGGCTGCACACTGTGATGTTGTAAGATTAGCCACTAGGGTAATTACGCTAAGTATTTATAATTATAATACTACTTTGGGGCACCTGGGGGGTTCAGTCGATTGAGTGTCCAACTCCTTATCTTATGATCCCAGAGCGTGGGGTCGAGCCCCGCATCAGGCTCCACACTGAGCATGGACCCCCCCCTTAGGATTCTCTCTCTTCCTCTCCATGCCCCTCCCCCTCCTAAAATAAAAAAATACTACAATAACATAAATAAAATATAACTATGTAGATTATATTTGTAGTATGTACATAAGCCATGCGAAGTTTATGGGTTTCTTATTTCGACTCTATAAACTATTGTGTGGAAATTAAAAAGTATACCTTTAAAACTACCGTGTGTGTGTGGAAAACTTCCTAGCAAAACAACATTTATGATAAGTCTGAAATCCTGTCAGGCAAGAGAAGGGAATGTGGAGAGAAAGGGAGAAATGAGGCTTTGATGGAGAGGGAACGGCCTGGGCCAGAATCGAGAAGGAAGACAAGTTGTGACAGCCTGAGTCCCGGAGAGATAGTACTCAGCCCAGAGCAGCGAGCGAGCAGAGTGCATGAGAGCCGAGAGCCAGGCTGGGCATGGCAGTAGGTGGCTCATGTGGTGGTCGTCGGCCATGTTAACAAACTGGAACTTTTTCTTAAAAGTAGTGGGAAAGCATTGGAAAATTTTTAGCAGGAGTGAGTGAAGGTAAGATTTTTAATTCAGAAGAAACCTTCTTGTTTATTGGGACTCTGTTCTCCCAAGAGGACACTCCTCACGCTGCTGGCTTCTGTTTGAATCCTTTTCTGTTTCTGTTTGCCGCACTTCGGATCACGCACTGGCCGAGGGGGACCTTTGAGCATGACGTGGCTACTTCTAGACCTTCCCTCTTCTTGAGATCCAGCCTTGGTTCTCCCGTCTGAGCCTGTCACTCACTGCCTCTCTCACATTGTTGCTGTGATCTCCCAAACCTTGGGTCTTCCCCCCACAACACACTCAGTGAGTTAAGTTTCTGGTTACTGTCACCATTTCCAGCAATCCCATTGTCCTGATTTTTGGCAGTTTCACACACACAAATGATTCCTCCAGTATCCTGAATTTACAACCTCTTGGCTGCCTCTTCTCTGGTGCTTTTGCCCTCCACCCTATTGCATCCACTAGAAGCCAGCTATTTCTGCCATTACCAGTGAATGCATCCCCTCTATAACCTCCATTTCAAACCTCCCACTCTTCGAAAGTCATACTGAACATACCCAGCTAACACCAGCACTCTGTGGCTCCTCCAGGACCTTCAGTCCATTTAGCCTCCCTCCACCCTCATGGTTTCTCTCTGCTGCACACTAGCTTTATAGTACAACACTGACCACCATAAGCCCTCAGTCACATAGGGATTCAACTTCCTTGCCCTTTCTCCCGACATCATACTCATTTGGCAAAACCATTAAGTCTAAATAATTCCAACATTCTCCTCTCTCCAGACCTATAGTCATGCTGAGTATGTCTCCAGAAACATACACAGTTGTAGAGTCTTACTTTAAATTAATGATAAAAGCCCCCACGTGAGCACCACACTGTGCTTCCTGGTCCCTCCACACGTCTCTCCTGCAAGAGCCCCTATTGTGCAGTCCTCCAGTATCTTCTCGACCTCACTGTTGTCTGGGTAATGGACATTCTGTTTCACTGAAAGATAAAATTAAGGCATTAGAAGACGACTACTACAACCCGCACCACGAATCCTACTGATCTACCAGAATTTATACCAATGTATGCTCTGTCTTCTTCCCTGCTCACTTAGACAAGTTCTTTATGCTCCTATCATGACTTCTACCTGTACAACAGGCCCAATCCCCACCCGCCAGCTCTGGGACATCGTTTCAGCTGCTCTTCTGTTTCTTTTATGCAAGAGCCATATCAATCTCCCCTTTATTGGATTATTCCCATAAACATGCTGGTTTTCCATCTTCCAAACTGATGTTAAAAACCCTCTTTACCTACATCTCCTTCCAAATACCACTTCATTTCTATGTTCCTCTTTCCAGAAAAACTCACTGCTGGGGTGGGCTCTAGGTGTTTGCTGTGGAATCTCTCTTGAACCGTCTCTAATTATAACTCTGCTCCAAGCCCTCCTCCAGAACTTCCATGTTACTAAATTCACTGGTAATGTCAGTCGTCATTGTATTTGAACCATCAGCAATACTCGACTGGTTATTACCTTTATGAGGCTTCTGGGCCACATTATCCTGTGGTCGTCTCTTACCCACTGTTCGTCCCTTCTCTGTCTCCTTTCTGGTTCATTTTCCTCTCCTGACCTTTTAATATTGATGTTTCTTCTGGGTCAGACATTAATTCTCTTTTCTGTCTATTCTCACTCTGTAAACTCATTCAGTCACCAGAACTTTAAAATGTCATCTATATACTAAAGAACATCACATTTATGTTTTGGCCCCAAAGATCATTTCTGAACAGCAAATTCATAGATCTGTGTGCACACTGGAAAGTTGGGTGAAGATGCCTATTTAATGTTTCCTGAACTGAGTTCCTCTTCTTCATCACATCTCTTCACTCTGTCATCCCTCCCTCCCCATCTCCTCAGTTTTACTCGATGACCAGATCATCTTTGTGTTCCTTAGGCTAAAAAGCTCTTGATTCCTTTCTCTCCTAAGGCACACAGTGAATCCCTCAGTAAATACTGTGGTATTCATAAATGTTATGTATATATGTGTGTGTGTGACAAACATATATATGTATATGTATGTGTGTGTGTGTGTGTGTGTGTGTGTGTATATAAATGTATATGTCATCTACACATTTTTCAACCCTTCTCCTATTGGAGCCTGGTTGAAACCACCCTCCTATTTCACCTGTGTCATCTCACAAACCACAAACTCAGTAACTTGCCCCCATGCTTCCTCTCTTCCCCTACTCAAGTCTGGTGTTAATATAGCAGCCAAAGTGATCCCTTATAAGGTAATTCAGGTCCTCTTGTTTCTCTGCTCAAAAGCTTTTCCTATCACCCAGGTCTTTCAGAGAAATTCCTGGGTCATTACAGAAGACTATGAGGCCCTGGATAATCTGGCCTTCATTGACATCATTTTCTATTCTCCATTGAAGTCCTTCAGACCCAGTAATATTGGCCAACTTGCTGTTCCCCAAATAGGCAGACATTCCCTCACTTTTGTGATTTTGCAGTGTTCAGAACTAGCTCCCTCGTCTCCTCCAAATATTTGCAAGGATGCATTTCACACTGGAGCCTCCTCAGACCATCCAGCTCAGAATTGCAGCCGACTGTGTAACATCACACCTCTTAATTGTTTGCTCTTTACAGTGGATTTATATTCATGTTCGTATTTCCACCCGGAAACTGCATGAGGATAGCTTTTGTTGTTGTTTTTAATTAATTATTTTATTCCCTGATGTATCTCAAGTGCCCAGAATAATTCCTGACATATAGAGGGTACCCAGTGCCCATTCGATGGGTGAATCACCTCTGTCTTACAGTGTAAATTGGCAGTTATCAAAGTGTGGTCCATGGAGTGCTGAGGGCCCCCCCCCCCCCAATCATTTTGGGGTTTGGTGGAGTCAGAACTTTTTTCATGAGACTGCTAGGGCATTGTTTGACTTTTTTACTGTATTGCATTTGCACCACTATTTTCACTGTATCCTTCATAGTCATACATAAACAGGAAAAAAAAAAAAAAGCTTGAAGAGTGTCCTTACTCGTAAGCAGTAAAACTGATTAATTTTAACAAACCTCCACTCTTGACTAAATACCTTTTCAGTATGTTGTGTAATGAAATGGGAAGTATGCTTCGAACACTTCTGTTGTTTAAGGATGTAGAGGGCAGTCTGAAGGAGAACTATTATGTAAGCTGAATTGGCTGGGTTTTTGTTTTTTTACGAAATAGCTTTTGCTTTGAAAAAATAACTTGAGATAAAATAGGCTTATTCAGACTTGAATATTTGGTAGACATTTACACAAAAATGAATGAAATGAGACGGTCAGTTCAAGGAAAACAACGGACAGTATTTGTGGCTACTGATAGCATCAAAGCTTCCAAGCGCAAAGTAGAATATTGGAAAGCTTGGGGGCGCCTGGGTGGCTCAGTCGGTAAGCATCTGACTTCAGCTCAGGTCATGATCTCGTGGTTTGTGGGATCGTGCCCCATGTCTGCGCTCACAGTGCAGAGCCTGCTTGGGATTCTCTCTCCCTCTCTCTGCCTTCCCACCCCGCTCTTGCGCACTCTCTGGCTCTCAAAATAAATGAATACACTTAAAAAAAAATGAAAGTAAATAAAAGTAAAATAAATTTTAAAGATAAAAAGAATATTGGAAAGCTTGTAGTCAGTCACCAGTGTGAGCCTGACAGCTTCCCATTATTAAAGACCATGAGATCAGTGGTCATTTTAAGGAATGTGACATTTTTCTTGATATTGTATTATGTAGTGTTTCAATATTTGAAGAATCTGTGTTACTCAATGAACCGGCATTTTCCAAATGACCAATGCATGATATTAAAGCATCATTTGTGGGTAAAGATCCATTGAAAGTGGAAGATAGATAAATGTGTTTTAATGTAACTAAACCCGATTTTCAATTTCACACTCAGACTAGCACTTGACTTTTGGTGTTGTATCAAAGACTATGCAAAGCTGTCTAAAAAAGATTATTAAGCTGCCTCTTCCTTTTCAAGAAAAATGAGATGGCACCAGAGACCAGTCAGGAGAGACAGTGACCAGCAAGAGAAGGTGAGGGTTTCTAGAGCTTTGCTGTCCAGTGTGTTAGTCACTTGTCCTCTGTGGCTACTGAGCACTTGAAATGTGGCCGTGTCACATCGAGACGTACTCTAAGTATGTATACAGTACACACTGGGCTTCAAAGACTTAGTATAAAAAATGTAAAATGTCTCAATAAGTTGTTTTGTATTGATTGTGTGTTGGGATGATAATCTATTAAAATATTGGGTGAAGTGTATTATTAAATGGCTTTCACTATTTTTTTAATCTTTCTACCGTGGGGACCAGAAATTTTTAAATTACGTATCTGCATGTATGTGTGGCTTACATTAATTTTTTTATTGGCCACTACTATCTAAAGTACCTGGGCACAAATAGATAAAAAAAGGAAAGCTAAGAAGTTCTTTAGGAAGAATTAGAAGAACTTAGAAATAATACGTACACTGGCAACCTCTGATTTTAGAATGTGTGCTTCACAAATGTTACTTTTTCTTCTTTTGACTCTTTCTTGTAATTTTAATCCATTACAGAGATTGAACCCAACAATAATAGAAATATGTTTTTAAAAAGTCTTTATAAGAAGAATTTTGTAAGCAGAATTCCTTCAAAAATGACCTGTTTATTTCTGGAAATATTTGCCTAACCACTGCACTGGGAAAGTAACATAAATAAGATCTAGGAATGGTAAACATTTAAATACCTTTGCTGTACATGATACACAAAGCCACTATTCAGGGCATAACAAACCCAGCATCTGCTGAAGCAGACATGAAGGCTGTCTAATGATCTCATGGAATGAATTATTCTAACTACTCACATCTCAGCTTCTTAGTCACACTGGATGAATGCTTTCCTGAGATTTGTAAAACCTGTGTTTTCCATTATCCTGAGTGTTCTTAAATAACCCAATTAGAAAACTGAATGTGCTTTCCTTCATGCTTTAGACAATCACCAACCAACAAAAAAAAACCCACACAAACCAACAAGAGTAGAAGTCACTTAGCGCTCTGTTACTTCTAAGTAAGCAATGATAGTCTACCCATCTCCACCTGCCCAACATCTAATGGCGGTTGTCTCACTAAAGATACTTATTCCTAAATGAAACATGGGGAGCCACTGGGTCTATGCATAGTAGGAAAGAAATGGGTTATAAAAATGCTCGTTAGTTCTCAACGGGCTCTGGTTCTCCTCCTGCAGGTCTCTGTGGTCAACCAGCTGGACATGCAGGTGATCGTTTCGAACGTGCCCCCGACTCTGGTGGAGAAAAAGATAGAAGACCTTACAGAGTAATGGATTTTTGCTTACTTATATGTCTATATTCATATAGCTATATTTTTATTGCATTAGGTCATTTTAATCACTACAGTGTTCAGATTAAACCCATAAAACACCATCTTAATAATTCAGTGTACCCTTTTCCTGAAATGGAGAGCTTCACTTAAAATACGTGGAGATTCTGAGAGTGCCTTCCAAGAGGTATGGAAATTAGATGTGAGATGATGCTGTTATTCAGGATGCTTTGACCGATGCATCAACATAACCTCAAAACGCTGCAGAGAAGAAAGGAACCTTAAGAGTCATTATTAGAGTATATATCTTGATTTTTTGTAGCCCCAAATGATTCAAAAAACTCATTGAGTCATCAATCCAGTGAGCCCAGGGAATGTTATTTCTCAAAGTGATGGATCTAGATGGCCAAGTCTTATTCTTTCAAAAACCAAAGAGACTAATTTTAGACAATATTAGAAAATATGCCACATTGTGCCTTTTGAACAGTGTATATACCTAACATGTCATTGTTGAATCAGACAAAGTTGGGACTATTTATGAAGCCACAGTTCTCTGATATTCTGAATGCTCTAAAAGATTACTAAATGTCTTTACTAGTTCACTCTGAGCCAGCCAACCTAGCCTGCCATCATTTCATAATTTTTAGATGGACACTCATTTGTTAATTCTGCGTCTTCCCTTGAGTTCAGGGTGGCAGGTACCAATTTCTCACTGCCTCTCTCTAGCAAAATATCTTTCACTTCCAAGTTGCCAGAAGCAGCTTCAGATATCAGACGGCGAAACTTTTAGTAATCATGTGCCGTATACAATAAGAAAAGCTTAATGCATGCCTGAGTATTTCTTCTGTAATAAAAGCATGCGCTCTGTAACAATCGTCTCTTACTACATCACAAACTTAACCTTCGAGCGCCATGTACAATGTCCTGTGGAGAAGAGGATTCTCAATGTTTATGCTTGGAATATCAATCATTCAGTGTCTGGGTTACCGCTACAGAAGGGGTTTATGTACACTTAACCTCTTGTCAAAATAATCGCTGATTTACACCTGAAAAAAATCTAGAATCACGCCTGTCTCTTAGCTGCTTTAATGTTATCTATGGAAGCAGACTTTCTCTGATTGTACCATCAAAATATGGTACAACCATCTTCAACCTCTAATTCTTCATTCTGCTGTCTTTGTTTTCAAAGCATTAACTAATATTTTCACTTTACGTCAATTTCCCACCGAAGTATACGTTCCATGAGGATAGGGTGCTGTCCTGTATTTTCATCGCTGTCATTCAAGTTATGTAGTAGGCACCCTATCCATTTTATTGAATGGAAATTTTATACAAGCTAAATCATGATTCCCCTTTCTCATATCAAGACAAAATTTATGAAAACTGAAGAAATGGCAATGTAGAAGTATGATTTCATAGCAGTTTTATGATTTCCCCCCTCTTAAGTGGAAAGGAAGACCTGAAAGAGAAAGAACAGCTTTCTAGTCTTGAAAGAAATATATCCCTATGAAAGGAGCTTAGACTTCGTGTCACATATCAGTTTTGGAACACGATCAAGATGCCTTGGTCTTCCCCAGTTGGCCTTACCATGTCTTATCATTTGTTCACAAAAGCTGGTGAAGCTTATATCGTGGGATTGTTGTGAAGAACTAAATAATATAAGCCGTGTAGGGCAGTGAGAATTGTGAATATTCAGTAAATAGCAGGTATTCTAACAACGAGGTTAGTGAGCCAGTCAGGAGTGTGAAGATAGAGATGCCAGTTTTTTCCAGAGGGTAGTTTAGTGTGGAGCTCAGATTACGGGTTCAACCTGACCAGTTTGAAACTTAGGATAACTGTGTGACCTTCAGGCAAGAGATTTAGCACTTAGGGCCACACTTCCTCGTCTAGAAAATTGGAACAAGGATGTCAATCCTGTGTTGTGTTTGATAAAATTTAGGCAGTATAGCATCATTTGTCAGCAGTTATGTGGTTGAATCATTCAGGGCCACAGAATCAAGATCTAGACTCTCATAGTGAATGTTGGGATTTCTTTCTTCTATTGAGCGTTCGCTGGTTATGATGATGAATCAGTCAGAGTGCTCTGGATAATAGGATAGTATAGCAGGCACATGCCTAATTCCTTAGTGTCAATTTTTAAAAATCTGTGTTAATTTAGAGATTCTGAAGCACAAAAATTTCTGATCCCTTTAAAAAAATAGACTTTTTTTAGAGCAGTTTTACATTCACAGCGAAACTAGGCAGAAGATGCACAGCGGATTCCCAAGTGCCCCCCACTCACAGCTTCCCTCACTGTCAACATCGTGCCTCAGAACTAGTGGCGCCTTTGTAGCAAACCGACATGGACACATCGTAAACGCCCTAAACTCATAGTCCACGTGAGGTTTCCTCTTGCCGGTGTGCGCACTGTGGGTTTGAACTCATGGCTAAAGGCCTCTACCTATCACTGTACGGGACACAGAATAGATCCACTGCTGTCAACGTCCTGTGTCTCCACCTCTTCATCCCTCCTTTCATCTCTTCCCCTGGCAACCACCGCTCTTTTTACTGTCTCTCTGGTTTTGCCTGGTCGGGAATGTCGTATGGTTGGAATCCTGTGGTCTGTAGTTTTTTTGATTCCTTTTTGAAAGCTGCTGGTAGTCCTGATAAGGACTGTTAGATCTGATTCAGCCTGATGAAGCACCAAACACCCTTTAGTGTCCAGGGGAGGAATAAAAATACACAGTAACTGAAGTAGACAACAGAAGGACAGCTTGTTCAATAAAACAAGAATTTTTTGTTCCAGTGACCAGACTAACCAGCACGTTGTTTCCTATAGACGTTCTTAGATGGCAAGTCACACTACCATCAAAGATATTTTCTTTTTATTTCTTTTTTTTAATGTTTATTTATTTTTGATAGAGCATGAGTAGGGGAGGGGCAGAGAGAGAGAGGGAGACACAGAATCCGAAGCAGGCTCCAGGCTCAGAGCTGTCAACACGGAGCCCAATGCAGGGTTTCGAACTCACAAACCATGAGATCATGACCTGAGTCGAAGTTGGACAGTTAACCAACTGAGCCACCCAGGTGCCCCCATCAAAGACATTTTCTATAGTCCCCGTATATCTTTATCCATAAGAAGGAAACTTAAATTCCATATGATCATCACTTTTTTTTTTTCTTCCTTTAGACAGACCCATAAATGAGGCCAGATCATAATCCATAGTTTTCTTGGCAAGTGTGAAATCAGTACAAACCGGGAGGGTTGATAAAATAAAAATTTGATGACCTAATACAATCATTTCATGATGGGGAAGATTTTGCAAAGGGGGTCAGTATCCTTTGATGACCAAGAACACAATGCCTGGATAACAGAATGCTCCTTGTAAATGAGCGTTGCTATAGTGATGGTAATGATTATTCCCCATGCCCCTGGCATAAATGGCTCTACTGAACACTTTGAGGTTTTGTTTTGTTTTGTTTTGTTTTGTTTTTTACTACTTTTGTTACTTGGGGCTTAGGGAATTTATGGGAGACCAACGCCCCTTTGTAATGAAACATGTTTCTTTTAAATTGTATTAACTTATTCAGCAAATTCCAGTGAGAATCTGTGGCTGCAGGTGGCCCTTTCATGTCTATGTTCTCAAGTACTTTAGGTTAAATTTAGGATTTATCTCTTTGTGGGCTCTGACTTAACAAATGCTTGAGGTTAAGGGGTGGGGCAGGGCTGTAAGGATGAGGATGGGGAAACCGGGCTATGACCAGCAAAGGACTGGCAGTAGTGTGTGAAGAGGAAGCTGGGAAGTGTTGGGGTCCATGTCTCCTTTCTCCATCCACTTCATCATGAAGCCCAAATGAATAGAAGAAGGTTCGGATTCTAAAATTTAAATCTTTAAGAATCTGCAGAAATGGCATTTTTTGAAGAGTATGCATCAAGGAGTTTCAGAAATACTGTGTTCCAGCATGAATTGGAATTGAAAATTAAGGTCACAGAGTTGCTCAAACACCTCTCTTACTTTCTAAATACGATATGAAAATTCAGCGACCGTAGACTTTATTGAAGTAGTTATTGATTTGGCGTAGGAGAGCCCATCTCCATGAAATATTGATACCGCATCTGAAATGTGTCTGTGTCACTAATTTATGGCTCCTTGAATTAAGGTTACAAAACATACTTCAGAAATCTAGCCGAGACACACATTTCTAGGATGAGAATTATGAAATCTCTTGGGAAGAGAATCTGTGAAACAGTAAACAGTAAATGCTCACACTTACATTTTCTTAAATCAGTGTAATAAAGACTGGTGTTGAGGGGAAAGGTCAAATGGAAAGACAGATCAATAAACACATTAGCTTTGATCATTTTTACCCTCTCCTTGCTTTTGAGGTGCAGACACTATAAAGGGACAGATATTCCTATTATAAATATTAATGTTAATAGACTAATACATTTGAAAGAGATTTTTGTAATGTTTATACTGTTACTTAAATTTTGGTTTTTACTACATTATTTCTTTCCATTATAATTTTTTTTTTTAATTTTTTTAACATTTACTTATTTTTGAGATAGAGACAGAGCATGAATGGGGGAGGGTCAGAGAGAGAGGGAGACACAGAATCTGAAACAGTCTCCAGGGTCTGAGCTGTCAACACAGAGCCCAACACGGGGCTCGAACTCACGGACCTTGAGATCATGACCTGAGCTTAAGTCGGACATTTAACTGACTGAGCCACCCAGGCACCCCTTTCCATTATACTTTTTTAAGTGTTAACAGTAATTTCAAATTTAAAAACAATAATTTTAAATCAATGGTTTTAGTAACAATACTTATGTAAGTAAAATTCTATTTCCAAAAACAGATAGTAGCCTGAATTTAGTTAGCCTATATGCTTTAACTTGCAAATTCCTAATTTGGAGTGTTACACTCTCTGGATAGAAAAAGCAAATGCTTATTTATTCTATTCAGATTCCTATAAGAAAACACTTCAGAGAAAATCTCATGTAAAATTCTAAATGATATATTAACTCCCCCCCCTCCCCACCCTCACCCAGGAAGTTGATTCTTCTTGAAGGGACCCTAGGCTCAAGCCCCACCCACCAGTGACTAGGTGGCAGGTCTCTGGCCAATTAAACTCTCTAAGTCCTAATATCCATATGCAATGCTGGAAATCTATTAATTAAATAAAAAGTAGTTACCGGTTGTAAGTATTGGAAGCATGAGTATACCAAGCAAAGTCTGTGCTCCCATGGAGCTTCCATTCTATGGGGGGGAAACAGCAAATAGAATAATAATAAATTCATATATAATATGTAGCAATATGAAATTATGGAAGAAAGGTCCTGTCTCACATAGGTTGATGGAGGAAAGCCTTGTGATAAGCTGAAATCAGAGCAGAAAGGAATTAAGGGAGACAGCCAGGTGGTTACCATGATGTGTGGGGGTGGGGGCAGTTTTCCCAGAGAGAGGACATTGCTGGTGTGAAAACCCAGATGGAGGAGACTGTTGTCATGTCAAGATCGGAAGTGAGTTATATGGGATATCATGGCCACTTGAAGGATTTAACATTTTACCCTGTGCAAGATACAAAGTCCATAGAACTGTTAGTCTGATATCGTAGCCGTGAGGCATATGAGTGCTTAACATGTGGTCAGTCCAAATGGAAGGTGCTCTAAGTATAAAATATACACCAGATTTAAAAATATTGGTAGCCCCTCGCCCAATAAAAGGACAATATCATTAATAATTTTAGATGGATTGTACACTGAAATGGTATTTTTGGGGTGTATTGAGTGAAATAAATATATTAAAATTATTCTCACCATTTTTATTGTTAATCTTTTAATGTGGGTACTAAAAAATTTGAATTTGCATGTGATTTGCATTATATTTCTTTTGGCCGGTGTTGCCTGTAAGGATTTGCACAGAGAAATAATGTTCTGGCTTAAGTTTTTAAATATTGTTGAGTGGGAGACAAAGTGAGGAGCTATGAGTCCAGGGAGAGATCTCTGGGGCTTGGACTGTTGTTAAGGTAGCTGCAGGAGAGATGTTTATATGAAGGGTATATTTTGAAGATGCAGTCTATAAAATTTGTAAAATTCCTTGGTTTGGGGTCTTAGCAAATGGAAAAAATAAAAATTTCTTTACCTGGCCACTGAAGACTTTGATAAAACGATATGTGGGAAGGTCACAGTATTCTCTTCTTGGAGACAGTCGACTTTATTTAGCAAGATTTGGTTCCCCACAATAAATGATGCCAGTTCCTTTTCTCGTCTTCATCCTGCTGATTTCTCAACTCAGTGATAAAGTGAAACTCCATTATCTACCTCCTCTCACCATGGCCGCTTCCCTAGCCCTGCAATAAGGTTATTTTCTTTTGTCTTGTTTATTCCTCATGAACTGAGTGTATTATATACGTCAGGTATGGTATTATCCTATAAAACCAGTTGCAAGCTGTTTCAAAAATATGTCCAGCTGGAACATATGGAATGTTATTATATCTGAGAGATTTTTCAGTTGTGTAGTCTTTCTTATCTGCTGTATTTTAAATTAAATTGTTGTAAGTATCGGCAATCACATGCCGATTTTAAGTATACTTAGCACAAAGATGTGGTCAAAGTTGAAGAGCTTATCAACAGAGAATGATCATAAGTGATCTAATTTTTATCACAATGAAGCACAGACAGTTCCATGTACAACTTTTGGAGACAACATTTTCCGAATTAGTCATGTAAGAGCTATAAAATAAATTGAAGCCGATCATAAAAATAAAACACAAACTCAACATAAAATGTTGAGCTACTTTTTACTATTTAAGGTACAATTCATGATTCTTTAGAACACATAAATATGCTTTGGTTTTAGTCAGTCTTGGTGATTCATTGTTTCAACACAAAGGAAATTCATCTGCTATTTTTCTCAGAAATACTCAGTTAGGGGCTTCGTTTGGTAGAGAAGGAGAAGTCATCTCTTTTTGCAAGAAAAGTACTTATTTTCAACTTACTGTGTTGATAATTCTTTACAGAATGGAAGTTGGCCCAGAATGCAGTGAGACTTTGATAGCATACTATCTGATGTTGTTATTCATACATATTGTAGTAGTATGTTTAATGCTTAATTCCTTGAAATGTGGGAAAGTATAGACATTTGAATTCCATTTCTATACAAATATAGAATTTGTATTGCATGGTCATACAGCAAAGTTTTAAATTATCCCAGTGTCAGTATTGAGCTGACATCATGGAATCATAGTTACAAAGAGGGGTGCTTCAGTACTCTCATTTCTGGGGTCCTATTTGTGAGGGTCAAAATGTCCTATTTTGTATGAATTCTTAGTTTTCATTTGAAGATATGCTATCATAGCAGAAAATGAATATATTATTTACACTAACGATTAAACTTGTGTCCAAATGGCTCAAATTCACGGTACTTAGTATTTTGTTTCTGATAATATGTTTCTGATGTATTAGGGTAAATTTTTATTTTTTTATTTCATGTTATATGCATTCTCCACATTCATATTACACTTGACCCTTGAACAACATAGGGTTCAGGGGTGCTGTACAGGTGAAAATCCACATTTGACTTTTGAATCTCCAAAAATTTATCTAATAATACTCTACTGTTGACTGGAAGCTTTACCAATAACACAGTCAATTAACACATATTGTGTGTGTTACACATATCATATACTACATTCTAACAATAAAGTCAGAGAAAAGAAAACGATAGTAAGAAAATCATAAAGGAGAGAAATACATTTGTAGTGCTGTACTGTAAAAGCTCCATGTATATACGTGGAACCATGCTGCTCAGTGTTATATATGGGTCAACTATATACTTTCCTACATGCACAGTTAACCAAAAACAAATGACTTGTCAACTAGACTTCACTTTTTCTTAAGATACCATCGTATAGTAATTCAGTAAAACGTTATGTATGCTGATGTCTTGCTTTCAATAGATTTGTTTCATATTTTAATGGTCACAATACCCATCATTCACTAACACATTTTAGAATCTTTTTTTTAATATTTTTTAAAGTTTATTTTTGAGACAATGCCAGAGAAGAAGCGCAAGCATTGGAGGGGTAGATAGAGGGAGACAGAATCCGAAGCAGGCTCTAGGCTCTGGAGCCTGACGTGGGGCTTGAACTCACGAACCGTGAGATCATGACCTGAACTGAAGTTGGACGCTTAACTGACTGAGCCACCCAGGTGCCCCATTTCAGAATCTTTATAGTCAAAACTATACTAGTTTCCGTTGGAAGAAACAAAAAGTACTAAAGGAAAATAAATGGTGTTTCTCAGTTAATACTTACCACCTGACACTTGTCATATAGAAAATTTAAATATATTATTTGTGCCATGTCCCCATCTTCCTCAGCAATATGGACATACAAGTACTTTTGTCTCTTATCTTTTTTCTGCTTTTTCATTGACACTCAAACCTTCGGAGACGATGAAAAGAAAGCCAAAACAAATAAACAAAATACTTCCTATAATTCCATGGGGGATGTTTGGATTTTGTTTGTATTTTAAAAAAAGCGTTTGAAATATTTGAGCTATAGCTGTTGTTTTCAAGAAGAGATAAGTAGACTCTTCCTTAGCTGAAAATCTGTTTTCATGGAAGATCAATTTAAAATGCTATTTTTTGAGATTCGGAGCAGATAGAGACATTTTCTTTATTGCCTTTGTTTGCTCTGTGAGAAAAGTGGAAGCGTTAAAAAATAAAGTTGTATTGAAGGAGGTTTCCTGTTTAAGAGAATAGCAAGCTTGAAGAATAGGGTTTTGATTGAGGGGGAAATCAGTTTAACCCATAAGAGACCATTGTAATGAAGGTACCAGTATATTGTCTAATATTCTTGTTTTAACTTACAATCTGTGCTATATTACATATAGCATTTATGCATATAGCACAGATCATATGTATATGTATATACATAAAGAATTTGAATACTTACTAACATAAGTATTAAAGTTAATAAAAGAAAAGTTATATAAAAGTTAATAAAAGAAAAGGTTAATTTATACAGGTATATTCCATCCTGTGATTTGAGGGAAAGTGGCTATTCATACTCCAAAGGTGAAATCCATTAACAAAAACAGTGAAGAAAGGTATTTTCCAGCTTCCTATTGAACTTAGCTTTTGATTAAAAAAAAAAAAAATCATTGGGAGCATAGTTGGGAAATTAGAGAAGCAGAAATAAGTCGAGTATTATAATCTCTGTTTTACTTTTCCCAAATATCGCACCACTGAGTTCCGTTCATGTTTCAGAGCCTTTGCTCGCAAAATAGAACATAACTGGAAAATGGATGCAGGGTACAGATTGTTACATATGATATGTCTCCATTAAAATGTGAATCACGGTTGCTTCTAAAGGTCTTCAAAATATATAGTGGGTACTTTTTCCTTTAAAAATTCTTCTATCATAGTCTTTCTTTTTCCTGAAAGTTTTCTTTTTTAATTTTATTTTTTGAATTTACATCCAAATTAGTTAACATATAGTGCAACAATGATTTCAGGAGGAGATTCCTTAATGCCCCTTACCCATTTAGCCCATCCCTCCTCCCACAACCCCTCCCGTAACCTTCAGTTTGTCCTCCATATTTAAGTCTCTTCTGTTTTGTCCCCCCTCCCTGTTTTTATATTGTTTTTGCTTCCCTTCCCTTATGGTCATCTGTTCTGTGTCTTGAAGTCCTCGTATGAGTGAAGTCATATGATACTTGTCTTTCTCTAATTTCACTTAGCATAATACACTCTAGTTCCATCCATGTAGTTGCAAATGGCAAGATTTCATTCTTTTTAATTGCCGAGTGATACTCCATTGTGTGTGTGTGTGTGTATATATATACATACACACACACACACACATACACATATATACATATATATGTATATATATACCACATATATACATATATACATATATATGTATATATATACCACGTCTTCTTTATCCATTCATCCATCGATGGACATTTGGGCTCTTTCCATACTTTGGCTATTGTTGATAGCGCTGCTATAAACATGGAGTTCATGTGTCCCTTCGAAACAGTGCACCAGTATCCCGTGAATAAATGCCTAGTAGTGCAATTGCTGGGTCGTAGGGGAGTTCTGTTTTTAGTTTTTTGAGGAGCCTCCATACTGTTTTCCAGAGTGGCTGCACCAGCTTGCATTCCCACCAACAATGAAAAACAGATCCTCTTTCTCCGCATCCTCACCAACATCTGTTGTTGCCTGAGTTGTTAATGTGAGCCATTCTGACAGGTGTGAGGTGGTTCCTCATTGTGGTTTTGATTTGTATTTCCCAGGTGATGAGCAGTGTTGAGCATTTTTTCATGTGTCGGTTGGCCATCTGGATGTCTTCTTTGGAGAAGTGTCTCTTCATGTCTTTTTCCCATTTCTTCACTGGATTATTATTTTTTTTGGGGGGGTGTTGAGTTTGATAAGTTCTTTATAGATTTTGGATACTAAACCTTTCTCTGATCTGTGATTTGCAAATATCTTCTCCCATTCTGTCAGTTGCCTTTTAATTTTGCTGATTGTTTCCTTTGCTGTGCAGAAGCTTTTTATTTTGATGAGGTCCCCATAGTTCATTTTTGCTTTTGTTTCCCTTGCTTCCAGAGGTGTGTTGAGTAAGAAGTTGCTGGGGCCAAGATCAAAGAGGTTTTTACCTGCCTTCTCCTTGAGGATTTTGATGGCTTCCTGTCTTCCTTTTAGGTCTTTCATCAATTTTGAGTTTATTTCTGTGTATGATGTAGAAAGTGGTCCAGGTTTATTCTTCTGCATGTTGCTGTCCAGTTTTCCCAGGACCACTTGCTGAAGAGACTGTCTTTATTCCATTGGATATTCTTTCCTGCTTTGTCGAAGATTAGTTGGCCATACGTTTGTGGGTCCACTTCTGGGTTCTCTATTCTGTTCCATTGATCCGAGTGTCTGTTTTTGTGCCATCATAGTCTTTTAAGTTTTATGGTGCAGAAGTTTTGCCAAAGACAACAGCTTATCATTTTTTAAAATCAGTCCCACCCAGTGGTGGGAGGTAAATAGAGCATTTTATTGTGCAGCCCCTCAACTCGGAGACCCGACCAGCAAGAGCCCACACCTGTGTTCTCTTAGCTACATGTATGGTTCTCCTCCTAACTTCCTCCAGCTCATGCACAATTTACCTCTGACTGTGCTGTTGCTTTTTTTAACATAAGAAATACATTCAGCTACAAGCGTATGTAAGAAAATCCCATTTGTATCAGCAGCAACACAAATGGTATTTTAGATACTTTCTTTTCTATCGAAACTGTATGAGATGCCACATTAAATTATTTTTTCAATGTTCCACCTTTGCAAAGAGAAGTTGAGGCACAATGATTCATACAACAACACAAGGTAGGCGCATCTGGGTGTCTCAGGTTAATAAGCATCTGACTTCGGCTCAGGTCGTGATCTCACAGTTTGTGGGTTCTCCCGCATCGGCCTCTGTGCTGACAGCTCAGAGCCTGGAGCCTGCTTCACATTCTGTGTCTCCCTGTCTCTCTCTCTGCCCCTCCTCTGCTCGTGCTCTGTCTCTGTCTCTCTCTCTCAAAAATAAGCATTATTTTTTTTTAAAAAAGGTAAAGTACGTGTCATATGAGTCATAAAAATAAAGCAAGCAGAATATAAAGAAATGGAGGGAGTTGAGTAAGATGAGCAGAGAGAGGCCGTGACCATGCCCTGCAGATTGGTAGAGTGCTCCCAAAATTGCTTTTCATCATTTTAGGGTCAAAGTGAAAGAGGCAAACCAAGGAACAGACCAAAAGGAACAGAAACAGTTAAAAATTGGCAGGGGGGGGGGTGCGGGGGGGGGGGGGGGACTTGCGGTGGGAAGACAGAACCATTTCTGAGTCAAATGCCAGAAGAGAAGGGAATGTTTCCATCCTGTGGAACATCACAGAATGTACAATGTGTGATGTATGAAGTGGTCCGTGGTTCTCAGCACAGCACCTGGGACGTGCTGTGGGTGGGGTCTCTAAGGTCTGTATTAACAGAGGACATATTGCAGAGTATCAGGAAAGCTGTGCTGTATCCCTGTGGGCATCCACAGTCCTATGGGTTCCTTTCAGCCAGGCTTTTGAAGAAACATCCACAAGTACCTGGGTTGGGGCTTGCAATCACTCACTGTGAGGGGCTTCTGTGACAACCAGGACAAATAACTAATCTTTGTGCTTCTCTTTTTTATTTGTTGGGGGTTGTACACTTACTGGGTGCTAATTAACTTCTCACAGAGCCCCTCGGGGTAGGTCTGACTGCTTTCCCCTTGCACCAGTGAGTCCCCTGCAACATTGGAAGTTGAATACTTTCCACAGAGACACAGATAGCAAGTGGGAGAGGTTTAATTTGAATCTCCATGTAGGGGCCAGGGGCAGGCTGGGTCCCTAACCACTCCCTCTTTGCAGTGCTTCTTAAAAAGGAGGGAAACCTAATTACACATGCAACCCATCCTCTCCTGGGAGTGGGCCACTCCCTCACAGAGAAACTTCCATCAAAGGGTAATTTGAGCGTGGCTCCTGCACACAGAGGGAAGTCAATAGGATGGCTGCTGATCTTGGTGAAAAAAAATGAAAACCAAATCCATAAGTAAACAGGTACCTAGGTCAGCTATAAAACCTTTTCCTTAAGCCTCCACGCTTAACTTTTTATAATGCAATCTGGCTGAGCTCACGGAAGAGGTGCATATAGGTAAGTGGATAAAGTGATGTTGTAAATTAAAATTTCTGGGCATCCACCAAAGATGGTTTGAGAATAAACTACGTAAGTGAGCTAGCTCTTTATTGGTACCTTCAGTTTCTGATTTAAAGAAAAAAAAAAAACTATTTACACAAGATTTCAGTTAAATATGCCTTTGAACATTTATTGTAAAATTTTTTCAACATTTATTGTAAAAAAGCTATTTAGATAAACTATTTCTAGTTTAACTTATAAACTAGTTTAAATTTATTTCTTATTTTTTTAATGTTTATTTATTTTTGAGAAAGAGAGACAGTGCAAGCAGGGGAGGGGCAGAGAGAGAAGGAGACACAGAATCCCAAGCAGGCTCCAGGCTCCTAGCGGTCAGCACAGATCCCGATGCCTGGCTCGAACTCACGAACCGTGAGATCATGACCTGAGCCGAAGTCTGAAGCTTAACCGACTGAGCCACCCAAACACCCCAAACTAGTTTAAATTTAAATTAATTAGGGGCGCCTGGGTGGCGCAGTCAGTTAAGCGTCCGACTTCAGCCAGGTCACGATCTCGCGGTCCGTGAGTTCGAGCCCCGCGTCGGGCTCTCTGCTGACAGCTCAGAGCCTGGAGCCTGTTTCCAATTCTGTGTCTCCCTCTCTCTCTGCCCCTCCCCCGTTCATGCTCTGTCTCTCTCTGTCCCAAAAATAAATAAACGTTGAAAAAAAAAATTTAATTAATTAACATGTGGTAACACAGTAAAAATATTTATATACATGTATTTTCATATAAACTTTTATGTGTATAAAACATAACACATACATACAAATACACCTATATAACATGTAAATATATATTCTTGTATAAATATATGCATATATATCCACCTATGTATATTTATATACATATAAAATGTATGTGTCAATTAATTTTACTTTAGTTTCTGAAACATTGTCTAAATATTACATAGTGACATATTACTAAATAATTATGAGTACATTACAAATCTTTTAAGCTAAATTAGAAGAATAAACCCTAAATAAACATTTAATTTGTGGTTAATGATTATAATTATTATACTAATTCATTTTCACTGTATTTGCTTGTTAGAAGATCAAGCACCATGTTTTCTCTTAAGAAAGTTTTTTCATAATCAAATACTAATCATATATATATATTTTGAAATCGATATATTCCTCCCAAGAATACAGATTCATGGCACATGTAAATGACTGGATTTTTTCCAGAATACAAATTCTTATCAAACTCTACAATGAGCAGCCTTGCAACTTAAAGCAGAATGCAAAATACACGGCCAGTAGAATTACAAAGAGTCTAGGGGGACTGAGGAGACCAGGACCAGGAAGATCAGGCAGATGTTGCTACCGTGAAAGAATTAGAAAATGAGTCGTGCTTTGGCGCAGCTGGACCTTAAAGGGGAATGTGCGTAATACTAGTTCTAACGGGCCAGCGATCGACTGAGGCTCCCTTCAGTGCAGGGAACTTTATTGGAAGCTGTGGGCAGGAACACAGGCTGGGGAATAGTCCGGAACACAGGCAGGTGCAGGAGCCTGGGAACAAGAAGTGGAGGAGTGAACAGGTGGGTACGCAGTTTCCGTCTGATGAGCAGGGAGCACCTCACGTGAGTGGGTCCCAGCCGTCTTAAACTCTAGTGTCTTTGACTCAAGGACCAAACTCCAGGGAGAAAATGGCCTGGCCTGGGTCACCTGTGGTCTCCTTTGGCCTGGGATGGGCAGGACAGGACCAGTGATTAAAGTCAGCCGTGTCTGCGGGAGACAAGGCTAATTCCTCCTTTGAAATCAGGGTGTTTGGAGGGAGAGAATACGAATGCTTTGTAACCAAAACCCAACGAAGTCTACATGGGTCCTGTAGGTATGAACGCCTTTTTTTCAACGCCTTCTTTTCACGTATCTCAAAGGACTAAACCCAGTTCTTGTGGTGTGGCTAGCGCAGTCCCAGGCACGTAATTTTATCCACGAGGGAAATGAGTGACAAAAGGGGGACAGTGGCTTCCATGTACCAGAGTAGACAGCACACGGATGACAGTTCATTGCCAGCATGGGCGGCGGTGGGGGGCTAGATCAGCCTTGCTTGTTATTATTTATGATTTTTAGCGGCAGAGACAAACGTTAGAGCTTATTATTTTATAGTTCGTTTGGACCGTTTTAAAATTCTAATTAAGTAGTGCTGATGAGAATTCACACGTCTTAACTGACAGAAAAGCAGCTAATGCAATTGGAAATTTGGGGCCTCACGGCTGCTTCACAGCAGGCATCGGGGATCAAGGAAAGGGGATAATGAATAATCATTTGCTCCATGTACAGTTTGCTAAAAAGTCTTTACATCTCGCCTGCTTAGGCTGCTAATACACCTTCATTTTGTAAGACCACACAGGAACAGGAGAAGCGTTCTCCTTCAGCTGTCTACTATGTGTCTAATAAAAGCAAATCTGGGTTTAGAAGAAAAGACTTGGTTTGTAAGGATTATTTGTTGGAAGGCAGGAGAGAGGAATTGACGTGCCAGGGAGAAGAACCATTGTAATAGGGGAACTGTCTGACCAAGAGGTCCCATAGCTCTTGGGGATTAGGCAGAAAAAAACTTTTTTTTTTTTTTCCCCATAAGGAGTAGAGAGAATGAGAGGAGGGAAGGGGCCTTTAGAAGGCTTGCACACTGTCGCAGTTTAAGGGTGGGTCAAAATTCAGAGACTTGAAAAAAGGACACAAATTTAACCAATGTTTGGGTAACAAGAACTTCTCCTTTTCCTTCCTGTTCCCCTTTCCCTTCTTCTTCTTCCTCTCCTCCTCCTCCTTCTCCTTCTCCTTCTTCTTATTCCTCCTCCTCCTCTTCTCCTCCTCCTCCTTGATCAGTGGGGACCAAACAGTCCAGCTAACCATGTATGAGACAAAGTATGGGAATTTGGAGGATCTGTGCCTGGCTTCCCCATGACTTAGAGAAGGATGATTCTTTGCAATAAGCAGTTTCCTGGAACGCAACTGGCTGGCAGACTTCTTGCTCTTTTCTGGGAGCAAAGATCTTGGGTAAAATCCAGCACTGTTACGTGTAAAAGGGGGATACTGTCTGACCCCTAATCTTCTATTTTCAGGAACATAATTAGCCAACATGCTTTACTAGGTATTTCTTTGTTCTGTGTCCATGTGGTATTACTTCTTTAGAGGTCCCAAATAGCACGCACTTTATGGCAGGTATTAAACCACTCAGCAGTTACGACATTATAAAATATAAGCCCCATCCCCATCCTAATGTAAAGCAGAACCCTGGATTTATTTTTCTAAAATTTAATATCAGATACATCTCTAAAACACTCCTTCTATAAAGCCAAGGGAGGGGGAGGAGGGCAGGTGAATGAAAATCAGGGAAGGAAATCAGAGCACTATTAGCATAAGCTTTTATTTGAAAATGCCAGGCATGGAAGTGTCCCAAGGACCTTGGGGAGGGAGGACAGAATGTTCTATAGGACTTTAACAGTAGAGGATTGGCTAAGGTTCAGCTGGTTTTGAGAACAGAATTGCTCTTGGGGCAAGCAGCCAAGGTCTGAGTAGTCTGGGTGACTGAGAGGCGGGCGGGGAGCAGGTACCGACCCAATGCATACACCAGAGGTCCCCCTGCAGGGGGGGAATCTGGCTCTTTCACAGATATTGTACTCAATAAATACTTCCCTATTACTGTTTTTATTTTTGCAGCTGAATGCATTTTTCTCTGCAATATACACCTAAGGTATCATCAAACAGTTTCATCAGAGGTGGCTCAGTGTGTTGAGCCTCTGACTCTTGATTTCAGCTCAGGTCTAGGGTCATCGGATCAAGTCCTGTGTCAGAGAGATTCTCTCTCTCTCTCTGCTCCTCTCCCCAGTTCACACACACACACACACTCTCTCTCTCTCTCAAATAAAATTAAAACTGAGGTACCTTGGTGGCTCAGTCGGTTGAGCGTCCGACTTTGGCTCAGGTCATGATCTCGCGGTCCGTGAGTTCGAGCCCCGCATCGGGCTCTGGGCTGATGGCTCAGAGCCTGGAGCCTGCTTCAGATCCTGTGTCTCCCTCTCTCTCTGTCCCTCCCCCACTCTCACTTTGTCTCACTCTGTCTCTCAAAAATAAGTAAATGTAAAAATTAAAAAAAGATTGTAAATAAAACAAAATCAAAAAACGTCATCAAATAGTACCCAGTGGTCATGCATACACTCCACTTTCATGAGACGTCAGCCAGCTTTAATGAAATACTGTATCACAGTGTGGTTATGCCACAGCCACCATGAAAACTTCTCCTCAGACACAAAGTACTAGACTTCATAAAGACACAATTCAGAAGGTTCAAGGTAATTGAGAAGACACAGAGAAGGGATCTGTGCTCTATGTTCAATACAAAAGGCAAGAGAAAGAAGCAGCCAGAACTCTGAGAAGATGTCGCCCTCTTTTGAGAGCCACCTGTGTGTAGGTACACGCTTGGAGGGAGATAAGGGAGCATCAGAAATTGGTCTCTGAGCTTCAGTATCTCCTTTGTGCTTTTCTTCAAACAATCATCTATAAAAGTTGGCCTGCTTCACAATGAACAACCACAAAAGGCCAACTCTTATCTGGGTCAACTAGATAATTACTATTTGTCCAGTTAAGCATTGCATGTATCGATCTATTTTAGAGGATTTATGCCTCTTGTACATTTCATCAGGCATATTAATAGTATATATGTTAATACCTGATGATGTGAACCATTCATGACTAATATCAAAGATTACTCAGTCTTCTTTTCCTCCAAACTGTTGAGTAGCCTGAGCATTTGAGAAGTTCTTCATCCCCTTAAAGCCTTTCCTAACCTGTTTCCCTGATTCTACTCTTGGCTCCCACTGCAGCCTGTTGGTAACACAGCCGCCAGTGTTCTCCTCTTAACCATAGTCACCCGTATGACGTCCGTGTTAAAACTCCAGCAGTGGGTTTACTGAGAACAAAATCTTCAAAAGCCCCTGTGTGACCTGCCCCAGCCCTCTCTGTTCCAGCACACCACAGGTCTACATCTGGACTTTCCCCCTGGGCCATTAGCAACTTCCTCTTCCTGGGATGCCCCTGCTCGCCAGGTCCACGTTGCTCACTGTCTCCTCAGGGTCTGCTCACACATCAGTTTCTCAGGGACGTGCTTCCTGAACATTCCTGCCAATTTTATTATTCTATTATCTTGTCTATCTTGCTCAATTAGAATGTAAGTTCTGTGATGTCACAGACGTTGGTTTTGTTCATTGATGTATTCCAAAGCTCTAGAACAGTGCTTGGCCCATGGTGTACATTCAGTTAATATTTGTGTTCCATGAATTAATGAAAATAAATGGATGAGTGAATGAAAATTTCCCACTTACCTAAGTTTTCCAAAAATTTGTTAGACAACTGTGACTCTAACTTAATTTTCTGTTTTTTTAAACTCTGAAAAGAAAGACTTTATAAAGATATTTTAAAAGAATTTGGGGAAGAGGAGCTAGGGAGCTAAAAAAAATTTTTTTTTAAATGACTGTATTGTTTTATTATGCCCATTACAAGAAATTCAACATATTACAAAGATGAAAGTTTTCATGGACTTTTTATGGCAAACTCAAAATCATACCATTGGGACCTAAGCATTATTAATATTATTTAAATATCAATGCAGACATCTCCCTTGATATAGGGAGATATCCTTGACACAGAGTTTACAGATTAACAATGTTGTAGACCTCTCTGTGTCACTGTGTACAAGTGCATGTCTGTATACTGGTAGTGTGCAAATACTTTAAGCTGATAGGCTGGAGACACATGCTCGGTTGTAATGAGTTTACATATAGTAAACTCTCATGATATTTGATTCCAAAATGCATGTATGAATTGGCTTGACATATTAATAATTTAAGCCAAAACATAAATATAAAGGCAATTTAAACGTTGGTATAAATTTATATGAGTCAGTTCACAGTAAGTGACTAAAGAGCTATATTTAAAAAATCATGAAGTCAACAAATCTTTAGGAAATAACCACATACTTATGCACATCTGTAGATCAAAAGGCTGAAGAACTATTCATTGTTATAATTTATGTATATATGTAATGTAATATATGTTCGTATGTAGTTAGCAGAAATGCTTAGGTATGTGGACATAGACAACAAGTGGAGGGACAGATTTTTACAAAATGTATTGTTTAAAATTTGTTAAATTTCATTTAACGTACATTTATCAGAAAAAGGTACGGAAGAAACTGAAGTGTGGACACCTTTTTCTTTACATGAGAGACTTCATTCCAAAAGGTCTCTAAAGTTTTAAGAGAATAATGTTCAGGGAGAAGAAGTTGTTATAAGTCTTAAAACACATAATTCATTTTTAGGTTTCCTTGATGTATGATTCCCTGATAAGATAAAGGAATTCGTACAGATATATTTCATTCCACATTAATATTTCATTCCACAGTTTTAGTACTCACATATGACTCTGCAACATTCCCCAGAAATATAGAAAAAGGCATAAGTTCAATAGCCACGTTTCTTCATTGTACAAAAACAGTTTATGCATATACAAATGATTTCCTTGGCACATGTTTAGTCAATGTGTGAATGCACTAGAGCAGTTATAAGTTATTAAAGTGAAGTATTGGGACTGATAGCCATCTTCTGCAATATATTTAACAATGTACTCATCTTTGCTTTTTGATCGGTGAACTAATATTGCTAGCGAAAAATCGCTAATCATTCCATAAACTTGTTAAATGTCTTGAACCAATTAGGGGCAGGGAAGAAGCTTATTAATGCAAACCTTTAAGCCAAATTAATAATAAGCAGCATCATAGTTTCTGGAACAGTGACTAAGTGCTCCAAATCGTGCCGCGATTTGACTACAAGCGTTAGTGCGTTTACTGCGCACAACCACCCCATGCGGCAGATTTCCTCATTTTGTGATTCCCCTGTGATGGCTTCCTGTGGGCCAAGGTTTTGCAGTTCATAAGTAAAGGAGCTGGAAACTGAATCCAAACATCCGTGCTCTTTGCCACTATGCTATTACCATCCGTACATGTATCAGCTGTCAAGAGTGTAAGTGGGTGCACTCCAAAGCCTTTCTTTTTTGGTGTTGGTTTTTCTTTTGTTTTGTCTGTTTGTTTGTTGTTCTGTTTCTGTTTTTGTTACGGGGGCATAAGTCTCTAAGGAAAAGGATCCTAAGACACAGTCTGAACACTGTTCCACATCTGTGTCCTCGTCCAGACACCCTCCTCAAGTTGTGGGGAGAATGCATTCTTCTCCTTATTCTTCAGCAAAGATCTCATCAGAAAAGATACTGGAAGGCAGCCAGACCAGTGGGTGTGAGCTGGCAGAAAAGGAAGAGAATGAATCGGACTTTTAATGAGAGACTCCGCCTACGCGGGTCCGTACACATTGGGAAGCAAACCAACAAAGCCTTGTGCTGTGTTTCCTGGTGCGCACACCGCACACCTGTGCTCCCGGGCACAGCCTTTGGCCTGGGCTCAGCATCAGTGCTTGTTATTTTGACAAGGGCACACCCAGCACGTACCAGACCCTTAAGGCAACAATTTTTTTTTTATTTCTTTAAATTTTTTTTTCACTCTCTTAAATTTAAATTCAAGTTAGTTAACATACAGTATAGTCTTGGCTTCAGGAGTTGAACCCAGTGATTCATCTCTTACATGATACTCAGCACTCATCCCAACAAGTGCCCTCCTTAGTACCCATCACCCATTTAGCCCATCCCCCACCCAACCCCCCTCTATCAACCCTCAGTTCGTTCTCTGTATTTAAGGGTCTCTTATGGGGGCACCTGGGTGGCTCAATTGGTTGAGCCTCCGACTTCGGCTCAGGTTATGATCTCATGGTTCATGAGTTCGAGCCTCACATGGGACTTTGTGCTGACAGGTCAGAGCCTGGAGCCTGCTTCAGATTCTGTGTCTCCCTCTCTCTCTGCCCCTCCCCTGCTCATGTTCGCTCACTCACTCTCTCTCAAAAATAAATGAACGCTAAAAAAAATTTTAAGAGTCTCTTAACGGTTTGCCTCCCTCTCTGATTTTATCTTATTTTTCCTTCCCTTCCCTTCCCTTATGTTCATGTGTTGGAAAGGGCCTCACAGCGTGGACTGCAAACAGAGCTTTGAATCTATAGATAAATTCAAAAACATTTGCCTTGTGTAGTTATTAAGATCAATTCATTTGCATTTGAATGCCTATAAATATTTAATAAGATACATTCTGATGTTAATGTCAAGAATTAACAATATAAAGTTTTTAATAAGGAAAAGATATTAAGGAAATTACCATTTGTGGCAATACAGACTTGTACTTTCCATTAAAATGAAATTGTGCAAATTGTATTTTCCAGAAAATTACCTACAGGTTAACATTATTTCTGTCTTTTCTATTGAATGTTACTGAGTCCATACCAAATGATAGATCTTTATGTTGTTTGTATTCACCTAAGTAGCTTCTGAGCCTGGCATGCAATTTTTTTTTTTAACCTGATAAACCTCCCATAGCAAAGCATCTATACAGTGGGTTCTCCCACTGCTGCAAGGTTCTAAGAGTCTTGATGCCCTGGAGGAAACAGATAGCCTGGTCTGGGACCCTGGTATACAGCTATGCACCTTGGGTCACAGAATCTGGTGGAAGGTATAATTTATAACACCAACTACGTGAACTCAAGAGTTCTAACCACCCCACCCCCCCGGCTCCTATAAAGCACAGACAGCTTGACTTGTACATCATAGTGGGCAATTCCCATGAGACCTGTAAAGCTCAAATGGTATCGTAAATTCAAAGAGTCTAGAATTCGACGGGACATGGTCGATGACCTTTCTACCTTATTCAGCTTCTAGCATCATTGGGACTTAAATGCTGACAAAATATCCAGAATTTTTTTTTCAAGCGTTCACATTCAGTAAACATTAGCAAAAACCAGGCTGTCATCATTTTTCACTTTCTAAATGTCATTTCAAGTTGAGAGTGAATGCCATGTTTGTACTTTGATGTATAGGATTTTGGATCGGTATGTTCAGGAGCAAATTCCTGGTGCCAAAGTGGTGGTGGAGTCCATCGGTGCTCGCAGGCATGGGGATGCCTTTTCGCTAGAAGATTACACCAAATGTGACCTGACTGTCTATGCAATCGACCCCCAAACCAACAGAGCCATCGACAGAAATGAGCTTTTTAAGTAAGTCCTTTTGTTGTCTGTAACAGCTCTCCGCTGGCGCTATCAAAGGCCGTAAGTATTTAAAGTTTAAAACCCACTAAATTGTTATTGCAAGTGAAGTGTAAGCAGAAAATCAGAGACGATACCTAGGGTATGCGTGCCGAGATGTTTTGAGGCCCAGCGACTTTGGAGAAGGTCGGAAGGTCCATTGTGCTTATAAGCAAGGTGCAGTTCATCAGATGGTCTCAGAGTAGCTCCTCCTTGCTGCCAAGCCCAGCGGTCAAAGGGGGAACGCACAGATTCCTTCTTTCAGTGGCAGTTTGCCCGTGACAGTGTCACTAGGCACGAAGTTTAAGAATAAATATAGCTGTCCTCAAGGTCTTATTGACTCAGCAAAAATTGCTATTTTTTTCTTCCCTTGACCCCTTCCACCTCAGTCCATACTTCCCATCTATTTATTTATTTCATCCTGGTGAATTTGAATTTTGAGGTCTGAATCCTAAAAACAAAGAAAATGCAGAATTTTAAACAAAACGCTGCTACGTGTTGTCCCTTGGAAATGATTTTAGGACAGCTTACTGCTTTGTTGTTTTGTTGTTTAATTAGTTTCAGCTTTGCTCTAGTGACACCTAGCGCCCAACAGATTCTTGGAATGTCATTCTTATTTAAAGTAAGACACATTTTTAGTTAAACAATATATATTGATATATAACCCATACGTACATACGCTAAATATTTATTGGTATCTGTGCATATGTGTACCCAAATACATAATTCCAAAACTTAGTTTGCCTGTGTATACTAAGAGCAACAAATAAATTTAGGCGTATACTAATTTACATGTACGTATATCCCTATGTGGCTGCACTTACGTATTTAGCAAATATCTATTTACCCGTTTATTAAAACCCATTCATTCTGAATTTAGTCTTACTTTAAATCTGTTCTTCAACAAAATTTCACTGCTGCTATTTTAGAAATAATGACATAGTGATTTGTATCAACTTAATTTTTAAAAGAGCCGTGGTTATTAAGTATGTTATTCATCAGTTTATATTTAATAGATATTTGGGCCGTATGCAAGATAGCATGTTAATCACGGTGGAGAATAGGGATGACTAAAGCAGTGGCTTCTTCTCACGTTCTAGAATCAACATCCGAATGAAGTACTATTTAGATCCGCCAAGCCAGTTTTTGCATATTTCATTAATTTTAAAATTTATTTAGAAATATGCTTTAAAGTTACATACATTCGATCAATCGCCATTATTAACACTTACTTAAATCCACCTGTGCTGTGTTTTTATATATGTTGGTTTAAATTTTAAATATGATGATAGATTGTTTGAATTTAGGCTGTTTTTCCTAACTATGAAAACATTTGTATTCTTTAGGCAGTTAGCCCAGCGTTAATAGAGAGTAAAGTAAATGATCCTGATCGTTTGAATTGCACATGTAAACATTTTAGAGGTAAACAGTTTGGAAACTGAAGCCAGTTGGGTTTCAACTGAAACAAGTTTTCCCAAACCTAGATTATATTGTAAAGAGTAAAGATAGAAACTCAACTGAATAACAATTATAACTGGAAGGAAGGGGAGAATAGAGGATAACTATAAATCAAAATTTGTATGTTAAACAGAGAAGTGAACAGCCAGGAAGTATTAAAATTTTCCCTTAGCAATAAATAAACTTAACAAAAGGTTGGGGGGGGGGGTGGCACCTGGGTGCCTTAGTTGGTTAAGCTGCCGATTTCAGCTCAGGCCATGATCTCATGGTTTCTGAGTTTGAGCCCCACATCAGGCTCTGTGATGATGGTGCAGCGCCTGCTGGGGATTCTCTCTCCCTCTCTACCTCCCCTACTCGCTCGCTCACTCTCTCAAAATAAAAAATAAAATAAAATAAGATAAGATAAGATAAGATAAAATAAAATAAAATAAAATAAAATAAAATAAAATAAAATAAAATAAAATAAAATAAAATAAAATAAAACAATAAAATTTTCTCTTAGCAGCTTGAGCTGGGAGCTGAGACACTATAATAAGTTGAATATGTTATTAGTTAATTATTATTAATATAATAACCTAAACCCTACAGTTGTTCCTTGAAATATTTTATAGTGAAATTATATTGATGTAGTCCATAATCCAAGGCTCATAATGCACTGATATTATTCTCTATCCTGTAGTTACAAAAGCTATTGAAAATTTAGTTTTTAACATTGAAAAACTATACTAGAACATTAAGATTATTGCCTGATGCCCAGTCCAATGGAAAAAGGATTATTATTTCAACTTTCCCTTACCCAAAAATCTAAGCTTTTGAAGATGTTGGAATTCTCAGGCAAAGAATCAGAAATAAATAAATATATAAATAAGGTATTTCCTCCAAGGAGTCCACTTTGATTTTTAAAAATTGATATAGCTAGGGATGCCTGGGGGGCTCAGTCGGTTAAGCGTCCAATTCTTGATTTCGGCTCAGGGCATGATCTCACGGTTCTTGGGTTTGAGCCCCACCTCTGGCTCTGCACTGACAGTGTGGAGCCTGTTTGGGATTCTCTCTCTCTCTCTCTCTCTCTCTCTCTCTCTCTCTCTCTCTACCCCTCCTCCTCCTTCTCTCTGTCAAATAAATCTTTAAAAAATGAAAGAAAATTGATTAGCTATATCACAACTTTTTTTAAAAGCTTATAAATGCACAGAGGAGACTGGAATCCCTATAACGACATGCTAATTACTTACTTTGTTTTGTAAGGTTATGAGTATTTAGATCTTTTTTTTTTATTTTTGGTTATCTGAATTATTTAGATTTTTGCAGTAAATACATATTACTTTTATCCTGCTTTTATTCATCTTGTGGTTCTCTGAACTTCTTGTATCTACTTTTTTTTAATGTAGTTTCTATTTCTGGAATATCCTTAGACATCTTTTCACATATTTCTTACAGCCCATTCTCTATCCTCATTCCAGGATTCCCATTAAAATTCATTTTTTCTCTGAGGTTTTGGATGCTCTGTTCTTGTTCTTCCTCTCCTCTCTCTCTCCGTCTTTCCTGTTTGTGTTTTACTTTGGATAATTGCTGCTGCCTTGTTTTCAAGTTCACCGATTCATCTGTGTTAGCCTGCTGATGTCCTCATTAAAGGAATTCTTCATCTTTATATCCTTGTTTTCTTTCAAGTCTTCCATTTCCAGTTGGTTCTTTTCTTACAGTTTCTACCACTTTATGGAACTTCCTATCACTTCAAGCATGTTCTTTTCACTTTCCGATGGATTCTGTAAAGCACTAAGCAGGGCTGTACCAAAGTCTGTCTGATGTCCCAGCATCTGGGTTGTCTCTGGTCTGGCTCCAGGGCTTCATCTTCAGCAGACCCCGTGAACCCGTGCCGCTGGGGGCTTCTCTGCATTCTCTTAACCCTCCCAGCCCGACAGACTGCCCTTGCTCACGGCCTGGTCCCACTCTCACGGTGGAGATGTGGCCACATGGCCCGGGGCTCTGGGTTCTCCTTGTCCAGCCTGCGTGCCCGGGACGTGGGCTGGGCTCTCTCGGCTCTTCTCTTCCCCCTCCCCGTGGCAGCCACATACTGTGCCATATTTGTGGCGTGTCTTGGGGACAGGACAGTTCCCTGCCTCTCCCGACCAGTAGGCGACCTCTCTGTGCCCAAGAGAGCTCCTGTTCCTCACCCTGGGAGATGGTATTTTTGCTTATACCTCTTCCCCAGAAGTAGCGGTCCTTAGCTTGAGCCCTAGGGATTGGAATACTTCCTCCCCTCTTTCCGTGGCTTAAGGCTCTTGCTTTGCATGAGATAGGGGTCTGGAGAACTGTGCGTATCCAGCCTTGGCCGAGTGCTTCCTCTGTCCCCGCACAGGAAGGGGATCTCTCTCCTGTCTCCAGCCTTGTCCCAGTTTATCTGACAGAGGTCCTTGGAAATAGTCTGCAAGTGAGTTCAAGGGTCTGTAGCCTTACATGTTGGTACGTACATCGCTTCTAAAAATTCATTAAAATTTTAGCCCATTTATTTTATTTGCTCTTTCGGCAGCTTCCTTTTCCGTGTTCTGCAAAGGGTGAGCTAATCGTCCCATCTCCCTGTGGAGGCAATTGTCACTCTTTGGAATTCGTTATGGTTTTAGTATCACCTGGCTTTTTGTCATGAGGGTGGGAGTCACATTCTCTTGCAGCTTTTGGCATCCTTGGCAGAAACAGGCCATAGTATTTTAAAACAGAACTTAATTAAATATTTGTTTATAAAAGCAAATACAATTTTAGCTCATGCCCCTTTTTATACAGCCAGCCTGTTTCAACATCAGTCTGCCCAGATGGTAAATGAGAAATGCAGAAGAAGGTAGAAGAACCCTGAATACTCTACAAACTGAATTTAAAATATAGTGTATAGGGGCACTTGGGTGGCAGTTGGTTGAGTGTCTGACTCTTGCTTGGTTTGAGCTCGGGTCATGATCTCACAGTTTATGAATTTGAGCCCCACGTTGGGCTCTGTGCTGACACTGCAGAGCCTGCTTGGAATTCTCTCTCTCCCTCTCTCTTTCTCTGCCCCTTCCCCACTCACACACACTCTCTTTCTCTTTCAAAATAAATAAATAACCTTAAAAAATAAAAGTAAATAAAATATAGTGTACAAAAATCACATTTATACTTTAAAATTGAATCTGGCTACCAAACTCTAAAGCTTCTTCCAAATTCCTAAGACCAGGGAAAACAATATAAAAATTAAGAACACTGAAAATTTAAATAATGGAAAAACAATTATCAGACTCTAGCTTACTATAAAATATGAAGGAATACAAGTTAGTCCATAATTTGGAACTGTATAAAGGAAATAGCGGTCTACCCATGGTTTGCTTTATTCAGCCAGACAACCTTATCCAGGTGGAATGGGTGTGGGCATATGTGTTAAGCATCACTCACTCTGCATACCTGGTTCAGAGACCCAGACTGTGTACCCACCAGGGAAAGAGGTATCCGCCCCTCCACCATTTAGGTTTGGGGTTTTGTGAAGTTCAGAGTGTGTTCTGTTCAGAGTCCCCTTTGTTTCTGCATTTATGTGTGCATCGCAATACCCTTTCCACGAAGGTAAAATGCAAAGTAGACCAGTGGTTCCACACCATACTTTGATGGCCGAATCCCACCACAGGGGTCAACAGAGGTGGGGGCATGCCTGCACATGCCCCGTCAGCAGAGTGACCTGGAAGACATGGGATTGGTTTACGAACTGATCTCATCTCAGGAAAACAGAGCAGAGCTGACAGATACATCTCCTCTCTAAGATAAGTAAGCAGCAGGCAAAATAGATCAGTAATAAATACTGGAAAACAAAATAAAAGAAATAACGTCCCGATGACTCAAATGTAGAGTTTAACTCTGCAAAGATTCTCGTACGGAAACCACTGGCAAACAATGGAACATTTTTAATAGAAAGCAGGACCTTATGGGACAGTGAAATGGTATGCGTGTTGCACAGGCCTTGAATCCTTCCCTGTTTCTGGTGACAGAAGCCCACGGGGGAGGAGTGAGAACTGACTGTCCACCACCATGGTGCCCTTGGACGTGCCCCCCCTCAGGATGCGGTTCCTGAGCTCACACCGATGGGGTGTGGTCAGCACACAGCCCAGGGGAGGCCAGTTAGAGTCCTTCTTCTAGGATTGGCATGGAAGCTGGCTTTGTCCCGACATCAGAAAAAGTATAAAACAAAGCCCCAGGGGTGGCTCAGTCAGTTGAGGGTCCGACTCTTGATTTCAGCTCAGGTCATGATCTCACAGTTTGTGAGTTGGAGCAGTTTGCTGCGCTGACAGCACAGAGCCTGTGAGATTCTCTCTCTCCCTCTCTCTCTCTCTCTCTCCCCCTCCCCTGCTCTCTCTCCCTCTCTCTGCACCCTCCTGCTCTCTCTCTTTCTCTAAACAAACAAACAAACATAAAAAAAGAATGCTCTACCATCTTGAGATTAGCACTTTTTAAACAAGCATATTAAGGAAAAGAAAATAAAAGATAAATTATAAAAGAGATCAAAATACATTTAGAGGACAATTGAGCTACAATCTGAAAATAGTATCTCTGAGGTAAAATATTGTACTAGTTATCACAGCAATAAGAGCTAAAAAAGTAATTAAAAGACTTCATTGCTTTACCAGAAAAAATCAATGCACATGTCATCATGAGTCACTAAAAAGTATCAGAATATGTTTTCAAACCATTGAAACAAAAATGAAAGTGACTTAATCACAAAGGCACAAAAATTAGATAAGCCTTCCTCATGCCATATGCATGATAAAATGCCAAAAGCTAATGGAATCAAATCCACCATCGTTTGAGGAAAAAAATGTTATGATTCATGTATTTTTACCTAGGCAAACTGTTTTGCATGTAGAAAGCAAAAAGAAAGATATTTTAGACTAGGTACAGGTTCAAAAGCAATCAACTCTTCTAGTAAACAATTATGACATTTACCTAAGTTGGAAAATAAACCAAAATAAATATCTAAATAACAGAGCTCTTGTAGTGTAAAAAAACTAAAAAATCTTCCCTCAGGTTATTGCAATGTCAAATGCAGGAACCCAGTAGAAGTGTGGTCTGTCTAGTGGATTCCACATGATATAGGTGAAATCTTCCCTGAAACTAACGATCTTTCTCTACTTCTGATACTTCCCAGTTTCTAATGTTTTCTTGTAACTTAACTCTTAATCTGCACTTTATCTGGAACTTCTTTATCTGGTAAACAATTCAAAAAAATATTGTACCATTCTATTCTAGCACTTAGAACAACGGTTAAACCTTTATTATATCGTTTTTAACATGCCTAAAAATTACCTAGGAAAACTGCTATAAAAGTATATTTTATATCTACAAAGCTTATCTGTCTTGTGTTACAGGATGGAAACTTGAGTAACAACGTGCAGCTTTAAAACTAAGCTTGAGTTATCTGGGCCATTGGTTTTCTTAAATGGGAAGACTAATAAACTACCCAGTGGAATTCACATCTGACATCAGGCATCTATTTTTTCCGTAGGGAAGGTATAAACGCTGTGCACTAGATATAAGGTCTGAATGATTACTCGGAAAATTAAAATCAGAAGTGTCAAAGGGATAAAAATAGACTGTAAAATGCACAATCATGACATGCTTTGTTACCATCTGATGGTGAAATTTGGGGCCGTTTTTCTTTTTTTCTTTTCCATTTCTGTATGTTTTCTACATTTTGAACATAAGTGTGGTGGTTATCTTATGAAATATGTTTCTAAAATGATAGTTTTCATTTCATATATGCTGTCTAATTATGAGTATATAACAATATTTCTTGGGGCGCCTGGGTGGCTCCGTCAGTTAAGCTTCCAACTCTTGATTTTGGCTCAGGTTGTGATCTCAGGGTCATGAGATCAAGCCCCACGTCCGGCTCTGTGCTGACAGTGTGGAGCCTGCTTGGGATTCTCTCTCTCTTCGCCCCTCCCCTGCTTATGCACTCCCTCTCTCTCAATAAGTAAATAAACTTAAAAAAATAAAAATATTTATAGAAAGAAATTAGATCTGGATATACCAAAATGTGAGCAGCGTTTGCATTGTGGGCCTGTGCCTAATTTTTCTTTTGGAACTGTTTTGTGTTTTCCAACTTTCTATAGTAAGATATCTGACCTTTATGGATAAATGTCTTTAAAAATACAAAAATGAAAATACCCAGGACCTGGTATGGCTTTGTGGTGTTAGGAACACAATTGTTACATTAATATTGTGGGATTTATAAGGGATTATGCAAATGTTCCCAAAGAATTTTGAAAAAAAAAAAAAACTATTATCTGGTAATTACAACATAAAATACATAACAAAATCATTCAATCCAATAAAATTAAGTAGCACTTATCCCTTGATTGTCCCCTCCACCCCAATGGAATGGCCGTAGCTGGAGCTGTATTACTCATAGGAAGGGTTTGCAAGAACTGTTGGCTTCAGTTGGCTAACTCTTGTCATCCTGGCTGATTTGCTGTCTGCATCATTCCTATAGTCTCTCTCTCTAGGCAGGAAACACCTTTCAATGTGTTCGCCTTTTGCCCATAAAAAGCTTTTTGATTTGGGATTTGAAAAGGTCGACATGCAAGACAAATGTAGATTTTGGAGACCGAAGACTTGGTGTCTCAGATTCATTGCCGTAACTGTGTAGCTGTACGGCCTGCAGTGAATTAGTATTAAGATGTTCTGTTCTACAGGATTATTCTGAGGACCCAGGCAGACAAAATGCAGGAATATAATTATAAACTATGCTATATGTAACTCAGAATACTTTTTCACCTGAATAGCTGAATAATGTCAGTAATTTCAACATAGTGATAGTAAGCTCACTGAGGTTGATAATTACTTTTCTCAAGTCTGTGAGCATATGAAGTAAGGGTCATCGTTATTAATATCTTTGATATGTGTATATAGCTGTGTAGTTACAGTTCCTCATTGCTCTTGCTTTTCGTATATTTTTCATTCCTAACACTGACTCAGCTTGTGTTTCAATTAAAGAAATTTTTAAAAGATATTACAAAATTATCTTTTCTGTTCACATCATTGACTTTACTATTTATCTGACAATCAGATTTTTGGATGGCAAACTGCTTGATATCAATAAAGACTTTCAGCCGTATTACGGCGAAGGAGGACGCATTCTGGAGATCCGGACCCCGGAGGCAGTGACCAGCATTAAAAAGCGAGGAGAGAGCCTAGGCTATACAGAGGGGGCCCTGCTTGCACTCGCCTTCATCATCATCCTCTGCTGTATCCCTGCCATCTTGGTAGTTCTGGTCAGCTACAGACAGTAAGTATTCCCACTTCTAAACACGGCCTGATCGAAAAGCCATCCCTGGCAACGTGCTTTGTCGTCGTAGAACAGTAATGATGCCACCATTTAGGGGATTGCTGCATCCTTCCTGCACCAAGCGGCCTTCCTTTAAGGCGGAATGAAACAAACTTCCAGCATTTTCGCCCGATTCCTCAATGCTGCCATGTTCCTAACATGCTCTCATCCGTTAGGGATTTTAGGGTAGCTCCTGTGGCTTTGTTCGTGCCCCTCATCGGGTGCAGAGCCTTGCGAGAGAATACAGCGGGTGTCCTGGGGGAGGTGTCATATGCAGCAGAACGCCATATCCAGATTCCCCGGTTTCTGAGGAAGGTCTGCAGCCTGTCCACACTGTCATGACAGGTTTTTGTCCGTGTTGTTACACTGACATCTGTGGAAGTGATCGCGGCGTTGGCAAAATCATTTCAAAGTCATAGTATGCCATGTGTAATTCTCCATGGGGTCTCTTCCTTCCCGGATAGCCCTGCCAGATCCTATAGTATAACATAGGACAGGATATTTTAGCTGCACAGGCCTTACTCATTTCTTGTTCCTACAGGCAAATACATTCATTTGAAATACCTATCTTTGGGGCGCCTGGGTGGCTCAGTCGGTTGGGCGTCCGACTTCGGCTCAGGTCATGATCTCTCGATCTGTGAGTTCGAGCCCCGCGTCGGGCTCTGTGCTGACAGCTCGGAGCCTGGAGCCTGCTTCACATTCTGTGTCTCCGTCTCTCTCTGTGCCTCCCCCGCTCATGCTCTGTCTCTCTCTCTCAGTCAAAAATAAATAAAACATTTTAAAAAAATTAAAAATAAAATACCTATCTTTCGCTCTGTCCCTTCAAAGTAGTGAAGTAATTATAGCTGATTTAAGCATCTGTATTTGAAGTCCTCTATTAAGCTATTCTTTATTTCACACCAGGTACAGGGAACGTTTGTGATAGAAGTCCAGGCATTTCAGATATATCCCTATTGACAGTGATGGGTGACGAAAGTTGTGGAATAGGTTGAGAAGAGAGGTAGCCCTAAGGGTGCCATAAAATGAAAATAAATAAGACGGGGATCATACGTCGTATAAATTACTTGACACAACAAAGGGTAAGACCGAATGGTGCAGCTGCTCTTCATCATGTAAAATACCTGCAGGGAAAGCACTAAAATAGTACTTATATATTCTTAACATGTTATCTCTGTTCTCTAACACTGAGAATTTTCTTCCAGATTAAGTAAGGTTAGGTAGTTGCAACCTAAAAGTTGAAAAGTGTGCTCTGCATGAAGATGCCATAGGGATATTTTGTCATCGCCAAAGCCTTGTGAAGTTGCAAACAGAACTTTCAGGTTGACCTACTGGAGGCTGATGTATCCTTAACAAATGCACCAATTCTAAAGGCTAGAAACAAACTTAATAATGGACAAATGGTTTTGAATTACTAAGCCATCAACTCAATATTAATTTTCATGTTGGAGCGAACCTGTATTACAGTTATTGTTTCATTGCACTGTTTCCCAGAGGAATCCTGCTCGCAATAAATTCGGAGAGAAAACTTACATCTGGCACACAACACAGTGCTCAAAACTGAAGCATCCTGGATGTTATAATTTAGCAAACCACTAAGATGCTTGCCATTTAAACGTTTCATAGATGCATTACTTAATATTTTTTTGGTTCAGTAATGAGTTCTATACTCTATGAATTGATCGTAGTCACTGCTTTTTGTAGACCGATGGAATTAAACAAGATGAGTTGTGCGCCATGTGTCAGTGTAAAATTCTCACATTTAAAACTCTAGCTTTTGTACTTTCATATTCTGCTTGTACATAAGACTGGAACGGATGGCTCTTCTTTCCTATTAACTTTCTTTTTTCTTTTTAAATTCACTGTACATGGAAAACTAAGAAGCAAATGTGAAAAAAGTGTCATGGATTCATTATCCAGGAACGTCACCTTCCAGTTCCAGGCTGAGCTTCAAAGTGAAGCCCAGGGTATAATCAGCCCACTGCCTGCCTTCGTCTCTTTAATATTCTTCAGGCACAGGACGCCAAGAAGCCAGTTATAAAGATCAGATCACCTTTAATAACCCATTTCTCTATCAGAGTTCAAATTCATGTATCCATGTTTTAATCCAGCTTTTTTTTTGAAATCTCATTTAGCTCATTTCTTTGTTTTCTTGTTTAAAAATGTTTTCACAGCTTGTAGGACAGTGACAACAACAATAAAGCGTTCCCCCATTTTTACTTTCTGAACCGAAACACTCAGTTTCCCTACTGTGTCAATAGGTCTGTGTCGTTATGAGTTTGACGAGTAAATTATTCAGAATTTGGAATAAATGAGATGTTAAAATATTATGAATGCAGAATTTCTAATGTAGCTTTCTCTTTTTTTTCTCACTGCTTTTCAAAACAGGTTTAAAGTGTAAGTATAATTAATATCTCGCATATGATTTTACGTAATATGAAAAGCAAAGGCCTGGATTCTACTGATAAAGTAGTCGGCCTGCTCAGAACCATGGATCACCGGTCTGTCTTGTGTTTGCAGAAGGTGTATACTTTGGTTCAAATTCCCATGTGCTTTTGTATGTAAGGAGTCAGGCTGGGTTTTCACATGGGGATAGGAGGGAGGAAACGTGAAAAAGACAGTTGACTCTGACGGTTCCCACTCTTTGAGATTTGGGTTTTGAGGAAGGAACTAAGAGTTGGCTGTCCAGGACATTCAATAAGCGTGGCTGCAACTCCAAGGCAAGAATCCCAGGCCTCCCAGGAGTCCAAAGGAAACAAAAGCCAGCCACGTCTCTCTCCCAAAGGGGCACCGTAAACTAATGTCAAACATGTTTCAAACCATTTAAAATGAAATAACTTTTCTTGAACTAGATGGAAGATGAATAATAAAGAAAAATTATGCATCTTCAACGTGCCTCACCTGAGGAAGGAGACCCACTCCATGGCCCCCAATTATTAAATCACATTTTTATAGATAGCTTGACTCCTACCTTTCATATTCCTATGTCACATAATATGCAAATATTTCTACTAAATTCCAGCCATTATTTCAGGGTAGACATTTTAAAGGGGAAGAAGATACAGGAAAACGATACTCTGTGGGGATGCTGCTGTAACCACACTGGTTTATAAGTCCTAGTATTTGTGTTAACGATTTTTTTAAGTGGGTTCTTCTGAGAAGTGTATGATTTCTAAAACGGTTTTCCACAACACCCCTGCCTTCTCGAAGACGCCAAGCCGAGTGCACCAAGACAGCGCGAATCCAGTCGGCACTACCCGCAGCCAAGCCTGCTGCACCTGCGCCCGCACCTGTGGCCGCGCCCCCGCCGCCCCCGCCGCCCCCCGGGGCGCACCTGTATGAGGAGCTGGGAGACAGCACCATGTAAGTAGGCCAGGGCGCTGCTCTGCCAGACAGGTGGGCCTGATGGATGCTGGGTGGTGAGTATTTCATTTCCACCCGATGCGGAAACACGGTTTGCAGCCTACTTTATTTACTACTTAAAATGGGAAAAAAAGAAAACAGATTGTTAAGATGAGAACCTAAGAAAAGTCGAATTGAAAAGTCATAACCAAAACACAAACAAACAAAATAACATTTTTAAAAAATGAGTAGAGAAAGAAGTACTTGGCTGGAGGAGAGACATCTGTAGATGACTAGCTTGAATCATATAATCTCTAAACCTTCACAATTATGCACTTTTTTTCTCCAAAATTCAAAACACATTCTGAAAAAAAATTTTTTTCTCGTAAGAAATAAAGAAAAGGTAAAGCACAATCATAAAAGAGTAATTCTTGATTTAGTATCCAAAGGCAACTCTCATTTGTTAATTTAAAACCAATGGTATGGTCTAAAATCATAGACTCCTTACAGAGACTGTCTCGGGATGTCATTGGATGGAGTAATTAAAATCTGAGTGAAAATCTGAAACCCAAATAAAGAATTAAATATTAAATATCCAACCCCTTAAAGAATATGCTTTTTACTATATTCCCCTCAAAAGAGACTGCTGTGATAGCTTAATACTTCTCCTGTGTTATTTGGAACCTCTAAGCAATATTAACTCATACACATTTGAAAGACTTTTAAAGTATTGTGAAAAGACTTCACAGATGTTTCCAGATTGGTGCTACCCTCATAACCAGATTCCTTTCTGACTTATTTAACTTGCCTATGTTTTAAAAATTAAAGAGGAACTATTTCTGGACATGAAATGCAAAACAACCAAGGATATTATAAAATTTTGAATCTAAGTTAAATCCAAGACACCTTTTATTAACTAGAATTTGGCAGAGTTGAGGGACTAAAACACATTATTCTACTCTGTTACATTTGTTGCATTTACTAGTAGGAATAAAGCAAGCCTCAAAAATTAAGAAATTTACCTTTTAATGGGAAAACCAGTTTTAAACACATGTATCGATAATTTTGTCATATTACCACTATTTTTATGAATATAATTTATTGTCAAATTGGCTTACATACAATACCCAGTGCTCATCCCGACATGCGCAAGGTGATGTTAAGAAGTTTCAAAAATGTTAAAACTGATTTTAATGTTGTATATTTGAATGCTGAAATTGAATTTAATGCTTGACAGCTTAGTATTTGACATTCTATTTCTAAACTAACAATATAATACAGGATTCATGCTTTAAATATAGTTTTAATTTTTTAATGAGCTGAAAATGACGGTATCTTTTTGAATTACTGGTGAATATAGGAATTGAGCCAATACGATTTGATTCTCTTTATATTAACCACCTCTCTCCAGCAAAAAAAATATTCAGAAACTAAGAAAGGCTTATGTGTTAAGTTTTATTGTCTCTGAAATTACTGAGGGATATATATTCATTTTTATTTAAGAAAAGTAAGCATACTATAACATCATCTGGAATCAATATAGTGTGGTGGTGATCATTTTCAAATAGCAACAGTTAAGGACTACTTCTATTTGAAAAATTGTGATAGACTAAGTAGACAGTTTTGCAATTATAATATGTATTTAATGAGGGATCCTGAGTTCTGCACATTTAATTATCTTTAACAAATGTTTGACCTATCTCTTAAAAAACTTTACACAAGGATTCAAACCTTATGTTACTAAAAAATGGACTAGCTCCAGATAAATTATTATCAAATTTAAAAGAAAAAAATCAAAGGTCATTTTGAAAAAGAATCTTCATGAACTAGTTGATAACTTCGTATGGATTCAGCAACCGCTGTGATAGTCATCATAGTATTATATGTTTACTTTCTTCCAAACCCTAGTTCTATCTTCTCTATAAATCAGCGCGGACTGATTTTTTTAGTTAGGACGTAGAAACTATTCTTAGAATCTCATTTAAAATTTCTGTTTGGGGGCTGAAATCAGTCGTGTGTAATGAAGGTGAATTTTGCCTATGCACGGGAAATGGATGGCTAGCTACTTTCTGTGATGAGACCACTGGATAAGTGCCATATGATTTTATCTAAACTATTAGCACATATCATTTGTATGAGTAAATACACAGAAAATATAAAAACATATGTTTTCTTTTCTGGATATACATATTAAATGTTTAAAGCAAGTTCCTGTTAGTATTTTCATAATCACCTCCAATTAACTATAGTTCAAACTCTTTTTTTTCTGTCCCATGTTTTCTCTTTCCCACCTGTGGATACATAGGCATAAGTAAGTAAATAATATCATTCTAATACAAGGCATTAGGGTAAAAAGATACAATAGAATAGATTAACTGCTGTTTTACTCTAAATATAGTAATCGTCATCTTCTATTATGGAGTCATCAGCTTTTAAAAATATCTCATTCCCTTTTGGTGTCTTGAAATGGCGTGAACTTAAAACAAGTGTTTCACTGACAGTACCTGTGCCTCTCAAGACAAAGTATCAAAATTCTTAAAATGCTTAAATTTAAAGATATTAAAATATCTTAAAAATATTTAAAGATACCTCTCCATCAAAAGTGATGTAGTATCATTATGTATCATTCTTTCCAGGAAAAATTAAACAAGAACAAATCTATAAAAAATTGCCAAATAATATGTCAAGTCCATTTTTTGAAAAAGAATGACTTGGCAAGATCAGAAGTAAGTGTTTGTTGTCTGTTTAATCCACAGTATCTGTCCTTCCTGAATTATTCCAGGGGGCCTGACGCCCCACATCCACGTGTAGTTTGTATCTTAGTGAAATGATTCAGTAACAACTCTGGCTTTATATAGCATTTTATTGCCTTATCTGTCATTCTTATCAGCGCGGCTACTTAATTTTTATTCACAGTATTTCCTTTTATTTCATTCCTGTGTGGCTAGAGATTAAATAATAACAAAAGTCAACATTACTCTGTTTGGGCTTGAGAGCAAGACTCAATGAGAGACTACTGGGAATCACCCAGCCTTGCCGGGAGGTGGGGGGACGTACCGATGCTTTCCTTAGAGACCCTTACTCACGTCCCCTCACCTACTCAATTGCATTTGTCACTCGCAGCCCATCACTCAGTGTCAGTGTCTGAGCACATCTTGCAGCGATGTCGAAACTGTTACTTCACCATAACCCTTTCCTTAAAGTCGGTCTTGGCCAAAATTGGATGCAGATCATATTCAAACTAAATACCACTAACCCCTCTTATGGTAATGTTGATAGCGTTTTAAAACTGATGAAGCTTAAAATGGAAATCGAAGAAAGTAATCTCTGTCAAGGTTCTGGCATCAGTTCCATTTCTCAATTGTGATTTTGAGCCCTGTGAGAGAAATTTCTCCCGTCTGTCCTTGGAGAATAGAGAATTCCTTTCTGCTTTCTCTGGTCAGCTGCATCGCAGGTACGAGAGTACTTTTAGCTCCAGGACAGAATTACCGAGATGAGAGATAATGACCCCGAATCAGATACAGCGAAGGATCCTTTCCCCAAAACCATCAGCTCTGAGCACCCTAAAGCAAAGCAAAGGATGTAAAACCATTCGCCAAAACCCTGGTTTGCAGTTTGGAGGACCATGATTTCTACATAAGAGAACTGTTATGGGGTGCCTGGATGACTCGGTCGGTTAAGCCTCCGACTCTTGATTTCACCTCAGGTCAGGGTCTCACAGTTCCCAAGTTCCAGCCCCATGTTGGGCTCTGTGCAGAGCCTGCTTGGGACTCTGTCTCTCTCCCTCTTTCTCTGCCCCATCCCTTTTGCCCTCTATCTCCCTTTCAAAATAAATAAAATTAAACTTTATTTAAAAAGAGAGAGAACTGGGATGTCTGGCTCTGGATACTTCGCTGTATCAGAGTAATCAGGGGGAAAAAATCAGTCCACAGATTGACACAGTTTTTAAAAATGAAAATTTCTCCTGCCACTCACAGCTCTCGGGCTTTTCCTGCCCTGCCTTTCTGAGACCAAGGGCACGAAAGTAATTAGTAGATTAGTGTTGCTAATCAGTAGATTAGTGTCACTTGGCCTCTTGTGTCTTGAAGTAGTGACGAGAACCATAAAGACATCTTTCTCGTGAAAGTTATGTCACAACCTGTTTCCTTACATTTCATTATGTTCTTTTCTTTCAAGTCTTTTCCTTCTCTACCATTTCCAACAAAGCAGGGGAAATAAATCAGTCTCAGAAGACAGGAAAAATCAACACAGTGGGATGCCCTTTTCTTCCAGCACTGTTCGGGCTCACAAAGAGGCTCGTGTAGACGGACCACTTAACGACCAGCCCGCATCGGCAAGAACATTCCCACTGGTATCTGATGAGGACGCCTTGAGTACCCACGGTACTCTTTATAAGGAAACCGTAGATCCAAGGCCAACAAATTCAGACTTTTTGCTCAGAACAGATTTCATAGACTCACTTTTACCCAGAACAAAAGGCAGGAGTAAGTCCCTGAGGGGCCCGAGAGAAATGTTTCAGAGGATGTGGAATCAGCCAGTCTGCTTCCCTCAGAGACCAGTGTGGGAACTTCCCAAGAGACCAGAGACCACAGATCTGCAGCACTGGCAGAGCAACGGGCGGGAAGGTAGAAAGGAAAGCCCTGGAACCTGTCCAAACCAAAGAGGTAGCGGCAGGCCCCTGCCGAGAGCCGGGGATACGCAGGCGGCAGAGAGAGAGGAAATGAGGCCAGGTGATTCACTGCCTGTGTTGGGAACAGAACACGTGGCATCTCCATCTTCAGACTCTTCCTGTTTCTCTCCTTCACCTCGCTCCTCCTTCTCCACTTTGCCAACTGTGTCAAGAACTGTGGAGCTCCAGTCCGAGCCTCATGCCGCCATTTCTCCGGCTGACTGTTCCTTGGAACTTTCTCCTTCGACGCCTGGCATTTTGCATTCTCCAGTCTTTAGGAGAGAGGCACCCGTGTGTATGCTGACTGTCGAAGCCGAAAGGAACATTTTCGAAATTCTTCCCGAACCACCCCGTATCTCTCCTCCTCCAACTCCTGTTGCTTTTTCCTATCTTCCTCCTTCCCATCCTCCTCCTCCACTTCTTCCGCTGTCCGGCCCCCCTTCCCCTCCCTCTACTTCTCCTTCACTCCCTCTCCCCTCCCCTCCTTCCCTCCCTCCACCATGCCCCCCTCTTCCTTCTCCACTGTCTCCTCCCCCTTCGGTTCCGTCCACCAGGTGTGTCCCTATACCAGCTGTTAAAGGTACTGTCGGTGTAACACCAGCGGAGGAAAGGACGTCCTCTGGGACACAGCTGCCAGCATCCACCACGGAGTGCAAGGCGGATCCCCGAAGGGAACCAAAAGGCATCCTCAAGCACATTAAAAACGTAGCAGACCTTGAAAAGTCAGTAGCTAACATGTACAGCCAAATAGAAAAAAACTTCCCACCAATGCACAACTCAGACCTTGAAACTAGTTGCCCTCCAGAGACAGAAAATGTGGAAATGACCTCTGGACAAAACCAGGGGAATTTGCACAGGATTGTCGAGGGAACTGAAAACCGACCTCACAGTGAATCTACTTCCCTGTAATGTTGCTCTTCGTGTTTTAACCGGACAACTCTTTTGTTGACCGTAATCTGCGAGTGGAGGCAAATGGGAACATTAGAGAAGATTCCATTCTTTTACCCAAAACTCCGTGCAGTGCTGTTTTTTCCCTCATTTTTTACTTTTAAAGATTATTAACCTCATCGTTTCTAACTCATATTATAGATTTACCTTAATTTTCTTAACTACGAAGTAGCATTATTTGTCTACGTTTGTTTTAAAAAGTAAGTAATTTCAGTCTATTTTTCAGTGGGAATGTGTGGGCAAGAAAGTTAGATATCCAACTTAAACCAATGGTTTGTTAACATGTTAATGCAGTAACGTCTACATTTACTTCCTGATCATAGTTTTATTTGAGTGCTCCAGGAAAAAAAAAAAAATCAAACTGTTAAAATAAGCTAAAAAAATGATATCATAGGTTCTGTTTCTTCCTTGAAGCCTATGTATTTGGTAAGATTAAATACTACCAAAGTAAAAATGTTATGTATCTAGAAATGTAGGAGTTGACAGACATTATGGTGTTCCAAAATAAATCCCAGGTGCTATAAGATGTAGTCATCTGTTTTCTTACATGAACAGTCTTCAGTCTGGCTTGCTTTTATCTTACTAGTGTGCTTATACAGTTGAAAAATCTTTTATGTTTTCAGTTACTGTCTTAGTCTACTTATTTCTCATTATGCTTTCTCTTCCCCTCTTTATAATGAAAATAAATCTTGAGCTGTTGGCTTTTTAAGACATTTCATTGTTCCCACAGATGTTGACAGGGACCTTCGGTTTTGCTTGTCCACATTATGTTATCATCTTGTCATTATAATTTTATCATAAGATTCTCTTTCAAAGAAAATATTCATCTCAGTTTAATAAAGAAATTCTAATTAGTTTCACCAAAATAAAGTTAACTAAATGTCTACAGAGGTTTATCTAGTATGAATTTAGTTGCTATTTGATTGATGAAAATTATAAATGTTTTTATTAAGTTTGCCAATAATATAAAACGTTTGCCTACCGTAATTTTAGAACAGCATTATTGGCTTCATTTCTAGTTACCTTTAATTACTCTAGGTAAATCATCCAAACTTATTTGTATAAATAAGATATAAAAATTTTAAATAGAAATCAAGAAAGAATATGTCTGGTGAAGTGTCATCAGTTTTATATAGGCTTTTACTCTTTGTTTTAAGTGAAGAAGATAAAAATTTATCCTCGAAAAAAAAAACCAAAACAAAACCAAAAACACGTTATGTTGTAGTTTTTCTCAGAACTCAACTTGGAAAATTCTTAAAGACCTCAGCTGAGCTAAGTGCTATCTTCCTCTTTAATGAAAACTACACTTGACTAGCAAGTAATTATTCTGTTTTCCCACCTAACCCATGGAATAAATTTTATTTACTGGAAATCCCCACTTTAAATACAAGCGTAATTATTTGATTTATTCTGCAGTTTTAATATTGTAGAAGATAAAAGTTTGCACAGGAAAACAAAACATGGTTTCAAAATGTAGGCCAAAATCTTGCCAGGTGATCTCCATTGTAGATACCTAATATAGGCCCGTATAATGCATCATTTCAAAGATTTTGTTCAGCTCTTACATTATGTGATATTTCTTCAAGAATTTGGTCTGTCATCCTTAATAGTATCAGATTTTTTGAAAAATCTATAAATCGAATTATTTTCATTAGCTCCTTTGCTTCAGTTTCTTTTCATCCAAATCAAGAGTAATTTCCTTCTTGGGGTTTTTGAACCTGATTTTTTTCTGTCTTTCACTGAAACATTTCAGTTGGAATTTTTGTTGGCAGCTGGTCATATGCATTGGAAGTTGTGCTATTTGGCGGACTCTGACAAGGTATTATTCATAATTGTGTAAGCCTTTCATTTGAGTGTGTGTGTTTTTTAAGCTATTTGTATCAACTTCTTGGATATGAGAAATTTTTAATATATTCTCTAAATAATTATAAAGAAATATTATGAAAACCCCAAATAACAGTTTTATGTAGGTATGTGCAGCCTCACTGAGTTGTCACACTGTCCTTTTCTGTATCATTTTTATAGTATTTCTTTAGTCTAAACATTTTATTAGTATATTACACTTTTCAAATGAAACATCCATTCCCATGTTTTCTATTTAATAGTTTTTTTTTCACGTTCTATTTAGAGATCCCTGGATTCATTGTAAAAGTCCGTTCGAATGCCTTCTGCATGAGACCTATAAATATTCTTTGAGTTCGTAGGCCAAAATATTATTTCCCTTCTCAACCCATAAGCCCCCACAACCTGCCAACGAACCTCAAGAATCATAATACATTATTTGTCTTCTGCATTTATTATGTTCCAATTGTGCATAAGAAATTATTAGATGCCTTGATAAAATATATAAGTAAGTTACCATATGTTTTCCTTATTATTAAATGCATACAAATGGTATACAATGATAATTAACACACATGGAATACCATCTGCATAAAAATGCATCAGTATTATGTGACTTGTCTTGTAAGAGTCAACAGAAAGTCACGTTAATTGAAAGCATACAGTATTGGGGCGCCTGGGTGGCGCAGTCGGTTAAGCGTCCGACTTCAGCCAGGTCACGATCTCACGGTCCGTGAGTTCAAGCCCCGCGTCGGGCTCTGGGCTGATGGCTCAGAGCCTGGAGCCTGTTTCCGATTCTGTGTCTCCCTCTCTCTCTGCCCCTCCCCCGTTCATGCTCTGTCTCTCTCTGTCCCAAAAATAAATAAACATTGAAAAAAAATTTTTTTTAAAAAGAAGCATACAATTATACATATTGATTCTGTTCTGTACTTTTTCTAAGTCACTTTCTGCCTTTGATCTGAGACAATCCAAATAACTACGTGAAAGACAACAAAAAGATTAATGGAAACAGTGTAGTTCATCTATTGGTATTTTATTCTCCACACGTAGGAAAAAGACTGCTACTGAAAAAAAACAAACACCAAAAAAGGCAGCTTAAATATCCTGGAGAGTAAAGTCCAGCTTTCGTTGGACATTTATATCATGTATGTGACTCAATTCTCATTACTAAAACCTAAGTATGAGCTTTCTCTGTCTCTGAAAGATATAAATCCAGTAAACTTCTAAATGCTTTAGAAGGATTATAATTTGCATAACTATTGGCAGAATCATAGAAGCAAAACTCACTGAAGGTCCATTTCAGATAATAAATTGCGACAGGATTAACTAAGCATTATATTACCATTATTACCAACCATTTCAATCAGCAATGCCTTAACCACTTAAGATTTGTTCAGATACGTAGACTTCTTTTGTAAAGGCCTTGTAATATTTTAAAGAAATTTTCTACAGATATTGTTTTGTTGGACTTTAAAGTTATGGGTGCCTCTTCGTAGCAGTTACTAGCTTTATATACTCAGTCTTTCGCACCATACTATACATATAACACTTTAGATCAACTGTTTAGTGAATGAGAAATAAAAAATCTTTATAATTAAAGACATTCAATACTGAAAGCATTCTATATATATATATTTTCCCCTCTCAACTACAGTCAAAACTTTCCCCAACTTTTCGTCCATGAACTTTACAAATCCTTACGTAATATTGAATGTTTGGCTCTTATACCTCTGACAATAGTCAGCTCTTATATTATGTCTGATAATGTCCTTGACCCTTAAAGGCTAGTCAGTATTTTGCATTCATTATTTTTAGAATAAATTGATGCAAAGAGACAAAAAAAACAAAAAAAAACAAAAAAACCACCTTACAAATGTTTGGAAGAATATATTGTAGTCATTGAGGCAATTTTTTCATTCTGTACCAGTATGCTTTTCATGTATAAAACAATCTTTTCCCCAAATGAGCATCTTATATACGTTAAAACTTGTCTAGGATGCAGATGATATAGAATACTTTTGATCCATTTGACAATAACAGAGTCAAAGTGTGTTATTATACACCACTGGGATATAATAGACTGTGTATGGTTGAGTATCATATGGCATGTGGGTCTTGGCTGGTCACTGTTTTTAGTAAAGCAGGCATGAAACTTCGATCCTCCTGTCCTGATACTGCCACAAATTGTATTTCTCACCGAGACAATTTTTAGTAAAAATTACCTTCTCAGTGTCCCTCACATTTTTAAAAACACCCTCATCTATAATTTTATGTAATCTGAAACTCTAAGTTGTTTAATACTGATTTCTTTGTTTCTGCCTTGCAGGAGAGGGTATGCATCAGAGGTAAGGGCTTTATGGTATTGATATTATATCAAGCTACTAGGAAAATATTTGCATTATAGGAAGGCCTGGTTTACATTCTTTCATAGCCAGGGTATTCTCCTTTATTTCAACGAAACTTATAAATGTGCTGTGCTATTTATTCTCTTGTGTACCTGTTACCGTTTTGTTTGGGGGTTTTTAAGTGGGTGAACAAATACCAAGTGCTCACCTTTTCAAGGATAAACCATATTTTGCCTGAATTGCTGTTACTTGATATTGCCCAATATTCCACCAAATTTATTTCTTGGAGGCTATAAACCTAACGTAGCCACCTAGGATTCCTTAACTTTTATCCTTTTTACCAGTCCAAGGCTCCTTCCCAACATATTCAAGCTAAGATCGTAAAGAGTTGTGAAAGGTCAGACTGAGAAATCTCTGGCTTTCCATCGTGTTCGTTTGAGTCTGAGTCTGTGGAGATGATAGTGGGCGTTCTGGCCAGTGGCATCTGGCTGGCCCCTCGGAGAGTTGTACTGCCGATGAGGCCACCGAGAACCCAGCAGAGTTTAGCAGGCAGCTTCCCAGGCAAGATAGTGAAATGAGTGTGCACCCTGACTGGCCAGTAGTGTAGAAATGCACAAATCCTAACGTGTTTGGAGATCAAGACGAATGAATTTAAGAATACCTGGTTTTCGGGGACAATTGTAACAGCTAACAGACTGGATCGGGATATCTCTAGCTCCAACTTCCTGCTTCCTTAAGTGGGTGCCTTAACTAGACCAGCTCGCTCACATCCGTGTCGTGGAAACTGTAGCCCTTCAATCTCATAGCTGTCCTGCTGGTCCTTTCAAACGTCTGGTTCACTGCTGGAACTTCTCCCGGAACTTCTGTGCCCACATTCCCAGTGCTTACTGTAAGATTCATGTTGTGTAGCTACACCCCCCCACCCCTCAAAGAGTGGGTAAGCCACGGTTTGATAAATTATCGTGAAACGGACCAATAGAGACCTGGTTTCCTTTCAGTAAGTATGGGTGAGGTTGGGAGGCAGTAAGAAGTGATCCCCACGAAATCAGAGGAAGGACGATTTCCCTAATCACAAAGAACCTCCGAAAGTGTGCTTAATGCCTGACTGTAAGCAACTCATGTTTTGGTAAAAAGAAAAATGGGGAGCATTTCTTAAATATTGATGATGAGTATATTACAACTGTATCATGATTTTGTGTGCTCTCCTCTTCTCACTAATGAACCTGATTGCATTTAATGTGATTGGGGAGAAAAAAAAGAGGGGCAATTTAAAACAAGGTTAGACTTGTTCAAAAGGATTCTGTGGCACTTAAAGTGCTTTTAAAATCATAAGTAACTATATTAAGTTTGTACTAAAAAGTTATTTATAAGTTTCTTATTAAGGTGATTTGAAGTTAATCACAACAATGATGAGATTTTTTTTGCAAATCCCTATTATTTTATGTTCTAACATAAATAGTCAAAATATTGGTTGCTATCACATGAATGATCAATCATAATCCCAAGGTAACCAGTTTTAAGCTGTGGCCCTCTTTTTTCTCTCTTTTCAATCACGATCTTCCTTTTCCACCCGAAGTCTTTTCTAAACCTTGTTCTATTTTAACTTCCTTTGGCAGCAACAGCAACTGCTGAGGCCTTCTCTTCTTAAACCAGAGGTATCAGTTTTCTTTTCTTTTCAACCTCGCTGAGCCTTCGGAATTAAGGCCCGTTCTACCTGTAGGCAGACTGGGTGACTGCCAACATGATTGTACAAGACAGACAGGAGGTGGTTAAACATTAACACAAATAAGTAGGCGAGAAAATCACTCCTCTCCTGCTTGCGGGGGGGGGGGGGGGGCTGAAATTCTGAACCCTTAGCTCCGTTCTCTAGGAGTTAGACAAGGAAGCCCTTGGCTCCTGTTGAAAACAAGCTCTCATTGAAAGAGACAGATCACGAACCTCATCATTCTCTTGTCTCAGTGAATCTAGATGCATCAGAACCCTTCCTGGGACCAGTCAGGGTTTGAAGAAAGAGCTCTGGCCTCTGTACTGAAATAAGGAAAAGTAGAAATTGGGTTGTGATTGACACTCTTAAATCATTTCATGGGATTCAAACATGATGCCTTTGGACACATGTCTATTTCAAAATGCCTAGGACATTTTCTGCTGCCATGAGAAAAAGATAATCAGAATTTTAAAATGAATGCACATAATTTATACTTGTATGCACTATGCACTATCTAAATTTTTTAAAATAATGTTTATTTTAAATGTATCTTTCTTTTGGCATAGTCGGCTGCCAAAGTGCGACCCAAGTGGTTAAGTGGTTACAATTGACTCTCTAAAATTTGGAGGTTGAGTGGCAGGAATATTCAACTTTTGTAAACTTTTAGCTAAAATTTCTAGGAAGACATTCCCATAGACTACTGAATCAGATAACTTGGACTTAAGATCCGAATGGCAATTACTCGATGCAAAACCATAGTCAAGATATGCTCCTTCCGTTTCATTGTCCCCAAAATCTTGGCAGTGATATTGAATATACAAGCTCCTACCTCAGCCACCGGAGCACGGTAGGAAGAAACTCAGCAAATGGTAGTAATACTGTTGCTTTTGTTTGCATTAGTATACACGTTTACACTTTGTCAGTAATTTGCTAAAATAATTCTGTCTTGTCTGTGTGGTCAGAAAAAATGTGGGGCAACAGGGACTGCATGGGGCAGTGGAAAGAGTTGATAGCCCCAGTCTGTTCAGGCCAATTAGGGAGCCTGATGGTTGCTATGCCTTCCTTCATGTATGTATGTGTCTGTGTATCTATGTACGTATCTATGTATCTATCTATGTAGCTATTATCTATAATCTATTATCTATCATGTATCTACCTATCATCTGTCTACCTACCTATCATCTATCTATCTGTTAACTATCTATCTATCATCTATCTCTGCATAGTTGATGCTCTGCCCTTCAGTAACTGATGATATAAGAATCCAAGAGGGACCCTTCAGATGATTCCCTTCTACCAGCTTCTGTCTCTTCCCACCTAGCTCAGACAACACAGTGACTGATTGAATCCAGGATTAAGTTTCCTGGATTCCTTTCCAATTGCTTCTATCCTTCTGTGATATTTTTTAAGTCATCTGATAACAGGTATATATCCTATTCTCCCTTTAGGAGAATAAAAGTGTGTGTCTGTAAAGGAAATTATTTGATTCTAACTCTGAAAATCTGAAATTCACTCAGCTGCATTATGTTTCCATAAATATTTGTTTTTCATTATTGCCAAAAGTTATCAAAATTCAAAATGACTTTTGTTTTTAATTGTTGTTAACGACACATAACTTGAGATCTTCCCTCTTAAATTTTACATGGATAACACAGTGCGGTTGACTATAATAACACAGTGTTGCATAAAGGATCTGTAGAACTTTCCATCCTGCTTCACTGAAACTTTATACCAGTTGAAAGCGGTTCCACATTTCTCCCTCCCCCACCCCGTGGCCATATCATTCTAGATTGGCAATTTTAGACACCTTGTTCAATGGGATCATGCAGTATTTATCCTTCTGTGACTGGCTTATTTAGCATAACGTTCTCAAGGTTCATCCATGTTGCTGCATGTAACAGCAACCCCTTCTTTTATAAGGCTGAGTGATATTCGCTGTATTTATGTACTGCATTTTCTTTATCCATTCTTCCACTGATGAACATTTAGGTTTCAACTTCAAAATCTGTTGGTGGTCTTTTCTCAGTCTCCATATGCATGACACTAAACATGCATTGGCCAAAGAGTTTAAAAGCATTAGTTCTGAAATCAGTTTGCTTCATTTAAACCAGTATAATTGTGTTGGGTTTTAGGTGCGTCAAAAGTCCAAGCCTACCAATATGAAAAATATAGGTAGAGAGATTTATATTTAAAGTGTTTAGTTTGAATAACTTAAATTTAGACTTTAACTGCGTCCCAATTCTTATTGACCTCATTTCCCACTACCATTTTCTGTAATGAGCACTTTTTGTTGAAATATAACTACAGACATAAAAGTAAGCAAGTGATACTGCACAGCAGGAAAAATTTTTACAAAATGCACACCCCCTACTAGCTCTCTAGAAGCCTGTCCATACCAACACCCGGATATTATTTCTCCTTTCTGCCAATGACTCAGCTGGCTTGTTTGTTTTTTCCTAAGATAAGTATGTTAGGTAAAAAAATAAATAATATAAAAAAAATATATATATATATATATATACATAATTTCAGCTTTGTTTAAGTATATTTGACAAGACCATAAGAAATTTAAAGTATACATTGTTGTGATTTGCTATTTGGTGAGAACAGTTATCTTTTTTTACCAAATTTCAATTCCACAGTTATCAACTGCAGTCACCATGCTATACATTCAATCCTCAGACCATTCTCATCTTGTAGTTAAAATCTGTACCCTTTTCCCAACTTCTCCCCACTTCCCCCAGCCCCTGACAACCACTTTGCTAATCTTTGTCTTTATGAGTTTGCCTTTTTATTTATTTTTATATATTTTTGTACTCCATGTATGAATGATACCATGCAGTATGTGTATTTTTATGTCTGGCTTGCTTTCCTTAATGTAACACTCTCAGCTGCCACCCATGGCCAGACTTTCTTTTTAAAGGTAGACTTGTAGTGCACGGTGGCAAGACGGTAGCCAGTGAGGTTTATCCAAGGTACTCTTACCACTGATTGGAATTTTTTCACTGGCTTCTAACATACATATCTGTTTGTCTGTGTTTCAAGCTTATGTAAATAGGATTATATAGAATCGTGTGTTTCTTTTGCCCATCACTCTGTTTGGGAGGTTCATCTCTGTGACTGTGTGAGGTAGGTGTGTGTATCTCATGGACTTCTGCTTTGGTTCTGGTTTTTGGCTTTTACAAGTGATGTATTTTGGTGCACATTTATACTCATTTATGTTCAGCATATAAACTGAACTATACTGAATTTTTGTCAAAGGATATGCATATATTTGACTTTAGTATTACTGCCAAACATTTTCCAAAGGATTTGGCACATTTATAATCTCTCCAAAAGTATGTGAGACTTCCAGCTACCCCATGTCACTGCCAAAACATGTGACTGCTGACCTTGTTGTTTGCTTGTTTTAGCCATTCTTGTGGGTAGACTGAATTAGGTGTTTTGTTTTTCTTTTTCAATTTATTCTTATTTATTTCGAGAGAGAGCAAGTGGAGAAAGGGCAGGGAGAGAGGAAAAGAGAATCCCGAGCAGGCCCCTCACTGTCAGCCCAGAGCCCAACTCAGGGCTCAATCTCATGGGCTATGAGATCACGACCTGAGCAGAAATCAAGAATTGGATACTTAACCGATGGAGCCACCCAGGTGCACCTTAGAATTAGCAGGTTTTAAAATGTAAACATCCCTGAGCGGTCTCACACATTAATGTTGTGTTGAATTAATGTATAAATGATCATCATCATATCCTTTAATAAAAATAAATAATGAATAGAAGTGCTCCGGGTGCTATGAAGCTGTTCTTAGGAAATGAAATAATGCTAAAGATAACATTATAATTCCTTCAGGCTAAAGTCTGTTAATAAAACAAGTTAAAATACAGTGAAATATTTTCTACTGGTAGTTTGTAAAGTTACCCAAGAACAAGTGATATGCTCATCTGTAATCTTTAATAGATTCACCTAATAGATCTAATAGACTCACCATTAGAAAAAATGTATTTTTTTTACCCCCTCCATTCTAATGACATAACTTTATTTCATGTCAAATAGTTGGAGCCAGAAAAAAATGTTGAATATGTTTAACTAACATTTGAAATTAAAGTTTGTTGGCAGGAGTGTTCTGAGAGTCATGGGGATTCTAGGTCTGGAAATCTAAATTCATATGATGTGAAATGTGATAAGAATTTATTTTCAAATGCAATTTCTCTTTTTGAACAATAGGAGTTATCCATGGAGTCTGGAATTGATCCTGGCCAGGAATTTGGACAAGATTATTACAGTTATGAGCATGGGTACATCTTCAGATTTTTTTTTATCCAGTATCAATATTTTTATGAAAAATGAATTATTAGACATTACTAGCATTTTTGTTGCAAATGTGATTTCATCCATTTCATCCTTGAAAATGAATTATGTATCTACTTTTAGTTTCAATCAGGTTTTATCCATTTTTTTAACATTCACTTCTGGTTTGATGTTCTATGCTGATACTGACCACAACTCTAATGAAGCAGTAAAATGATTCAAACTTATTTAAATGAGGAATAGAATTCAAACATATTTGCTCAATTCCTGAATTCACCATTTATTTCATAGGGTATGTTTAATCTTTGATGTAACTAGTCAGCCTCAAGACTTGCCCAAGAGAAATTAGGAAGAAAACATACTTTAGAACCCAGTAATAAGCATTTCAAGCCACCCTACACACACGTTAACTGCTTTCCCAAAACACAGAAAGAAAATGTAAATACCATTCCAGATCATGTCTGAAGCAGGTCTTTGCTGTAACTATAGAGACATTATGTTGTGAACAAGCTATTAGTTTTACAAAGAACCTATTTCATGTTCTAAATTCTTCAACTCATTAAGGAACGATATGCTGTTCCCTTCACACTAGCCTCTCCCCTAACCTGAATCTGAAATAACCTGGTTCTTTTTGCTGTTATTCCAGGGCACCGTCATGGCAAAATCCATTGGCCATCAGGTTGTAGTTCTTGCTCTATGTTTTTAGTAACTAGTTGATAAGGAGCATGATAGGTGCTGTAAATAGATGTCTGTTGATTGAGTGATGAAGACAAAGAAGAACACCGAGATCAGTCAAGGTTACACGGACCACACAGAAACGTGTTGAAAGTTTAAGTTTCTGTTACAGGTATGAGATGCCTCAGTATGGAAGCCGTCGCCGTCTCTTACCGCCAGCTGGACCAGAGGAGTATGGTGAGGTGGTTGGTGAAGCCGAGGAAGAATATGAGGAGGAAGAGGTAATGTGATGTGTAACCCTATTTGAATAGCAGGCTACAAAATATTTCAAAAATCAGAACTCCCATTCACTTAGTACATGTTTTTCATGGAAATTTCATTATGTGGACCATTTCATCACCTTGTTTATAGAAGGAAATTCATTACTGTGTATGTTTAACTTATTTCCTATGATAAAATGTTAAACACCTGGAATAAAGCCACAATGAAGTTTATATCTTCTAAAATCCTACATGTGACTCCATAAAAATAACATTATAATCAAATACATAAAAGGTATTTTGCAAAACAATGGTCACTTTGGTTCCCACATTATCCAGCATATCTAAAAATCATGAAAACAGTATAGTTATCAAACAGAAGGAAAGCATTACCACCAATATTTTTAATGGAATTCTATCACTTACGTTTTAATTAACGGGAGTCATTTATATATTCGTCTACAATATTTACTTGAAACATTTATCCAAAATAAAAACAAATGTTGCTAAGGTTTTCCCTGTTCAAAATTAAGAAAATAGTCAAATTTCACATACACCAGTCAGATAAAGTATCGTAATTTCCTGATTATTTAAAATTTTGTTTAAGAAAACACAAAGCGTTTACTTTAATCAACGTGTAGGGATGGGAGAGAGAAGAGTTCAGGATTACTTCTTTCTCTTTTGATCTAAGACGCAAAATAAACTCTGAATAAGAAAAAGAAACACGAAAGCGTTAGATTCTGGTAATACAAAGTACGAGCCAAAATAAAGTACTTTTTTGTGATCACTCTGTGCCTGCATGCGGCGGGGTGAACGGTGGAGAGCCGCCTGCAGGTTCGTCCCTGCCCAACTTGTGTGGGACAAGGTCACCTGGTAACCGTCCCCCAGCTGACACTTCACTTGCATTTTCGTGATTTTCAGGAAAAGGCAAGGAAAGTTAAAAAACCTAAAGTTGAAGTCAGAGAGCCTAGCGAGGAGGAGGAGGAAGTAGTTGTCACCATCGAGAAGCCACCGCTGGCCGAGCCTCCCTGCACCGCGTGGAAGAGGGCCAGGATATTCCCGATGATCTTCAGGAAAGTGAGAGGGCTGGCCGAGAGGAGGGGCGTCGTGGACCTCGAGAGTGCAGAGTGGCAGCGACGCCTTGAGGAAGCAGACAAGGATTATCTGAAGCTCACCCTGGACCAAGACGAGGCCACAGAGAGCACGGTGGAGTCAGAGGAAGAATCCTCGAGCGACTACACAGAGTACAGCGAGGAGGAGTCGGAGTTCAGCGAGTCGGAGACCACGGAAGAGGAGTCCGAGTCAGAGACGCCCTCGGAGGAGGAGGAAGAGAGCTCTACCCCTGGATCCGAAGAGTCGGCGTCCACGGAGTCAGAAGGAGAGAAGGCCAGGAAGAACATCTTTCTTGCCAGAAGAAGGCCGGTTGCTGAGGAGGTCAAGGAGGTCAAAGGCAGGAAACGGGAGCCCCCTGAGGAGCCCGAGGAGGAGCCCAGGGAGGAGGAGGAGGGAGGGCCAGCAGCAGGAGGGGAGAGCGAGCTGGCCTCCGTGGACGAGCCGGCAGACCTGGAGGTCACCGAGGAGGGGAGCGCAGAGGCGGCCTCGGGGGAAGAGGGCTCGGCCAGCGAGGAGGAGTCAGAGCCGGCCAGTAGTGTTAGCAGCAGCAGCAGCGAGAGCCAGTCCGGAGGGCCCTGGGGCTTCCAGGTGCCAGAGCAGGGCAGCCGCAGGGACGCGCGCCGGGACAGGCGTCCGGGAGGCCCCGAGGGCTACGACACGGCCCTCTGAGAGCAGGACAGGTGGGAGTGTGCGGTGCTCCTTGCTCTGTGTGCTGTGCCCTCTGTGTGCTCTCTGGGGTGACGCCTGCAGGCAGGTCGTGGGCCTCCTCTCTGTGTGACCTGACACCGGCATGCCCGAAAAGGGCAGCCCGCGCTGTCCACGCGTATGTGTGCGTTAGAGGGTGTCCGGGGACACGGACTCCCCTCTCTTCTGGGTCGTGGAAGACAAGCGACTAATCCATATTTAATACTTCCTAGTGGGGCTCCTGGGAATGCCTCTGGCATCACGGCTCACCAGGGACGCCCGGCCTGGCCGCGTGGCTTCGTGAATCCATACGGGGGTTTCAGCTCAACCGCAGACCGTAAAATCAGGACACGACTTGCAACAGTGACGGCTCTAAAAGTCCACTTTTGTCGATGTGTACATTTCGACTGGCCAAAAGTATTATATAAAATACCACCCAGGGGCGTACATGTCCGACTCTTGATTTCAGCTCAGGTCATGATCTCACGGTTCACCAGGCTGAGCCCCACGTCAGGCTCTGTGCTGACAGCGCAGAGCCTGCCTGGGATTCTCTCTCTGCCCTTCTCCTGCTTGCATGTGCGCTCTCTCTTTCTCTCTCTCTCTCTCAAAATAAGTAAACTTAAAAAAAAATCCCACACATGTTCAAACAGGTTTGTAGCTGGCGCTTGGAAATACTAGAAGCTAAATGAAATTAATTAAGTTGAAAAATGAAGTGTATACCATTTCTTTTTCATTGTGGGTAGGGGTTAAAGATTTAGGAAAAAAGGAATTGAATTTTCACAAAACATTCTTCTGGGTAAGTAAACATAGTAACTTTGAAAGCTATACCTGGAAATCCAAAAAGTGTGGCTTACTTACTGCAACATGTTGGTGGTTCACATATTCCGAAAACGTGGAACTATTTAGTACTGGCTACCCTTCACTCCTTGTCGTTCCTGACGTGGACTGGTAAAAGAAAAATGTAGAAACGTTCATGCGTTCCAATTGCTTACTAGAGGAAAGTTCACAATAATTTGTTCACTGTTTTGTGTGTTGCTGGGTAAATTATTCAGGATGGGAAGATGTTTTCGTTCCGGTTAACATACATCTAAGTGAAATATACGAGCATATATATTAAATGAGATATACTTAAATATATTTAAATGAAGTATCCGGAACACTGGGATGCTTCTCATTTGGCTAACCGAGGATTACTCAGGAATTAGAAGAATGCAGGTTCAAAAAATATCTTTAAGATCTGGGGGCAGGAAGGATTTTACGAACAGGCTGTACTAATGCTGTGCCTGCCTTCTAATCTGACCTCCCCGAAATGTGTAGCCACTGTCCAACAGGGGAGGAGATCCTCGCTCCGATATAAACCATACGCCTGTTTTTCACAGAGAGCAGTAACTTGATCTGCAAGAACACAAGTGCACCTGCAAAGTCAGCTCCTTAAGGGAGCCCCACTTGACTCTGAGAAGGGATGCCCTACCGGCCGTGGGCTGGGCCGCGAATGGACAGTAGTTTCTTCCTACCTCTCTCCAGTCCTTTACCTCTGACAGCTTTGCACCACGGGTGTTGAATTTCACAGGCCTTGTAACCTTTGCCCCTCTGATTCCTGTGACAGTGACTCTTTGTCTTTTCTCCCGGCAGTGGGCCAGGAGACGGATGATCAAGCTGGTCGTGGACCGTGAGTATGAGGCCAGCTCCACCGGAGAAGACAGCGCCCCAGAGTGTCAGAGGAACCGTGTGCACCCTCGCGGCCCGCACAGCAACATCAATGGCAACATCTATATCGCACAGAACGGTTCCGTGCTGCGAACCCGCCGGGCCTGCCTCGCTGATACCTTAAAAGCCACTTCCCCCGTGCGGCTGGGGAGGCACTTTAAGAAACTCGACAAGTTGGCAGTGACACAGGAGGAGAATGTCCCCCTGAACACGTTGTCCAAGGGCCCGTTTTCCACCGAGAAGATGAACACAAGGCCCACTCTTGTCACGTTCGCCCCTTGCCCTGTGGGGACCGACAGCTCAGCAGGGAGGCCGCTGGGCCCCAGGCTGAAAAGCACAGTTGGACAGGAGGCCGACAGTAAGAACGTCAGGGACCCTCTGGAAGTCCACAGCGACCACACGCACTCAGACGACGAGGAGCTCTGGATGGGCCCTTGGAACAGCCTGCATATACCAATGACAAAACTGTGACTGGGGTTTTCTAGGAAGTTACTTTGATTTTTACTTCAGTTTTTAATAAACTGCGCTTTTTATCGTCGCTGACAAAACGACGTATGGGATTTATATCATGCACACAAGCGAAAACTTTGGAAACTATGCTTTAAACTTTAAAAAAAAAAAAAGACAAATTTGCACTCACTCACATTTGTATCGGTGAAGTGTTCTTCCGGGAAAATCTTTTTTGGACAGACTCTCAATTCACTAAATAACATCTCACTTAAATGCATCACTTAGCTGTTTTGTTGGGTCTTGAATTTTTTTTCATTATAATAAACAAGAAATAATTTACTAAGTCATCATTTATATTTTGTTGATTAACATAGATGACTCTTCATCTCCACCTTCACAGAACTTTTTTTGGTACATGTGAATTTTCTTTTCGTTAAAAAATGGGAAAAAATTTATATTAGAGGATTTTACAGGTAATGGGTTTATACAGCTGCTGTCTACACCATACTGTTTTTTTAAAAGAATAGAATTACAAAGTGATAGCAAATGTGGGAATCTTCCGTAAATTATTAGGAATCGTGAACCTCTTTTCCTTATTGTCCGATATAAAGTTTTAAAAATTTTACATATGTATCTGTTGACCTTTTAAGGAACACTCTTTTATAAATATCATCTGCGGTTTTCCCTCACTCCCAACCCCTTTACACACACACTTTATGAACACTGTATCCACACCAAACATAGTATAATCGAGTTTCGCCATCTGAAGTGAAATAATGATTTGGAATTCTCCAAATAAATTCTCCACAGAAAGCTCCCCCTCATCAAAAGCTTACTGAGGTGGAAAAAGATCAAATAGGAAGAATGCATCTAGAACCACAATTTCAATATGGAAGACGTAGAAAGATCAGAGAAGTCTCACATTAATGTCACTGGACATGAACATTTCATAAAGGAATTTGGCAGGGTCAAGAATTTAGGTAACATGTAAATGCCTAGGAAGGGTATAAATCTATAGCTTCAAGTCTATTATGGTATTTCACTTCTCCAGCTCCATTTTCTTTATAGACCATTTTAAGAATGGTAATATCTATGTGCATAAAGTGCAGAACCAGATAAAGAAAAAAATGCCCAGGTAATCATTATCAAAGAACACAGTCAAGATTTCTCACCACTAAACAAAGCACAGCGTTTCACCATTCACAGAAATGAAAACCAAGTATCCTTTCCAAAACAAAAAAAATCCCAGAAGCTTGCCTTGTGTGCTGCAAACTCTCCAGATGTTAGAAGGATGGCACTATAATTGAAGAGAATTCGGAATTTTACTGAATAGGACTTCGTAGGATATAGCTATAGTTCACCTCAAATTTTGCACAGTATTGACCAAGTTCGGATTTCAATAAAAATTCTCTCATGCATGCTTATTATATGGTTGAAAGAGATTGAATAATGCACTATTATTAATTCCTCTCTCACGTTTCATAGTTTAAAAATAGCTGATTATAATGTTTCCTTACTTCCAAAGTGAATGAATCGTATGTAACATAAATTTGCCAACTTATATAAGTAGTATGTTTTAATTTCAGGTTTCAAAAAGTACTTGAGAGCAAATGCAGGAACATCTCATTTCTCTGACATTATTGGAAATCGATGCCTTCTATACCCTTGCCAGAAAAACTACCAGTATTAACTGGAAAGAAATACGACATTCTAACATTAGCTTCTTAGAAATTTAGAATCTTGCTCCCGCCCCCAGGTCTACTAAACAAACATCCACATTCTCACAAGACCCCAAGCTGGTTTGTATGAATATTAAATTTTGAGAAACAATTATCTACACATTGAACTCCAGGTCTTACTCGTTGAAACACTAAAGCCATTGTTTTTAGTATAACATATTTTGGATAGAAGTTAGAGTAAGCATATTATATTTTCCTATTTGCTCAATCAGAGATCACTAAATATAATTTATTTTCCTGATTTTTGAGGATCATCTGACCTAACATCCCATGATATTCTCTCTGCAAAGAGCTTTATCTGATTTTGTTTTTCGCCTTCTCCAATTTCAGGCTGTGATATTTAATGAATTTTGTCACTGAGCCTCTCTCTAAAATTTTTTCTCCAGTTTATTTCTAATTTCCTGGTGAGAAAGTTTGTGTCTCCATTTGTTTTGCTTGTTATTGAAAAATCATAAAGCCTGAGATAGGGATCAGGTATGCAGATTCAAATGAAAGTTTGGAGATTCTCAGATGCTTTGGGGGATCGCTACTGGTTTCTGAGCATGGTTCGAGAAATCCGAAATTGGAAGAAGACTAATGTCCCGATAATATGAGATGTCATTGCACTTTACGATTCAAGTTTTATAAAGGAATAGCAAAATATCACAAGGTACTTAGCAGATGGACGTTTTTCAGCAACTTCAACTTGATCATTTCAGTAAAACCACTCATGAAGTTAACCTGTCCCTAAGTGAATGCAGTTAGTATGAAGATAAGCAGTCTTTACACAGAGCAACCAAATCAAACATTTGGTTGGTGTATTTTGAGGTCAGGTATACACGGCGGCAAGAACGTTAACACTAAATACATAAATCTGGAATGATTGAATAGTTACATTGATAGGACTGTCACTGTTCTGGAAAACTGACTCAGGATTAAAATCGTGGAATCCAGGGGAGATGTCCAAGTAGTTTAAACGTAAGAATACTTGATATAAACGATGTTTCTATGTAAATGCTTATAAAGAAATCAATGGTTATTTTTTCCTAGATAGGCAAAGCAATTGTTTGTTGTTGTTCTTAGTACCAGCTTTCAGTCAGGAAGAAGAACCCGCTAATCCTAGCTGGTTAAGATGAGAACAAGCTTATAGGACTGGAATTGCGCTAAACCTGCGGACTTGGGAAGGTCGCGAGGGTGTGAAGGGCAGGGGAAGAAGAATGAAGGTCGACATTTGTGACTCAATGGCCATCAGATGGCGGACACTAACCTCTTGGCCCAGCCTTCTTCTTTTCATTAATTACAGACTGAGAGTTGTTACAGAATCACAACTGTAGGTTGGCCAAAAGCACGCTTTTAAGTCCAGAAAAAAAATTTGCCTTGAATTTTACATGTGATATGTCATTTGTGTTATGAGACCACATTGTTTTTGGACCACATGGTTAACGGGGCTGTTGAAACATGTTGTTTATCCTAAGTGTGTCTTCCAAGTGCAATATGGTAGCCACTATTAAACCACCATTAATTGCATATGTGTTTGATAAAGCCGGGGGGGGGGGGGGGGAAGGAATACTGATGCTTGAGGGAAGACATTTTCTTTCTCTTATTTCATGAGTCTTGCTTTTTCTCTTGTTGTGCTTCACTTTCTGTAGTCTATACGGTAAGTGGAGCTTAAGTACACCACATCCACTAATTAGGAAAATAGGCAGAATGTGCTAATAATCTATTCTCAGGGCAGATGCCCACTGGTGCCTGTAATAACACAGCAATAGGCTGAGAGATATGTTCAAAATAATACTGAGAACCTCGATTTTTATTAATAGTTTCTCCCTCTTCTCAAGTGATAATGTGAATTCCTTTGTTCTACTTTTTTTCTCTCTTGTTTTTGCATTTGTAGACCTTGATCTTTATAAAAATCTTTACTTTTTATATTTTTTTTTTCACTGCAATCTACTTTAAATTTATGGTAAGTTAAGCACATGTACGGAAGGTTTGACCTTTGTCTATCGTTTGGGAAATTATCAACACAGTCATTACTTTCCCAATTTCTTTATCCAAACACCTGTTTTTCCTTAACAAATATTATGTTCCTGTCTGAAGAATCTGAATTAGAAATTTTCAGTTAAAATGCATTGTTACTCACTACACAATGTCTCAAAAATAAATTTCCATTTGAAAAATATGTTTCTCATTATTCTGTCAGGTGGGGATAAAAATCAGTAACTAGTTTCCCATTTACATGTTCAGTATTTCAGTTTGAAAATACAAAGAAAAGCCTTCCCTGCAGACTCTTATCTTTGAACTAATTGGAAACAGGAAGTCTCATCCTTTTTTACACATTTCAGTCATTTACACATATCACCAAGTTCTAAGAATGATGGACACTATTCCCTAAAATACTGCCTAATTAAAAAATTATAATTACTAAACACGAAGATGTTCACTTATAATCAGTTACATTCATAGAACTACTAATCAGAGTAAATATATCAAAAAGCATAGTCGGTATAAAGTTACATTGTGTCTTTTAACATGATTGAGTCTTGACGTTTCAGAGATTTATAATTTGTATGCTTGAGTCATTATCTAACTATCTACCCATTCATCCACTGCTCTGGTGTAGGAATTATTTCCCTGTCCACATACAGCTTAATTTCACTTTATAATGTAGCTGATGATGTAATAATTTCAATCGCCTTTTATCTCAATCAAGATTGGCAAGAATAAATTTTCTAAAACAATCATCATGAAGACCGAGAGAACTCTTGGTCTGTTGCCATTGTGGCATTCATGTCATGGAACAGAATTTTATTTATCTCTGTATTTCCAGGGCCCACACACACCTTACATAAACAACAGCTGTTGAGAAAATTATAGTATTTTTTTGATGTTTATTTATTTTGAAAGAAGGAGAGAAAGAGAGAGAGAGGGAGAGTGCATAAGTGGGCAGAGAGGGAGAGAGAATCCCAAGCAGGCTCCATTCTGTCAGTGCAGAGCCTGATGTGGAGTTTGAATCCACCAACTGTGAGATCATGACCTGAGATGAAATCAAGAGTTAGATGCTTGACCGAATGAACCACCCAGACACCCCCCAAAAATATCGTATTTAACAGAATGAGTTAATTTTAGCCCCATCACTGTATAACTTTGGGCATGGCATTTTACAATTTATCCTATTAGAAAATGGCCATAATAACATCCGCCGCAATTAAGAGATAAAATCAGATATTTAATCTGCACATATTTTGCCGCTCTACAGTATTCTATGTAAAGAATAAAAGATTAGAAAACTTCCTTTGCATTCTTCTTCATAAATGGGTCTTCTAACATGTTCATAGCTAAATGCCAGTGTAAGTTTGATTGATGTATTCCACACTGTAGATATTCTAAATTATTAGCAAGTATGTTTCTTGCCCATGGTACTGAAAAAGGTATAGGTTTTCAAAGAGAAAAGAAACGTATGGGAAGTTTTTCCCTCTGCCTTGGGCATATATACATACGTATCTATATGTATATTTAATTTTATGTGTATATATATCTTTAATTTATTGTGTGTGTATACACGTCTGTATATGTATTTAAAGCGCCTGTCCAAACAGCACTGTGCAGTGGGTGCACTACAGGAAGACTGTTTGGTGACTTCACAGGTGTATGAGGGACCACAGAGAAGTCTTGTCTAAAATCTGCTTCATTCTAACCTACTTACCTTAAATGCATCTTTTATATACAGTAATCACTGAATTAACAATGCATGGTTCTTTTCAGTTTGTTGTGAAAGAGATTAGATTTTTATCAAATCTGGCCATGTCACCTTAATCTCAGCATCAAGATTCACATAAATGAGTGTATAGAACAAAGATGCTTTGGAAATGTCAGTATCTGTGACTCTGTGTCCCTTTACTATTTCTCTCTTCCGTCTCCTATAAAGAATACTGATTTCTTAAATCCTCTAAAAATATCATTCATAGAACTATGAGAGAAAATGAAATTTTACCTGTCTTTTAGATACATAAATAGATGATAGATGGATAGATAGATAGATATATGTAGGTATATATAGATATAGATGGTATATAGATAAATATAGATGGTATATGTGTGTGTATATGTATGTATGTGTGTGTATATATATATGTATATATGTGTGTGTGTGTATATATATATATATATATATACACATATATATATACACACACACAATTTAAACATGTAGAGATAAATATGTGTGTATATATATATATATATATATATATCCACATATTTGAATTGTTACTTTAGTTGCACAGATATATTTAAATTCATATAAATTAAACAATATATTATCCAATGGTGCCTGGATGGCTCAGTCGGTTAAGCATCCTACTTCAGCTCAGCTCTTGATCTCATGGTTCATGGGTTTGAGACTCGCATCGGGCTCTGTGCTGAGAGCTCAGAGTCTGGAACCTACCTGGGACTCTGTGTCCCCCTTTCTCTCTGCCCCTCCCCCACTCATGGTCTCTCTCTCTCTCTCTCTCTCTCTCTCTCAAATAAATGAATAAACATTAAAAAAAACCCACAATATATTATCCAAATACTACTTTTATTGACACTCACATGTCATATAATCTTATTTATACTATTAAATTCATCACCAATATCAGTCAGTATGTGTTTTCTCCAGAACTACAGGTATTCATTCATATAATATTAAGACGGTTCTTTCCTGCGAGGGAGTGAGAAGGTGAGATTAAAAATGTATACTCCAGGGGCACCTGGGTGGCTCAGTCGATTAAGCATCCGACTTCGGCTCAGGTCATGATCTCACGATCCGTGAGTTCGAGCCCCGTGTCGGGCTCTGTGCTGACAGCTCAGAGCCTGGAGCCCGTTTCAGATTCTGTGTCTCCCTCTCTCTCTGACCCTCCCCCGTTCATGCTCTGTCTCTCTCTCTCTCAAAAATAAATAAACGTTAAAAGAAATTTTTAAAAAATGTATACTCCTGATACAACAAATATTTGCCAATTAAAAGTAAAGTATATATACAGTATGGCTTTTCAAATTAACCTTTAAAAGCTTATTTATGCTAGCATGTATAATGGAGATATCATAACCCGTATAACTTGCTTGCTGAGCAATAAATATAGGCTAGAAACAAGTATCTAAATAATATTATTAGGTTTATAGCTGGTCCTTGCTACGGAGAGGCAAATTTACCCAAAGAACCATCGATCTTGATAAAATCAAAAACTGAAATAGTTTGGCTCCTAAGCTACGAACACATCATTATCTGGTCATTCCCCAATGTTTATCTCTGAGGTTGCTTAAGAGCACATTTTGGTTCCAGTCTTTCTTTTGTTACTATATTATGTTGGTCACATCCCAAACTCTCTGGTTCAGTCACCATATCTAAGAAATGAGTTTGGATCTAAGCGTCCCAGGGCCATTTTGAGTAGAAGCTGAAATCATGGGAGCACATTACCTGGAAACAAGCCCGCCTTAGGAGCACAGCTGGGCTTTCCAGAATCAGCGGCCGTGCCCATGTCCCTCTTATTCTCTCCTTCCATCCCACTTGAAAACAAAAGGACCTCACGGTGATTTTTAAAATTGCTTACACTACAAGAGGTGAAATCAGGTTGAAAGAACCAGGCAAAGGGAAATAAAGATAAGGGAAGAGTAAATACAGTGGTTACATGAGCACCCAGACTTATGTGTCCCACAGTCCCATACATTAATGATTCCGGCCACAAATTGAGCCCTAATCTCCCATAGCCGTCAGGACAAAAAGGAAAGTAGAATTAGTTACAAGATTCATAGTGTGCATAAAGTTAAGAAACAATTATTGGAGAGAAGTCAGCTTTGCTCACTGCCAAGACCTGAGAGAAATCCTTCCTAAGGGTCTTTAGTAAAACTACACTATATGATATATTGACTTCGCTGTAGGCATTCAGACCTCTCGCACAGCTCACAAACATCAGCCTTTCTTCCAGGGGATCTTCAGTGTTTAAGTCACTGACTGTCACTCTGTTATCAGTGTTTCTTACAATGATTGCTGGAAGGGTAGATTGCCAGAATATTTCCTACTTTCCCTAGCATTCTATCTTACCAACAGATTTATATTAATCCCACTTTAATTAAGTCATTAATCAAAGGCCGGGTTGTAAAGGTCTGCAATTTTCACAGCTCTGTGGCAGTGCTATTCGCTGATGATGGCATATGTAAATGTAGACCTATTTCTCTAATTCCTCAGAATATAGACTTTTTCCACCCTTGAAGCTCAAGCCTGAATTTAGGGAATTTTTTTTTCTTTAAATGAAACTAGCTGTTATGAGCAGGTAAAAACATGAGGAAAATGCTATCCCCTTAATTGCTGGACTTATTTAGCCTAATTATGTCCCGTATATTAGCATTTCATATGCCTATATTTGGACAAGGATAAGTGCAATTAGTGTTATTTACAGCAATGTCCTGGTAAACCAGCTCTCCAGGAAAAAAAAATAAACAAATACAAATAAAACAGAGCAAAATGGCCTGTTGTGTTTTCAGTTTTCTGTGTTAGGACTTTGACTAGAATCATCTCCTAATGGGTAAATAACCAGCTTCCCAAGTTCTTGCACTTAACATTAGACTCATAGCCCAGTATGGACTGGGTCCACATGTTTTGTATTAATAATTTTTTTGTTAGTTCTTTGAGAGAGAGAGAGAGAGTGTGAGCAGGGGAGGGGTGGAGAGACTGGGACAGAGAGAATCCCAAGGAGGCTCTGTGCTATCACTGCAGAGTCAGACATGGGGACTTGATTCTCATGAACCTTGAGATTATGACATGAGCTAAAATCAAGAGCAGGATGCTTGGTGTCCATGAAATACAGCCGGGCCAACACTAAACCATCTTACACAACTAGAAATCTGACTGGAGGATTAGCACAACAATCTGCACAACCTGAACCAAAGAAGTCAGAAGGTACACGGCAAGGACAGGTGAATCTGGGGAGCGAGAAGCCGCGAAAGGTAGGGAACCACTTTTGAGGGCGGAGAGAGGTGGGAGACTGGGGGTCGGGGAGAATACGAAAAAAGCACCCCTCTACAAAAGCAGCTGGAGAGAAAGTGGAAAATTGGAAACAGCCGCAGGGACTGAAGTAAAAAGGGAGAAAGGAGAGGGTTTCAATTCCATTAAGACTGTAAACAAGGGGGACGCAAAGGCTGCAACTCCGCAGCTCCCTACCTGGCGGTGCTCCGATGGGAAGGGCGAATCCCCAGGAGCAGGGTGGGGTCCGGGAGGTTCTCGGGCCACACGGGGAAAAGCGGTTCCACTGCTGGAAGGGCACTTGGTGGAGACGGTTGAAGCCCCCTGGTCCCGGCAGACCCCAGAAAACGGCCACATTCGCTGGGGCTGGAACAAGCACCCTCGTTAAGGGTGAAGCCTGGTGCCAGATAGGTGTTGTGAGTTTCCATCATCCCTGAAACGCCGCTGCTACACTATCTCGCGAACCTTTTCTGGGGCGGGCTGGCACCCAGCCGCAGTCTCGGGCACCGGCAGCAGCAGGGTCCCGCAAGCGTTCCTGGGTGCGGCCGACACTCGGCCATTGCTCCTTCGGCCATTGCTGGGTGAGACCCTCCCGCAGAGGGCGGAAGGGGTCAAAGCCGCGGTCCTTTGGAAGTAAGGGGCCGGGGAAAACAGCCGCGTCTGAGACAGAACTCGGGAGAGAGGTACTGCCCGGGGCCTGGTCACGGACAGTGAGAAAGCGGGGCGTGGCCGAGGGCTGAAGACGGAGGACGGGCGAGTGATTGCTGACCCGGGAGAACAGACCGGGTAGGTGGCTGACGCCATTTGCACCTCTGCCGCGCATGCGCATACGCACCCAAGAGCACCGCAACACTCCACCCCAGAAGGCGAGCAGCGCCATCTGGTGGAGGACGGAGCCGTTACACTGAGCCCCGCCCAACTGGGCCAACCTCGCTCCTCAAGAACACAAGTCTCACCGCCTAGTTTATGGGCTATAAAGCGCTTCAGAGTCTGACTTCTGGGGAAAACGAGTCATGTCAGTCCTATTTCAGTCTGTTAGCAGGTCCATCTATTCAATTTTCTTTTTTTTTTTCTCTTTTTCAGCTCTTTCCTTTTTCTTGAATACAGAAACAGAAAAAAATTCATTTTTATTTTCAACTTTTATTAAAAATAATTTTTTAATATTTTTTACTTTTGTGTAAATTTTTTCAAACTCTATCTTACTTCCATCATTTGATTTTATCTATGTCAGTGTATTCACTTTTTCAAATTTTCCCATGATTTCCTTTTTTTTCTTTTTTCATTTTCGTTTCTTTTTCTTGAATGTAAAAGAAACTTCATTTTTACTTTCAATTTCTATTAAAAATATTTTCCTTTAATTTCTTACTATATTTTTGCAAGTATGTAAATTTTTTCAAATTCTATTTTATTTCCATTAATTTATTTTAGTCTACTACAGTGTATTCACTTTTTCAAATTTTCAAACAACTTCCTTTTTTTCCTCTTCTTTCTCTTTTTCGTTTCTTTTCTTTTTCTTGAATACGGAAAGAGAAAAAATCATTTTTATTCTTAATTTTTATTAAAAAATGTTTCTTTAATTTTTTCTACTATATTCTTTACTTCTGTGTAAATTTTTTCAAATTCTATTTTACTCACATCATCTCCTTTTAGTCTAATTCAGTGTATTCATTTTTTTCAAATTCTCAAATGATTTCCTTTCCCCCCGCCCCTTTTTTTCTCTAATCTGTCAAAAGACTTTCAACACCCAGACCAAAACACACCTAGGATCTAGCATCATTTATTAGATTTGCGTGCGTGTGTATGTGCATGTAATTTTTTAATTTTAATACTTTTTAAATTTTAATGTTTTTAAATTTCAATTTTTCTACCTCATTAACTCCTCTGCTCCCTTCAAAATGACAAAATGAAGGAATTCACCCCAAAAGAGCACGAAGCAACGGCAGCCAGGGATTTAACCAACACAGATACAAGCAAGATGTCTGAACTAGAATTTAGAATCACGATAATAAGAATACTAGCTGGAGTCAAAAATAAATTAGAATCCCTTTCTGCAGAGATAAAAGAAGCAAAAACTAGTCAGGGTGAAGTAAAAAATGCTATAACTGAGCCACAATCACGGATGGATGACAAGGCGGCAAAGATGGATGAGGCAGAATAGAGATTCAGCGATACAGAGGACAAACTTACAGAGAATAACGAAGCAGAAAAAAAGAGGGAGATTAAGGCAAAAGAGCATGAGTTAAGAATTAGAGAATCAGTGACTCATTAAAAAGGCACAACATGAGAATCATAGGGGTCCCAGAAGAGGGAGAGAGAGAAATAGGGGTAGAAGGGTTATGTGAGTAAATCATAGCACAAAACTTTCCTAACCTAGGGAAAGACACAGACATCAAAATCCAGGAAGCACAGAGGACCCCCCATTAGATTCAACAAAAACCGATCATCAACAAGGCATATCATAGTCAAATTCACAAAATTCTCAGGCAAGGAGAGAATCATGAAAGCAGACAAGGGAAGACAGATCAGGTATGCAGCAGACCTACCCACAGAAACGTGGCAGGCCAGAAAGGAGTGGCAGGATATATTCAATGTGCTGAATCAGAAAAATAGGCAGCCAAGAAATCTTTATCCAGCAAGGCTGTCATTCAAAATAGAAAGAGAGATTAAAAGTTTCCCAGACAAACAAAAATTAAAGGAGTTTGTGACCACTAAACCAGCCCTGCAAGAAATTTTAAGGGGGACTCTCTGAGGGGAGAAAAGATGAGGGAAAAAAATGTATATACCCACACACTCACGCACATACACACACATACACACACACACACACACACACACACATATATGTGCATACATACTAAAAGCAACAAAGATTAGAAAGTACCAGAGAACACCACCAGAAAATCCAACTCTACAAGCATCATGATGTCAATAAATTCATATCTTTCAGTACTCACTCTAAACCTCAAGGGACTCAATGCTCCAATCAAAAGACATAGGGTAACAGAACGGATAAGAAAACAAGATCCATCTATATGCTGTTTACAAGAGACACACTTTAGACCTAAATACATCTTCAGATTGAAAATAAGGGGATGGAGAACCATCTATCATGCTAAAGGTCAACAAAAGAAAGCCAGAGTAGCCATACTTATATCAGACAATCTAGACTTTAAAATAAAGTCTAGATCAAGAGATGCTAAAGGATATTATATCATAAGCAAGGGGTCTATAAACCAAGGAGACCTAAATATTGTAAGCATATGCGCCAAATGTGGGGGCACCCAAATATATAAATCAATTAATCACAAACATAAAGAAACTCATCAATAGTAATACCAGAATAGTAGGAGATTTAACACCCCACTCACAGCAATGGACAGATCATCTAATCAAAAAATCAACAAGGAAACAATGGCTTTGAATGACACACTGGCCCAGATGGGCATAACAGATATATTCAGAACATTTCACCCTAAAGCAGCAAAATACACATTCTTCTCCAGTGCACATGGAACGTTCTCCACAATAGACCATATACTGGGACACAAATCAGCCCTAAGTAAGTACAAAAAGTCAAGATTATACAGTGCATATTTTCAGACCACAACGCTATGAAACTCGAAATCAACCACAAGAAACAATTTGGAAAGGAAACAAATACTTGGAGACTGAAGAACATCCTACTAAAGAATGAATGGGCTAACCAAGCAGTTAAAGAGGAAGTTAAAAAGGATATGGAAGTCAATGAAAATGATAGCACCATAACCCAAAACCTCTGCGACACAGGAAAGGCAGTCATAAGAGGTAAGTATCCAGCAATCCAGGCCTTCCTAAAGAAGGAAGAAAGATCTTAGATACACAACATAACCTTATGCATTAAGGAACTGGAAAAAGAACAGCAAATAAAACCCCAAACCAGCAGAAGTCAGGAAATAATAAAGATTGGATCAGAAATTAATGCTATCGAAACCAAAAAAAACCAAAAACAAAAACAAACAAACAAACAAAAAAACAGTAGAACAGATCAATGAAACCAGAAACTGGTTCTTTGAAAGAATTAACAAAATTGATAAACCACTAGCCAGTCTGATCAAAAAGAAAAAGGGATGGACCCAAATAAACAAAATCAAGAATGAAAGAGGAGAGGTCACAACCAACACAGCAGAAATAAAAACAGTAATAAGAGAATATTATGAGCAATTAAATGCCAATAAAATGGGCAATTTGGAAGAAATGGACAAATTCCTAGAAACATACACATTACCAAAACTGAAACAGGAACAAATAGAAAATTTGAACAGACCCATAACCAGTAAGGAACTCGAATTAGTCATCAAAAATCTGCCAACAAACAAGAGTCCAGGGCCAGATGCATTTCCAGGGGAATTCTACCAAAACATTTAAGGAAGAGTTAACACCTATTCTCTTGAAGGTGTTCCAAAAAACAGAAATGGAATGAAAACTTCCAAACTATTTCTATGAAGCCAGCATTACCTTGATTCCAAAACCAGACAGAGACCCAACTAAAAAGGAGAACTACAGACTGACTTCCCTGACGAACATAGAGGCAAAAATCCTCAACAAGATATTAGCCAACCGGAACCAACAATACATTAAAAAAATTACTCACCCCGACCAAGTGGGATTTATACCTGGGATGCAGGCCTGGTTCAATATTCACAAAACAATTAACGTAATTCATCACACCAATAAAAGAAAGGACAAGAACCATATGGTCCTCTCAATAGAGGCAGAGAAAGCATTTGACAAAATACAGGATCCTTTCTTGATAAAAACTCTCAAGAACGTAGGGATAGAAGGAGCATACCTCGAGATCATAAAAGCCATATATGAACAACCCAACATTAATATCATCCTCAATGGGGAAAAACTGAGAGCTTTCCGCCTAAGGTCAGGAACAAGACAGGGATGTCCACTCTCACCACTGTTATTCAACATACTATTGGAAGTCTTAGCCTCTGCAATCAGACAACACAAAGAAATAAAAGGCATCCAAACAGGCCAGGAGGAGGTCAAACTTTCACTCTTCACAGGTGACATGATACTCTACGGAAAACCCAAAAGATTCCACCAAAAACCTGCTAGAATTGACTCATGAATTCAGCAAAGTTGCAGGATATAAAAGCAATGCACAGAAATCGGTTGCATTCCTATACACGAACAATGAAGCAACAGAAAGAGATATCAAGGAATCGATCCCATTTACAGTTGCACAAAAAACCATAAAATACCTAGGAATAAATCTAACCAAAGAGGTGAAAAATCTATACACTGAAAACTATAGAAAGCTTATGAAAGAAATTGAAGAAGACAGAAAGAAATGGAAAAAGATTTCATGCTCCAGGATAGGAAGAACAAATAATGTTAAAATGTCAATACTACCCAAAGCAATCTACATATTTAATGCAATCCCTATCAAAATAACACCAGCATTCTGCACAGAGATAGAACAAATAGTCCTAAAATTTGTATGGAACCAGAAAAGACCCCGAATAGTCAAAGCAATCTTGAAAAAGAAAACCAAAGCAAGAGGCATCACAATCCCAGACTTCAAGCTATATTACAAAGCTGTCATCATCAAGACAGTATGGTACTGGCACAAGAACAGACACTCAGATCAATGGAACAGAATAGAGAACCCAGAAATGGACCCACAACGTACTGGCAACTAATCTTTGCCAAAGCAGGAAAGAATATCAAATGGAATAAAGACAGTCTCCTCAGCAAGTGTTGCTGGGAAAACTGGACAGCGACATGCAGAAATGAACCTGGACCACTTTCTCACACCAGACACAAAAATAAATTCAAAATGGGTTTTGAGCTAAATGTAAGACAGGAAGCCATCAAAATCCTCGAGGAGAAAGCAGGCAAAAACCTCTTTGATCTTGGCCACAGCAACTTCTTACCCAACACGTCTCCAGAGGCAAGGGAAACAAAAGCAAAAATGAACTATGGGGACCTCATCAAAATAAAAGCTTCTTCACAGCGAAGGGCACAATCAGCAAAACTAAAAGGCAATGGACAGAATGGGAGAAGATATTTGCAAATGACAGATCAGATAAAGGGTTAGTATCCAAAATCTATAAAGAACTTATCAAACTCAACACCCAAAAAACAAATAATCCAGTGAAGAAATGGGCCAAAGACATGAATAGACACGTCTCCAAAGAAGACATCCAGATGGCTGACAGACACATGAAAAAATGCTCAACACCACTCATCATCAGGGAAATACACATCAAAACCACAATGAGATACCACCTTACACCTGTCAGAAGGGCTCACATTAACAACTCAGGCAATAACAGATGTTGCTGAGGATGTGGAGAAAGAGGATCTGTTTTTCATTGTTGGTGGGAATGCAAGCTGGTGCAGCCACTTTGGAAAACAGTATGGAGGGTCCTCAAAAAACTAAAAATAGTACTCCCTTACGACCCAGCAATTGCACTAGTGGGCATTTATCCAAGGGATACAGGTGTGCTCTTTTGAAGCACATGCACCCCCTTGTGTCTTGACACATGCACCCCCATGTTTATAGCAGCACTATCAACAATAACCAAAGTATGGAAAGAGCCCAAATGTCCATCGACGGATGAATGGATAAAGAATAAGTGGTGTATATATACAATAGAGTATTACTCGGCAATCAAAAAAATGAAATCTTGCCATTTGCAACTATGTGGATGGAACCGGGCCATTGTGCTACGCGAAATCAGTCAGTCAGAGAAAGTCAAAAGTCATATGACTTCACTCCTATAAGGACTTTAAGAGACAAAACAGAGGAACATAAGGGAAAGGAAACAAAAATAATATAAAAACAGGGAGGGGGACAAAACAGAAGAGACTTATAAATATGGAGAACAATCTGAGGGTTACTTGAGGGGTTATGGGAGGGGGGATGGGCTAAATGGGTAAGGGGTGCTAAGGGATCTACTCCTGAAATCATTGTTGCACTATATGCTAATTTTGATATAAATTTAAGAAAATAAAAAATAAAACAAGTTAAAAAAAAAAAAAAAAGGATGCTTAACCACCCAGGTGCCCCTGTACTAGGGTACTTATTAAGAGCACATATGGAGGAGCCAAGATGTCGGCACAGCATGGAAGGTTTTTGGGTGTCCCGCGACCACGAAATCCAGCGAGACCAAAGCTCAACCATCCTGCACACCTAAAAAACTGACTGGAGGATTAACACAACAATCTGCACAACCAGAATCACAGAATTCAGCAGGTACACGGCACAGCAGGTACTGAGTGGTGAACTGGGCAGAGAGGATCCGGCAGCGCGCAGAGAGCCTCTTTTGCAGGCGGAGAGACGAGGGAGACCGGGGGGGGGTCAGGGAGAATACGAAAAAAGCACCCCTCCCCGAAACCAGCTGGAGAGAAAGTGGAAAATTGGAAACAGCCGCAGGGACTTAACTAAAAAGGGAAAAAGGAGAGGGTTTCAATTCCATTAAGACTGTAAACAAGGGGGATGCAAAGGCTGCAACTCCGCAGCTCCCTACCTGGCGATGCTCCGATGGGAAGGGCGAATCCCCAGGAGCAGGGTGGGGTCCGGGAGGTTCTCGGGCCACACGGGGAAAAGCGGTTCCACTGCTGGAAGGGCACTTGGTGGAGACGGTTGAAGCCCCCTGGTCCCAGCAGACCCCAGAAAACGGCCACATTCGCTGGGGCTGGAACAAGCACCCTCGTTAAGGGTGAAGCCTGGTGCCAGATGCGTGTTGTGAGTTTCCATCATCCCTGAAGAGCACCTGCTACACCATCTCGCGAACTTTTTCTGGGGCGGGCGGCACCGGGCCGCAGTCTCGGGCACCGGCAGCAGCAGGGTCCCACAAGCGTTCCTGGGTGCGGCCGACACTCGGCCATTGCTGGGTGAGACCCTCCCGCAGAGGGCGGAACCGGTCAAAGCCCGGTCCTTCAGAAGTAAGGGGCCGGGGAAAACAGCCTCGGCTGAGACAGAACTCGGGAGAGAACTGTTGTCCGGGGCCTGGTCACTGACAGTGAGAAAGAGGCGTGGCCAAGGGCTGAAGACGGAGGACGGGTGGGTGACTGCTGACCCGGGAGAACAGACCAGGTAGGTGGCTGACGCCATTTGCACCTCTGCCGCGCATGCGCATACGCACCCAAGAGCGCCTCAACACTCCACCCCAGAAGGCGAGCAGCGCCACCTGGTGGAGGATGGAGCCGTTACACTGAGCCCCCCCCCAACTGGGCCAACCTCCCTCCTTGAACACAAGTCTCACCGCCAGCTTAGTTTATGGACTATAAAGCGCTTCAGAGTCTGACTTCTAGGGGAAAACGAAATCATTTCAGTCCTATTTCAATCTGTTAGCAGGTCCATGTATTAATTTTTCTTTTTTTTTCTCTTTTTCAGCTCTTTCCTTTTTCTTGAAAACAGAAACAGAAAAAATTCATTTTATTTTCAATTTTTATTAAAAATAATTTTTTTAATATTTTTTACTTTTGTGTAAATTTTTTCAAATTCTATCTTACTTCCATCATTTGATTTTAGTCTATGTCAGTGTATTCACTTTTTCAAATTTCCAAATGATTTCCTTTCTTTTTTCTTTTGTTTTTCTTGAATGTAAAAGAGAGAAACTTCATTTTTACTTTCAATTTCTATTAAAAATATTTTCCTTTAGTTGTTTACTATATTTTTTCCTTGTATGTAAATTGTTTCAAATTCTATTTTACTTCCATTATTTTATTTTAGTCTACTGCAGTGTATTCACTTTTTCAAATGTTCAATTTCCTTTTTTTCCCCTCTTCTTTCTCTTTTTCATTTCTTTTCTTTTTCTTGAATACAGAAATAGAAAAAAATTCATTTTTAGTTTCAATTTTTATTAAAAATAATTTTAATTTTTTTACTATATTTTTTACTTTTGTGTAATTTTTTCAAATTTTATCTTACTTCCATCATTTTATTTTAGTCTATGTCAGTGTATTCACTCTTTCAAATTTTCTTTTTTTTATTTTATTTTTTTTTATTTAAAAAAAAATTTTTTTTTCAACGTTTATTTATTTTGGGGACAGAGAGAGACAGAGCATGAACGGGGGAGGGGCAGAGAGAGAGGGAGACACAGAATCGGAAACAGGCTCCAGGCTCTGAGCCATCAGCCCAGAGCCCGACGCGGGGCTCGAACTCACGGACCGCGAGATCGTGACCTGGCTGAAGTCGGACGCTTAACCGACTGCGCCACCCAGGCGCCCCCACTCTTTCAAATTTTCAAATGATGTCTTTTTTTTTTTCTCTTTTTCGTTTCTTTTCTTTTTCTTGAATGCAGAAAGAGACAAACTTCATTTTTACTTTCAATTTCTATTAAAAATATTTTCCTTTATTTTTTGCTTGTACGTAAATTTTTTCAAATTCTATTTTACTTCCATCATTTTATTTACGTCTACTACAGTGTATTCATTGTTTCAAATTTTCAAACAATTTCCTTTTTTTTCTTTTGTCTCTTTTTCATTTCTTTCCTTTTTCTTGAATACAGAAAGAGAAAAAATCATTTTTATTCTTAACTCCTATTAAAAAAATCTTTCTTTATTTTTTTTCTACTATATTCTTTACTTCTGTGTAAATTTTTTCAAATTCTATTTTACTCCTGTCATCTCATTTTAGTCTAATTCAGTGTATGCATTATTTCAAATTCTCAAATGATTTTCTTTCTTCCCCCCATTTTTTTTTATCTAATCTGTCAAAAGACTTTCAACACCCAGACCAAAACACACCTAGGATCTAGCATCATTTATTAGATTTGCGTGCGTGTGTGTGTGTGTGTGCATGTAATTTTTTAATTTTAATATTTTTTTAAATTTTAATGTTTTTAAATTTCAATTTTTCTACCTCATTAACTCCTTTTCTCCCTTCAAAAAGACAAAACAAAGGAATTCACCCCAAAAGAAAGAGCACGAAGAAACAGCAGCCAGGGATTTAACCAACACAGATACAAGCAAGATGTCTGAACCAGAATTTAGAATCATGATAATAAGAATACTAGCTGGAGTCAAAAATAAGTTAGAATCCCTTTCTGTGGAGATAAAAGAAGCAAAAACTAGTCAGGGTGAAATAAAAAATGCTATAACTGAGCCACAATCACAGATGGATGCCACAGCGGCAAAGATGGATGAGGCAGAACAGAGATTCAGCGATATAGAGGACAAACTTACAGAGAATAACGAAGCAGAAAAAAAGAGGGAGATTAAGGCAAAAGAGCATGAGTTAAGAATTAGAGAATCAGTGACTCATTAAAAAGGCACAACATGAGAATCATAGGGGTCCTAGAAGAAGGAGAGAGAGAAATAGGGGTAGAAGGGTTATGTGAGCAAATCATAGCACAAAACTTTCCTAACCTGGGGAAAGACACAGACATCAAAATCCAGGAAGCACAGAGGACCCCCATTAGATTCAACAAAACCGATCATCAACAAGGCATATCATGGTCAAATTCACAAAATACTCAGGCAAGGAGAGAATCATGAAAGCAGCAAGGGAAAAATAGTCCCTAACTGACAAGGGAAGACAGATCAGGTTTGCAGCAGACCTACCCACAGAAACGTGGCAGGCCAGAAAGGAGTGGCAGGATATATTCAAGGTACTGATTCAGAAAAATATGCAGCCAAGAAATCTTTATCCAGCAAGGCTGTCATTCAAAATGGAAGAGAGATAAAAAGTTTCCCAGGCAAACAAAAATTAAAGAAGTTTGTGACCACTAAATCAGCCCTGCAAGAAATTTTAAGGGGGACTCTCTGAGGGGAGAAAAGAGTGTAAAAAAAAATACATATATATATGTATATATAAAGACTTGGGCTTTAATCTCATTGTTATCTCTTTCTGTGAGAGGTGCAGAGAAATCCCAAGGAAAGCAAAGGGTCACCAGCCTGGGGATTGGTGTCAGGACATGTCTAGGATGTGGTGTCCCATAAGATCTAAGTAACAGTGCCAGTGTAAGTCTAGAGTCTGTAGCTCAGCGGAGTTAGAAGGATCCGATGTAGAAAATTCAGAAGACATCCAACTAAATACAGTTTTTAAACTGTGGGATTAGATGAAAACAGAACACAGGGTAGGCCAAGAGAAGAAGAGAAAATGTGTGAGAATACAGCTTTGGGCAATCTAGCCTGGGGTACTGATGTCACTGTACCTAACACATCAGTTATATCAGATTTTTAACTCCTTCTTGGGTCTGTATATGGGATGTCTCCATTAATAACATTTTTTAGGTTATAATACTACTTCTCTAGCCCAGTCTGTTACAGACACAACACCACAGACCTTGAAACTCATCTGCATCGTGTTTCTGGTTCTGGACCTTGCACAATCTGATAGTGATGCCCTCCTTCTCACAAAGGAGTCGACGAATTGGATGGATGTTCTGTGTTCCCTGCCACTCACCCACATCTGGAGTTGTTGCACATATTGGGATGGCAACCTCAAAAATCAACTCAAAACTATTTCTATCTCCCTCACCTCCACCTGCTCCACATACCTTGGTAACACGGTTTCATCACCAAATATGCCTGTCTTTCCCAAAGAATCATCTCTTCTTGGCGGCTTTCTGAATAATAAACAGAAGTGGAGGGGGGGCTACAGAAACCTACTTTAAAGTTTGGGATTTTGCCTTGAAAAGTCTTGGACTTGTTTTCTATTACTTGTAAAAGTAACCACAGCCCAGCGTGGTTTTACACCCTTTGGGCGGAAAGATGACCAAAGGGGCCAGAAAGATTCAAACGTAATAATGATTCAGACATTGGGAGTAAAGCACTTGGTTCCTCTTGCACTTGATACTCATGGTTGAAAGGCTTGGGTGCAAATAGGAGGTGATCACAGAAGAGGGGAAATTACTGGCACTAGAATGGGTCACAGCAATGCTGGCATGGTGGAGGGGAAGCATTGCCCCGAGTTCCTGGGACCTGACCCTAGGAGTTACAAGGGACCTGGCATGAACACCTCTGCCTAAAGCAAACCTCATCCGCATCTGGAATTCTGGTCTGCTGCTGGATTTGCCAACCCTTCCTGGTGCCATGAAACAGGAAAATGCACATGGACATGACAGGTCCTAAGATTTTCATACTCACCCTTTGGGCACAGGGGTAGATGGTTAATGAAGGAAACCCACCAAGATGCAGGGGCATTCCTCAAAGTTGCTCACTGCAAACATAACCCTGAGAAACAGCCCTGAGGACAGAGCCATCAGACTTGCTTTCCCCCATGTCCCCCATAGGGCCTTTTTGTGCCAGACCCCGGTGTTTCCAAAGAGACACCTCCCTGTGTGAACTGCTTTCTGCAGAACCCAAGAAGGCAGAATTATAGCAAGTTAAAGATTGTAGATTTCTATTCCATTTTGCCAATGTGCCATCACAGGCTTCTCTGTCATTAGCGAGCCAAGTTCATGCCTTCTCCAACACGATGTGGATCTCAGGTCTGGAGGAGAGGGGTCTCCCTTCGTCTGAGGAGGAAAAGCCTGGGGGCATATTTGAATTTTCATATTCCTGTTTCTTTATGTTAAGTGCGGTGAACACTTGATGTCCTTTATTTTGGCCAATTGCCTGAATAAAAAAATAAAAGAAGGCCAGTTGTTTATAATTTTACTCATCGTAATTATCTTGCACAGACTAAAAGGTGCTAACAGGTGCCCTAAGGAACAGTTTTGGAAATGAACTTATTTAATATTCTAATTAATGATCTGCAAGAGAGAAGAACAAGGCCTTTAATGAACTATCTAGCATGACTAATTTGAAAGGTACTAAAGACACCATCAGAGCAGATAAATTATAAAAAGTTACTTAGGAAAGCATGAGAAACTGAAACAAATTCATATTATGCACAAAAGAACTCAAGTCAGTCTAAAGAAAATGAAAATAATATTCCAGTACTAGCAAAGGGACAATAAGATTAGGAAAGAACTTTCTGGACCTGACAGGAAGTGCTCTGATTCAACACTAATATTTTTATGTTTTGGAGTTTGTGGATTTAAGTGTTTGCAACAGCAAATGATTTTTTTTTTTTTTATTAAGACTTGACCCCCTCCTCCCTATAACAAAATAGAAATGAATGTATGTTTATTCTTTTACTGGGTCTCCTGGTTTATTTGGCGAGCCTATCACCCCTCTGGCCATCAGCAGGGTCTGAGAATTCTAGTTCTCTGGACCCTCCAAAATTTGATTTTATCAAACGTTTAAAGTTTTGTCAGTCTTGTAGGAGATAAATACATCTCGTGGTTTTAAATTACATTTCCCTCTGGGTGCCTGGGTGGCTCAGTTGGTTGAGTGTCTGACTTTGGCTCAGGTCATGATCTCATGGTCCATGAGTTCAAGCCCCACATCCACTCTGTGCTGACAGCTGAGCCTGGAGCCCGCTTCAGATTCTGTGTCTCCCTCTCTCTCTCTGTCCCTCATCCGCTCATGCACCACCCGTCCCCTCTCTCTGTCAAAAATAAATAAAGATTTAAAAAATAAAGCATTTCACTTGTAAAAAATAATAAAAATAGGGGCGCCTGGGTGGCTCAGTCGGTTGAGCACCGGCTTCAGCTCAGGTCACGATCTCACGGTCCGTGAGTTCGAGCCCCGCGTCGGGCTCTGTGCTGACAGCTCAGAGCCTGGAGCCTGTTTCGGATTCTGTGTCTCCCTCTCTCTCTGGCCCTCCCCCATTCATGCTCTGTCTCTGTCTCAAAAATAAATAAACGTTAAAAAAAAAATAATAATAAAAATAAATACATAAATAAATTACATTTCCCTTTTTATTAATGAGATTGAGTGTTTTTTTTTTTCATTTTCTCATTGGGCATTTACATTCGTTCATCTATGGCATCCCTCCCTGTGTACTTCACTCGTTTTTATGTTAGGTTTCTTCTTTGTATTTCCAAAAATAAATTTTGTATGTAAAGAATATTATGGGAGGCTCAGTCAGCTGAGTATCCTACTCTTGATTTCGGTTCAATTCACGATCCTAGGGTCATGGGATAGAGCCCCCATGTCAGCCTCTGCATTGAGTGTGGAGCCTTCTTGAGGTTCTCTCTCTGTCTCTCTCTCTCTCCCCCTCTGCCCCTCTCCCCTGCTCTTGCCCTATCTCTCTAAAAGTGAAATAATAGAAATTAAAAAGAAAACTTTACAAAAAGAATGTTAAATATTTGTCATGTGTGTTGTAAATACCATTTCTGATATATATTGTGTCTTTTGAGTTTGCTTATGGATTCTCATCACACAATATAAAATATCTAATTGTTAAATATATTTACTTCCTCTTACATCTTTTCAACTTTCTTGCTACAGAAAGTTTCACCATGCTTAAATCAAACAGAATCGTCCTAAATTTTATTCTAATCCCCAAAATTAGACTATTAATACACCTTTTTTTTTTTTTTTTTTTTTGGTACAGATGTGTCTGTAGCAGTGGGGGACACAAAAATAATTCACTGTGGCCAAAAGGGAAGAATATCAACTATTGTCGAGAGACAACAGTTACAGGCTCTGCTTTCGCTACATGACTTTGGGGGATATGTTTAATTTCCTGGGATCTTAGTTTCTTTCTTTCTTTTTTTTTTTAGAAGAGATTAGGTCTATATTCTTTTTATTTTTTAAATTTTTTTTTTAACGTTTTTATTTATTTTTGAGACAGAGAGAGACAGAGCATGAACGGGGGAGGGGCAGAGAGAGAGGGAGACACAGAATCGGAAACAGGCTCCAGGCTCTGAGCCATCAGCCCAGAGCCCGACGTGGGGCTCGAACTCACGGACCGCAAGATCGTGACCTGAGCTGAAGTCGGACGCTTAACCGACTGCGCCACCCAGGCGCCCCAGGTCTATATTCTTTTTAAAAAACGTTTAATGTTTATTTTTGAGAGAGAGAGAGAGAGAGCTGTGGAGGGATAAAGAGAAAGGGATAAAGATAAAGATAATGAAGCAGGCTCTAGGCTCTGAGCTGTCAACACAGAGCCAGATGCAGGGCTCCAACTCACTAATTGTGAGAACATGACTTGAGCCGAAGTCAGATGCTTAACCGACTGAGCCACCCAGGCGCCCCAAGAGATTAGGTCTATATTCTGCCCAATAGAGTGATCTCTAGGATATGTATAAGGTGCTCTGGGAATGTGTTTATTATGGAAGCCCTATCTATTAAATGATTCAAATCACCCCCATCAGCCTGTTACCACTTTGTGTACGTTGATCTCATGAGATCCTTCAAAGGGAATGAGGTGCTGGGGGAAATATGCTATGGTTGTGAATCCCATAGCTCTTTGGGGCATCTGGTCACTCCCATTGATGGGAAGGATAGAGGATCAGAGTGTTCCCTGAAAAGGATAAATAGAGTCCCTGCCCATCTGGGTTCTGATTCAGGCTCAAGGTTTCCTGCTGGAAAGGCAGAGCCTGACTGACAATTAACAAAACAAAACAAAAACACCAGTTATCCTTTTAAAACAGAGTCAATCTCATTAAATATTTATTCACCCTAATGATAAATTTGTAAAACAGTTTCTAATCCCTATTAGTGAGACTAGTGGGTCATATTGCTGGATCAATGTTTACTTGAGAGATGCTCCAGTTAGTGGCCCACGGTAAGTTATTATCAATGACACAGAAGGTATTCAAAATGCATTGCATTGCAAATTTGAAGTAATTTCATCACATATTTTTTTTTTAACGTTTATTTATTTTTGAGACAGAGAGAGAGCATGAATGGGGGAGGGGCAGAGAGAGAGGGAGACACAGAATCGGAAACAGGCTCCAGGCTCCGAGCCATCAGCCCAGAGCCCGACGCGGGGCTCGAACTCACGGACCGCGAGATCGTGACCTGAGCTGAAGTCGGACGCTCAACCGACTGAGCCACCCAGGCGCCCCATCATCACATATATTTAATAGTTGACATTATGGTACTTTATCATCCTATCAATTCCATACATAGGATACATCACAGAGTGGTTACTACATAACTATGTAGACAGTTACTACGTTCCAGGTCTTGTCTCATTTCCCTTCATTCAATAATTATCCTCTTAAATTAGTAGAAAAACTTGTCTTTTTGTCATGGGTCTGATTCAAGGGTCTGTCATTATTAGTCAGTAAAATTTGGTCAAATGACTGTGAAATGGAGATCGTAATGTTTATTTTAAAGACCCTTGGTTTTCCATGTGGTGACGTAGTGGCACTTAAGAAGCACATCCCATCTTTAACCGGAAAACGTGGAGGCTGGATTCTGCATACAGACCGTAGAAATAGCCCATCAGTGAATCCACAGGGCCCCACGGGATCTCCAAGGCCCAGCTGGGCATGGGGTATGATTTCTCTTGCGATGGGTGGAAGGAAAAGCGTGTCGTTTTGCTTTCAGAAGAAAGCTCTGTGGCACAGTCTGCAGTGTCCGGGAGCCGCAGGACAGCCACAGGGCCGGCCCGTCTGGAGCGCAGCCTTGGGGCGTCCTGACCATGTTGGGTGCGATTTGCAACTACAAAGGGCGAGACGGAGGAGTGTGCACGAGGAAACGTGACTGGAGCTTATGATTTCACGAAATAAATTTGCTTGGTACACCTTGGACGGTTTCAGAAAACTAATCACTAAAGTGAAGGAAAGAAATTCAGTTAAGAGGCTTTTTAGAACTTGACTTTGAAATTCAACCAGGGGCTTCTGGTTAACTTTGAGGGGTCTTCCAATATACTTCTGCCTGTGTTTTGCTGCCTTGGTTTTGGCAGTTCTGTTTTGTTTCCAAACAAATTATTTTGATCTCACATAATCATCGCCTACAACCCACGCCTCCTAGTCACATGGGTTCTTAATAACCACAGTATCTGACTCCTTATTCAAAAATGATTTGAACTTCGAAAATACAAACATTTTAATATTGACTTGGTGCAACTAAGAGCCTTTCCTATAAAAAATTAAGAAACACAATTGCCCTGTTCTGTTTTTCTATCCACCTATTGTTTCGTTTTCAGGGATAGAAACACTATTTATGTCATCTTTCATACGTATGTTTTTAAGAGTGTTTTCACCTTCACCAATCACAAGTCCAAAATCCACTCAACTGGAATAACGTCCTTATTCATCAGCTGGGGTCCATCGTGTAGGCGGTGCTGATGGACAGATTTATAGGTAAAGTGCCAGAAATACGCCGGGTGCTTGATGAAGGGCTGCACTTTCTTGGCTGAGAACAATTCAACTGAACACATATTTTATTAAAAATAAGCAATCGACTTTTGAATGATCTGCCTCTCACACAGAGAATCACACTAACTCTGAGCTGTATGCTCTGTTGTCATGGCCAGAATAAATTCATGGCTGATGATGAGCTCGCTTGTAACAGAAAATGCCATCACTTTAAAGGCTTCACATTTCCTTAAAAACATGCACTCAAGTATCTGGTGGAGAAAAGGTGTGCCTCTGACAGTGGCTCCCATACCTGCCTCACTTACGGTGTCAGGGTCTTAGAATACAAGACAGGGGCTGAGATTCCAGGAAATGTCGGAAGTATAGTAGCTTATTTACAAATGCATTATCTCAATTCATCCAACAAATCGTCGACCACAAAATGTTACAGTACGTAATCCCATGAGGCCCCTCTGCCGATGACCCCTTCCACTTACATCTGGTCTCCACTCAGGAGCACTTGCCTCCCATAATCACCCATGCAGCACAGAGTTCCCCGCTTTGGGAACATGCTAGCACAGTACCTTCCTTCATTGGTCCCGCCTGCTGCTCAAGGCGTCCTCTGGGTCCTGACTTTTCCTTCCTCTCTGGCCCTCAGATTCTACAGTTTCAAGGTTAACTGTGGCTTTTGTTCCACAACCTAAGTCACCACCAGTAACCACAGCTATCCCTTCCTGACACGGACTGAACTGCCAGCCATGGTGTGTTCAGTTATACAACTGTTACAGCAACCCAATGAAAATGCAGTCTTACTTATTTCCATTTTACCAATTAGTTAGAAGAATGAGTTAAAAGGGGCACATGGAGATGGCATATTTTACTCAATGTGACATATCTTTGAAGTGGTGAAGCAAGGATTGGGGAGCAGGTGGTCTGATTCCAGAATCTGAGTTGAACCACTTCGTTGATAGAGAAAATGGCCCTAGGCCCCTATAACAAGAATTATTATAATAGGAATTATCACATGAGAATAAGAACTTAGTTGATGGGAGAAGCAGTAGCTCAGGCCCTCTGTCCTGGCAGGTGCAGTCCAGCTCTGAGAGGAGATCTCAGCTGGGGGTCCGTGATCACACAGACCCGGTCCTATACCGCTTGGTCATCTGTAAGTGACACTCTTGTGCTCATGAGATATACCATGCAAAATAAATTTTAGATTTAGTAAGAATACACATAAATTTTGGGACACCTGGGTGGCTCAGTCACTGAGCATCTGACTCTTGATTTCATCTCAGGTCATGATCCCAGGATCGTGGGATCGAGCCCCACATCAATCCCCATGCTCAGCAGGGAGGCTGCCTAAGAGTTTCTCTCTCTCCTTCTGCCTCACTCCCACTCATCGGGCTCCCTCTGTCTCCCAAAAATAAATAAATTAAATGAATACACATAAGTAAATAAAAATAATACACACAAATATAGTCTATGTAAAATTTTTATCATACCTACTTCAAAAAATCTGAGTCTCTTAATTGACATCAATTGATAAGCTTATTCATTGATTCTTGCATCAGTTAAGACTAATGTATTTTAAATTGCCATTACCATTTTAAAATAATAATATTCGTCATTATATTAAAGTTTTAGATGAATAATGGTTTGTACCAGTTCGTTATCCTCCTTGTATTACCTTTAACATCTTTCTGTGCTCTTGTTTTTCTCCCTAGTGCTGCAAGAATTAAAATCTCATGAGGAGATTTGCAAACCTCTTCCAAATACTACTGTGGTTGCATGAAGCCTTTTAGCTAATATGCATGCCAGCAATGAGCACCTCTAGCTCACTAATGGACACCCTGGTCCAGGGATTTCCCTGCATAGCTTCACTAAGAGTGGCTGGAAAAAGAACAGATCCCTTTGAATATATTAGTTATGCCCACACTGACCCAGTGAAGTGTTAATAAGTAATTGCCCGCTTTTGTCTTTTATCCCTTTGCATTTGGACACTAACACACCATCAGGTGACTTGTTAGGTATGTATATCTTTCCACACACTGTCGAGCAGGACTATGGCCATTGGCATACACATCTTCCATGAAGCAGTTTTGCAAATTGTTTTGTGACAACTGGGATTCACAGTGTTAGATTTGCATTCACACATAAACTGGCAGGAATAAACCCAGGGAAGGAAAAACGGTAACTACCAGACCCTGCGAACTGAGAGCTTGGATGCCACCTGTAGACCGAATGGTAAGCTAACCTGGATCTTTTCGGTTTTAACCTGGACAGCGAGGCTAAAATCATCAGCAAATTTGAAGACCTACAGTAAATATTTATTTGTCTATTATACACAAGTCTCTCCATTATATAATGAGAATTTTAAAAAATATATACAATCGTTATACGTCCCTCTTTGTCTCTCCTTCGGGAACATCTTTATATAGATGAAGAAGGTATAGAAAGAAGAAGGCAGGAAACACAACCATATCACCCCTACAGCGGGGGTATCTACATCTAGGTTGAGTATTTTTTGCCATTTACAGGTGTCTCTGTATCGATACTTCTCACCTCGCTGGAGGCCACATGAAAATATTTTGTCACTCTTTATCATGGAGGAGCTGGGAGATTGCTCTCTTCCCTCATTATCAATGGTGATACAAGTCTCCTTCCTGCCCTTCTGTCCTTACTTCAGTTTTATAGTAGGCTGTTCATCATAAAAGGACATTAAAGCATATGGGGGGGGGTGATGAGGATGTTTGTATATGTTTCTGCCCTACAGCAAAGGGTACTTCTCCCCTGCCTCTTACATGTTCTTCTAAGGGTCACCTCTGCTTGGTAGCTTTCTCTGACTCAGAGAAACAGAACTGTATTCCCTTATGAGTCTGTTAGACTATATATATCATCTTATTTATAATAGACTATATATCATCTTATTTTATAATTAGTCATTTATGTATTGTTTTCTGCCGCGAGACTGAGAGCTTTTCCAGGGGATGAATTATGTCATGGTCACCTTGCGTGTACACTGGGATCTGACAATATTTCATTGAAAGAATGACTGAATTAATGAGAAATTCATTACAAAATTTAGGAAAGTATTTTGACAGAGTCTTTTGTATTCTTCATATAATATTTCTGGTCATTTGAGATCATTGTTTACATAGCATCTATATAATTCTGTGAGTGAAATAAAATACTATAAACCACTTTATTTCAGGATGCAATTTAGTGGTCAACTATTATTCCATCTGTTTTAAATACTTTTCACTTAGGAAAAAAAAAGCATTTTTATAAAACCTCTGGACAAGAAAACCCACACTGATAAATATTTTACATTTTTCATGAAAACTCTATATGTGGAGTTATTAAATGTACAATGGAACTGAAGTCTGTCCTTCTCCAATATTAAAACGTCAGTCAGATGTCGCAAGATAAAGTACCGAACCCTCAGCAAATGATGTGAAGTTGAGAGATGAAATCCAGTCTTTTTGTGCACCTTCCTCATTTAAAAGGGTTGGAGAGGGTTCAGCATGGGAAGAGCCAGCAGCTTTTATTTTCTGCTTAGAGGAAGTAGCAGGAGATGAAACTAAGACAGGGAGCTCCACAGTCAGTCAAGATTAAACCAATTTAAAGGATATGAAGAAAGAAATGTCTTTACAGTTTTCAAAGGTTTTCCATGCCTGAGCATCTTCCTATCTAAGGCCATAAAATTCCAATCCCATTTGGGTTGTCTGTTGTTCATATTGGAATGTCACATGGGGCATTCAAATACAGCTTCCAGTACTCAGTACTCTTTTCTTAACCAAATGTATTTCCTTCTAATGGCCAAATAATATGGAATGGAAGGAATTTGGATAAGGGTAACAGAACATGAACTGCTAAATGTGAGAATATGCTGGCGCGGGCACAGAAGTGGGCACTTGGGTACAAGAGACAGAAAATGCACCAGGGAACAGAAGAGTAGATCAAGAAAGCGGTCGGCGGACTGGCAAAACCAGTTTTGATTAATCTGGTGATGGGGTCTTGGATATGGTGGAAAATGAGGTGAACACTGAGCTCAATGCTCAGAGCTTCTCAAGTAATGGTCACAGGACTCTCTTTACATTAAAAATGGATTCCTGTCAAAAAACAAAACAAAACAAAACAAAACAAAACAAAAAAAAATGCATATTCCGGGCTCCTCTCAAAGTTGCTCAAAGTAAAATGTCATGTAAAAATGTCATGATCTTGCCGTCCGTGAGTTCGAGCCCCACGTCGGGCTCTGTGCTGACAGCTCAGAGCCTGGAGCCTGTTTCGGATTCTGTGTCTCCCTCTCTCTCTGACCCTCCCCCATTCATGCTCTGTCTCTCTCTGTCTCAAAAATAAAAAAAAAACGTTAAAAAAATTTTTTTAAATGTCATGAATGCTACACACTTATCTTGCAGATTACTCACAGAATTAATGTATATTAGGACCTAATTAAAGAAGAAAAGAATCATCAAATGTGAACTACAAGGAAAAGTAAGTAAAATCACCTTTTTAGTTTACAAATAAGGAAACACACAGGAGCATTAAAGAGACCTGTTGAATATCCTTTTTTAAAAAATTATTCAAAATGCATTGTTTTAGGATGCACAGTAAATACTACAACTATAGAGATGCTGTATATAACATTGTGCCTTCTGACCGTCACCGCCTAGGAGCAGAGACGGTGACCTACACTCTACAGGCTCCGATGACAGCCCCACCACCAGGCACCTCCTGCAGGTCCCATTATCATTGTCTTTTATTATCTTTTTGATGTTTGCAGAATTTCTAATGTTCTTTACTATTCCCGACTGTGGCTGTTTTTGCAAATTTTTTTTTTAATTGGTCTTACGAGGGGCTTATCAATGTTACTAGTCTTTCCAAAGAATCAATTTATGACATCAATTTTTACATTTATTTCCATTATATTACATTATCTTAATTATTACTATTAATTTATCTAAATTATTATTAGATATGTTATCTAAATTATAATTGTAAATTTATATTATTTTGTTATTAGGTTTCTTTATTCCAATTATTTTATTTTAATAGGATGTTGATCATAAATTTTTAGAAGGATGCTTAGGGCATAGTTTTTATCCTTTTTTCGATATATGCATTTAAACAATAAATTTCCCTCAAATTACAGGTTTCTATACAATCTGTAAGCTTGTCATTATTAATTTATGTTATTATTGTTATTAGGTTTCTTTATTCCAATTATTTTATTTTAATAGGCTGTTGATTACAAATTTTTAGAAGGATCCTTAGGGCATAGTTTTTTATCCTTTTTTTCGATAAATGAATTTAAATAATAAATTTCCCTCAAAATAGTAGGTTTCTATACAATCTTTAACTTTGTCATTATTTTCATTATCATTCAGTTTAAAATCTAATCTAATTGTTATTCAGATTTATTCTTTAATCTCCAGGTTATCTAGAAGTGAACTACTTCTCTAAAAACATTTTAAAAATGTTTTTGATGTTGTTGATGTTTCCCTTAATTCTATTTTGATCAAAGAACATAAATCAGTTTATTTCCATCCCTTACCATTTTTGGGGACATTCTTTATTGCCCAGGAAATACAGTTTTTAAAATGTACTCTGTGTCCCAGAAAATGATATTCTCTGAAGTTGTTGGGTGAAGCATCATGTCAATCAGAGCTGCTTCATTTTCAAGTCAGAGCTTCTCGATGCCATAGATTATTTACCTGCCTGGTTGTTCTATCAGTTATAAGAGAAATACATTATTTTCCATCAAAATTTTTAAATTTCTCCCAGCCCTGTCAATTTCTTGCTTTATGTAACAGGACATGTATGCACTCACATAAAAAATGTTATAATTTATGGGCGGATTAATGTTTAATCAATATTAATATTAATTATTAAATATTATTAAATATTAATGTTAATATAAAAATTAATTATTAATATTAGTTATCAATATTAAGTGTCTCTGTCAAATAATGTTTTGCCTTAAATTGCTAATAATGTAGCGATATCAGGTTTTTTTAGGTTAGCGTTTTCATCATATTATATCTGCATAATCTATGCCATCAACCACGCCATATCATTATATTTTAGGTCTTCCTCTTAGAATCTAGATATAGGTGACTTTTTTGTTGTTGATTTTGTTCATTTGTTTTGCTTTTTTATTTTAGAGAGAGAGCAGGAGCAGGGGAGAGGGGCAGAGAGACAGAGACAGAATCTTAAGCAGGCTCCGTGCTCAGCTTACAGCCAGACATGGGGCTGGACCCCAGGAACCATGAGATCATGACCTGCGCTGAAATCAAGAGTCTAATGCTCAACCAACTGAGCCACCCAGGGACTGCAAGGTGGCCTTTTAAAAATCCAGTCTGACAAGGGGCACCATCAGTGTAGATCCTGCTTGGGATTCTCTGTCTCCACTCCACTCGTGCTAGTATGTTCATGTGCGCTCTCTCTCTCTCTCTCTCTCTCTCTCAAAGTTAAATAAATTTAAAAAACAATCCAGTCGACAATAATTTTAATTTGTAAGACTTAGTCTACCTAATAAAAATTTTGATGAATGTATGCTTAAATATTCTTTTTTACTACTTTCTTCTTATTTTTTTTCTGGTCCTATTTTTTTTTCTCTTCTCTAAGATTAATTATTGTATTTAATAATTCCATTTCCCTCCTCTATTGGCTAATCCATTACAATGCTTTTTCCTGGTTATACCAAAGACTTCAATGTGTTTCCTGAATACCTTTCTCATTCCCCAGGAGACGTGATGACTGTAGAATGTCGTAACTCCTTTTCTAGACTCCCAAATAACATATTATAGATGTCATGTGTATGTTTTTGTATAAGCCTGTTATGTATGTTTATGTGCCTATACACACCGTTTGCTGTTTTATGCAATGTGTATATATCCAATGCTATGGTTCTATAGGTACTACTTTTCGTTTAAACCCATTGACACATTTACCGTTTCAACTAGTTTTTATTCTTTTCTGCAGCAGCAATGATCTGAGATCATTTTATTTCTGCCAGAAGAATACTCTTTGGTATTTTGTTAAAAGCTCTGTTGATGAGTAGGAGTTGTTTTTTTGTTTTTGTTTTTGTTTTTTTGTCTTTAAGCTTCATTTTACTTTCAGATTTTGACAGATCACGTCAGTAGGGATATGACTCTTGGTTGCTGTGTTCCCCAAGACCACCATCTCGCTTACAGATGAGTAGGAGTCATGAGACTCAGCATAAGGGGTACTCGTGACTGAAAGTTATCCCCAGGGCCCGGCAAGGATATGCAGCTCCGTCATGAGGGCACAATACGAACACAGAGCGTAAAGGAATCCACGTGCAGAGTTCCTCACACTCTTTCCCTTCTGAGGAATCACACAGAGCACACTCTCCCCTAGCCACAAAACTGCCACAACATGTGTGTGATTTTGTGTGCAGGGAAGCCTGTAAGAGACCCCACACCAGATGTTGTGATTAGGGCTGGTTACACGGACACGTGCTGTGTAGCACACACCAAAGTTCTAGAATCCCAGGAAAGCAGGTGTTTCACATAAACCATAATGTTTTCATAACAAGTCTAGGCATGCTGAACATCCTTTTCACTTGACTGATTCCTGGGACACCCTAAAAAACACATTGTGAGATGTCACCAAGGACAACATTAGAAGGAGGTCTTTCTAGGGGCGCCTGGGTGGCTCAGTCGGTTAGACGGCCGACTTCGGCTCAGGTCATGATCTCAAGGTCTGTGAGTTCGAGCCCCACGTCGGGCTCTGTGCTGACAGCTCAGAGCCTGGAGCCTGTTTCGGATTCTGTGTCTCCCTCTCTCTGACCCTCCCCCATTCATGCTCTGTCTCTCTCTGTCTCAAAAATAAATAAACGTTAAAAAAAAAAATTAAAAAAAAAATAAAAAAAAAGAAGGACGTCTTTCTAAACATAGCACTCTTTTTTCTTTTTTTGAAAAAAAATTTTAATGTTTGTTTATTTTTGAGAGAGAGATTGACAGAGGACAAGCAAGGGAAGTGCAGAGAGAGAGGGAGACACAGAATGTGAAGCAGAATCCAGGCTCTGAGCTGTCAGCACAGAGCCTGACACGGGGCTTGAACCCAAAAATTGCAAGATCATGACCTGAGCCAAAGTCATATGCTCAACCGACCGAGCCGCCCAGGCGCCCCTAAACATAGCACTCTCAAATTTGGTAAGTTTCTCTGCACAGTTGGTAATTAGTTTGTAAGTCCTCTGCAGATATGATTCCCAGGACTTCTCCTTACTGTTGTTACCAGTTATAAGCCAGAAGGTAGCATTATTGATACAGTTTTTAAAAACCAATATACGTTCTATTTCTAGTTAAGATTTGTCTCCAAGATTGATCACAATGTGCTTAGATTTGGTTCATTCTAACATTTATCCTGCTTTGCTGCTTAAAGGCAGTGCTTTAAATCCATGCTGGGTATCTGCCATAAATTTTAGAAAAATTTCAGGCATATCTCTTCGTACATTTGCCCTTTTTAATTTCTCTTCTGCCCCTAAGATTCCAATCATTTCTATGTCTGACGTTTATGCCATATTTCATATACAGTAGCCAGCCTAAATGAAGACGTGTTGTTGCCAACAGCCCAGAAACCCTCTGAACACTGCTCACATCATTGTCTATGTCTCAAAGGTAACCCAGTCCTGACTTTTACATTGGTTTAGTTGAATCGTTTTTCAATACCCTTTTAAAGTACTGAAATTGCATCAACAACCACATTAACTTCTTTCCGTTTGAATCAATAAGTCAAAATAGTGACATTAACAGTGAAAATAATACTAATTTAGTCATTGCTTTTAGATGAGGATTCGCTTTCTATATCCTTCCCCTGTACCTCTATGTGCAACTCCTTCTGGGATGCAAGCTATACCCGCGAAATAAATAAAACAGAGAGTATTTAGCGGAAAATGTGCTTAACTGTCTATGTTAAGTAGTGGCATGAACTACTAGAAATTTGTTATCTGTGTACAGCTGATCCTTTCATCCCTCTGCTGAAAATCTTTTGATGGCTCGTCAACAGTCTTAGGCTTAAGTCTGAACTTCTTACACTTTTACTCACAAGACTCGTCTATGCTGCCTGAATAATCCAGCTACCGCTTCCATGCTGAGTGTGGACTCTGTTTCCATATCGTGCAACCACGTCTCAAGCTTATTAAAAGACTCCAAATTCCTTATTCGTGGTCTTACACTTTTCATCTAGATCTGTGAAAGTTTGAATATTCTTTTTTGTTATTGTTCCGTTTGCCAAAATATATTATTTGCATTTTACACTGAATTTTAATTTTATCTCTTTGAAAAACACCATTAATTTTTCCCATATAGGGAATGAAATATTTCTGAGCACTACTCATTCTATCTATAGTGATATTTATTTTATGATAAAAATGTCTGTATCATATTACATACTCAATAAAGGAAAATATTTTATTATTAAAATAACTGTCTCATTGTTAGATAGTGAGACATATTTATGAGCACAAAGCAAATTCTATTTAATCAATGAGTTCTTATAACACCTCTAGCCAAGAGTAGTTTTTTGAATATATTAAAACTTTAAATAGCTTGTTTTGTAATTTAGCCAATAGCTTTGTAATTTATTCTTCTCTTTCATTGTCTATGACCTATCCATATCAAAATAACATACTGGGAAATCCATTGAATCCTTTTTCAAATTATCTGGCCCATGAGACCCTGATTCTTACGTAGATTCCACACCCCCCCCCACCCCGCTGAGTCTTATGAATGAAATTACATTATAGATGAACAGAAACCATTCTTTAATGATATTTCAAGAAAAAAAAAATCTCCTTCCATTTATCCTTCCTACCTGGCTACAGAATCTATGAGATCTTAATGATTCCACTGCAAATAAGATGTAGAATTTATCCTTGAATGGAAGGGCCAACCAACATTTCCAATAATCTATTGGGCATTTTATGGAAACAAGAGGAAGAATCTACAGTAGCTGGAAAGATACACTGAAGCAGTTTGATTTTTGAAATTTCTGTTTTCCTTTCTTTCATTACATTCTCACCAAATTATAATAATCACAAAGAATACATTAAACACATTCTAATGGAACTACAGAGTCTGCTGATTAAATAGGCTAATCATGCAGAGATTTAAGGGCGTGTTGTGAATAAATATGTTTAAAATCACATTAGTATCACTAGCGTAATTTCACTCAAAGTTTTATAAAAAATGTAAACACTTCATAGTTCCAACTCCCATAACCAACTACATTAGCTGAGATTGCATTCTGTGGGGAGATATCTTTATGTCTGCATCCGAGGAATAATTCTACATGTATTCAAGAGACAATTCCCTTTCATAAGAGGTATAAATAGTAGGCTTCCTGCTGGTGAACGATGATCTTTAGTTTGTTTTGATGCCTCACTATTAAATGAAGAAAATGATGAGATTATAGTTCATATTTAAAGTGTATGGGGAAAAGCATCATAGTTGTTGCCAAAATACACCATCCATTGTAGTCAGGAAGTACAATGCTGGCAGATTTTTTGATGCAACAAACTGGTAGCTCATTATTTGGGGATGCACATTTTTAGTTTTAGGAAACTCTTGAGTGTATTGGCATGAGAAAGCTGAAGGGAAATAGAACTATCATGAGCAATTCCAAATTAAATTCAAATTATGTTTTTAAAACAGTTTTACTTGGCACAAACGAATAGACATAAGTTAATATACATAAATTTACAGAAGTTGTGAATGTGTGTGTATATGTACATATATGTATAATATATATTATATATATGTGTGTGTGTGTGTGTGTGTGTGTGTGTAAGGCAAGTAACATGCCTTAGTCCTCATCTTTCCTGCTCCCCTGCTTTGCAAACTTTAAACAGTCTTCTTTCCCTTTCTCTTCCACTACCACTAGTTACTGGAGTAAGTAGGCTCTAAGTTCTAGTATAATCCTCACTTCCTCTCCCAAAAGTTTGGTCACTAACTCTATCATAAAGGTCTATCTCTCTACATTCATAGCACTCTTTACTTATTTTTATTCATTTATTCATTCATCACCAAATATATTCTTGAATACCTACTGTGTGCTAGGAAACTGGGCAGTGGGGAAACAGCATGGATAAGACTTATCTTTTGTAATGAAACTTGCATTCTGTTGAGGATATTGCAGTGAAAAGTATTACAGAGAAAGTCACAGTAATATCACTTGCATCTATGTGTCCATCCATTTGTCTTCTTTAGATCATGAGCTTTTTTAAAAGTAGTTTCTCTGGGGGCACCTGGGTGGCTCATTCAGTTGAACATCTGACTTTGGCTCAGGTCATATCTCATGGTTCATGGGCCAAGCCCCATGTCAGGCTCTGTGCTGACAGCTCGGACCCTGGAGCCTGCTTCAGATTCTGTGCCTCCCTCTCTCTCTCTCCCCTCCCCCACTCATTCTCTCTCTCTCTCTTTCTCTCTCTCTCTCTCAAAAATAAATTAACTTAAAAAAATAGAAGTAGTTTCTCTATTTTACTGGCAGTTGTACTATCTTTTTCCTATCGGCATCTAGCGGGATCATACAGTAATTTCTCACTAATCATTTGCTGCATTTTACTGACAAAGGCAGCCTAGGTATTTAAAGATTTTAATGGGTTCGTATAACAAAATTATAGACACCAGTTATTAAGAGTACATTTCCACATAAGTATGATGCTCTTACTGATAGGTAACTACCTAGTCATGATGTTGAGCCAGAACCTACCAACAGGACTATGACAATTGGAATTAGTTCTCCAAAAATATCTAATACTTTCTTAGAAAGTACAATGAAAAACACAAACTGTATGGAGAGTTTGTTTGTAAAGAGATATACGTGACATCACCTTACAATGTGCCATCAGATTTTCACACGAGTACCATTCAGTAGGGAGAAGACTGGAGGACGAAAGCAAACAAGCAAACAAGTGACTTCGCTTCTTGGGAGCCAGGCTTTCATTTCAATTAAACAAGCATTCAATACCACACGCCAGTTATCTCAGCGTGGGAATAGTTACAAGGACAAACGCTATGAATTTTTATGTTTATTTATTTTTGAGAGCGAGGGGGAAGGGGCAGAGAGAGAGGAGACACAGAATCCGAAGCAGGCTCCAGGCTATGAGCTGTCAACACAGAGCCTGGCTCAAACTCAGGAACCGCGAGATCATGACCTGAGCCGAAGTCGGTCGCTTAACCAACTGAGCACCCCCAGTGTCCCTGATTTCATGTTTTCTTACTGTCGTGTGTTGGGGTTGTTTATGGGTCGATATGAGATGAGCACCCAGAGATCCACAGCAATGTGGCCCCAGAACTACGCCATTGGCGAGGTGGAGAACGAGGTATGTAGCATTATTAAACAACCCTTTGATTAGTTGGTCCTTGATAATGTACATAGTGGCCATTTACTCGTCCATCCACAGGATCTAGGGCATATGAGATGGGCCTTTTAAGGTTCTGTGTTTTCCTCAAAACTCTGTCTTTGGTCTTAGCTATTTTTAAGACACATTTTACCAACGTGTGTGATCAATTTTATTTAATATATCTCTTATAACATCTTTTGGATTTGCTTCTTCTCTTATTTAAGTATTTCTCCAAGATTGTTTGTAATGGAAGTTTGTGCAGCAAGCCTTCTGAAGTCTTGTATGCCTGAGTGTATCATTAATAAGCCCATATATTTGAGTAACAATTAGTCTGAATATAAAATTCTAGGTTCTGAGCTTCTTTTCTTTAAACTGTTGAAAATTCTAGCTCAGCCTTATCTACCTCTGAACTTTTCAACTGCCTCTGATACCCAACACTTCAGGAACCATTTGGCATCATTAGGGGAGACACCCCAAGGGAACGGGGATCACAGAAACAAAAATTGGGTCTTCAAATATAAGTTGACTCCATTGTCATTTGCAATCCAGTGTCATCATAATAAGAATACTATTCTTATTTCCTTGAATGTGATATGCTTTTTCTCTCTAAAAATAGATTATGCTCTTTTTCTTAAGCTGAAAATTTCAGATTAAATTAATTAAAGAAATTTATTAAACAAATTTAAATTTATTAAAAGAAAATTTTCTTTTAATTTAGGGAGATTTCTCTTTATTTTTTCAGTAACTATTTCCTACTATTTATATTTACTTCTCTTTCTTAAATCTTATCATTCTAAGTTTTGGTACTTTTAACTTCCCTCTTTCTTTTATATTTCCTATATATTTGTCCTTTCTTCCATCTAGGAAATGACCTTAATCTCTTAATCTGAACTTCTATTAGTAAAACAACTTTTTAATTAGCTGTATCCATTATTCCATTTTTCTCAACAACCCTGTCTTTTTGAAAATGTTTCACTTATGATATTTTTTATACCTAATATTTCTGCTTGGTTAAAGATTAGCAGTATAAAGCAAGAATAAGAAAACAAAAACAACCATTTTACAATGTGTTTCACACTCTTGGATATCGGTTCACACGTTGTCAACAATTCAAAAATAGCTGTCATTTTCAAGGTCATTTTTTTTTTAATTTTTTTAATGTTTACTTATTTATTTTTTTTTTTTTGAAAGAGAGAGAGCTCCAACAGGGGAAGGGCAGCGAGAGGGTGATAGAGAATCCAAAGCACGCTCTGCACTGACAGCAGCACGCCTGACATGGGGCTTGAACTCACGAACCATGAGATCATGACCTGAGCCAAAGTCGGACATTCAACCAGCTGAGACACCCAGGTGCCCCTTCATGGTCATCTTTAATAGTGACTCTACTTTGATAATCCCTATACTGTGAGGAGTCATGTCTTATGAGCTAGAATCCTCAGTCGAAAATAGTACCCATTCCATTACTAGGAATTAACACTTTTTTTTCCTGGATTTTTATAGACTAGAAGATTCTCCAAGGAAAACATTAAGTTTAGTTTGTTTACATTGTGCTAATTCTGCACATATAATTTATTTTTTTCTACAAGAACATCATGCCACCAACTCTAAGGAATTTCCTTTCTGTTTTTCTAGAATTTTAACAACGAACCAAACCTTTGAAAATACTATGTTGTGATACAAATGTTTATAAAATATGGTAGAGATCACATCCTCTTTGAATTATGTAATTTTTCATTCAAGTAAAATATCATTCAGCATGCTTTCTAATGTTTTATGTATAAAATTAATGACCTATATTTGGAGTTACTATTTCCTTGACTCATTTAATCCTCAATCCATTAAAACATGCTTCTTCCCTAGCACTGTAACGACGTTTTCCTTTAGGTGGTAAAAAAAATGTCTTATTTGTTGAAATAGCCTGTGTATGATTTCACTCTAATGTCTCATTGAATACAGAAACTAAAAGTCTTCAAAATTGTGTCCCTATAATCCCAATTTTTTGTAAAATGATGTCCTTTTTCTTAAAGATGTCCTATCTTTTTAAGATATCATCAGAACGTTTCCGGGTGCCTTCATGGCTCACACGGTTAGGTTAAGCATCTGACTTCAGCTCAGGTCACGATCTTGTGATTCATGAGTTCAAGCCCCACATCAGGCTCTGTGCTGTCAGTGCAGAGCCTGCTTCTTTGCATCCCCTGTCTTCCTCTCTCTCCGTCCCTTCCCCACTTGTGCTGTCTCTATCAATGATAAATAAATATTAAAAAAATATAAAATATTCCAAAAGACGTAATTTATAGCATAATGTATATACAGATAACTATGAAGCACTGTTACATCTTTCATATATATATTTATTATCTCATGGAACCTAAAGAATGTAGTGGTTTGAAACCTACCATCATCCACTCCAAAATACTCACAGGCGCCTGTGTGGCTCAGTCAGTTAAGCATCCGACTTAGGCTCAGGTCATGATCTTGGGATTTGTGAGTTTGTGAGCTCACATCAGCCTCCCCTGCTGTCACCACAAGGCCAGCTTCCAATCCTCTGTCCCCCTCTCCCTCCCTCCCCCGATCGCACTCACTGTCACTCTCTCTCAAAAGTAAATAAACATTAAATAAATTAAAAGCCAAAACAAAATATTTAAGCAAGTTGTACTTTCATATGTAGTAATTACAGTTATTTTTTCTCTGACCTCGTATATTGATAAAATATACATATAATATTATGTTTGCCCCACAGAATTTTATCATAATACTATTTGGAAAATATTGAAATATATGAGTACATCCAGTTGTTTTGAAAATCTGAAATATTTGAAAAAATGCTTAAAATTTTTTTATTAATCACCTCATTTGCTGCCACCAAATTATGTATATGTTTTAAATAGAATTTTTTTCCTGTGACTCTACAGTCCTACTGTTAAAAGTCCCAGTCCATCACTCAATTCCATTTTAGTAATAATTTCAATTATGACTAATGTACAATTGATAAAAAACAAAAACATATTGCCAATTTTGATAAAAATGTTACCAGAAACGTGTCTTTCAAGGACACAGTAAGTTATGGAGACTTTCATAATTTGCAGTGGGGAGACGTTTGTGAGATGAATGAATAGACCATGGACTAAATAAATGAATGAAAATGGACTTTCCAGAGTTGTTTTTTCTTCCCCCCATGAGCATTACCTCTTTTAATTAGTATTTCCACAGAAAGTCCTTCAGCTTTAAATTTCCTTTGAATCTCAACAAATACAGTTTTCCCAATGAAGGAATCATTTAGATAAAATTGACAGCAAAGGATAATCTCCCTGTTAGAACCGAATACTTGGGGAGAATATACAGAATTTTATGTTGCCAGAAAATAATGACTCTTATTTCCTGAAAAGTTTAGCAGTTCAGGCAGTATGATACACACTTCACATATGCTATTCCACTAACTCTTTTTTATTTTTATTTTTTTTTAAATTTTTTTTTTTCAACGTTTATTTATTTTTGGGACAGAGAGAGACAGAGCATGAACGGGGGAGGGGCAGAGAGAGAGGGAGACACAGCATCGGAAACAGGCTCCGGGCTCCGAGCCATCAGCCCAGAGCCCGACGCGGGGCTGGAACTCACGGACCGCGAGATCGTGACCTGGCTGAAGTCGGACGCTTAACCGACTGCGCCACCCAGGCGCCCCGTATTCCACTAACTCTTGTCACACCCTAGAGGATAAATTATCACACAGTATTTTGTGTAGGAGAACAGAGAAACGGGATAGGACTTACCCGGTTCAGCAGAGCCACTCAGATGAGAATCTTCTCCAGGGGACCCATCTGCCTTCCCGCGAGACCACATGCAGCTTTGGGCCACTTGTATGAGGTGGCTACTTGGCTTTGGGTTTGGGCTAAGTGAATACAGATAATTAGATACATTACATGTTTGTGGGGCACCTGGGTGGCTCAATAGGTTAAGCATCTGACTCTTGGTTTCAGCTCAGGTCATGATCTCATGGTTCAGGGAATCGAGTCTCGTGTAGGGCTCTGCCCTGACAGCAAGAAGCCTGCTTGGGATTCTGTCTGTCTCTGCCCTTCCCTTGCTCATGTGCTCTCTCTGTCTCTCAAAGTAAGTAAATAAACATTTTTGAAAGTTTGTAATTTCCCTCTCTTATGAAGAAGATCATTTCTCGTAGGTGTCCATATTGCTAAAGAAAATATGAGCATCATTTGTAGACTTTCACTTTTTCTTATTATCAAATATCTCATCAAATCACCTTATAAGAAATACCTATATGTGGGGCGCCTGGGTGGCGCAGTCGGTTAAGCGTCCGACTTCAGCCAGGTCACGATCTCGCGGTCCGTGAGTTCGAGCCCCGCGTCGGGCTCTGGGCTGATGGCTCAGAGCCTGGAGCCTGTTTCCGATTCTGTGTCTCCCTCTCTCTCTGCCCCTCCCCTGTTCATGCTCTGTCTCTCTCTGTCCCAAAAATAAATAAAAAAACGTTGAAAAAAAATTAAAAAAAAAGAAATACCTATATGTAATTTCAAACTCCAATTATAACAATTTACTTCCATTTCTGCCTTAACTTTTTACAGTTTTAGTTGAAATAGTTACATGGTTTAATGTATTTCTTTCCTAATGATTACATTCAGTGGTGTCTTTGGTGTGAAGGAAAATATTCATATATGATTTAAAGCCTACCGTGGTACAATCAAAGACTAAAACCATATGTCGTGAAGAGCTGAGTTTCTCATGTCTTAAAGATGCTTAAATACTTTCCAGGCTGTTCATATCATGTTTCATGATAGCATCAAATTTTTCCTGCATACATTGTGATTATTGTTTGTTGAAGGTATATGCTAATATCTTTGGAACTTAAAGAGGAAACAATCACAATGACACAATCGGGCTGTGAAAATTTAGTCTATGTTTAATCCAGTGAGGCGTGTATGATCTGTGTGGGAACAAATAAATACTGAATGTATGTTATGTGCTACCAGGTGTTGAAGAGGATGTTATGCCACAGGAGCCCAGGGGAAGGGCAGCCCCACAGCGGCATCCGCACAGGAAGGAAAAGCGTTAGACTTAAGGGGGTGAAAAGAAGGCAACCAGCATCCCAGAAAGGAGGGAAACAAAAGTGTTCGAATGTCAGGAAAAAAATGACAACCTCAGAATTTCATCCTGTCCTGACAAGGATAGTGTAAAACGTATCAGAGGAGGCAAGATTGAATGCAGGGTATTATAATCACCTAGTAGAGGGAAGTACTGAGAGTCTGAGCATGTATTTGGTTTTCTAAAGAACGATTTACCAATAAATGTGCTAAGAGCTTTCTGAGCCCCAGCTGAAGGCTGCGCCTGGAGAGACAATTGTTCTCTGGCTTGTGTTGACAAGGAGGAATATCGTTAATTAGAAAAACGTAAGAGAAGCAGACTGTAGTGTGGAAGCCCTGAGAACATGGGGGAATGTTTTAAATGCTCCTCTGAAATGCCAACTAACAGCCATCAAGACGTAGGTCAGGAGAACACTCTCCACATTCACTTGCAGCCTAGACCTCCTCCTGGTGAACACTGCACATCTTCATACCCACACCACTTAGAGTCGCGCATAAAACAGGGACGGCAGAATTCATGGAGTTGAGTTGGATTAAAACAGGATGTTACCCCGGACGCCTGGGTGGCTCCATCGGTTAAGTGTCCGACTCTTGATTTCAGCTCAGGTCATGATCTCAGTCTTGTGAGATTAGGCTCCACGCCAGGCTCTGCACTGGGCTGGGAACTTGCTTAAGATTCTCTCTCTCCCTACTGCTCATGCTTGTGCTCTCTCTCTCTAAAAAAACAAAAACAAAAACAGGATGTTACCCAAAAGAGAGTATCTTGTAGTGAGGAGGTAGATATAGTTAAGTACCTATAAAGTGTATAAATATGCACATGCAATGCTGTGGAGCAAAACAGAGGGGGCAAATGACAGCAAGACGCATTTCTGGAAGTCTCATGAACAGGGTGGATTTTCATCTGCTTCTGAAAAAATGAGTAAGGTAGAGTATGGGAGTGTGTGGGAGGACTATCCCAGGGTTAGGTTGTGGAGGACATACCCTCTAGTGATGTAATCTATTAACGTGAATGTATGAGGCAAAAATAAATATTCCATTAAAAATAAACCAAATAGGGGCGCCTGGGTGGCTCAGTCGGTTAACTGTCCAACTTCAGCTCAGATCATGATCTCGTGGTTGTGAGTTCAAGTCCTGTGTCAGGCTCTGTGCTGACAGCTCAGAGCCTGGATTCTGCTTTGTTTCTGTGTCTCCCTCTCTCTCTGCCCCTCCCCCGCTCATGCTCTGTCTGTCTCTCTCTCTCTCTCAAACATGAAAAAAACATAAAAAAAATAAAAAATACACTAGATACATCTTTCATATTTTGTTATATTCATTTATATGGCAATTAATATGAAAAATTATGAAATAGATACCATGTTATATATATAAATTATGTATATTATACATTATATGGTATATATAAATTACATGTTTTATATTATTATATACTGTTTACATATATATAAATTATGTATATTATATGGTATAATATATGTCATCTATTTCCTATTCTATTCTACACATTACATATACAGTCTCATAATCACACAAAAAAGGAATAGAATGAACAGCAAACTCTATTTCAACAAGCAATATTGTATATTAAGGAATTTAGCTTGTTGGCACCATTCTGAGTAGGTTAAAATGAATAAATGACTGGAGATCTTGTGTAACTGGTATTTATTTTGCCTTTATCCCAGTTAGAAATAATGAAGACAAGGACTAAGTAGAAAATGTAAAATAAATAACTGACAGTTATTATTTAAAGTATTAAAGCCAGAAGATATAACACCAAAGGGGCTTTGCAGACCCTGAAATAATTAGTCAGGGGCAACAAACTACCTGAATTTAAATTGCTCATGTATTTTGCTTCTATAGACATGAGTACAGACTTTCTAGTTGAGCCAGATAGGAAATTAGAAATGAGATTTAAATCGAAATGATACACTAAACCAAGTCTCAAAGTAGTAAGGAAGTAGCTGAACCCTCACATAGGAAGAAAGAGGAGAACCAGGCACCATTGACTCTACTGTTTATGGTTTATTTCTTCTTTTTTCTTAGCACCCTCTCCTTCCCTTTTTTTCTTTCTTTCTTTCCTTTTTTTCTGTTGTTCCTACCTCCCTTTTTCTTTGCCCACAGCAACTCTGTAAAAGAGACTTGGTGAGAATTCTGTTCAGTCTGAACATTTTCTTAAAATGATTCAAGCCTTTAGTTAGCAAGTCAATGGGTAGATCAATTACGCATGTCTCATTTGTCAAGTGGCAGGTTTTGGCTTTGACTTTCTTTTTTTTTTTTTTTTTTTTTTTTAATTTTTTTCAATGTTTATTTATTTTTGGGACAGAGAGAGACAGAGCATGAACAGGGGAGGGGCAGAGAGAGAGGGAGACACAGAATCGGAAACAGGCTCCAGGCTCCGAGCCATCAGCCCAGAGCCCGACGCGGGGCTCGAACTCACGGACCGCGAGATCGTGACCTGGCTGAAGTCGGACGCTTAACCGGCTGCGCCACCCAGGCGCCCCTTGGCTTTGACTTTCTTAATATTTACCATATTTCACCTAATGAATTTGTGTTCTCAGAATGAAGTTCCTCATGAAATTAGAAGCTGGCTTGTAACTGAACACTATACTCTGATAAGTTTTGGTTGTAAAATATCACTTTGCAGGTAAACTCATATAAAACCAAGCTTGAGTCTTTCCTAAAGCTTATGACCAATAAATGCTTATACCTACCGGATTTAGTGGTACAATTATTGTAAAGTAAGTGGTTGTTGTGCAGTTAGAAAATTTCAGCCATTAAGACCACATTGTCAACATCAAACGGTTGAGAGGTCTTTTAGGAACATTACGAGTAAAGTAACCAACCACCCAATCAAACAACCAAAAAATAAGATTAGTGTTCCAATAAAAACTTCACCTAATGTATTAGAGTGGTCTAGGGAGCCCAATGAAACACACCTAAATGTATTCATGATAAAGAGAAAGCTGCCTTATAGTTGGGGCTGAAAGAGGAGGGAAGGTTTTTATTGTTTCTTGCACACCTGTCTCTAGAGGAAACTACAAATGTTTGGGATATATTCTGCTTTGTGTCACTAATTGGTCCGACACAGCAAGTCAACCTCTGAAGACAGATGCTCTAAAAAGCTCCTAGTATCTGTGTCAGGTTATTTATTGCAGGAGCTAATTTTACCAAATCTCTCCATAAAATGAAAGGATGGAAGGGAGGATGGAAGGGAGGGAGGGAGGAAAGCAAAAAGAAGGAAAAGGAAAAGAATAAACAGGGAAAAAAGAATACAGCTTCAATATCCACAATTTGGTGAAAGAACTGATTTGAGGGTCTGTAATTTGATTGCAACAAAAAAGAGAAATCACAGAGGCCTGTTACCTGTATGACAGCATTTTATGAAGAATAGGAAAGAAAATCCGCTTGTGTTCTATGTGTGTTTTTTGAGCCTGGGGGGGTAAGATGTGAAACAGAGAGTCCAGGCTAACATTAGCCGACGGCAGAAAGGGACTTGCTGTACCGAATTTAAAACTTAATAGGTATTACCAAAATTTCATTTTCTTAGTGAACTGTTTGCCTTTTTCTTGCCAACTTGTAGGAGTCATTGTTGGTTACAGGTATGTTGTTGATCAGAATTCTTAATTTTAAGCAACGCGGGGTAACTCAGGCTGAGTTAAGCAGAAAAGGAGTTTCTGTAAAGTACTGGGGAGATCAGGGGATAAAGGGGAAGGCTGAAGATCCAATTTGAAAAATGAATAATACTTCTCCGTCATGTGACATTGTAGGAGAATCGTTACCTGTAAGGGAAATATAGCTGCCCACAGAATAGGGGAGGTAGCTGTTTTGTTTCATTTCCAAGCGTCCGGTCAAATTTTAATTACTGAAACTTTAGAGCAGGGACTGCTTGTCAGGGTAGACCAGTTTGCTCTTCTTCCTCACAAGGCCCTTGCTCTCTGTTAGAATGTATTCTTTCCTTAAATTTTTGAATTGGTTTCCCGCCCCCAGCCCAAACCTGCTAAAATTCCACTGAAATTCCACTGAGGAGAATTAATCTCTTTATCTTCTCAAATTGTCCACTTTATTCATTTGGCATATCTCTCCATTTATTGAGATTATTTTCACATTCACATAGTATCTAAAAAATGTTCTCCATAATTATACTTATATATTTGCTTCAGTTAATTCCTGAGTATTTTTGTTTGTTTTTGTTTGTGTTTATTTATTTTAGAGACAGTGAGAGATAATGAGTGGGGGAGAGGGGCAGAGGGAGAGAAAGAGAAGCCCAAGGGGGCTCCACACTCAGAGAGGAGCCCAACTCGGGGCTCGATCACACAAGCCTGGGCTCGTGACCTGAGCCAAAATCAAGAGTCCGATGCTCAACCAAGTGACCCACCCAGATGCCCCAATTCCCAGGTATTTTAAAGTTTTTGTTGCTGGTGTGGATTATAAATCTTTTCCATTCCATTTTCTGAAAGATTTTCCATGGTGTAGAGGAACTTCCCAGACTAACAGATTTTGCATTTTCCAATGTTACTGAAATTTTTGAATAGTTCTAACAGATTTTTGGTCTTTCAGGGTATTCCATATGGATTGCAATATTGTCTTGAAATAACTACGCCATCATATCCCCCTTTCCAAGTGGTGATCCTTTTTTCTATCTTTTTCTTATTGTTTCGGGCATCTATTAGGTAATATAGTGAACAGCAGCATAGATAATGGGTGTCCTTATCTTGTTCTTTCTCTTAAGGAAACTCTTTCTAAGGATTCTCCCCACTTAAAATGATGTTTATTGTAGTTTTATATTAGCTAGTGATGAACTATGTGCTGCAGACTGAATGTGTCCCCCCAGAAATTCATATCTCAAAATCCTAATGGTATTTGGAGGTAGTTAGATCAGGAGGGGGGAGACCTGGAGAATGGGATTAGTGCCCTTAAGAAAGCAACTCCAGAGAGCTCCCCCTACAGTCCTCTCCTCCTGAGAGAGTCCAGGGAAAAGAACCCGGCGGCGGGCAGCTTGATGTCGGACTTTGCAGCCTGCAGAGCTTTGCGAGATGGTGAGAGCTGAGCGCTGTTGTTTACAAGCCACCTGGTCTCTGGTTCTGCTGTACAGACTGTGCCATTATCCCAGTGACAGCATAGAAGGAAGGAAGAATCATGCAAATTCTCTTACATTCTTATTTTTCTAAGTTTTATAAAAAGTAAATATAAAACTATAGGCAGTATCTTTCTTAATTTATTACACTGACTCCAAAGTAAATGTGAAAGTTTGGCGGTGTTTTTCTTAATTTATTTCACGTATATTGTTTTACTACTTTAGTTAAATAATTAAGTGAATTATAATAATACAATAATATGTAATATAATAAATATAATATATAATGAATAAATAATACAATATAATAAATAATATAATAATATATGTTATACGCACACATACAATACACAGATATATACATATATTATAATGTATGCATAGTGTAATATGCATGTAAATATTTGTATTTAACATGCACAGTTCATGGCTAACCATGGTTTTGCATAAGAGTTTTGTCCCTGTATTTACAAATAAATTAACCTGAAAATTCATCCTCCTATCTTGATCTCATTTGTTATCAAAGTCACACAAATCCTAAGATATATATATCCAGAGGGGCGCCTGGGTGGCTCAGTAGGTTAAGCCTCTGACTTCGGCTCAGGTCATGATCTCTCAGTTGACGAGTTCGAGCCCTGTGCTGTCAGGCTCAGAGTCTGGAGCCTGCTTCTGATTCTGTGTCTCCCTCTCTCTCTGACCCTCCCCAACTCATCCTCTGTGTCTCTCTCTCTCTCTCATTCTCAAAAATAAATACACATTTTAAAAAAAATTTAAAAAAGAGAGAGATGTGACTGGAATTCCAATCTTGTCAGATTTTAGCAGAACTTTTGTTCTCCATGATTTTTGAATTACGTCTTTCAAATTACATCTGGATGCTTTGCAAGTCCAGCCAAGAATGTGACACTCAGTGAGGAAGCTCTGTTCCGCATTTAATGGACAACACGTGACTGTTTACTTAGGACAGGGAATGAGAAGCTCTTCAATAAAAGCAACATAGATTGTGGGAAAGAAGATATCCCTATGCTCCAAAGTTTGATAGAGATTGAAGCCGGCCCGTTCCTTGTTGCCTATTGGAAATTTGCAAGCCAGACCAATTGAAATAAACACATTTCAGCATAGGAGGAGGCTGAAAATGCACTTGAGATTTACCAGCATCTGTTCCACTGCCCGCAGACTTTAACTTCTCACCTCCATGGTCACTGGTAAAGCGTGCTCCACTGCATGGTCATATGTGGACAATGGGGAACGTCCGCACAGGTTTCCTTAACTTAGGGTCCTCTTGGCCGAAGGCGATGACATCAGATATGAGTGAAGGGGTTGACCTGTAAGCTCGCCAGTCACTGTGTGATGGGCAAGGGAAGAGCTGGGTGGCTTCTCTGCGGATACAAAAATAATCAGGTCACTACTGCACAGAAGTGTTTGGAACGGTGTTTCAAGAAACGAAGCTAAAAATAATGTTCCTGCCCTATTTACAGCAACTCTTCTCCTCCCCACGTCGACATCTTGGAATCATTTTGTTCTAATTCCTTTATCTACTAGTAACTAAAGAGGATTAAGATAATCATTAATTACCTCTCCAGCCAATGAGGCAAAAGTTATCAGACAAAAAAACTCAATTTAAATGGAGGTTAATTAGTCATTTAGGCGAGTACAGTGGGTTTCTCTGTCTCTTTCTGTCTCTCCCTCCCTCCCTCTCTCAGAGAATTATTTAATTTAGTGTTCAGAGAGTTCTTTGGATCCAAGTTACAGCGCTAAGATCAATGTTAGAAAATGTTAAAGAAACAGATAAAAAATGGGCAGCAGAAAGTTTTCAGCATCAGTGATTTTATTGAACAAAAAAGAGAATCTCAAAGGTAATGATTCTCAAACTTTTATAATGGATCCGAACTATGTCTGATAATTTTCTGGCAAACTAAGATAATCTCAAAGGACTCCATGGGTTTAGAAAATGTCAAAGTAATGAGAATTTAAATGAGATGGCCCAGTTATTTGCAATTAAATTATACAACAGTTATAATTTTAAGACTATAAGCTCCAAAATGCTATCAAGTAGCTTTATGAATTATAGAAGAAGAAAGAGGATAAAACACTACATAGGAGCTGAAACTGATTATTTCTTATCTTACTCTCTTTGTTAGACACAGACAGCATATGCTCGTTATAATATTTAATGCGTAATGCTGAGCTGTCATAATCCCAGCTTCTAACTTTCCACAAAGCTGTTTATCTCATTAGAAATCTAAACTCCAGTTGTTGTACTGTGGGACTCAGGGCAAGAGAAGTAGTCTGGTGTGTATTAATTGAAGCTTGTGGTGTGAGACTCAGCCTGCACATTAAGTGTATTACAGAGAAACTATCTCTAAGGACATGAGACTTCTCACTTCTGTGGGCAAAGTTAGCACATTTGGGAGGCTAACGTGATTTAGGGGGCGATGATATCTTAGTGTTTCCTTTTACTTTGACCTATGTGATGAAAGATCCAAGAATTTCCTCTCTCTTGCACGGAGAACCTAAATGTACTGCAAACATGGCACGGGAAAGAGTATGGGCTTTATATTCAGAGTCCTAGTTTCCTTCTTTCACGAATCTTTCTCTTGCATATTTGTTCTTTTCATCTAGAGTTTAACAGACAGGTGTTGAGCTCGCCCTGTGTGCCAGGTGCTGTGTGAAGGGACAGCTGAGGGTCTGTGAACAGTGAAACAGCTGCTCTGTGTCTCAGTGTCTTCCTTCGATGCTGTCACTGGGATAATGGCACAGTCTGTACAGCAGAACCAGAGACCAGGTGGCTTGTAAACAACAGCGCTCAGCTCTCACCATCTCGCAAAGCTCTGCAGGCTGCAAAGTCCGACATCAAGCTGCCCGCCACTGGGTTCTTTTCCCTGGACTCTCTCAGGAGGAGAGGACTGTAGGGGGAGCTCTCTGGAGTTGCTTTCTTAAGGGCACTAATCCCATTCTCCAGGTCTCCCCCCTCCTGATCTAACTACCTCCAAATACCATTAGGATTTTGAGATATGAATTTCTGGGGGGACACATTCAGTCTGCAGCACATAGTTCATCAGCCCCGTCACATTTTGCAGAATAAGGGGCATCTGGGTGGCTTAGTCGGTTAGGTGTCTAAGGTCATGATCTCAGGTCATGATCTCAAAGTTCATGAGTTTGAGCCCCGCACTGGGCTCTGTGCTGACAGCTCAGAGCCTGGAGACTGCTTCGGATTCTGTGTCTCCCTCTCTCTCTCCCCCTCACCCCGCTCTCTCTCTGTGTCTCTCAAAAATGAATAAATGTGAAAAAAATTAAAAATGAAAACAAATTTGCAGAATAAGTGAGATGATGGGTGTGAAATAGATACAAGGCAGAAACCACTGAATCAGTAACACCCTTGCCCTTCCACCATTTGCTCTGAGCTTGAGAGCATCTCATGCACCCCTGCACAGGGCTTGCACCTGCTACCTCTGCGCTGCTTCTCCCTCTTCACAGGCAAGCTTCCTGAAGGCAGCCTAGGCTCACCTGCTACTCCTTAAACCGTAAACTACACTTCGCTAAAACCATTCTCTCTTTCTGTTACAACACCCTTTCTGTAAGATCCAGTTCCCGCTTCCTGCCCTAATAATTCTCTCGACATTCACTCGGTCCTTGACCCACTCTGAAGCCGCATCCTGGCGACACCACGGTGTGCACTTGGGAAGCTGCACTGGCACACATGGACTGCGGAGTCTGGAGCTTAGGAAAACTTTCTACTCCCTCTTGATTCCACTTCTACTTTGTTTTTTGGGGGGTTTTTTTGGTAACAAACTTCCGTTTTTGAAAATTAGCATATATATGCAGAGAAGTGGAACGATCATAGCACAGAGCTGGATGGAGCTCCAAAGTGTACACAACAGTGTGGCTACAACCTAGAAACGAAGAGAGTCTCTTTGTTCACCTCCCATGTCCCCTCCTTCTCCCCAAAGGTAACCATTATCCTGTCTTCTAGCACTTTGGATTAAGTTGCCTGTTTTTAAGTTTATGTCATGAGGGCCATGGAGCACTTCATCTTTTGCAACTCCAAGCAAAGGTGAGAGAATAGTAGAACAACATTTGCTCAGTTACCTGAGATCTTATTTCACCCACTTTTTAAGCCTTTTTGTCTTAACCCCTCCATTATGAGTTGCCTTTTTGGATAATCAAAGAATCTTTTCTTGGAATTGTATAGGGGACTTACTCTTCATTTTATTTGGCCTTTTCTAGACAATACTTCCTTTTTTACTGTAAAACCTTGCAGTAAAATCTTGCGGTCATAAAATCACATTTTTCTCCTTTTTTTTGTCTTTAAAACATTTTTCTTTAAATATTTTTAAAGTTTCTTTTTGACGGAGACAGAGTGCAAGCGAGGGAGGGGCAGAGAGAGAGGGAGACACAGAATCCGAAGCAGGCTCCAGGCTGAGCAGGTTCCCACCCCAAGGCTCGAACCTGTGAACCATGAAATCATGACCTGAGCCGAAATCGGACTCTTAACCAACTGAGCCACCCAGGTGCCCCGACTTGAGTTTTCTCCTTTTCTAAACAGATGACCTTGAGGATGGGTTCAAGAATAACATTTTCCATTCTGTTTTTTTTGTTGTTGTTGTTGTTTAGTGGAACAGAGTTAGTCTCATTTTTCTTACTTTTTTCATGTTAATCTCATTAGATAAACTTAAGTGTGTGTGTTTTATAATAAACAAATGCAGATATATTTTATTGGCAATCCATAATGAGTAATGTATTTGTCTATCAGGGTAAACTGTAGAGGCAGGGGTACTGACTTCAATTTTCTTGAGTCATTAAGGGCTTGATTTATAACTTTGGACTCTGAGATTTCTAATTTTTTTTTTTTTTATTTTTTTTTCAACGTTTTTTTATTTTATATTTGGGACAGAGAGAGACAGAGCATGAACGGGCGAGGGGCAGAGAGAGAGGGAGACACAGAATCGGAAACAGGCTCCAGGCTCTGAGCCATCAGCCCAGAGCCTGACGCGGGGCTCGAACTCCTGGACCGCGAGATCGTGACCTGGTTGAAGTCGGACGCTTAACCGACTGCGCCACCCAGGCGCCCCTGAGATTTCTAATTAATAGGACATAGAATTTTTCAAATTTGCTTTACTCTATCAAAAGGATTTATACAGTGTCCAAGAAGGATTAAAGTTATATTTCAATGTTAAGCAGTGAAATTTAAACCTATTATTTAAAATGTCTTTTTTGGGAGGTGGGGCGCCTGGGTGACTCAGTGGGTTGAAAATCTGACTCTGGATTTAGGGTCAGGTCATGACCTCATGTTTCGTGAGTTAGAGCACCGCGTTGGGCTCTGCACTGACAGTGTGGGGTCTGCTTAGGATTCTCTCTGTCTCTCTCTCTCAAAATAAATAATCATTTTTTTAAAAGCCTTTTTTTTTTTTTTTAATTTAAAATAGGTAAAAGTGGAGGAAATCTCTGACTGAATTTGGGACGTGAGTGTTCCAGAGCTCAGCTGGGTTACACCACTTATCGTTGAATTCCATCCATGACCCCCACAAAGCAGTCAGTAAACAACTCTTTCTCATCACTAAAACGGAATGGCAATTTGGAGTGGGTCCTGCCCATGTTCCGAACTTTCTCGGAAAGACGACTGCACTGGTGATCCAGACCTGCTCCCCAACAGCTGAATAGGAGTCAGGTCACCTCCCTCCAGCGGAAGCACTGCCTTTGCGGTCAGCAGCCAATGAACGTCCCTCAGATGGGATTTCAGGATGAAGCCCATGCCAATAACGTGCACTAGACCAGGAAAGTCCGTGCTGGTGACCTTACTGGGCCACATGCAGCAGAGGCTGCTAAAACAGAAGACTTAAAGGAGAGGTGAGAAAAACAACGTTGCACTAGGATGAGACAAAGGAAGAAAGCAATTGGGCATAAGAGAAAATTATTTCAAAACCAGACTGCGGCAGCTCCTGAGAGATGGGTGTTTGCTCTCGAGCTGGTAGGGCTAAGTGGTGATGTTCATGGTGCTATTCAAAGTCCGAAACTGTCCTCGAGATACTCAGAACCAGTTTTCACAGTATTTAGCAGTGTGTAGATTGCTGGCTTTCACATCCTTTAACAGGTTACAAACCTGATTGTGCCAGTGGGGCTGCCCAGGTCCTGTTGGGAACTTTCGCCTGATGTCTCTCGAAACCAAGAATCTGTGCACAGGACCTGCTGTTTCACGATCCACAGACCAAGTGCGTCTTTGTGACTGAAAACCTCGGAAGTCTCTCCTAGGAGCCCTCGGCCCAGAGGTGCACCTGTCCTTTCTGTATCCTGCTCTGCCCATCCTTTATGTTTATTAACAGGTCCCAGGAATGTGTTCGGTGGAGTCTGGCTGTCTTTCTAGTGACCTGAACGTGTGTAAGCGCGAGATGCTGCCTTGAATCACAAGAGTATCATCGTCATCACGGCCAGTTTCACTGCTCGTCCTTGGCATCTGTTTCCAAACAACAAATCTAGCCTCTACATGATTGGAGTGGCCTTCTATTACTGCAACTGAAGGCTTTCCTAGAGCAGAAACAATTAAAAAAAAAAAAAAAGTGCTTTTGAGCAAGGCCATGGTCGGTGATACCCAGGCAAGAGACAAAGGTGAAACACGTGAAAAATTTTGTATTTACTCTCTGGGTGATTTTAACATCTGCAGAAGGTTCCTGCAGGAGACAGGGAGCTGTGATCACGACCTTGGAAACCAACTCTGTGCCGGGACGACCTGATCAGGGAAACGGAGGAAAACGTCAGAGTGGAGGGCTGGAGGGGTGGGCCCTAGAGTCTTTGACAGTAATGCTGGAGTCAGAAGTACTGTCCAAGTTCACCGGAGCAAAGGTCCTCTCCCTTCCTTTAGAGAAGACTCGGCCTTGGGGGCACGGAGCGTGACGTGAGAAAATCAGGCGGTGTGTGAAGTATCCCATTTCGCAGAGGAGCGTTACTGTTGGTGTCAGACCTTCCCGAACGATAACCCCAGCTTGTGCCCAGAAAAGCACGGAGAAAGCACGAGCTGCCTGCACAGCTGGTGGGAAGCTCCCTGCTCTGACGGTGACCACGGCACAACTGTGCCCCCCTCGTGGTCTCTGCTATCTGGGACAGATGCGCTGTGACAAAGCACCTCTGTGTCTGCCTTCTGTGGACATGTCTTTTCCGGAGACAGTTTGCGCTTTTGACTAACTGAACGGCACACAGCTAGCTCAGTGGTATGTTTGTGCGTGGCCAGAAACTGATAAAGAATTTGCAGGATTGTGGCCGCGATGAGACAAAGGCTTCAGGAAGCCTTATTTAAAAGCTCCTGTCCCATCAGACACCTTGCATCCGCTGTTTTCTTCTTTTCCAGCGCTTCTCTGTGCCAGTTCGTGTCCCCTGCATTGATGTTATTTAGCGCTGGTAGAGGATAGGCAGAGCGGAACAAGAAGAATGTTTTAACAAAGGACATATTTGTGTACTTGAGCGCCTTTTCTGTTTTGAAATGCCTTATTTATTTTTCACCTTCCTTGCCTAGAAAGGTTGCCGAATCGCTAAGGGAATACATATTTTGTTTTGTTTCAAAGTTAGATGCTCACAGGCCGAAGGGTGATGTGTGTGTGTCCGTTTTGGCAACCCTGCAGCGGCAGGAAAGACAGACAACAGTGTCCTCAGTGTATGTCCACTGCCGTCCTACACCCGCTCAGGGACTCGGCCCCAGCCCCCTTGCCTGGCTCTGTCACCACGCCAGGCTCCCTCTCGAGAGCTCTTGAGAAGAGCTCTCTCATCGACTGGGTTTGCAATGTTGTAAATGGCATCCAAATACAGCTGGGTGTTCTGTGACTTTCCTGTCAACAATTAGCTGATCTTTATAAAGTAATTAATCACAATGCACTCCTGGAAAAACATCTAAACTACCATTAGCGTCTAACGCCTCTTCCCGAGTAACACGTGTATCTTCATATTTGCAATTTTAGATCATGCTCTCAGGGTTTATGATCAATCCAATTTCTGAGTGTTATAATGAACTATTCAAGGTAGTAAGAGAAAGAAAATATGCTAAGAATAGACAGATTCCATGTAGGTAACTCCTTTATGAGCTCCTATGTTACTACGGTTTCATAAACTTTAAGTGAGATCTAGGCTTTCTGCTCCCAAAATATTAGGATAAATTAAAAAAGGAAAAGAAGAAACAAGAATTGCATGAGTAATTCATCCCCATGAAGGAAGGTGACAGACGTGAAAAAGTGTATTCAATAATAGGCCTCCGCTGTTTCTGAGGAGAGGCAACTGTCATTCATATTGTTACTTCTTTTCTCAGTGAGTGCCATGAAAAAACAAAATTCTGCAGAGTAAATGTTAAAGATCTTATCGGCTTTATTCAATGATTCATGAATCAAGCAGCACTCCATCTCACCCACAAAAAGGAGCTCCGAGTTGCTGCACAAAGTAAAAGACTCTCATAGGCAGAAGGGAGTAGGGACAGGAAGTTACATCAGCCAAGAGTGGATTTTGTGGCAAGGTCACTTTCCCTCAGGGGATGGCAGGGATCCATCAGGCAGATGACCTCCCTCCCGGCGACCAGGTGACTCCTGACTGAATGGTTTAAGACTCCATTTCTGGGAGAGGCTGATACTGTAAATTAAATCTCGTTTTGGTGACCTGGGTCTTGGCATAAGCGGCTCAATTTGGGGCCTGTGGTCTTGATTTTAACAATGTTTGAAGACACTCTCTTTGCCTTTGGTTTTCAGCAATTTGACTCTGAACTATATCTAGGAGTGGTTTCTTCTTTAAATCATTTTAGTTGGCTTTTGCTCTGGTACTTGACTATGTAGCTGATATTTTCAAACAAATCTGGAAGTTTTATGACAATTGTTTCTTCAAAATCTCTTGATTTATTCTTTCTTTTCTCATCTGCTGAGCACCGAGTTCCTGTACATTAGACCTTATGATACTATTCAGTTGTCTTTTTTAAAAAAATGTTTAGGGGCGCCTGGGTGGCGCAGTCGGTTAAGCGTCCGACTTCAGCCAGGTCACGATCTTGCGGTCCGTGAGTTCGAGCCCCGCGTCAGGCTCTGGGCTGATGGCTCGGAGCCTGGAGCCTGTTTCCGATTCTGTGTCTCCCTCTCTCTCTGCCCCTCCCCGTTCATGCTCTGTCTCTCTCTGTCCCAAAATAAATAAATTAAAAAAAAAAAAAAAAAAAAAGTGCCCAGCACAAGAAAAAAGATTTAAAAAAAAAAAAATGTTTATTTATTTTTGAGAGAGAGAGAGAGAGAGAGAGAGAGAGAGTGTACGTGAGCACGAGTGGAGTAGGGGCAGAGAGAGAATGAGACACAGAATCTGAAGCAGGCTCCGGGCTCTGAGCTGTCAGCACAGAGCCCAATGCGGGGCCCAAACCCACGAACCATGAGATCATGACCTGAGCCGAAGTCGGAGGCTTAACTGACTGAGCCACCCAGGGTCCCCAATACTTTCAGTTTTTAACCTTCTTTCTACGTGCTTCATCTTGCATGTTTTCTCTTAAAGTGTCTTACAGTTGGCCAATCTCTCTGTCATAGATTTGCTCTTCAGATCATCAGACGCATTTGGATGCCAGATACTGTGTTGTATATTTCAGTATAGGTTTTCCATTTTTTTTCAGTTTTTATTTTACTTTCTAATCTTCCTTGTATATTTTTTATTATATCTATATTTTCCTGTAGGCTTTTTATAAACTTTATTTTGAAAGAGAGAGAGAGTGTATGGGAGGAGCAGAGAGAGAGAGAGAATCTCAAGCAGGCTCTGCACTTTCAGTGCAGAGCCTGATGCAGGGCTCAATATCATGAACCATGATTTCATGACCTGAGCTGAAATTGATGTCAGAGGCTTAGCTGACTGAGCCACGCAGGTGCCCCTCCCGTAAGCTCTTAAGCATAGTTTTATAATTTATGCCAAATCCAAAAAGGTTTTTTTTTTTTTTTTCTATTGTAAGGGTTAAATTGTAGTGTGAGGCTAACTTGTAGCCTTAAGAAACAACAGCTTTGTTTTAACACTATAGGTTAAGAGATAACAGCCTTATCAATCAAGGGAACAAAAGTTCAAGGAAAATCAACTGGATTAGTGTTTGATTGGATTGGGGCAAGGGCATGTCTGAACTGTTTCCACCCCCATCTGGGAACTATTCCTTTGTTCTGTTCCCAGGTGATGATAAGAGGATGTGATCGGCTATAAAAACTCTGTACCCGGCCATTCAGCTGTTCGGGACCACACTCTGGTCAAGAGTGTCAGTCCCGATCGGTTGGCCTTGCCTCTCATTGCAATAAACTTTGTTGTGACTGTCACTGGTGCCCGTAGCATTCAGTTTCAGGAGTCGTGTGGATGCAACATTATTAAACATGGTTCACTTTTTATGTTTATCTATATAGCTATTTTAAACGTATACAGAACACTGGAGATGATACCTTGTAGAGATTCTGTAATCTATTTTCTTTCTGAAACCTGTTGAGTTTTTTTATTAGCAGGTACTGAAATGACTGTTGGATCACCACAAAGTCATAGAGGCTTTGAGTCTAACTTTTCTGGGCACTGTTTAAACATACCCTTAAGTTCTTTGGTACATCTCCCACGGACAGATGTGGCCCATGCCCTCCTCCTTGGAGTCTGGGTAGGATTTTGATTTGCTTGTATTGGAAAGGAAGTGACAGAACTGATTCTGGTAGACTTCTGAGGCCAGGTCACAAGAACTGATTGAGTGTCTCCCTGGTCTTCTAGGACGCTCACCGTTGAGACTTGGGGCTGGTAGGTCAGAAAGGCAGGTCAGCTTCCATCCATTCATTAGAATACTTGACCTCTCCGGGGCGCCTGGGTGGCTCAGTCGGTTAAGCGTCCGACTTCAGCTCAGGTCATGATCTCACGGTCCGTGGGTTCGAGCCCCGCGTCAGGCTCTGGGCTGATGGCTCAGAGCATGGAGCCTGCTTCCGATTCTGTGTCTCCCTCTCTCTCTGCCCCTCCCCCGTTCATGCTCTGTCTCTCTCTGTCTCAAAAATAAATAAACGTTAAAAAAAAAATTAAAAAAAAAAAAAAAAAGAATACTTGACCTCTCCAGCTATGATGTCAGCAATCCAGCAACCCTGCTCGAAGGAATCCCAGGGCACGTGGAAAGGCCACAAATAAATGTTCTAGCCCAAACCCCAGCTCAGCTCCAGCAAAGCTGGCAGCAACCGCCAGATATGAAGGGAGACACCCTCAGTTAATCGCAGCAGAGTTGCTTGGATAATGGGGTAAATGCATGGGGTAATTTTTCTCAATGTTGATGTCTCTCCATAAGATCTGCTCCGTTTCACATGTGCACGGACACGTTGTGTCTCAGTCCCACAGCTGTGTCTGCCTGTTGTGTGTTTTGTCATGGGAGCGTGAGAAATGGTATCTCTGTCGTTCAAACCCACCACTTTTTGTGATGCCTGGTCTATTGCATTTATTTTTTGATAAGCTGCCTGATTGTGTTTTTTGTCCAGTTTTGTTTGGGGTTTTGGGTTTTTGGGTTTAGGGAGGTTTTTTTGTTTGTTTGTTTGTTTGTTTGTTTGTTTTTGGCTTTTTATTTTTTAGTTAGAAGCCACTGTTCTGTAACATAAGTTGTAAATATTTACTGTTTTTTTTTGTTTGAGTAATAGTACTCTGCTATGATCTATATTTTTTTGCAATGAAAATATTTTAAAGTTTTTAAAGCAATCGTATACATAAATCATTAACATTACTGTTCCTGCAATTCCAGTTATAACTAGACTATGTTTTTCTTCTATCATGTTATATAGGTATTTTATGTTTAATATTAATATTTTCATGGAGTCATTCTCTTACGTTTAAGATTCCGATTTATTTGGAATTGAAATAGAGTATAGCGTAAATGAGTGAAATAATTGTATTTCTTTCCAGATGGCTATCCAGGTGTTTTAACACTAGTTTTTAAGCTTTTTCTTTTCCCCACTGTTAAGAATTGATGTGAAGATTTTCATCTTTGCTCTTATTAAGAATTGCGTCTGGGGGCGTCTGGGTGGCGCAGTCGGTTAAGCGTCCGACTTCAGCCAGGTCACGATCTCGCGGTCCGTGAGTTCGAGCCCCGCGTCAGGCTCTGGGCTGATGGCTCAGAGCCTGGAGCCTGTTTCTGATTCTGTGTCTCCCTCTCTCTCTGCCCCTCCCCCGTTCATGCTCTGTCTCTCTCTGTCCCAAAAATAAATAAACGTTGAAGGAAAAAAAAAAAAAATTAAAAAAAAAAAATTAAAAAAAAGAATTGCGTCTGTTACTTGAGGTTTTAAAGGTCCAAACATTTACAATGTAAACATAATTTTTTTGTTCCTAAACAGCAATTTATCTTTTAATTTTGAAATAAATTTATTGATTTTTTTCAATCCATTGTCATTCTCAATTTATGTTTTTTTTTTTCCTTCCTGTCAATATTTCTACCTTCAACAGATGTCACATCCTAATACTTTCCTATCAGATCATGTCTCTCCTTTTGGTTTAAACTTCTACAGATTTTTGGGGCACCTGTGTGGCTCAGTCAGGTCAGGTCATGATCTCACAGTTTGTGAGTTCAAGCCCCTGCCTCAGGCTCCGTGCTGGCAGATCAGAGCCTGAAACCTGCTTCGCATTCTGTGTCTCATTCTCTCTCTGCCCCTCCCTGACTTGTGCTCTGTCTCTCAGAAATAAGTCAATGTAAAAATAAATAAAAATAAATAAAAAATAAACTTCTATAGATTTTTCTAGAACCTCACTCAAGGACGTCCTTCTGTACCTTTCATAGAATAAAGGTTAGCAAGTCTGACGGTCTTGTCTTAAACCCAGTGTCAGGCCCAGAAAGTACATGAGGTTTCCAAAGCACTAACCTATCCATGAGTTGCTGACCCAACGATGTTCATACTGATTAACCACAGTTTGGCACGTGTGTAGTTGGTGCTCACAGAATGTGACCAGGTGCACCCTTGCTTCCTTTTCCATTCCGGTCACTATCTGTTCTGTTACTCACTTTCTTCTTTGAGTACTAAACGTTAAACAAAAATTAGGAGGCAATATGGTATTATTGTAAGATAATGTAAATAATTTGCTACTTAAAGAACTCATGTTTTGTAAACAATCACCTTGTTCCTTGTTCCTAGGAACAACCTGGGAGCTCATGCTTTCTCCAGTCCTGGGCAGTTGAGATGAGCTGGTGCCACCGGACGAAGCCAGATCACAGGAGACAAAGTTTCCTCCACTAACATGGCTCCGTTGCTATGAAAGCCTCCTGGATAAGGAATGAAGGCTGTGCAATGTCACTTCCTGGGCCGGAACCCCCTTGGTCACATAGAAAGCCTGCGTCCTGCGTCCCTATACTCAGATGATAGGTACCTAAAGAACACGGGGGTGAGGGTCCTTCTGCTGCAGTGCGTGACCACATGCCCAGCTGTGCCTGCGCCAGCTTACTGCCAGAGGAATAACAATGGGGAGCAAGGAATCCTGTGTTTTAGATACATCCTTGTTTATAAGTTGTTTTTGTAACTTAACAAATGTCAAAAGTGCACCTTGCACTCTGCACATTGTACACAACACTGTAATGAATTATAGTCATATTTTATAAAACATTTAAAGAGTAATTTTCTGACATAGTTATATTATGAGAAGAGGTTTTTGTTTGTTTTTTTAGAGAGAGTGCAAGAGCAGGGCAGAGGGATAGAAGAGAGAGAGAGAGAGAGAGAGAGAGAGAGAATCTCAATCAGGCTCCACACTCAGCACAGAGCCAGACGTGGGGCTCGAACCCAGACCCTGGGACCATGACCTGAGCTGAAATCAAAAGTCTGACACTCAACCAACTGAGCCACCCAGGTGCCCCGAGAAGTCTGTTTTCTTATAAATAATAAATAAATAATAGCTAACTAACTAAATAACTATATGAAATGGTCATATAACTAAATGAAATCGTTTCTTTGCATTTCAGATTATACTTATTAAAAGATAGCTGGAAAATGCCCTCAAATGACCTCTAGTCTTTGTATCGGTGACTTTCAAATAGATTGTTAGATGTACCACCTTGGCTATTAAAACAAAACGGTGTCCTCCTCTGACTTATGGAAATAACTTAGTTATATTATTCCTGCATCTTGAACATCTCTGTCCAGTTCAGGAAGGAAAGTCAATCAAGTGAATTGAATCTGAAATAAAAATGATACATGGTGCTTTCTACTGAAATACTCATAATGTCAGACATCTAATGAGTAACACACGCTAACAGAAACTCTTACCTATTTAGGGTAAGCCCCAAAGCACCCGAAAGGCTTGGGTGTGGAATATAGATCCTGGTTCCACTTTGTTTCTGGAAGACTTTTGGTAAATCACTTTCAGAGTGTTTACAGAATTTATTTTATTCATTTTTATTTTACTTTCACTCTTTTGAATGTGTGCAGGTAAGATCTACTCTGAGGGTGTTTATAACAAGTATATGAAATAGTAGGCACCTTAAGTAGTGACACAATATTTGGCACACTAAAAGTGCTCAATTAGGGTTAATTTTTAAATTATTATTGATAATTGCTAAAGCAAAATTATGATTATATTTGTGCTTCCATAAACTGTCTATACAAAAGGTACAACTCTACTTGATGTAAAAAGAGTACTTTGCTAGTTATATATGGGTTTTGACCAGTTTTGTTCTGGTTGCAAAGCAGATATCCCATTTTATTGTATGACTTACAAAGTCAGTTATGACTGACATTCATATTGCTGATAAGCTACTGAAAAAAACACATCAAGGAAGTAAAAATACTTCAAATGATGCAGTTACAACAGAATCTTTTGGGCATTCTTCTGACTGAAGCTGTCAGGAAATTAAGCATTAAAAATAATAGCAGTGCATATGACCCAGCAATTGTACTACTATGTATTTACCCAAAGGATATACAAATACAGAGTCAAAGGGGCACATGCACCCCAATGTTAATAGCAACATTATCTACAATAGCCAAATTATGGAAAGAGCCCAAATGTCCATTGACTGATGAATGGATAGAGATGTGATGTGGTACATATGTGAAATGGAATATTACTCAGCCATCAAAAGGAATGAAACATTGCCATTTACAACAACATGGATGGAACTAGAGTGTATTATGCTAAACAAAATAAGTCAGTCAGACAAGGACAAATACCATATGATTTCACTCACATGTGGAATTTAAGAAACAGATGAACACAGGCAAAGGGGAAAAAAAGAGAGGAAAGGAAACCATAAGAGATTCTTAACAATAGAGAACAAATTGAGGATTGATAGAGGGCAGGTGGGTGGGGGATGGGCTAAATGGGTGATGGGCATTAAGGAGGGCACTTGTTGTGATGAGCACTGGGTGTTAATGTAAGTGACAAAGCACTAAATTCTATTCCTGAAACCAATATTACATTTTATGTTAACTAGAATTTGAATAAAAAATTTGGAAAAATACAATAAAATAAAATAATGAAAAAAAAAGTAATAGGAGCCACTGTAGAATCAATAGTTCTTGCTTTTAGTGAAATCACACCTAAAGTAAACATCCCTAAAATGTAAGAATCTCAAAATTTTTGTCGTTATTAAGAAATTTGTTTTTTACTTTTTACAAACTTTTTTGTATTGTAAAGCTCATTATGATGTTTCACCAGTTATTTGTAAAAAAAAGAAACAACCACCAAAACCATACTTTACAGATACCAACGTTGTACCAAATGAAGTCATAGCTACCATATTATACACATTCAACGAGTTGTGTTCAAGAAAGTACCCTTTATTCTCTTTTTTTGGTAAAAAGAGGCCTGTCTAGAAATGGATTATCCAGAAAAAAATATTTGAGGACAGATAAATTAATCACTAGTGAGACTTGGTCAAAGCATCTTCCCAGAGATGTAACAGTAAGATTTGTGTAATTTTGCTGACACCTGTGCACAACTGTAAATTAAGCAATCAGGTGCTAGCGTGCTTGACAATGTCTAGCCATCCATCCTCATCCGATTTTGGAACAAAAACATGCTTTCTCCTCTCAAACTAAATATTTTCTGTTTGACAACAGTAGATTTAAAATATTTGTTTTAAGTTATCCTGTTGGGATGAAAAATCTGCCAATATTTTTTAATGCAGAAAATATCCTGCCTTCTCTCCCTCTCTTTCTCCCTCCCCCTCTCCCTCTCCTCTTCCCTCTCTTTTCTCTCTGCCTTCAATCTTGATGTCTTGCAACTCATGATTAAAGGACTCCTGGCTTCGCTCCTAGCAATCTACATATTTGCCTGAAGTGCTCAACTTTTTGAAACTCCAGAATATTATTCCATGCTAGAAAGTTGCATAGGTAGTTGGAATTGAGATTTATTGCAGTTACTTTGCATGTAGAAGATTGGTGTTAAATTTGGTAGTGATTGTGTGACTATACCCAGAAGTTATTCATGAATTACTTAAAATGTAAAGAAAATAGGCCACCTAATCAACAGATGTCACAAACAACAACAACAAAACCTCATTTAATAAGTATAAAATATATTTGGAAATAAATCCAAATAAATATATTCCTGGAGGCTTGCAATAAATACTTGTCAATGGTCTCTGTCCCTGTCTGTCTGTCTCTCTCTGTCTCTCTGTCTCTCTCTCTCTCTATATATATATATATATACATATATACAATTTTGTTTTTGAAAAGAAAATATACTTAGTGTTTACCAGTCATTGTCCCCAATAATAAGAAAGGATAAATCGAAAAGACAATGATATAGAGTGATAAATATAAAGGAAAATAAAAACAAAAATTAAAAAAAAATGAAAAGTACTTTGCAAACTAATTTTCAAAACTCATACGTTTAAGACAAAATAAATTAGGACACTGTATTAGTTTTGCCTTTCATGTTAGTGTTTTGTATTATCTATAATAAAAATAATATTGTTGGAATTAACGTTTTGAAGTGTATTAGCTTTTTTTGAGTTATACTTTTAAGAATCTACCTCGGTAGGGCGCCTGGGTGGCTCATTCGGTTAAGCATCCAACTTCGGCTCAGGTCAGGACCTCACGGTTTGTGCGTTCGAGCTCTGTGCTGACAGCTCAGAGCCTGGAGCCCATTTCGGATTCTGTGTCTCCCTCTCTCTCTGCCCCTCACCCACTCACACTCTGTCTCTTTTTCTTTCAAAAATAAATAAACATTAAAAAAAACTTTTTTAATCTACCTCGGTAAAGATTTTTTTAGATACCATCAAACCAGAAAGTTTATTTTCTGATTTCACATGTACACAGACTACATCCCAAGATCTCTCAGATGTCCCGCCAGCATCTGAGAACACCAAGCTAATTGCATTGATGCCCCCATTTCTACACACAGCACAACACTGTAGGGTACTGTATTTTTTATTTTTTTTTTATTTATTCTTGAGATTGAGAGAGCAAGAGAGTGCACACGAGTGGGAGAGGGGCAGAAAAAGGAGACAGAAGCTGAAGTAGGCTCCAGCCTCTGAGCTATCAACACAGAGCCCAACGTGGGGTTTGAACCCACAAACCATAAGATCATGACTTGAGCAAGAGTCAGATGCTCAACTGACTGAGCCACCTAGGCGCCTGGAGGGGGTATTGTTTCTGGTTTTCATTTCCTGGTTTGTTTGCAATAAATGGATCAGTCCTGAAATATTTAACTCAAATTGCACTAAAATGTTCATTACAAAAGATATATTTGGCTCACAGAACAGTAACTGCTAGTGTTTTTACAGTAGATCTCACTGTAAAAATACACTATAATGGTTCTACGTGCTGTGTACTTGGGTCTGTCCTAGAAGCTGATAATTTAATTCATCAGTTTTTAATTTTGTGCTTACAGAATGCTATCATTCTGTGAGTTGAACAGTTGTATTTTACTACAAAACATAATTAAGTCCTGATTTGCCCAATTCTAAACAATTAAGTTTATAAAACATGTTTATCTATTACTGGTTTTTCCTCTATACTTTAAAAAACAGTCCGTGTTTTATTACTGATAAGCCTGATTAGAAACTATTACAAGCAGGAATCTGATTAAGATCACATTTTTAATTAATTTATTTTTAGTGTAGTCCATTGGTATTTGGCAATGTTCCTGAAAGGAAAAAAGAAGTCTTGACTTCCATAGATTTTGTCACATGACTAAAAATATTATAGTGATAATAAGAGTGGTATTGGTTTTTGAATGTCAAGAAAGTAATAGTAGCTGTAGTAAGAAGAAAATATCACAAGTAACACTAGAATTCAGGAGAATGTGTACAAGAAGAATTCACAGCAAGACAGCAATATCAGGAATGGGAATCTAAAGAATGTTTCTACTTTTATAAATGCAAAACCAAAGGGCACCTAGACTGTAGTTGGAGGCTGAACAAAATGAGTGTACCACACAACTGAGACGAGCAGATGAAGGTGTAAACCTCTCATGATATTTTGGCAACAAGACCTCCATTTGTGTTGTTGCTATTGTTGTTCTTGTTATTGTTAAGACATTTTAATGAGGGAGAAAAATCCCCAATTTTGAAAAACACTAACTCAGAGGCCATGTATGGTCCAAGAGGATCCAGCCTCCAGGCAGGTAGGGGAAAATTAATGAGATATTGCTCCATAGTGAAAACCAGACAAGTACAAGGAGGAATGTGAGTTATATAAACGAAGGTCAAGTGAGCCAGAAGGTTGAAAGAGCATCTGAATTCTGCTGAGCCCCGTTCCCTCCATTATTTCATGTCAGATTGACGTAGGTAAGAAATCACAATGTTGTACCTCCACATCGTCTCGTCTGTTATGCTTTGGGGCATCACTGTCTGAAAAGCACCACAGCCTGAGAAGGGCTAAGTGCTCTGTCTCCTCATTCCTTTGAGAGTTGGCCTACCTTCACATCTACCAAATGGCCACCTGCTACTGAGACTACCTGCCTGTTTGTTTCTGTTCAAAGAAGAGTGAAAACAACAAAAATAATAAAGGTACCTTATTATCACAGGTCCCAATCTCTTATCGAAAAATTGGACCAGATGTGATTGGGGATTCAGTGATCTTCAGATTTTAGGAAAGTGTTATGTGTAATACATTACATATAATATTTATATATAAAATATTACATACAATACAGCATATGGTGAGTTGACTGCTAAGCCTAGGACAGACTCCAGAACTGAATACATTAATATTTCTATAGAATGTATAGGGATATTTATAGAATAAATATATATCATGTCCTTCTTAGAGATGCCTGGACATATAATATATATTATATTAGTGTTGTGTCATTTCATGTCAGATTTTGATGTCAAATATGTCTTTCTAAGCTTTTACTTTTTACTTTACTTTAAATTTTCTAGATTTCACAAGTTGAAAAAAAAGGAATGTTGGTCTTATAATATCATTGTATTAATATATTTATCATTAAACCTCAAAACTACTGAGTGAGTTAGTTATGATTCTTCCCTTTTGAAGATGTGGGAATAACACTGAGAGTTTACAAAACTTGCCCATAGGCTATAGCTGATAAACAATGTGGGAGAGAAACTGAAAATGAGCTGTAAAGCATCCCTTTGAGAGCGAGATTTACACAGACAAGGATGATGGAGGTAGCCGCTAGCTGGATAAATCACTCTGTGCACTTTTACAGAGACACTTCCAAAATCATTTGTTGCCCTGATTCAACAGTTTCAGACCTACCAAGGTTCCCTACTTACTGGCTTCCAATACCTTCCTATTCTGGAAAGACTGTATTAAATTTTCTAAAATGCACTGCTTACAAATGTTATCCTGGAATAATTGCAATTTTTTTCTACTCTAAAAACTTACCTTCACAATATATGCAGTGCTCCAACCAGAGTCCATCAATATCAATAGATATGATTACACTGTATCAACCTCTCCATTTTCTGTCTTCATGTTATACTCTTCGACTACCTGGAAGGTTAAACAAAACCAAACTTTGAACTCTCTCTCATCCCACCCTCTCCAAACCTAAATTCTCATGGAGGATTCTGTAGTTCAGTAAACAATACTCCCACTTTTTCCATTGCTGGCTCCAGAAACTGAGACATTCTTTAAAAGGCCACCCGTGAGAGATTCTGTTTAAAAGAGAAGCATGATGGTACCACGCCCTTTTTCAAAACTGATAGTCTGCATTTCAGTCAGAGAGGATGGCAGACTTCTTACTACGGTATAGACAGTGAACTTCACATCTCGGTGCTTGGCTACTTTTCTGGCTGATAGGTCGTGGTGAAGGAGATGTTCTGAGGCTCATTAGGCTAGGTCATATAAAGCCTTACCGCATCTCCCTGAGTCTCTTCTGGTGTTTCCAGTTGGAACCAAGCTTCCATACTAGGAGAGGACCAGACCACATAAGTCGATTACAGGGGGGCCCAGCTCACGGCCACATCAACTGGCCGCCATGGGATTGAGCCAGCACAGACATGCAGCCCACTCAGTCCTTCAGACGTCAGCTCCTGTGAAATATGACAGCGGTCACACTTGATACCCGAGTAAGATCTACCAAGTTATACTCAGTCAACCCACAGAATGAAGAGACATAATAATAAAATTTTGTTTTGGGTCAATATGTTGTCAAGTGTTTTGTTGTGTAGCAATAGATAGAAAAAAATACCCTTCGCCAAAGATTCAGATCACACAGTATTTTCCTTCCTCATAGTTATTTAAATATTTTCAGGGAATAATCACTTATAAATTTTTTCTTACTTGTGTGCAGACTTCTGTGAATTCTGTTAGGCGGGAAAAAAAAAAAAAAAAAGTACAGAGTGCTAGTTTGCAGACATATCCTCATTTTGAAGTATCCGGGCTTGCTCCCAAGCAAGTTTTTTGAGGCAGGAGCCACCTGCTTAGGGACATCCCACCAGTCAAAGTTACAGATGATGAGACACCGCGTGGCTTGAATCTGAGACTCTCCAAAGGCTTCATGTTAAACACATGAGGTTTCCAATGTAAAAACCCACTTCTTACAAGCATTATATACCCTTATGTTAAGGCAAAGAGCTGTGGTCCTGGAGATTGGTCCTGGACTGGCTTCACGTCCATAAAGTTAGAAAAAACTGAAATAAACGCGTATTTCAGAGACGTGAAGCAAGAAATCATACAAGGAACATCGGTGGGAATGGTGGATTAAGAGCTTCTAAATTGTTGCCTCTCCATAAGAACAGTGAAAAAAACTGGAAAAAATGGAAAAACTGGAGAAATAAAATTTTTTGAAAGTCTGAAAATAACCTAAAGCTTGTAATGATCAGAGAGTTTATTCATTAAAACGGTTGCATCTTGGGGAGAACATTACAAGTGACCCTATTTCCATCCCCTTGTCTGAGATCTGTGGTAACCCTAAAAAACAATGGCTGCTTAATCATGGTGACAAACAGCCGGCTGGTGACCCCTGGGGGTGGAAGAGGTTTGGAGTTCCTGAAAAGCATTAGTTTCAGAGAACGGTTTCTTGGCCTGTCTGGCAGGTGCCTGCAAACCTTCCTCGTATGGCTTATCCTCACTTGACTTAACTGGGAGATCAGCACAAACAGCCTGTTCTCAGAGGGCGTTTTCAACAACAGTAGGCAGCAACTGTCTAATGTCGCAGCTGCCGGTGGCAACACTTGGGGAAGGGGACAAAAAAAAAGGTCGAAGGTGAACTTTGGGACTGAGGGATCCATTAGGGTTTTGAGAGCTCCAGCATATTCCAGGGAATCTAGAAGGCCACACACATGTATAGGCTGTGCACGTGCCCAAGGCTGTACATTCCCAAGGAAGGGTGAGAGCGTCCCAAGCTGCCACTTCTGGTTGACCCCGAGGCTCTATGCAGGCAGGAAGTGAAGCAGAAATGTCAACCACCAGCCAGAGCATCTCAGGTGTGTCACACACATTCCCGACCAACAAAAGAATGGGAAACCCATTGGTTCCAGGATTTAAAGGAAAACGTGAAACTGGACTGTATCATAATTAAAACTTCTGCTCCTAAGAGACTCTTAAAGCCACAGACTGAGAAAAAAAATTGCACATCATATATATGATAAAGGACTTGTATCTAGAATATGTAAAAAAAAAAAAATCAAAAGTCAATAAGAAAAAAAATCTAATAATAAACACTAAACAATTTGAACACTTTATCAAAGAAGACATATGGATGTCAACAAAGCACTGAGGAATAAAGAAAGTGTGGGCCCCCCACATGATGGCATGCCACCAGGCAGCAGGAAGGAATGAACTATTAATGTTAATGCAGCAACATGAGCAAATCTCGAATGTGTTGTGCTATGATGGAGACAGAGTCGAAGTGAATATATTATAGAATGCCACTGGTAGAACATTCTTGCAAAGGCAAAGGTGTAGCAACAGAAAACAGAGAAGTGGTTGCTAACGCGGGGAACAGAGGGAGGTGGACTTCAAAGGGCCAGGGAAACATTTTGTTTCTTGAATAACACTGGCCAAAAGTCACTGACCTGTGAAGTTAAAAAAGATGAATTTTATTTTTTATATTATACCATAAAAAAAATAGAGGAAGAAACCCCCACTATCAACTACATGTAAATAAATACCAAACAACATCAGGCGCGGTAGAAGGAAGGTGGAAAATGTTTGCATTCGGTGTTTGTACTCTAATATTGAAAGAGACAATTTTAGTATTTAGTATAGTAAATTCAAAAATTCTAATTTGGTTTTACTTATCAGTGGGTACATCCCAACAGACATAGATAATTTAATAGGTGGTTTCACGTGTTCCCTGAAGGAACATCTGTTTTTCTGGAAGGCAGTACGTTCCAAAGTCAGCCAAATTAAACAGACTATTACCCGTTTGAATCATTATTACAGCAGTGAATGAGAATACCTAACCACATTTTCCACAGCAAGGACAATGTGTTTTGCTAGATAATTTTTAAATTTATTCCTTCTGCTAGTATTGGAACTCTTCATAATGTTTTCTTTCTAAGTGGTTATATTTTCCTAAGTGCTCAGAGCTTAGAGTTTAGTGGTACTTCAACCCACATAGATCATTCTTCAAGTTCAAGAGCCACCGACATGAATATGTATAATTTTTACACCTCAATTACCCATTTCGAAGTAAAGACTGTTTATATTCTTTTAACATTGTTATCATCCAAATGCAAACCCTTTCATCTCTTGTCATGACATGAGCACGAGGGAGGGCCCTGTCCTTCAAATAGAAAAATGGACACGGACTATTTGTCATTTCCCTGGGAAGAAGACCGTGTTGTTTTACGAAGTCTTTACTTCTGCTTTGGTTTATCTACTCCCCTTCTCCCAGCTTAATTACTTAATTTGTGGCTTAAAAATAGCACCAGATTAAGAGATCATTTGGTGGTGCCTGTGTGCGCCACTACATGGGGTTGTGACGGCAGATTAGTTCCTTTCGCGGCGATCTGTGGAGACGTCCAAGATAACACAAAACAATTTAAAGCACGTGCCAGCACTTAAGCAATCTCTTTACAGGATTATGTTACTTAATCCACACGAATTTCATTGAACAATACACTGTTATTATCCACAATTTAGCAATATGGAAATGAGACGGAGAGATTAAGGATTTTGCCCAAGGTCAGGCAGCTGGGAAGAGGCTGTGAAAATAAACCTTCTATCTTACTTCTTTAAGAGAAACGTAAACAAAATGACAGCACTTCCCCTTTGATCAAGGAAAATACAAAATCAGGAATGTCAAGTGGGTCTCACATTCACTGTTCTTGGGGCACATACACAGACACATAGGAGGCGCAGGGGAAAATGTTGGAGGTGAGGGCTGTGTTTATTACATTGAGTGTGAGCATGAATCATTGCACCTGTATGCATATCTCCAAACTCATACAATTGTACATAGTAGATACATGGAAGTTTTTTCTATATCAATTATTCCTCAGTAAATCGGTTTAAAAAAAAAAAAAGAAATATAGATATCCCTTTAAGCATGCAATCAGCTTTCATTAAGCAGACACTGTAAAACAAGTCGGGTGGGCCTATAAAGCTTGGTTTTCAGGCTTTAGGTTGTAAAGCATTTCTCCCCTGACAAGAGAAGGTAGAGGTCATAAAATGTTCAAGACTCAGGTTGCTTAACAACGAATTCACCGGTAACTGATCCGGACGGACAAGAAAGTGAAACTAAAATGTGTTTCTCTGTGGTCACATATGGCAAAATTTATTACATTTTTTTTTACCATTGAGTTAAAAAAAAAAAAGAATATTTCTTATCAATATTTACTAAGAGAGTTGCAGCTTCAATATTACCATGATATATGAAATTAAGAACATAATTTGAGTTGTTTGTTAGTTCGGGCCACTATGGCGAAAATGCCACGGACTGGGTGGCTTAAGAAGGGAAACGTATTTCTGGAGCCTGGAAAGTTCAAGATCAGGTGCAGACCAATGCAATTTTTTTTTAACTTTTTTTAATGTTTATTTATTTTTGACAGAGAGACAGAGCACGAGCGGAGGAAGGGCAGAGAGAGAGGGAGACAGAATCGGAAATAGGCTCCAGGCTCCGAGCCGTCAGCACAGAGCCCGACGCGGGGCTCGAACCCACAAACCGTGAGATCGTGACCTGAGCGGAAGTCGGACGCCCAAGCAACTGAGCCGCCCAGGGGCCCCAGACTAATGTAATTTTTGATAAAGCCCCTTTATCTGGCTTGCAGATGGATTCCTCTTTGCTGTATCCTCACAAACCGGTGAGAGATCATCTCTCTCTCCGTCTCTGTCTCTGTGTCTCTTTCTCATAAGGATGCTAATCCCATTCATGAGGGCTCCAGAGGCCCTGCCTTCAAACACCATCAAAAAGGGGATTAGTGCCCCATTTAATACATGGATTTTGGGAGAGACACGGACATCCACAGAATCATCAGAATGGTTTTCATACAGTGGTCGTCTATACTATTTTTTAACAACGGGCAAATGATTTCTTCCATCCTTTTTTTTCAAACATGTAGAAAGAATATCTATTTTTTCTCAGAAAACCGCTTTTATTGTATGCCTCTGCAAGAGTTTCAAAAGATATTTATACATTGTTAAAAAATATTTAAGTTCTCTGATAGTTTCTAAACCCAAATGCATGTGAAAAGTCAATTGCCAAATAGCTATGAGTTTGATTATGAATCTTCCTGACTCAGGACCCATGATCTTAACCAGGAAGCACTTCCTGTATGCCTCCTTTGCTTCCTGGTTTTGGTGGTGGATTAGTAACATCCCACACTGATTGGTTCACGATCTGTGCCCTGGGGACAATGCACGTCCTTTCTGGAAGCTGGTGAAGGTTGGGGACTTCAACTTTTCAGAGAGAAGTACGCGATCTTTGTCAGATATTCTTGCTCTTAACACAACCAGTAAAACCACAGATTTGTCACATGTTTGAAAATGTCCATAATATTTAGTGATAGCTATGCACAAAGTGTGAGTGACCTAGATTGTCAAATTAAAGCAACATTTTTATATATCAAAACTCTTAGCAAAAATCTAGTTACAAATCATCGGGAATTATCTTGGCATGAAGTGGAGAATTTCTTTATATTCCCCCATTATTAACTATTTGCTGAAAATACCACTGTTTTGTAAGTGTATTTGATTAAATGTAAATTATCTCCTGGTTAGAATTTGAATCTCAACGGTAGTGGAATAGTCATTAAGGTACTAATTTTGAGGGGCACCTGGGTGGCGCAGTCGGTTAAGCGTCCGACTTCAGCCAGGTCACGATCTCACGGTCCGTGAGTTCGAGCCCCGCGTCAGGCTCTGGGCTGATGGCTCGGAGCCTGGAGCCTGTTTCTGATTCTGTGTCTCCCTCTCTCTCTGCCCCCCCCGTTCATGCTCTGTCTCTCTCTGTCCCAAAAATAAATAAACGTTGAAAAAAAAAAAAAAAAAGGTACTAATTTTGAGTCTAGCATTTAGCATGAAATCCTTTGTTATCATCTATTTTAAGCTGCTTTTATACATAATTCACAGATTTGCATCTGCAGCGTTTCGCCTTGTCAGTGCCTACTGTATTCAGCTGCAAGTCCTACTGTGTACGTAGCTCTGTGAGCCCTTGACTGACTGTAAGTTAAGAAGACTTGCAATTTAAAGGAAAAATATTACTTTTCTCTTTTTGGGCATTTACTTTAAATTACAATGTTGCTTGAGAGAGAAGAAATGGATGAAAGAATGACTTTTTAAAAATATTCCAGGGCGCCTGGGTGACTCAGTAGGTTAAGCATCTGACTCTCGGTTTCGGCTCAGGTCATGATCTCACGGTTTGTGGCTTTGAGCCCCGCGTTGGGTGCAGAGCCTGCTTGGGGTTCTCTCCTCTCTCTCTCTCTCTCTCTCTCTCTCTCTCTGCCCCTCCCCTACCTCTCTTTCTCAAAATAAATAGAGAAGCATTTAAAAAAAATTTAAACTAAATACAATAAAATATTCTCTTCATCAAATAAGTGCAAAATATGAGAAGACAAACATTTCCATATACATAAACCCCTGCAAAAAAAAAAAACACAAAAAAACAAAAAACAAAAAAACAAAATTAGGGACTCCTGGCTGGCTCAGTCAGTGAAGCATGCAACTAGATCTTAAGGGTCCTGAGTTCGAGCCTCAGGGTGTGGGGGCTTCTTAAAAGAAAAAAAAATTGTTTTAAATAACCAGACAAACAAAAATAAAGGTTTTGAAGCAGGTAATTGAATGAACTTTTCTCAAATTAGGATTTTTATTATGGGGATTGCATGTATTTACAGTTATTACTATTGGTTAGGTAATAAGTTACTATTTTTTCTAAAGATACACAGCACTTTATGCTAATTGAAACATTCAGTCATTTCAAATGCCTTCAAAATATTTTTTTAGCTCCTTAATAACAACTGAAGTAAATATTTATGGCATGGATTAACCATTGGAAAACTGATTGTAACACAGTATTCAGATAGGTCCTTTAATATTTTATAGAATGCATAACACATTTAACAACAGACTTCATTCAGTTTAACTAAAATCTCATTAACTTTTTACTAATAGTTTGGTGCCAAGCACTAATACAATAGAAAAACTCATGACAAATGTACTCATAAAACTCTCATATTCAAGAGTGAGTAATTTCTTATTCTGCTTAATTTTTTCTGTGCCAGATTTACTTTTTTGACTCAACAGTGGAAAACCTTCAAGCCTAATTGATGATATTGTAATGTTCAGAATCTACTTGGTACCTACATTCCCCATTTTAATCACCTGTCTCTCAGAATCATGTTACTATCCACGTCAGTTACAAGAGGAACCTCACCCCTCACCCTCTGAATCTTCCTGCCACATAAATATGTTAATAAGGTGAGTTGGTGTTAAGGTCTTTTACAGAACTTACTCTCAACTCTGGTGCTCCAATTCACCGAGGTAATTATGTTGTGGATCCACTATTTGGTTAAACAAACAGACAAAATCACTTTTCACATTATAAAAAACCCTATTCAGCATTATTCATTATAATAAGCATTGAGTTTATTTTCAGATATGATTATGTTTAAAGACTGTTTATATTAGGATTCTTCTGTCATTATCGACCTCACACAGGTCTGGTTTGGATGTTGCCTCTGGTGACCGCATCACCCCCACACATATCCCTCACCGTCTGTTGGCCCCACAAGGACTTTTTGAACTCTAAGGTGCTTGAATACAGATGGGGAATCAATACAAACAAAGAGATGATACCCAGCTCCAGAAAACCCATTAAGCAAATAAATATGCTGCTAGAATCTTTTGTTTCTGTGTCTGAAGCAACTATGTGTTTTAAGCAAGTCTTTTAAAATAAGCACGCACTTGGGGCGCGCCTGGGTGGCTCAGTCGGTTAAGTGTCTGACTCTTGATTTCAGTTCAGGTCATGATCCCGTGGTCGTGAGATCAAGCCCCATGTCGGACTCTGTGCTCAAAGCTCAGAGCCTGCTTGGGATCCTCTCTCTCTATCTCTTCCTCTCTCTCTGCCTATCCCCCTCTCTCCCTGAAAATAAAAAATAAACAAGCTGAAAAAATAAGAAATATAATATGGTATATTTGCTAATATTAATGAACTATTATATATACACTGTTAACTCCACAGTTTATTAGGATTTCCTTAGTTTTTACCTAATGTACTTTATCTCTTCCAGGATCCCACCCAGGATAATACTGTGTCATTCATTGCCTTTTCTTCCTAGGTTCCTCTTGGCTGTGATAGTTTCTCAAACTTGCCTTGTTAATGGTAACCTTGACCTTTCGAATGCCCCTCAGGTGTATTGTAGGACTTTCTTCTACGTGAGTCTATCTAATGTTTCTGCATAATTAACTTGAACTTAACAGATTATGAGAGGAAGTTCACAGAGGCAAAGGACCATCACAGCATATCAAGGGTACACACTGTCCGTGATTTATGACCAGTGGCGGTGTCCTTGCTAACCTAGGGAAGAAGCATTTGTCACGTCTCTCTGTAGCAAAATGATCTTTCTTTCCCTCTTTGCACGTTTCTATCTTTGAGAAGAAGTCCCAGGCTAAACTTGGAGTTACAAGCACTGTCGGAATAGGAGTTTTTTTTCCATCATCGCACTACAGTAGCATCAATTTGGACAGCCAGCCACAGACAAGAGCACTTTGGTAGGAGTCTGAGACCAGCAGAGAAGTTCCTGCACACCACAGGAGACATAAATTCCTAAATATACACATGGAAGAGCGTAAGGAGTCACCTTATCCAAGACAACCCCTCCCCGGTGCAGCTTAGCTCAGGAACATGAGAGGACCCGTCAGCCCATGATTCCTCCAGCAGGAAAAGGGGAGCATAATGAATGAGGATCCAGCTTCCCCAGCTGTGCAAGATGCCAGCCTGTGCAGCTAAATTCTTTCTGATCTCACCCAGAACACTGAGGTGGCAGGCCGGGCCGCAAGGAGAGGGATACTGAGGTGGCGGGCCAGGCCTCAAGGAGAGAGATGGCTGGGAACAGGGACAAGAGGTGGGAGTCAGGGCTCAGAAATCAAGAAAGGCCCACAGATCCTATTAACTTCTTTGTGCATGCCATCTGGGGGCCTGCCCCTGAGCCAGTTCAATGCCTCACCACAGACCCCGCAAATGTCCCACTCCCCTGGCTTCTGTGGCTGGCTCCCTGCCCACGTCACTGCAGGTGGCCAGTGTGAGCATTTGCTGATGGTTGGCAAGCACGTACAGATAAATGGCTCGAGGCTGCAGGATGGGGAGAAGACACACGAATTTGAGCACTGCAGGGCACCACCCTGGGGCAAACAAGATGGAGCCTCCTAGCCTCTGCCCTGGCTTTGCAAGATTGGGAGGCATGCTTAAGAATTACCCCCACCCCAACTTCCACACACTCACGGAAGGGCACCAGAGGTGTGGCGTAGACACATCCGTAGAAGTCTGAGAGAGCCTCAGAGTCCCAAGCAGGCTGACTGTTGAACGTATTTCTCCCCCTAAATCAGTCAATAAAGACTGAAGGAAGTGACTGGTTCTTCAAAGGTGAAGAAAACAATGCAAGACTTCAAGAAACATAAAAAATCAAGGAAAGGAACATAATAATTGCCCAGTAACCAGCACCAAAGAAATGGAGATGTACAAAAGGCTTGACAACGAACTCAAAATAAGTTGGGAAGGGGATGCATTTCACAATCTTCTGATTAACTGTCCATCTTTTACTGGGGCTGGGCCATCGGGCTGTTATCTCACAAACCAGTTGTGTCAAACGCTGCTTGGGGATGAGTCAGATAAAGCACGAATGTTGACCATGGGTTTTGGGAACGTACAAGCCATTGGAAACCTTGATAAGAGCCATTTCAACCAAATGGTAGAGACAGTAGCCTGGTTAGAGTGAATTCAAGAGAAAAGCTACAAGCAAACAATGTTGAGGACAGTGATTACAGAGCTTTTTTCTTCGGGGAGTTTAGATCTGAAACGTTACGGAAAAATAGGGCATTTGCTGGCAGTGTCCTGGAGCAGGGGTCAACGGAGAATTAAAGAACAATTAAATATGAGATTTTACACATTTGTGTGACAGAAAGGATGAATTAAAGGGGGATTATCACAATTTAGGAAATGAAGGCAAATTTTTGGAAGAATGGCATCCCAAATCAGTGAGAACGGATGGCTTCCTACATGCAGGCTTTATAATCTGGACATGGACAGTTCATGATTATATTAGGAAGGGAGATAACATATATGGACCCAGATAGAGAAAACAGGTAAGTGTGAAAACAGGAGCCTGCAGTAATAGTCTTATGATTTTCTTCTCATATACCAGTGCACTTGAAGGAAGGTCATGTGCTTATACCACAGGAAACAATGGATGTCCTTGTGGAAAACACATCTCTGCCTGCTTACTGGATTTATTATGTTGAAATAGGAAGAGTAAACAGGTGTATCACCATAAGGATAATTTCATTCCTCTCAGACTTAACCGGAAGACGTCACATTCTCTATCACCCCGAGTCAAGACAATTACGTCAATGAACAGAACAGTGAACTGTGGGTTCTCATTGAAAGGCCTTTGCAACTCTGCTGACCTTAGTTATATATGGTTTCTCTCACTGCTTCTTCCTGCACTTGGGCTCCCTCCCACACATATCTGTGCCCTCGGGTGAGGCTTGGGACTATTTTCTGAAAATCAAGGCATACAAGATTTATTCAAAAGATCTGTATTTCTAAATGCTACTTTTGGTAAAGGGCAAACCAGGCACCTCAGCAAGGCTCATTGGCTATTTCAACAAACATTTGCTATTTTTGGTGCATATGTTCACCTTTTACACATCAATTTATTATTACATTCTCCAAAAAGTGGCCAACTAATAAGCTGCTTAGAAAAGCGACCTCCCTGGGGCACCTGGGTGGCTCAGTCAGTTAAGTGTCTGACTTCGGCTCAGGTCATGATCTCACAGTTTGTGGGTTCAAGCCCTGCATCGGGCTCTGTGCTGACAGCTCAGATCCTGGATCCTGCTTTGGATTCTGTCTCCCTTTCTCTCTGCCCCTTCCCTGCTCATATTCTCTCTCTCTCAAAAGTAAGTAAACATTAAAAAAAAAAAAAGCAAACCTCCCATCTATTCACCACATAAGCTCTCCCCCCTTTGGTGTTTTGTCCTGTAGTGTCCACAAACTGCATGATGAATATTCTAGAACAGGTTAAGGATGTGTTCATTCCCCCGAAATATTCCAGACAGATATTGACACTCATTAACAGCCTATAAAGTTTCACATGAAGCTGTTTCTATCAGTAACCTCTGTGAAATATTTCCTAGCTAGAGCTGATTCCAGTACAAAGTTTTATTCCAGATTTTACTACTATTCTCATCTTTTCTCCCTTCTGACCAGAAATCAAAACCAGCTGATTCCACACACTACTTACTTCCTCTTCTGTTCATGGCTGGGAGGGCGACTACCGTCAGCATACATTAGACCATCTTCCTCTGGAACCTAGTGTACACTTCGTGTCTGTACTATCTGGCACTTAGTAAGAGGCTGTCTTGAAATAGGCCATGTCAAAGCGGCTTTCTTTCTTTTTAATTAGATAGTACGTTCCTTGCAATACGGGAATATTTTTATATCCCTCACAGAGTCCCTCACACTTGAAAGAACATGGTAGAAAACAATATACATTCGAATTGGAATCAATGAAACACATCAGTGTTGTGTTGGGTGTGTGTGTGTGTGTGTGTGTGGTGTGTGTGTGTGTCTCTGAAATTAAATATAATTTCTCAGAGAAATTGTGTGCTACGTTGGCTTAGTATCTTCCTTTATATAGTTTCATCAGACTCTTAGCTAAGTCCCTATTATTATTTGTGACCATTGCAAGTGAATAATTACTTCTCCTTTATCTGTCTTACTCTTTACCTCTCTGTTAGTCTGCAAGCACCACGATTATAAGAACTGAACGGTTTTTGGGGCGCCTGGGTGGCGCAGTCGGTTTAAGCGTCCGACTTCAGCCAGGTCACGATCTCGCGGTCCGTGAGTTCGAGCCCGCGTCAGGCTCTGAGCTGATGGCTCAGAGCCTGGAGCCTGTTTCCGATTCTGTGTCTCCCTCTCTCTCTGCCCCTCCCCCGTCCATGCTCTGTCTCTCTCTGTCCCAAAAAATAAATAAACGTTGAAAAAAAAAAAAATTAAAAAAAAAAAAAAAAGAACTGAACGGTTTAGTTCCAGGGACACAATATGCACTCAACAAATAATTATTGGATTAAAAATGTAAGTGGAAGATTGATAAGTTGATGGCGCTATCACAGATTGATCCAAATTTTGGGTGCAAACTTTTTTATTTCTTTTTTAATACAGACTGTGGATATATAAAGTATTCTGTTAAAAAGTTAGGTGGGTTAGGTCTCCCCATACCACTTCAGTATCATTACGTAATTCATTGGGTTCATTTGTTTCTGATTACATAGGGTTGTAGGTTTTCTTCTTTTATTTTAGTATTTACATTCGGAGAATATTAATGTGCTTCTAAACCAAACTACCAAACCAAAATGTAAATCAGGCATGTATCTTTCTTGGCTCCTGCTCCCCTTGAACTCCTTGCCAGGAACCAATTTCATTTTCTTTTTTTTGTTTTTATTTTTTATTTTTTTATATAATATGAAATTTATTGACAAATTGGTTTCCATACAACACCCAGTGCTCATCCCAAAGCTGCCCTCCTCAATACCCATCACCCACCCTCCCCTCCCTCCCACCCCCCATCAACCCTCAGTTTGTTCTCAGTTTTAAGAGTCTCTTATGCTTTGGCTCTCTCCCACTCTAACCTCTTTTTTTTTTTCCCCTTCCCCTCCCCCATAGGGGCACTTGTACCCCAATGTTCATAGCAGCACCCTCAACAATAGCCAAATTATGGAAAGAGCCTAATGTCCATCAACTGATGAATGGATAAAGAAATTGTGGTTTATATACACAATGGAGTACTACGTGGCAATGAGAAAAAATGAAATATGGCCTTTTGTAGCAACATGGATGGAAATGGAGAGTGTTATGCTAAGTGAAATAAGCCATACAGAGAAAGACAGATACCATATGGTTACACCAATTTCATTTTCTTTCATCTTTCCTGTTTCTTTTTGCAAAGGTGAGCATACGCCCCCACACAAACATAGAGTATATCATATGCTGTTATGCACTTTGCTTTTTAAACAAGGGGCAAACTTTTAATATTTGTGTTGCCTATGTTCGGTTTCAATAAATAGCCTTTCATATTTTGTCTATCATCGATTTGAACGTTGTCTTATTTCGTCATTGACTAGATGCACAAACTGTCAAACTGAAAGGAACCACCGTAAAATACTTCAGTGATTTGATGAGAGCACTGGTGATGGAGGAGGAATACCTATCAGAAGAGAAATAAGAGATGGACCGCCAGCCAAGTTGTCTGAGGCAGAGAAAACCCACACACCTCAGATTTATGGACACAGACAATGTGATTTTATAAGATAGGCAAGAGTAAAAAGGGAGCATCAAAGGACATTTTCTGGGACTGATTTTTATGAAATATTTCAACTAAAACCATTCAAAAGATTTGTTTTGAACATGATGCTGCACCTCACTTTTGAGAGGCTGTGAATGTCCCCGAAGGAGACAGAATCAAAGCTGTCAGATGACAGTCACACACGATCCATCACAACCCTCGTACTTTCCAAGCGGGGCTGACATAGGGCACTGAAGTGTCTCCTCCAAGGGCACGTGGTTGGCGGATGACGGAGGCTGAGCTTGAACAAAACGCTCATGACCTGTGCACCAGGCTTTCCTCCGGGACATCTCCAAGTGTCGTTATAACCAAACTACAACTGGATGTCACTTTCAGTTTCCGGAACCATGTGCTTCATTGTGGTAGATCCTTAAATCGCCAGGAAGTCACTTCCACTTGACGCGATGATGCATTTCACGTACGCGGCAGGCGACAAACTGAAAATGATGGATCCTGGTGACACAGAGGGGGTGGCAGTAACAGGGACATGGACGGCACCCAGTGTCACACGGTATTTTCGTCTCTTCCACTCATCCCTATTCTGAGAATTCCACCCAGATTTCGTTTGAGAGCCCACCTTTCGCTGTCACATGCCACCGCAGGCTTGTGGGAAGTGCTTGATGGAAACCAGAACTCTAGGGCACTAGCTGCTGCTTCGTGCTCTGGAAACAACCTACGCGGTAGTTACTGTTGTCTTGTCGTTGTTTGTCCATTTTGCTGTAGGAGGGTTAGAGATTTGAAACACTTTGCTATGTCGCCGCTCGTGAGTCATAGCACAGGTGTGAAATCCAGGTACTTAGAGTAAGACTTACTCGCACCACAAAAATTGAACGCACAGAAGACTCGGTTCAAGACCATGTCAGCGGGACGGAGAGGACGGAACTCCACCCCAGTGAAACAAAGAGCAGAAAGGCTTTCAGCACAGAGTGAGCCAGAGGGAAGGGACTGAAACTTTTGTGGGGGCTGGGGATTGACCATCGGGATATACTCAGCACACTGAGTAATTTCTTGAGTTTGCAAATATTTCTGTGCCTGTTTGTTAGATGTTATTTACTGAAGGTGGGCGCCTAGGCTCCCTCAGAGAGCAGGATAAAGGTATTATCTCCTCCAGTGCTCGCATTTCAAAGACACAGTCCACAGGTCTTTGAGAAAGACATTTCTTGGGTTGTAAACACTGGCCAGAGGCGGGAGACTTACATGCTGCTGAAGGGATCGTTCCAAGTTGTCTTAGTAAATGTTCTAAAAAGGCAGGGGGTGGGGACTATGACAGGAACAACAGTGTCTAAAATGTAGGGACCCTGAGGGAATGAGAAGGCCATCCAGATCAGGGCACAGCACACACGAAGCCCGTGCTGTTCCCCAGACCAGCGTGTTCCCACTGCTGGTGGTCCTCCTTGTGGTAAAAACCACGTCTCCGCTGTGCGTGGAAAGTGAGTTAGAGGAAGCAGTGTGTGTGGGACACATGGAAGGCAAGTAGGTAGCTTTGCCTCCCAAGGCACGGAAAGTCTTAAAATTCCTCGCTGAGAGGAAGACCGGTTTATATTTATTTTTAAAAGGGATCCCACATAGGTATAAAATATTTGTGCGCTATTGTAAGAAGACACGAAACCACTTTTAAGCACCCTAGGACACAGGGCTGAGAACTCCTGTTCTAAATAGCTGTTAGTTGAGAGAATCCTCACTGAACCTCAAAAGAGTGCTTTTCAAATTTAAATGCACACTGGATTCATCAGGGAGCTCTCAAACAACAGGTGCTTTGTTCCCATATGCAGGGATTCTGATGTAACAGGTCCAGGATGCAGCCTGAGCACAGAGCAAGGTAAAATCTCTCCACAGGATTCTAAGGCACGCCAAAGTTGAGAACCACTGTCAAAAGGGATAACCTCTGGAATTCTAGAAAAATGGTACTTAGTAAGAGAAAGAATGAGGAACATTTGCTGTTGCACAGGAAACAGTTGGCAAAATCATTTATCCCTGAAAAGTATAGTAACTTGTGTGCTTTTTTTTTATTCCCCTGTGCCTCCACTCTTGAAAAGAAGCAATCTGACCAACAGGGCAAGCATGTGTTTGGACCAACCTTCTACCAGTTCACGTGGACCTCTGCCTCTCACTTTTAGTCACCACACGATTCTTATGACTCGCGAGTGGTAGGACTTTTTTGTACCACTTGGTCCACGATGATTATTTTTTACAAATGAATGAAGATCGTTATTTCTCAGTATAAAGAACTGACTGTCCCTAGGACAGGTATTCAGTATTATGCAATAATCCAGAAAATTGGGTTGCAATTTTATTCTGCCTTTCATTACACAAAACTGTAATTGTTTTAATGTTTGTTTATTTTTGAGAGAGAGAGAGAGAGAGAGAAAGAGCGCAAGCGGGAAGGAGCAGAGACAGAGGGAGACACAGAAGCCGAAGCAGGCTCCAGCTCCGAGCTGTCAGCACAGAGCCTGCAGTGGGGCTCAAACCCATGAACCGTGAGATCATGATCTGAGATGAAGTCAGATGCTTAACCCACTGAGCCATCCAGCCAGCTCATTCACTAGACAAAACGTTAGATGACAAGATTTCCCATCCTTAAATTTCGTAGAAATATCACAGCAGAATGAACATTCTCAAAGACCACTCTGTATATCACATTTCTAGATAAACTAATTTTTAGTTCAGGATTAATTGATGGTATTTAATTGAAGACTCTAGCTGTATGCAAGTTTAGAGGAGTAGAATTCTTACGGCATTCTTCCTAAGGGCCAATGAAATATCACCAATTAAAAAAAGTTAATATGATTTATGTATGTCTTTTTGTGATCAGATCTTATACAGTTAATATTTTAATACCAGCCAAACTTTTCTTTTGAAGGAGACTAGATTTGCATTTAAATGAACGTCAAGCCTGTCTCCCCAACCCAAACTGAGGCCATTTGTTCAAGGCTCAGCAAGAATTCCACTTTGGTGAGAAACTCCCTTAATTCTGGCTCTGCGTTCCCAAATGTGCCTCTGCTGTTCTGCAGGTGAGTGCCTGGGGTTAAAAATCTTAGCTTTCTGGAATATGTTTTGATACTTTTATTAACTGTGCTATGCACAGAAAACAAAAACCACATTTTTTAACTTGATTGCGTAGTTCTCCTTTCCCAGTTTCATGATATACTTCTTTATCACTTGCATTAGACACGAAGAGCCTCCATCTGCACAACCTTCGTTCCCGAGTTCTGTCACAAAAACGTGTATCTTCACAGCCCTGAAGCTGTGTAAGGTATAAGGCCGTGTAATGAATCTCAGTGCATATTCTGTGTGGGAAAAACATCACTGGTGGAACACGGCTGAGTCCTGAGGCCAAACTTGGAATTTTTACTTCTTCTGACCTTCACAGAAGAACAACTTGCAGCCAAGACTGACCTGATTGTTTTGCTTTCATTTATTTATTTTTATTTTTGTATTAAATATAATTTATTGTCAAATTGGTTTCCATACAACACCCAGTGCTCATCCCAACAGGTGCCCTCAATGCCCATCACCCACTTTCCCCTCTCCCCAACCCCCCATCAACCCTCAGTTGTTCGCAGTATTAAGGGGTCTCTTATGGTTTGCCTCCCTCCCTAACTTTTTTTTTTCCCCTTCACCTCCCTCATGGTCTTGCTTTTGGGCACAGGGAGTGGGTATGCAGGAGGCTGGGGTGGGGTTTGGGGGTGGGGAGGGAGACAAGGAGAGAGACAATGCTGGAAGTCTGGTTGTTGATAAGAACCAAGGACTATCTGAGCTCTTACAGGTGTTCGAGGAAGCTGAGTTCTCTGCCACTGAGGCCCAACATCCATGAAGACCAGTAGGGCAAGTCTAATGGGTGGCAGGCTGTTACCAAATTGGCTCTTCCTTTTCCCTTACAGCTAAGAGAAAGACTAACAGTGTGCAATCCTCTGCCCTGATTCCATGGACATGCACAGGGCTATTAAACACAATACATTACCCCTTTAGAATATGATATTACAGAGAAATATTTATGGATGACCTTGGGGCGCCTGGATGGCTCAGTGTAGCAATCGTTATTTTGGCTCATGTCACGATCTCATGGTTCCTGAGTTTGAGCCCCGTGTTGGGCTGTGCACTGACAGTGCAGATCCTGTTTAGGATTCTCTCTCTCCCTCTCTCTCTCTGCCCCTCCCCTGTTCTCTTTCTCAAATAATAAGCTTAAACAACACAAAACAACAATAACAAGACTGTATAAGCAATTATTTTTTGAGTAGGCTCCACACCTGTTATGAGGCCCACAACTTCTACCCCGAGATCAGACCTGAGCTGAGATCAAGTCAGATGCTTAACCCACTGAGCCACCCAGGCGTCCCAGCAATTATTTTAAATACAAATAACAAATCCTATTATCAGCTCATGAGGGAGAGATTATACTCAAATATGGTGTGATTAAATTTCTACAGTAAAATGACCACCTTGTAAAAAGAATGTTATTAAAAGCCAGGAAATAGAAAAATGGAGAAAAGACTGTTTATAAGCAATGTGATATAGGGAAATTATGTGATTTTTTAAAACTTCAGATCATGTCCTGGAATGACAGTCTTTTTAAGCATAATCCTTCTTGAAATAAAATGTTAGATGTTACCAGAAGGTAATTAAGCCAGGAAAAGAAATAAAGGATTAGAGAAACATCAGCTCACCAAGAATTTTAACATACTAAGTCTTATCTCTCCTACTGGGCTCTGATTTACATGTGAAATCTGATGTGATCATCCTTAGAACCCCTGAGAATTTTAATTCCATACAATTAGTGCCCAGGTTAATTGCCTTATCTGTGAGTATATTAAAAGTTAATAAGGGGACACTTATTTTGCTTATCATGTGAATGATTTTCAAAAATATAATTCTATCAGAACTTTTACTTCCCAGTTAGAGAGCTAAGGCCCCATGAAAGAATCCTTGGGCCACCCAATCTCATCGAATTTCTCTTCCCAAGTTCACAGGGTCTTATTACGTACCTGACTGCCATTCCACAGGACCAGGGTTTCTTGAGGAAACTGTTCAGGGCCACACTCACCACTGAATTCTCACATTGAGCACAATACCTGCTACAAATACTGTCGAATCACTGTGATATAAATAGGCTGTCCCACATTATAAAGTATAATAGTTGTTGTGTGTTATATATTGCACTTCCTTTTCCTGCCATTAAGAGCAAATCAACTCTTAAAAACAAATGTAAACAATCAAATATAAAACTTGATAAAGAAGACAGTAAGCATTGATTAAGGGTAGTTAACTTTATTAATCGACATTCCTAGAAAAACCTCTATCTGAAGAACACAAGATGGCCTCTTTCTTATCTTACACTCATCGTTACATCACTACTATAATACCCAGGACCAAAATTACACTACAATAAAACTTCATCATGATATCTGCGCACGAATTTATGACAAACTATTTTTTAATTAGATTTATCTTAATAAAAAAACAGGTGATTTTAAAAATAATAACAATTCATGTCATAAATCAGAGAGAAAGAGTTTGTTTTAGGCTGGGTTTTCAGCACTTGAGACACAAGTTTAGTGTCGAGAAATAGATTTGGAATTTGACACCAGGAAACATAATGAGACCAGCAGAGTGAAGCAGCCAACACAGGGACGTGTTGTTAAGTTGGCCATGGCCAGAGCTGATATGTGGATTGATTTGAAGGGCCTCCGTAACTGGCTTATGAGAAGTATCTCATAATATCTGCTCAGGGAAAGAAGAGCATACGTTTATCAACTGATTCCTATTCCCCATTGGTCCAGGGCTGTCCCTCAGAGCATTAATTGTCCAAGGATTCCAGCTTCTTCACAAGTGACTCCTGAACACATTCCTAGAGGCAAATACCAGCTGGGACTTGAAGGAGCTTCTGGCCAGGAGTGGATCATTCCTGCTCCAAATTGGTCTAATTCTGTATGAGCTAGTTACCAGAACAGCGTGGGGTATAAGGTGAGGCCATGTGGATTTTTCTTTTCTTCTTCTTCTTCATTTTTTTTTTTAAGAGAGAGAGAGAGAGGAAAAAGAGCATGAGCAGACAGAGGGAGAGAGAAAAATCTCAAGCAGGCTCCAAGCTCAGTGAGGAGCCTGATGCAGGGCTTGATCCCAAGATCCTGGGATCATAAACTTGAGCCAAATTCAAGAGTCAGATGCTCAAGGGACTGAGCCACCCAGGCACCCTGAGGTCACAAGGAGTTTAAGTGACATATAAGTGATAACTATTGCAAACAGATTTTAATACAAGGCTGTTTTTTGTTTGTTTATTGTTTCTTTCTGTATTAAATTTTCTGATTACTAGAAACCATTAATTATTTTAATGTCCACTTATATTTCCTGTTGCTTCTCTTAGCAAGCTATATTTCCAATCTTGCCTCCTCTATGATTTTTAATGTTTTATTGTTGCCAATATTGAAGTTACCTCTTTCCCATGGCAAGGGCCATATTATATTGTGCTGCTCATATCTCTTTCCTTAAAAACAATCTGGTTGACTAAAGGCCTCTTGAGAGATGCTTGGCAACAATTAAAAAACAATTATACTAGCCAAAACTTGCACTCTTTGCAGATGACATGATACTCTACGTGGAAAACCCAACACAGTCCACAAAAAAACTGCTGGAACTGATACATGAATTCAGCGAAGTCGCAGGATATAAATCAATGTATAGAAATTGGTTGCATTTCTATACACCAATAATAAACAGAAAGAGATATCAAGAATCAATCCTATTTACAACTGCGTCAAAACCCATAACATATCTAGAAATAAACCTAACCAAAGAGGTAAAAGATCTGTATGCTGAAAACAATAGACTATGAAAGAAATTGAAGAAGACACAAAGAAATGGAAAACATTCCATGCTAATGGATTGGAAGAAAAAATGCTGTTAAATGTCAATGCTACCCAAAGCAATCTACACATTCAATGTAATCCCAACCAAAAGAGCACCAGCATTCATCACAGAGCTAGAACAAACAATCCTAAAATTTGTATGGAATCACAAAAGACCCCAAATAGCCAAAGGAATGTTGGAAAAGAAAACTAAAGCAGGGAAGCATCACAATCCTGGACTTTAGCCTATATTACAAAGCTGTAATCATCAGGACAGTATGGTATTGGCACAAAAACAGACACACAGATCAATGGCATAGAATAGAGAACTCAGAATTGGATCAATGGCATAGAATAGAGAACTCAGAATTAGACCCACAAATATTTGGCCAACTAATCCTTGACAAAGCAGGAAAGAGTATCCATTGTAATGAAGATAGTCTCTTCGGCAAATGGTGCTGGGAGAACTGGACAGCAACATGCAGAACAATGAAAATGGACCACTTTTTCACACCATACACAAAAATAAATCAAAATAGATGAAAGACCTAATGTGAGATAGGAAACCACCAAAATCAAGAGAAAACAGACAACAATTTCTTTGACCTAGGCCACAGCAACTTCTTACTTGACATGTCTCCAGAGGCCAGGGAAATAGAAGCAAAAATGAACTACTGACACCTCATCAAGATAAACAGCTTCTGCACAGTGAAGGAAATAATCAACAAAACTAAAAGGCAACTGACGGAATGGGAAGAAGATATTTGCAAAGGACATATCAGATAAAGGGGTTAGTATCCAAAATCTATAAAGAACTTATCAAACTTGGGGCACCTGGGTGGCTCAGTCGGTTAAGCGTCCGACTTCAGCTCAGGTCATGATCTCGCGGTCCATGAGTTTGAGGCCCGCGTCAGGCTCTGTGCTGACAGCTCAGAGCCTGGAGCCTGTTTCAGATTCTGTGTCTCCCTCTTTCTCTTTCCTCCCCTACTCATGCTCGGTCTCTCTCTTCTCAAAAATTAATGTTAAAAAATTTTTTTATAAAGAACTAATCAAACTCAACACACAGAAACAAGTGAAGAAATGGGCAGAAGACATGAATAGACACTTTTCCAAAGAGGACAACCAGATGCAAACAGACACATGAAAAGATGCTAAACATCGCTCATCCTCAGGGAAATACAAATCAAACCACAATGAGATACGACCTCATACCTCTCACAACAGCTAAATGAACAACTCAGGAAACAACAGATGTTGGCAAAGCTGTGGAGAAAGGAGGAACCCTCTTGCACTGCTGGTGGGAATGCAAACTGGTGCAGCGATTCTGGAAACAGTGTGGAGGTTCCTCAAAAAATTGCAAATAGAACTACCCTATGGCCCAGCAATTGCACTACTAGGCATTTATCCAAAGGATACAAAATGATGATTTGAAGGGGAACATGCACCCCAATGTTTACAGCAATACTATCAACAATAGCCAAAGTATAGAAAGAATCCAAATGTCTCTTACTGCTAAATGGATAAAGAAGATAGTGTGTGTGTGTGTGTGGTGTGTGTGGTGTCTGTAACGGAATACTACTCAGCAATGAAAAAGAATAACATCTTGACATTTGCAACAATTTGGAGCTAGAGTGTATTATGCTAAGCAAAACAAATCAGTCAGAGAAAGACAGATATCATATGATTTCACTCATATGTAGAATTTAAGAAAGAAAACAGAGGATCATCGGGGAAGGGAAGAAAAAATAAGATAAAAACCGAGGGGGGGCAAACCATAAGAAACTCTTAAATAGAGAGAGTAAACTGAGGGTTGCTGGGCGGGGGGGTGGGTTAAATGGGTGGTGGGCATTAAGGAGGGTACGTTCTGGGATGAACACTGGGTATCATATGTAAGTGATGAATCACTGGGTTCTTCTCCTGAAGCCAAGACTACACTGTTAACTAACTTGAATATAAAAATAATAGTAATTATTATACTAGCAAATTTAAAGACCTATGTAGGCAAAAAAATAAATAAATATAACACAACTTTTCTTGAAGAATGTGTCTAAATGAATTCGACAAGACTCAAAATTGCTTTTATCCTGATGTAAAAATCATAAGTAGTTCAGTGCATTGATGAAAATGACTGTTTATCTTTAACCTTCAATGCAAGGCTTTTTTCCCTTAATCTTTTGGAAAGGATGTTGAAAGGAAATGAACTAAAGCCTACATTTCGGTTATACTGGTGTTACCTTGTCAATTGTAGTGCATTAAAGGTATCCCTCAAAAAAATATGTCCAAGTCCTAATATCAGACAAAGGGCTAGTATCCAAAATCTATAAAGAGCTCACCAAACTCCATACCCAAAAAACAAATAATCCAGTGAAGAAATGGGCAGAAAACATGAATAGACACTTCTCTAAAGAAGACATCCGGATGGCCAACAGGCACATGAAAAGATGCTCAATGTCGCTCCTTATCAGGGAAATACAAATCAAAACCACACTCAGATATCACCTCACGCCAGTCAGAGTGGCCAAAATGAACACATCAGGAGACTATAGATGCTGGCGAGGATGTGGAGAAATGGGAACCCTCTTGCACTGTTGGTGGGAATGCAAATTGGTGCAGCCACTCTGGAAAGCAGTGTGGAGGTTCCTCAGAAAATTAAAAATAGACCTACCCTATGACCCAGCAATAGCACTGCTAGGAATTTACCCAAGGGATACAGGAGTACTGATGCATAGGGGCACTCGTACCCCAATGTTTATAGCAGCACTCTCAACAATAGCCAAATTACGGAAAGAGCCAAAATGTCCATCAACTGATGAATGGATAAAGAAGTTGTGGTTTATATACACAATGGAGTACTACGTGGCAATGAGAAAGAAGGAAATATGGCCCTTTGTAGCAACGTGGATGGAACTGGAGAGTGTGATGCTAAGTGAAATAAGCCATACAGAGAAAGACAGATACCATATGGTTTCACTCTTATATGGATCCTGAGAAACTTAACAGAAACCCATGGGGGAGGGGGAAAAAAAAAGAGGTTAGAGTGGGAGAGAGCCAAAGCATAAGAGACTCTTAAAAAATGAGAACAAACTGAGGGTTGATGGGGGGTGGGAGGGAGTGGAGGGTGGGTGATGGGTATTGAGGAGGGCACCTTTTGGGATGAGCACTGGGTGTTGTATGGAAACCAATTTCACAATAAACTTCATTAATTGAAAAAAAAAATGTCCAAGTCCTAAACCCCAGTACCTGTAAACTTGAGCTTATTTGGAAAAAGAGTTTTTGCAGGTGTGATTAAGTTAAGGCTCTCAAGATGAGATCATCCTGGATTAATCGGCTGGGTCCTGAATCCAATGACAAGCGTCCTTATAGGAAGAGGAGAGACACAGATGGAAGAGAGGACATAGGGAAGGTCCCGTGAGGATGGGCAGACACTGGCATCACGGGACTACCAGTGTGGGTGCCAGAAGCTAGGGGATGGGTGTAGAGCAGGTGTCTCTCAGAGTTCCAGAAGGCCCTGCCTCGCTCACACACAGATTTCAAACTGCTGCTCTCAAACCTGAAAGATCACATGTCTGTTGTTTTAAGCCACCGTCTGTAATTTGACACAGAAGCCCCAGGAATCCAATGCATTAATGGAGAGAAAATGGGTCATATGTGTTCCAAAAATAATTTCAATGCAAAATAATGCAATAACTCAATGCATTAACAATTTTCCCCTTTCAATATACACTAAAGCAGATGTATCTTCAGAATAAATCTGAATGGGGAGGTATGAACACTTACCTGGATTTTTTAGTACAATTTGATGAATGACAAAATTGATGCCTGAGGTGGTAAAGAAGATACTCATTCGGAAAGGAATTATTTAGTTTGCCCAGAAAGATGACCGTCAGCATTTAACGAAAGGACTTGGTTGCCTTGTTTGGAGCAGAACACAGCGTGCTTGTGCGAATGGCTGGGTCACGTGATACCGAACTCGAGAACTACTTTGCAGGAGTGCCTAATACCTCTGTGCCGAGAGCTGGCATTTGGTCCTGCCAAGGTGTTGACAAAGTAACAGAGTGTCTTCATACTTATACTATTGATTTTCAAGATATCAGCATTAATCGACTCACCACCCTTATTGACCGCCACCCCCTTTGGTCTTCTGGAGAATGGAGCTGTAATGCAGAGAACACAGTGACTTATGTGCACCACAGGTCTAAAAAATGGCAGGAGGTGGGTATCAGTTGCTGCGAACGCAGTCAGCCAGTGTGAGTATTTAAGAAATGCTGTGCCCTTGGCGAAAGACAGTTCATTTAACTTTCAATTAACATTTCTACGTTTGTAGCTGTTATCTCAGGTCCTCAGGGCTCATGTGCTCATTAAACCCACTGAAGAGTTGTACAAATCTCTTATCCCAGAATATATTTAATTCGTGAGGTTGAACAGTCACACAGAGAAGTTACCCGTGGTTAATGTACTTAAAACAATCATACTACAGGTTAACTCTTTTTCTGGGTTACTTTAAACCCTACCACTTATATCAGCTCTCTATAGTTAGCCCTCACAGCTAAGAGCTCAAAATGATTTTATATTCTCTGATTATCAGCGATAATCTTCCACATTTCATGGGTTCAGAAAGAACTTATTTATAGTCAGCTATTTGCATGTGACTATCCTTTACACATGTTCTATTGAGAGGTTGTGCGCCGTGATCTGGTTTCCTAACAGAGGCCACGGCAAAGCCCACCTGTCACATGCTTGGTTGATGATGCCATAAGTGTGAGGGTGAGCTGGGGTCATTCGCTTTGATTCTGCACCCTCACCCCCCCACCCCATGCACCTAGACAGGGCTCACGTCACCTGGGAACAACTGAGAGAGAATCTCTCTCTGATTTCTATCAGTGACTTGATGCTATCTCAGAAGAAAAATGCTATAGACCAGGATACTCTAGCGTGGGCACAAATTGCGGGGGTAATTGCGCTTAGAAGCGCCAAATCATTAACTATGAAGCTGCCGTACCTTGTCAGTGCTTTATGAAGTTATTAAAGATTTCACAGAATTTCAGTAGGAATGAAGACAACTTATATACGTCGATTGTTGAATGTTATTCTTTATCATGAATTTATGTAGCTATATCATGACATGGACTTATTGGTTGATGTGTGAGACTTCAAGTGCTATTTATCAGTATAAATGATTGTTTTAATGTTTATTTATTTTGAGAGAGAGAAAGAGAGAGAGCGAGAGCGAGAGAGAGGCACAGAGAGAGAGAGAGAATCCCAACAGGCTCCTCTCTGTCAACACAGAGTCCGATGCAGGGCTCAAACTCACGAACCTTGAGATCATGACACGACCTGAGTGGAAATCAAAAATCAGACACTTAACTGACTGAGCCACCCAGGTGCCCCAGTTCAATGATTTTGAACAACTGTCAACGTTGGCTTTGGAATCAGGAGTCCAAGCTTCAAATCATCCCTTGTCACTTGTCACCCATGCAAGGGTAAAGAAACTGTCTCAGTTCTTTGTCTCCAGAGGATAAACACACCCCCTCTGTCACCGTGTGTCTGCAAGGATTACATGAGATAATCAGTGTAGATGCTTAGGCTCCAGCCAGACACATGGCATATGTCCGGTCAACAGTGCTCATGATGGAAATGTTGCTTTGCACTTTCATTTTTGGTACTTGGAAATCAGAAGGTGAAAAAAGGTTTAGCTTTATTTCAGCCAGAAAAAAATACATTTCAAAATCTCCTTCTGTCTCCGCCGCGCATCAAGCAGGCTTTCCTCCCAGCTCCTTGGCACCGGTCATTCCCTCTGCCCAGACGTGTGCATGGCTGACTGCTCTGTGTCCTTCCGCTCTGTGCTGAGTCCTCACTTCCGCAGACAGGTCTGTCCTGACAAGCCTGTTTAAGAACCTGCGCCCTCCACCTGCGCATACGTCCGCAAGCCCAGCATACAGGAAGAGACGTCTCTCTTATTCATGGGAAATGTCCATAAGCAGCAGGATACGCTTTTGTCTGCAGGTTTGTCCTCAGCATCTAGAACAGTGCATTCCACGTGGTGGATACAGCTTCTGTTAAATGAATAAATACATTCCAAAGCCATCATCCTTTCCTTCCACACCGCTATTTGATACGCATTTTGTGGCCATGGGAGAAGTCAGCATGACTAACTGAACACCCTGGGAAGGCGATGTGGTGTAATGGCAGCAACCCTGGGCCCAGAGTTAGAAGTCCTAAGAGTGAATTCCAGCTATTCTACTTAGTGCTGTAAGACTGTGGACAAGCCTCAGTTTCCCCCATTTATACGGATGGTCAAGCCTGAGACATTTTGAAGGTTAAGTGGGATAAAGTGCTTTAAAACACGATCCTGGTGCCTAGCATGTTTAGAAGCTTTACAATGAAAAATGAATATATGGATAAATGATATAAAGATTAAAAAAAAAAAACATTTGGTGTGCTTGTCTTGCTGCCTCCAATAACGTGATGGAGCATGTATTATTATTTTTAATTTTTTTAAAGTTTTTTTTTAATGTTTATTTGTTTTAGAGAGACAGAGAGCACGAGTGGGAGAGGGGGCAGAGAGAGAGGGAGACATACAGAATCGAAGCGGGCTCCAGGCTCTGAGCTGCAGCACAGAGCCCGACGCGGGGCTCAAACTCACGAACCGAGAGATCATGACCTGAGCCGAAGTCAGACACATAACTGGCTGAGCCACCCAGGCGCCCCTGGAACATGTATTATTTTATCCTCACTTAAAGATGAGGAAGCTGGGGTTTGCCGAAGTTCAGTACTAAAGATATCATTAAACATTTTCATTTAAATTTATATTCCTGTAAAGTAGGTAGTTCTATGTGATACATTAGCACTTATTTTGTAATCATTCACTTATTTACTTATTCATTCAGCAATGTCTTTCTAATTGAATGTTTGCTCTTTTTTAAAATTTTTTCCCTGTGCTCAATAGTGGATTAATCAATGCATCAAATGAAATGTACACAGATTTAAGTTGAGGAATTATTTCACATTTCAGTGCCCTTGAAGGTTGGGCTGGGGGACAATATGGGCATCTGATGGTTTCCTTGACACTGTCCCTTTTGTCCAGACTACAATAGAGAAGGTGAATTATTAGGAAAAAAACTGTGACTGAAGTCCTTGGATAAGTGTCCTTGGATACAAGTCCAAAGCAGAAGTTACTGCCAAATTAACCTGTTCCGACAAGAATGGCTAATTGACAATTTGAGCAGTAACTGGATGAAAGATTCAGATGGATGGCAACCTAGCTGGAATACCTTCCCTCTCAAAGATTTGATTTAGAATCTGACCCAGGTATTTAGCGCTGACTCATCAAATGAGCGCTAGAGAAAGTTCTTTTGAAATAAATATCAGTGTATTAGGAACGGCCTTGGAAGTTTGGAGATTATCTTCTGACAAAATTGATCAGGCATTTGCTGGATTCTAACCTAGATCCATGCTCGAAATAGACTCATCTCTTTGCCTTTTATTTATTTAAAAAAAATTTTTAACGTTTATTTATTTTGAGACAGAGAGAGACAGAGCATGAAGGGGGAAGGGCAGAGAGAGAGGGAGACACAGAATCGGAAGCAGGCTCCAGGCTCTGAGCTGTCAGCACAGAGCCCGACACGGGGCTCGAACTCACAGACCGCGAGATCATGACCTGAGCTGAAGTCGGACGCTTAACCGACTGAGCCACCCAGGCGCCCCTCTCTTTTGCCTTTTAAACACCAGGAAGGGTGAGGACCTCCGGGAGTTGGGATAAGTTGGGATAAGAATCACTTCCCCAGAACTGGAAGCCCATCACTGAAGAAGCTGCATATGGTTACCTCTGATTTAAAAAGTAGGCATGAGGGGCACCTGCATGGCTTGGTCGGTTAAGCTACCAACTCTCAGTTTCGGCTCAGGTCGTAATCTCACGGTTCCCAAGTTCAAGCCCTATGTCGGGCTCTGCGCTGACAGGGCAGGTCCTGCTTAGTATTCTTTCTTCCTCTCTTCTCTGCCCCTCCCCTGCTCTCTCTCTCCTTCACTCTCTCAAAATAAATAAATAAACTTAAAAAAAAAAAGGGGGGGGGGACTGAAAATTAAATGGCCAGTCTCTGTAATCTGTAACAGCTGAGATGTGATAACAGAAGACAATCCTTTACCAACATGACACAATGAAATCAGAAGAGTCTTTAGACCGTGACCCAGTAGTTACAGAGCCCACTATGCCATAAGGTTCACGGGGGGATTAATCCCGTGTCCCTGGCCTTCTGACACCATCTCAATACCCTCTGAATTACACACCATGCTCTGTCTTGTTGGGATATTACATTGCTTTAGAAACCAAAATCTGGTTTACTACATAACTTATACTTGGCTTTTCACACCCAATAACTGCCTACATCTTTGAGACAAAATTTCATATAAAACTTGTCTTAGGGATTCCTTCCTAAGCCTGAATTAAAAGTCCCATGACACCACTGTCAGCAGGCCTGGAGTCTCATCGCAATACCACACGCAGGAAGCGTTAGCCCACATTTAAGGAGGACAGTCCATTCTGCCCGCCTTCTGTTTTGAGGGAGGCTCTGATTCGGGAAGACAGCTCACCAGTGTTGGCTGGTTTTGCTCACGTCGGATGGTGAGTTTGCCTCCAGCCCACGTACGGCCACATGGCACAAACTGAACTCAGCCTCGTGCCCTACCATCCTGCTTGACCTGACACTGGGACCTCTGGTTTACTTCTCCGTACAAGGGGGCCCTGACCCTATTCCAAGTTACACCACCAACTTTGGCTTGAACTTCTCTGGTGACCTCCTCATAGTCCTCCTGCTATTCCTCACAGGCCCATATACCTGTTTATTCCTTTCATACAGAAATATCCCTGTCAAGGGGACATGAGGTCTAGTTTATCCCTGGAGCACATGAATTACATGAACAACTCAGAAATAAATTGGAAATTTTAGAGGGTATCTAGAGGGAATCCAGTGTTTTCCCATTGCGCTTAGAATGACCAGCCAGCTACTCACCTCTCTGTCTCAATGTCCATAATATTTTCTTCCTTGGTTGACATTCAGCAGACATACCAGCTTCTTTCTGGTTCTTTCTGGAATGGACCCAAACTGATACCTGCCTCAGGGCCTTTGCCCTTGCTGATATGCTTTGTGGGACGGTTTCTCACTTGAGGCACTACGATGTTGAATTCCTTTTTTTCATACCCATTTAAAAATCCATCCCCTCTTCAGAAAAATCTTCTTGAATATATAAACACCATTTGTAAGTCCCATTGTAAAATTTTGTTTTCAGGATATATTTTATCACTATTTAAAATTATGTTGTTTAGTTATTTTACTTATTTTATGTGCTTATATTATGTTGTGTGGCACTAGAAGGAAGTTCTGAAAGAACAGGAATTTGTCATGTTCACAACTATGTCCTCTTCTTCTGGATTCATGACAGGAGAGCAATAAAAATGTGCTGAATGATTAAATGAATATTATTTTTAGGCATAAAGTACCAAAACCAGAGTAGCTTTTCATGTATTAAATTATATCTATGTAAAGTGCAGAAGGTGTATCACATTCTTCACAACATGCCAGAGAATGGTCATTCAGATGTTCCATAAGCAGTGGTCTCAAAGTCTAGGAGTCATGCACCACTTTCAGTTCTGAGTGTCCTAGTATATTTAAAAATTTAGCAATGGAGGGGAGCCTGGGTGGCTCAAGTCGGGTAAGCAATCTGACTCTTGATTTCAGCTCAGGTCATGATCTCACGGTTCGTGAGATCAAGCCCCACGTCAGGCTCTGGGCTGACAGTGCAGAGTCTGCTTGGTATTCCCTCGCTCTCCCTTCTCTCTCTGCCCCTCCCTGCTTGCTCTCTCTCTTTCTCTCAAAAAATAAACAAACTACAAAAAAAATTCAGCAGCGGAGAATGGTGGCAATAAAATGTGTGCTATATATGCTATATTAAGGAATAAAAAATGACACACAAAAAATGTTTACAGTGACATCATTTGGTAAATAATGTACAAACTTTAAGTTTAAGATTAGTTGTTAAAATGGGCTCAGATTCAAACAGCCTTCCTCGATTTCCTTGTTATGATGATAGTAAAACCCAATGTGCAAGGCATAATAGAAATGAATAATTTGGAGGAATTGTCTATACTAAAAGAAGGGAATCAAGACAGGTTCTCTCAATAACAGTAAACCTTGCCAACAAATCAGAGATGTCCAAGACAGATTTGCATGAGGAAGAATGAATTTCCAAACTTCTGAGGCATTCGAACCAAATTCGACTGCTCTGTGTTACCGGTATAATGGTAGGAATAAAGCAGGGATATGTGATTGACTAGGATGACTTTTAAATTTACTTCTTGGAGGGAGACTGTATGAATTCTAAAATTAGCTTACCTCTTGAACAAATGTCAAATTTACCACGTAATTTTTAGCACGTTAACATTTGCTTAATGTCAACTTTCTACATATATGACCCCTCGCTACTATTAGTGGGTTGATTTCAAATTTTGTGTTTGCTGTTTCTGAGGCTAGCACTTCTGGGACTTTATTATTTAATATTTTTAAAAGTAGCATCTTTCAAGTTTGCAGTTTATCTCCATGGGAACCATTTCGCACATTGTCAATTGCTCTAGTTTGGTTTCTACTCTTAAGAAAACCAGAGCGTTTGGAATTTTTTTATTCATATTTCATTTTTTACAGCAGCTTAAGGTTCACGTCAAATCTGAACACAAGGACAGACACTTCCTGGATGCTTCCTGCTCCCCATTATCAGCACCCCCCACGAGAGGTCACGTTGTTCCAGTTGATGGACCTACATGGACACGTCCTAATCAGCCAAAGTCCATCATGTGTATCCAAGTTCGTTTTGATGTTGTCCATCCTATGGGCTTGGGCGTAGGGAACATTATCTATTACACATTATACAGGATCGTGTATACGGACATGTATTCATCAACTGTCATGCAGGGGGGCTTCCACGCTCTCAGAATCCTCTGTTGCTTTGCCTGTTCATCCCTCCCTCCCCCTTAATTCCTGGTGACTCCTGATCTTTTGCCATCTCCACATTTTGCCTTTTCCAGGATGTCATACGGTCAAGAATCTCACTATCTGTAGTCTTTCAAATCAGCTTCTTCCTTAGCAATGTGATTCGTTTCCTCCATATCTTTCAGCAGTTTATAGCTCATTTCCTTTTGGGGCTGATTAGAACGCCACTGTCTGGATGAACCTGTTTATTCATCCATCCACCCACTGAAGGGTCTCTTGATTGCTTCCAAGTTCCAAGTTTTGGCAAGCAGAGGAAGACAGAACCTTGTCAAGGAACCACATCATAAAAGGGACCAGAGCGAGTGGAGCAGTTCATTTGGAAAGTCGTTAAGATCAAAGCGGAAAGCAGAATTCTGAACATAAAAATGAGAGCACAGCCTTCAAGGTTCATTGTTGCTGGTATTCAGAGGGAGAAATTCGTGGCTGAATGTCCCAGGGCAAATTATGTGCTTGTCCCCTTTGAAATAAAATGTTTTTCATGGCAGAGAAGGGAATTAAATAATCTCATTTTCCTCCCCAAAGGAGAAATGACTGGCAGACCCCTGATTGTTTTTTAGTTTGCATTTTAAGGCATAAAGAACCAAAAGTCTCTCCTTTCAGAACTTTTCCCCACTGGACTTCTCTTTTCTTTATGAGACATCCACGTTTCCCCCTAGAGATTACACTTTCTTGGTGGTATTTCGTGATCACCTCCAGTTCCTGCTTCCATATATCTACGTCTGGAGAGGAATCCATGCCATTGTGTCGAGAAGAATTCTAGCTAGACTTGCACCCTGATCTTTTCGTTTGTTTGTTTGCACTGACTGGAATCACACTTTATTTTCATTCTAGCAGCTCTTGGGCATAAACGAGTATTTTTTCTACCACGACAAAGAGGAGCAGCCATTTGGGGGGGGAGATTCTGGGTAAAGAAGAAGATGTTCTTCTCCCCCAAAAGACTGCTTCCTTCAGAGGGCGGGGCGGGGGGCAGGGGAGGGTGGATTGCCTTGAGCTTGAGGCTGACTTCATCATGAGATCTGACCCCTTCCTCTCAGTGTTATGCCAACTACTGGAATAAGGGTCTCCAGCTGCTCTGCAAGCATGATGGGGCCTCGGTGCAGGGGTTTGGGATCAGGATCCCCACCGCTACCTATCCGCTCTGTCTTTGGGGCAAGGTTATGAAATTGCTCTGTGTTGATACATTTTTCTTCTGTGGAATGGAATTAATAATAACACCTGCCTCTTAGGAAAGGAGTTAACACATATTTCTTGGTCCATAAACATTCAATAAGGTTAGCAGTCATTATCGTGTTGAAGAAGGTCCTTTGTGTTTCGCTTGTCCGCGCAAGACCATCACTTTCCCAGGAGTGGCACCTGGCTCTGTGCAGCCTTCCTCAGTGGCTACAGTGCATTCATCTCGTTTCACCTCATTCCCGTGAGTGGCCCTTCAGCTCCAGCCAGCAGGTGTCTCAATGACCTCCATTCATCAGGAAGCCCTGCTTTTCAGAATGCCTTTCTTCTTGATTCCCCTCTCCTTCCCCCAGCGTGTGCCTCTGCCCTTGGGACCCCCTGACGCAGAACTCAGTTCTCAAGAAAGAATCTCCCGATTCCAGAAAATTATTCAGGCTCTGTCAGCCTCTGAACTGCATCTATTTATGCAGAATGGGATACATGTATTAATATGTATTAATCCTCTTTTCTTCTAATTATGTTCTCAAAAGACATTTCATGTTATTGAGAGAAAATTCTTTCTGTCATTACCTCCCATTCAACCGAAGAGCCTTTTCCCGACATTAAAACACAGAGAGTGCAGATGGGTGACTAACGGAGTCCTCCTCTAAAAGAACTTAGCATCGCATATAGAGAATTATATCCGGTTTTTACATATTACGATGGATTTTAGAAACCTCAGTCTTCTCCTATAACATCCTTAAATGTCTTCTTCTGGTAACCATGCACATAAGTCACTGAACTTGAAGTTCACAAGATTATATGTTTGGTTTTGCAGGTAAGGAGAAAAGCCACAGAGAGTGCACCTGTCTTAACCCTATGGTGGCTTGTGCCCCGTCTTATCCCATAAGAAATACTTTGCTCTCCACCAAGTCAACTTTTTGCTGTCATCCATTAATTTCCACCTTAAAAATAAGGGGACACCAGGTCAGAAATTACCATGAATAAAACATGGTCCTGGTTAACTGTTTTTATTGTGACTGGTACTTCCGTGGGGTGCTGGTAAATATTAATTTTATTACAGGAAAGTGCTATGATAAAAATCACCCTCTTGGTGCATCCTGAATGGCTTCCCAGGTCAAACCCAACCACCCTGATGTCTCATCCCAGTTGTAAACAGAGGTGCACCCAATCTCCAGTGTAGCCCTAAAACTGTGAAGCTTGTTCCTCAGGTATTTATAAGAGCACTGGAGCCTAAAGAGGCTAGATTATTCATATCTATCAGTCCAGCCCCAGAGAATGGGGAAAGCTATCACAACCAAAGGTGGTCAGCTCTACCTTATTAATTTCATGTACATAAAATCAGAGCTGTTACAGAAAATGTTACAAATTATTGACCTGCTCATCATGAAGTCAGACATTAAACATTGCTGATATAACTAATCATGTGTCAGCGCTTGGATTTGGTGACTTTGAAACCCCTCAGTGGAACACGAGAGGGAAGTGTTTCGGTTTGAATAGATGACTTTAAAAACACACACTGGTGACTGCCTACAGCTAGCAAGTATGGGACAAGGTACTTGAGATACAAGGTGTGATGGCCTTCTAAGATGTAGTCTAGGAGACAGACAGTTAAAGGACATACTATCGAGGAGATAAGCGTTCTGATAATGATTAAGATGTGATCCTTAGAAAGCCTAGAAGACACACATTTAGCTCAGTTACAGAAATCCAGTTCCAGATGGTTGCAGAAAGACTTTGCTCTGTTAACCGGAGGCAATCTCTTGCCACTTCTACTACTGATCTTGTGCCTGAATTCATCATTTCTCAACGGCAACGAGAACCATGCCGGAAGATTGCTAGATGATGTTGAATTAGTTCTTCATGACAGAGGACGCGGGCCAGCCCCACCTCACACACTCCCGTTGCCATGGTTTCCAAACCCAATGCTCCCCCTATCAGAGCAGCAGGACCCTGTTCTATTCATCATCGTTTAGCCAGGCCAGCCACAGTTCCTGTCTCGGGTCTTGGATCCCTCTCGCTCCCGACAGCAGAGGAACGTAATGTAAGGGATTAGAAAACACCACCTGCTCAGAGTTTAATACAATGGAAACAATACGTCAATGCTGTTTGGAATGGGAATTCGTTAGTTTAAGCTCAGCATGTCACGTAGTGTCGCTGGCTATGAAAAGTGTGAGTTCCTGGGTGCATGCGGTGAAATACCATGTGACAGATACTTGCTTTCTCTTTGGCCATTTCCCTCTGAAGACTGTCAAGGATGCAGTGTGACTGATGAGGCCACTGGAGGCCCCTCCACATAGCTCAACACTCACTGCAAAGAGCACAAGAGTAACAGTGGTTGTTTTGAAAGTAACACTTTATCAATAAAACGCATCAGATGGCCCTAAACGGGGCCAGACCAATGGTTCAGTTCTGACCTACACCTGCCTGGTGTAAATGAGAGAAAACATAGTTTTTTAGCTCAGAACCCCAGAAACTTTCCATTCAGTTCTCCAAGTAAACGGGAGGAACACGAATCATTTGGAGTTGCCTTAATTTTTGCACAAAATCAATTCAAGGGGGACGTTAAACTGCAGAGACAGAGGAAGCACTCAGAGTAATCACTAGCACATCAAAGTCTTATCTGCTTCTTCCTTCTTCCATATTCCAGCGGGCCTTACTCCTCCTCACTTAAAATTCCTCACTTTTAGGCAGTTTTTAATCTCTCTTCCCGATTTCCACTTCAGTTGCTCAAGTGTAGTTAATGCCATAAAGTTGTCTTAGCAGTCCAGTATTTATTAGAAGATATAACAGAAATTTGGCCTTACTCAATTTTGAAGGCATATATAGGTTTATTGTTTTTAGGAACATGAGTCCAATCCCACCAAGACCTAAACTATAGAGTCCATCAATCGGTAATCTGCTTATTGTCTTTTGATTATTAGGACCCAGGATGTAGCAATGAAGCTGGAATAAGGTTTCTGAGTTTGGAAAAACTGGGTTGGGATCTGTTCTCCCCCAGCTGATAGAGGAAGGAATCACCATTGGTGATGATGAACTGATGACAAAATCCTAAGAGTTACAATCTATTTGAACATCTACTCTGAGTCAGACGCAATATCAACTACTTTGTATGCTTCACGGTGTAACCCTCACAGTGATTTTACGAATCAGATGTCTGTGGTAGGCAGAATGTTAGGATGGCCCCCATGATCCCCAGCCCCTGCCGGCTGTGCTCTGAATAATCCCCTCCCTGAGTGTGAGCTGGGCTTGTGGATATGACAGAACACTGCTCCCGGGATTACATGACTTTAAACAGCACATGGGATTCTGTGGAAATATAGAATATTCCCAATCAGTTGGCTCTGAGTTTATCGGAAAGGATCTGAGATCACGCTGGGTGGGCCTGGTCCAAGTAGGTGAGCCATTAAGAGTAAAAGACATTCGAAGCATGGGAGACTCTATGTGGCCCAGAAAGAGCAAGTGCCCTGTTGTAGGGGACTGTGGTGTCATCCAGGAACTCACACAGGTGCCTGTTGTCAGCAGGGGGGCCGGAGGGCAGGGACCTGGTGGAGAACAGCAGAGGACTAAGTTCCGGATGACAGCAGTGATCCTGGAGGAGGCCTGCCAACCTCGGCTGAAACGGAAGCCCTAGGACCTAGTAGACGCCCTGATTTTCACCAGTGGGTCCCCGACTAGATGCCCCAGCCCCAGCCCCTTCTGAACACAGAGACTGTGTGATGATTAGTCAGTGCAGTTTTAAAGAGCTCTTGCACTCTTAAAAACTGAGAATAAGGGGCGCCTGGGTGGCGCAGTCGGTTAAGCGTCCGACTTCAGCCAGGTCACGATCTCGCGGTCCGTGAGTTCGAGCCCCGCGTCGGGCTCCGGGCCGATGGCTCGGAGCCTGGAGCCTGTTTCCGATTCTGTGTCTCCCTCTCTCTCTGCCCCTCCCCCGTTCATGCTCTGTCTCTCTCTGTCCCAAAAATAAATAAACGTTGAAAAAAAATTTAAAAAAAAAAACAAAAAAAAAAAAAAAAAAAAAACAAAACTGAGAATAAACTGAGGGTTGATGGGGGGGGGGGGGGAGGGGAAAGTGGGTGATGGGCATTGAGGACCGCACCTTTTGGGATAAACACTGGGCGTTGTATGGAAACCAATTTGACAATAAATTTCACATTAAAAAAAGCAGGGGGGGCTCTTGCTGGGAAAAGTCGCTACAGAGCAACAGAAAACTAACGAAAACTTGGCACCTTATGTTTCCTCCCGTCTTTTAAGTAAGGACACCGCCACCTTGAGCTATTCAATAGGCACCCATTTCATAGGTGCTCACTGGACCGACTCTGCTTCCCCTGAACCTGCGGGCCGCGGCCGGGGATGCAAGTCCAACAGAAGCACAAGTCCATGGGCTGGGCGCAGGGACAGACACCCACGACTGGCAACAAGACAGACACAGAGGCCCAGAGCCGGGTCCACACTGGACAGCCACGGGGTGGTGAGCCCAAAGCCCGACAGTGCTGCAGACACCTGCCGCCTTGCGGGGAGCCGGGGGTGGGGGGTGGGAATTTGCGGATTCCCGACTGTGCACCTGCCACCGCGGGGGGAGCAGCACCTGCGGATTTGCTGGGAGGGGCGGGGACGGGGGCACCTGCAGATTTGTGACCGTACTTTCGGATTTGAGACTGTGCACCTGCGGCCTTGTGGGGGCGCACCTGGGGCCTACACCCTTGCTCTTGGGGACTTGAGGACATGCACCCATGGCCTTGTGGGGGCGTGCTGTGGCCAAACAAATCAGCCTCCACTGTAATAGTGGGGGTTGTAAGCAAAAGAAAGAATCGCCCCAGAGTTTAAAGCATCTTTTATTCTATTCAAGAGAATAGAGTATTGTGGCTCAGAATGAATCAAAACAAGAATAAGAGAAATGAGGTGAGCTTTAGAAAAAGAGTTAATGGTTTGGGAATTTGAGAAGAATGGTAAGTACTGGAGTGGCACTTGTGGGGAATGCGAGACATTCACAGGTAAATATACAAAACTACCTTACATACATTGAACAGTCATGTTTTATGTACGGTGAGAATGCTTAAGTCTCTCGCAGCAACTCTCAAGGAAGCAGTATTACTAACTCCTGTCACCAGGCTGCCCATCCGATCCCCAGAATTCATTCGACCTCTCCAAGTGTGTGCCCTGTGGCCAGGATCTCCCGCTTTCCCTCAGCAGGTTAGCACACACATGCAGCTTTCTCCCAAAATGTTTAGTAGGGAAAGGAGCAGAAAAGATGGGGAGGAAGCAGTGAGATGGGTTAGTTGGATGCTGAGTGACTAGGAAAAAAATGGAGGTCCTGAGGAACTGGGTTCGGACCAACTCAAATGGAAAGGTTTCTAAATGTTTATGTACTTATTTTGAGAGAGAGAGAGAGAGAGAGAGCAAGCACGGGGGAGGGGCCGAGAGAGAGCAGAGAGAGAGAATCCCAAGCAGGCCCCACACTGTCAGCAGAGAGCCATGTCCCGGCTCAAACCCTGGAACCATGAAGTCACGACCTGAGCTGAAATCAAGAGTCGGACACTTAACCGACCAATCCACCCTCAAATGGAAATATACTAAAAGAGGGATAAACAGGGAGTTAAGGTACTGATCCACTCATGTTTGGTGTTCTTTCCACTAAAAAAGAGTACTCCCACCACGAACGTGTTCCTTTTGGGGACTGCGTGGGAAAGTTCATCACTCCTCCTTATTCTTTTACAAACTCAGCAAGTAAGCAACTGGGGAGGGGGCCTCAAATCCATGTTTCTGTCTCACTGCCCCCCCCCATCATAACAGGATTTATGTAAAACTATTAAAATTTACTCACAAGACCAGTCAGCATAGCATGTATTTCCCACAGAGACAGAAGAGGAAAACTTCTGAAGTTCCATAGCAATAAATAGCTCTTGGAGTTGTGGCTAAAACCACCCCTGGATGACCTCACCGGGCCCTCAGTACAGAAATGTAGGGAAGATGTAGATGATGTATCGGTATGGGCTCAACGTGCCACATTATGTGACTCACTCAGGGCAACATTACCTCACCACCTTACAGTTAACAAGAATCCTTGTGTCCTTGGCAGCCTGATAGCCTCTTACACAGTGACTTAGAGTGACCTATAGAAAATAGAGCCTCGAACTGCTCTTAGAGACTCATAGATTGTTTCCTGCAGAGGAAGAATATAGAGAGCATAAGGAAGAAAAATAAAATAATTAGAATAAGGGACGCCTGGGTGGCTCAGTCGGTTAAGCTCCTGACTTCGGCTCAGGTCATGATCTCACGGTTCGTGGGTTCAAGCCCCACATTGGGCTCTGTGCCGACAGCTCGGAGCCTAGAGCATGCCTCGGATTCTGTGTCTCCCTCTCTCTCTGCCCCTCCCCTGCTCATGTTCTGTCTCTCTCTCTCAAAAATAAATAAATATTAAAAAAAATAAGAACCTTTAAAAAATAATTAGAATAAAATAAAAACCCATTGAGAAAGGACTAGTATGGAGTCTGGACAATTATGTAATTGGCTGTCATCAAGTTGATCACCAAGCCCTGTCCTCAAACATAAACTGGCATTGATTTAGAGCAGGTGAAAATATGACTTTGACATGCTATTTGAGATTACTCCTCATCCCATATTTGGGATCTCACCAACGCTATGCTACTTCTGAAGATAATGGGAGCTATGCCAAACTCATAATGAACTAACCAACCAACCAACCAACCAACAGAACTTTGGCACTGTAGTCCTAGCTGAAATAACTTCAATTTTTAAAGGAAAACTACAAAATTATTTGGTGAAAATAATTTTGCAGGTTATCATCCAAAACTATGACTGAAAGAAAGCTCAGAAAATGAAGAGGGCGATGGTGTGAATATAATAGTTGCAAGAATTAATTTCTATAGCAAAGTCATTCCAGAAGCAAAGAGGGTTTCATGTGCTACAGCACTGTGATAACGACATAGCATACCTAGACTACAGTATTCAGCTGTTAGAACACTTTTAAGAAGACAGTCTGTCAATTCAGCAATTTCAATCAGAAAGAGGAAGAAACTCTACATTTTTAAGAAATCATTGAAAACAGAAAAATTTAGGCATTACTGTGGGGACAGAAATATGATCATATTCTTTAATAGAGAAAAATATAAGCGTATGAAGGTTTAAGAGAAAGAAACAAAATAAATACAGATGAGTTATTGACACTAGTGTTTAGAAGAAATGATGTAATAAAATAACTTTCTACCCAAACTGCCCAGACATGAGAATAGTTGACAAAGATGGTAATGAGCAAATCATCCCCAAGGTTGTACGGGCATAAACTTACCCATCACTTCCCAGGGATGCTGAGGCAGAATCCAAGCATCAAATGGGAGACTGTATTCGAGCAGGTGGCAATTGGGTGGTTTGAGGACTAAATGCAGCCCTGTGATTTCTTTGTTTGGCTGTAAGATATTATTCAAAAAGAGACAAATTTGTTTCCATACAAAATTTAGAGGATTTGGCATGAAAATCTTAATTTCTTGCATATCTTAGAATATCTCTTGGCACTTGTGCATCAGAAAATTTAGCAAAATTGGACTCTGTTATTTGTGGCAACAATAAATAAGAGGCAGGAGTTACTGGCCCCTTTAGACAAATTTTCTTGTCTCCATTTAACCAGAGGCAGAAGTGGTTAATTCCCTACATTCCCAACACTAACTACTAATTGCCATTTCTCATCGTATCTGAGCTGCTGTTCTACTTTCTTCCCCTTAATTACCTTCAGGGCTCTACAGGCATTCTGCTTTTCTATCTTTGGACTAGATAAAGTAAGATGCCTTCTAACCTGGAATTTTTTGAGTTCTTTATTCTGACTTGATAATAGAAACTTCCAGGTCCTTACCAGTTCACTTAAGCCAGTGCACATCTAGGAAAATGATATCATATTACTAATAAAAAGTTAACTGAGTAAACAGTTCACCCAAGAGCATATAGCTAGTTAGTGACAGCTCTCAAAATAGGGCCCTTGACTCTTGATTCCCTGTGTATTAGGAATTATAAACTGTTAATCAGACACCCAGAAAACCTAGATAGATTTTGGTAAATCACATTTTTCTGTAATCCAGTTCCAAATAGCCTACCTACTTTTTTTAATTTTTAATTACAGATATATTTATATTTATATTTACATTTACATTTACATTTACATTTATATTTATATTTATATTTATATTTAAATAAAACAGCCCATTATCATGTAGGTACAACCTTTGAAAGGTATAAGACTGTCTAAAGCAGAAATTCTCCAATACCATTTATGATTATGTCATTCAAGTAAAGAGTATTAATATAAATGTATTAAAAATACAAGCAACCAAAACCATATTGGAACATATATTATCTAATTCTATTATTTAGAAGGGAAAAATATAAATCCATGCACAATGTCTACTGAGTTCACACTTCTTATCTGACACTGCACTGAGGCTTCTCAGATGTAGTATCTATTTTAATCATCACTTATTATTAATTAGATAACTTTATTATCCCTGTTTTGCAATCAGAGACCTACAAATATTACGATCACAAGTTAGTCAGAGCCAAGCAGTCTAATTCTAAAACCTATGGGCTACAACTGTCTACGGTTTTATCATTGGACAAACCTCCTTCTCTCTCACATGGCTTTAATAGGATCTATTGTGTGGAAGTGGTGGTGGGCCCACAGGACCATGACTGGGCACACCATTGTTTACGATCTGTATGCACGTGAAGGGAAGGGGGGAGTCGCAGGTTGGTATATTCAGAGCCTAGAAAGCGATGGTACCAATCATGGATGTCCATGTCTTTGAAGTAAGTTAGGACCTGGTTACACATTGGTCCCATCCTGTGGTGGCATTTCAGAATTATTTAGCTATTATATGATCATTTGATATTCTGATGTTAGAACTCACCTAGTGTGGTCATTCGAAATTCCCATGAAATCTGTCAGAAACATTTTTCCATTGCCTCGTATGTGTTCAGAAAGGATCGGGAGAGGACAGTTGTTTCTAGCCATGATGGACCACAGAGAGAGACACAGTCCCTGCCTTGCCCTAGTGGTTCAGAGGTTAATTAGGGCAATCCACCCCACAGTGAGAAAGCTAAGAAAATGAAATTGTCAGTGCAAATTCAGAAGAAGAAAAATTTTTATAGTAACATAAACCACCTAGTTCTGAACTTAATTGCTAGTTTACTTGACCTAAAATAGAAGACTTATGGATGGATAAACTATAGCAATAAAAAAAGAAAACTAATTACAGAAAAAGATACTGCTTGTGGTGAGTGTTTTCAAAAGCCATTACTTTTAACACATATAAAAGCTGTGAATAAGCTTACGTGGAAAATTAAAGGCTTGAACAAGAGGAGACTGTGTGTGTGTGTGTGTGTGTGTGTGTGTGTGTGAACACACTTGTGTGTGGGAGTGTGTGTGCTGTTGTATCTTGGTGGTGTCAATCAGCTAAAAACAAAACTTATTCAAATAACACAATGATACTGTCCCCAGTAGGCAAAGGCACTTAAAAGGCAAAGGCATTTAAAAGACAAAGTGAAAAGGCATTCAAATACGTCTTAACAGAAATACTGAAAATAAATTCATGTAATTGTATTCAAAGTGACAATACCTTTGTGCCTTGCAGGACTGGAAAAGTAATTAAAGGGAAGTTATTCTCAGAGCTAGAAAGGCTTTAAAGTGTCATCATCAGGGCCGTGTTGACGTTGCTCAATGAATCCTTGACCACTGCTTCCATTTTGGACACTGCTGGACAGAGACATTTTCTCCATTAACATTGCTCCCAATTCTTCTGGGTGTTGATTCAATTCACAGCTCTGCTCTGTCCAAGTCAGAAACCAACACTCAGGAAATAGGTTCAGTCCTTATGGATCATAAATGATGTTATCTACATGGGAGAACCTGGCTTAGGAAAAAGAAAGAGAAAAAAGGATTGAGTTCATTCTGCCATAGTTTTATTCATCTGATGGCTTTCACTTTGTTTCCTTCATTTGATCTGAATACATACAAACTAAGAGGAAAGCTCTGGATTTTCCCACATATCCTCACAGAGTTTTGTTAGCCCAAAACCTCCCAAAGTCAATGACTAATCCAACATGAACTTTCTCTACTGAAATTTATGACCACATAAAAGTCTTACTGGCATAGAGTGGTGTTTTACACACAGACTCTGGGGCCAGAGTTTGAATTACGGTTTTTCCAGCAGTTGACCTTTCCGATATTTGACCTTTCAATGCTGTATTTCCCCATCTCAATACGGGAAAAGTAAGAGACCTCCCTTTGTTACGGGCTAATATGCATAAAGTCTTAATGGAGGAAACACAAAAGAGAAGTGTGCTGTATTAAACTAAGCTTAGGCATTCAGCTCGACTGTAGGAGAAGGAGACTGGCTGGCAGGCGATGGGATGCCCTTCTGACTGCCTCCCAGAAGCCTCCTGTCAGGTCAGCAGCAGGCAGGATGCCAGTCGGCTTAATATCTCCATTAATTACGTGTGGCACCTCCAACGATGAGATGCCAGCAAGGGAGGGGAACGTTTCACACGTTTATGGTTCCCCTGCCTCTGAAACAGGCGGTCTGCAAGCATACAATGATCCATAGGTGATAATCCATAGGTGAGCTCAGGAGTGAGCCCCAATGACTCCCGCTAGTGGTTTCTTAGACTTATCAGCTGTGGACCAGAAGACACATCAGGTTTCCACATCACCCTTTACACATACATCTCAAAAATGTATCTTTTTTTTTTAATGCAATGTAATATCTTAAAAACATTTCAATGCAGATTCCTATTTTCTTTCTTAAATGGGCGAAAGGAAAAGAGAAACGGCCAGTATCCTTTTGTCAGTGAGTAATTTAGTCACTTCAATGCTGTGACTTTTATTTACGAAAGAGATAAGAGATTCTTTCTGTTCCAGATACGATCATGAAACATCTCTGAGTTATAAAATTTCACCTTCGGTTTCCTAGAAGTGAACTCCCTTGTGAAAATGAGGGACATCACTTGTGTGTCCTACTCATTTTCAATTCGAATATCTTCAGGATTTCATGTTTAAAGGAACAGACTTTAAAAAGTTAAACGCTATGATTGGTTTGATAATACATTTTCCTAGCTCTGGCTGATTTTATGAACTGATCATACAAGATTACTCATTTAAAAAATTATATTCCAGAGAGCACTACTTTTAATGGTGAGAAACGCCTAGTTCTACAAAAATCTGATCTGAGACTCTCTTTTATCGGGTAAAATAGGAATATGGCTGTGTTTAGACATCTGAATCCCTTTGTCTCATTGGGTCTTTTGGTTTTGAACTCAGTCTTTAACACGGAGTACGGGCTATAAAGCTGTTCTTGCTGTGCTGAAGGTAGTCGACACGAGGCAGTCATGACTGCCAGCTAGCTTGTGTCCAACAAAATGCTGTCTGTAATGTAGACTCAGTATCAGTGAGATAATGTCTGCCCTATTAATTTTAAACAACTCTTTTCACTTGGCTACTTAAAACTTGAATCCATTAATGACTGCTGTTTGCCAAATGTGTATTTATCAGAATTGGAAGAGGTGAGAAAGTGTTCGTTCGTCCACTGACAAACGATGGCACAGATGGTTCCAGATATTTAAAGTGAAGCCAATTAACTTCAATAGTGCCTAAGACACATCTCTTCCCTAGACACTCAGCATCTAGTGGTTGACAGAGACAGGGAAATAGGCGATTACAACCCAGTGTAGCATGTTTTACCATACATTTAAGCAAAGCATGTGCCCAAAAGGGGCCATAGCAGTCAGAAACCTTTTCCGATTCAGGAGAGTCACTACCACAACTGGAAAAAGAACATAAAATGCATACTGCATTGAAAGGGAGCCATGTTCTCATCCACCACCTTGTAATGTAGGTATTTGTGTCTATGGTAGTCATTGCGTTCCCAAGAGGAGAAAACTATGTGCCAGCAGAGTGGAGAGTAAATCCAGGACTCCTGAACTGCCTCCATGAATGCTTCCTTTTGGAAATAGTGAAATTAGTAGGAAATGGAAAATTTTATTAACACCTTTTACTCATTTTCTTATTTTATTATATATTTATTGACAAGTAGACAAAAACTTATCAAAATTTATATGAAAACTATCCACTAAATATCTAAAGATAGATATGGGAAAATTAATCAAATGACGTCTTGCAGAAAAAAACTTATTTCCCTCGAGTTGTTATAAAATTCCTTGATGATGCTGGAAGTTACAACCATTTTAATAGAAACTCTGTGTGGAGTGCTTGTTGACAAATTATTCTATCTTTGGTAGGAGTATAGAGAAACGTAGTTCCATAGCTAGGCAAATTCTATGGTATTTTATGGTGTTATAAGATTTACTATAACCTGAAATGATATATTGTGTATCTTCTAAAAATCGTTCCCTTAGTGATTTAGTGGAAAAACACTTTCCCCTTCATCTGTGCTACTGTAAGAGAGTGACTCATTATTGTGACAAGTGGACCCATCAGAGCTACCTGCAGGCCAGGCTGCCCAGATTAGTAATGACCTGGGAAATAAATTGGCCATTCGAGAACTTTCTACTCAGCTGGAGGAGAGGTGGTGACATCACAGGGTCATTCTAGCCTGTAACTGCTGCTCAGAGTAACAGGCCTGAATCCCAAGGGCTTATTGAGCTATGTCAGCATCACACCCTTACCTCCCAAACTGATTTACAGGCTAAGGGCAAGCCCAGTGTACAGGTGTCTGAAAAATAACACCTTGGTGTCCTTTATCATAGGAGAATAGCTTTAAGCAGAACATATGGTTAAAATGATTCGCAATTGGCCTCTGGAGTCAGCCAGATCTGGGTCCAAATCACAACACTGTAATTTATTAGATTTGTGACCCTCAGAAATCTCCTGTATTGTTCGAAGCTTTGATTTTCTTAGCCCCCAAAATGAGGTTACAATCATTTACATCTCAGAGAGGGTGGTGAGTTTGCATTTACTCCTCACTGAACAGCTATTCATAGTTAACCTGTGTTAGGCATGTTCATGGGCAGATCCTTCCATCCTTAGGTTGCATTTTGGTTTATGGTGATAGCCAATACACAAGTGAATACAAAATACATAGACTGTGACATCTGCTGTGCATATATTATGTGTGCTATGATATGACAGAGTGTAAGTGAAAGAGGCTATGTTATAAAGAATCACCATGGAAAGGTCCTCTGAGAAGGTGACATTTGAATGAAAAAGAGAATGTCTTCTGTGTGAAAAGCTTGGAGATCCCAGAAAGCCAAAGGAACAGCAAAGAAAAAGTCCCTGTGCCAGGGAAAACCTTAGAACATTCAAAGATAGACTTTAGGATAAGAGGAAAATGACCAAAGCAAACAAGAGTGAAGAATTAGGCAGAGCCTCAGGGACAGATGGTGGGATTCCATTTAAGAAAAATAAAGGTATGAACATGATCTGATGGGCATTTTCAAAAGACCACTCCTGCTGCCTGAAGAGGAAGGAGTCCCGCCTGGAGGCAGAGAAACCGGAAGCGGTGAAGGCAGCAGGTAAGAAATACTTGGATCTGAATTAGGGGGACAGCCACCAAGATGGAAGAAGTCATTGGATTCAAGATCTACTCTGGAGATTTGAGTCCACAGGATCTAACAGTAAATTGCACGGAGGAGACAAGGGAACATACACATGCCATCCAGTCTGACCCGCAGGGCACTGGCCTGAGCAGTAAGGTCCTATCGGTGCACAGATCTCAGACGCAGGGAGGTGGGGGGATGCACGCAGTTACAAGTGACAGCTGGGCATCCCAGGGTTACTGTCAGGCAGGCGGCTCCTGGACACGCCCAGAGTTTGAGAGTGATCGGGGTGACTGGAGCGAAATGGCACAGATCCCACAGAATGCGTGGCTCAGGGCTTGGCGTGTACTGTGGCCTTAGTGACTGAACGCTTCTATAAAACGGGGACTGTTTCCAAAGTGAGCTCTACAGAAAAATTTCTATTCGGGAATTTTCTAAATTGGGCCTTTGAATGACGAACAGCAGACAGAGGATGCTGTTTCTACGTTTCTCTTACATGCAAATGCTATTTAATTTCCACAAGGGCAACAGAAAGAGTGATGATTACGTGCTGCCCTCACAGCCTGGCTTCAGTTAAAGAATCTCCGTGAGTCCAACAGCACGTTCGTGTGACAAGGACGGCGGGAGACAAGCCCACGTAGGTGTCCGATGTGGGCACTGTTGAAACTCCAGGTCTGCTGCCTGCTTTGCTCTGGCACTATGAAGTAGCTCCAAACACCTGTCAGCCTCAGGTTCCACGTCCGCGAAATGCAGATAATAGCAGCCATGGCAGGGGCTTTGCGGGGATTAATTAAACACGGCAACGGAATCAGATAGCATACGAGGACCTGATAAATTTTCATAAGTGTAAAAGGGCAACCAATAGCCTTTGCAATACGTCATTATGAAAAAGACTGTCAAGGAAAATCACAGAATTAACAGAAGAGTATTTTAAGAAATCAAAGTGTTAGAAAATAAAACCCTGATGATTTCACCACACATACCTGGGCCTTAAAAAAGGACAGGCGTCTTATTACAGAGATCTGGCGCAAGGTCTGGGAGAGACTTCTTAGCAATATGTAGTTCCCAAAATAAGCAACAGCTTCACCGAGGAGTTACCATAATGGGGAGCACATTCGAACTTATGCATTATTCACGTTTTTTTCTGAATCTGAACTAAGCGATGAAAAATAATGAAAGGGAGAAGCTTGTAATAGATTGTAAAGCTGGTACAGGCTTGTGTTAAACTGACACACGTCTGTTACAGGAGAGCTCCTGTGAGCATTACGATTCTGTCCATTTCTTCTGGTAAAGAGGTAACAGACTCTCCTACTTTGGAGACTGATTTCCCTACTACCTTAATTATTTCCTTTAGGGAAAAAAAAGGCACAAAATCCATCCAACGGGACTCAACAGCTTTCATATATTCTTTGCTGATTTAATTGGTTGAAATTTACATAAGCTGTGAGTGCGTTCTCTGAAACCCAGGTTCCATTTCTGTGAAGGATTTAAATTCAGGATCCGATGTGGTGCACGGTGTTTTGTATCTAAAAATCTCTGTTGCCGATGCTGCTCCTCTGGGCACCGACAGGACTGAAAATCTCTAGGTGACCTCCATCCCTTGCTTCCCGTTTCCAATCAGAGGTTGCTGACAGCCTCTCTTGCAATCGGTAGCTGAGCCCAGTCACCCCACGAGCTTTGTCTCCTTTGGTCTGTTTCTGTGAGGCCCCCATCTTATTCTCCTTCAGAGCTTCCCTTACTACCCACTTCGCCTTGCCAGGATCTGAGGGCAAGGTAGATTCATTTCTCAACAAATTTCCCAGACCTGGAAGAATAAAATTCTTATGGACTATGGTCTTATTACTGCACAGATTAAAGAGAAGAGGATTTGGTACATGTGCTGAAGAGGAAAAGCAAAATATCTGTCTAGAAAGAGAGGAGGGGCGACTGGGTGGCTCAGGCGGTTAAGCATCTGACTTTGGCTCAGGTCATGATCTCACACTTTGTGAGTTCAAGCCCCATGCTGGGCTCTGTGCTGACAGCTCAGAGCCTGGAGCCTGTTTCAGATTCTGTGTCTCCCTCTCTCTCTGCCCCTCCCCTACTCACGCTCTACTCTCTCTCTCAAAAATAAACATTAAAAAAAATTTTAGAAAGAGAGGAGAGAAAATGTAGTATGTGTCTCTTTTGACCCTATAATCTCACTTCCACGAATCTATTCTAAAGCTCTACCTCCGACCCTAGGAAAATGCATGTGCATTGGAGCCTCAGTTGTAATTGCAAAACATTAGAAACAATCTCCGTGCTCATACCTGGAAAATAAATGGACACATCCAAAATTAGAGTACTAAGCTAATGTAAAAAACAACAGCAACAAAAGAATGCTGTAGATCTCTGTGAACTTCTGTGGAATGGTTTCCCTGTGATATTGTTAAATATAGAAAGCAAAATATGATCATTATCATAATGTTCTATCTTTATTGTGAAAAGGAGAAATACAAAATAAAAACAAATACACAAGTGTCTGCTCATTTGAGCAAAGGAAATGGAGAAAAAATAAACCAACAGATACTGAGTCTGATCAGTTACTGGGCATGAGTAAGAAAGTGGTGGAAAGAATAAAAATGCGATGAAAAGTCTCTCGATTCTTTCTGGTACAGTACTGACTCTGGAATCATGGCAATGTTTCATGTGCTCTAAAATTAAATAAATAAAGTCAACGAACATGACAGGAAACTTAAAGCTGTGTATTAATAGACACAAATAAATATAAACATATCACACTAGGAGAGTGAAGGAAGTACTAACCTAGGTAACTTTTAAGGCACAGTTTGGACTAATCTCCTCAGGCTAAAGACAAACATAATTTTAATCAAATATTGAAATTTAAGTAGTTCTTTTTGCCCTCAAATATGTATTAGCAATCCTAAAACTAGTTTTGTACGTCTGAGGACTGAATAAATAAGTAAATACACTGTGGATAATGACAGCCAGGTTTCTCCTATCAGAGAGTTACAAGTATGGAAAGGAAAAGAAAGCATAGAATCAATGCCGCCATGTTGGATTGGAATTAAGGGTGTCAGTGTGAACTCATGAGAAGACAGATAGATAAATAGGTAGGTAGGTAGGTAGGTAGGTAGATGATCAGATAGATAGACAGACAGACAGACAGACAGTTGATAGTGTGGGGACGTGTATCTATAGATGAGGGTGTATGCTGTAAATGTATGTACTCTACGTGTCAGCTCTGCCCATTCAGAGGAATTGGAAGCAATAAAAACCTAGCAGTAATGGCGACACATGCTCTCATACCTTGATTTCTAAGTACCATTCTTTCCTAAATGGAGCAAAGGCTCCTTTGGAGAAATGACTAACTCCAAGTCTGGGACTCACAAGAATAAAACTACTTTATTTTCCTAGGAATGACATTCCATGCACAAGTAGGAATATCTGAATAAGATTTGTGTCTTGGACTAGAGATCAGAAAATTATGACCCTTGAACCAAGCCATCCTGCCACCTGTTTTTGAAAATGAATTATATCGAACACAGCCATGGGCTTTTAATTACATATTTTCTCTGGCTGCTTTTGAAATATGACAGCTTAGATGAGTCATTGCAGGAAAGATCTGCAGAGCCTAAAATAACTACTATCTGACCCTTAACAGAATAAGTTTGCCATCCCCAGGATTATATAATGGTATAGAATCAATATTAAGTTCCTGATCTGGTAATTGTACTGTGATTACATAAAATAATTTCTTATTTTTAGGAAATATACATGGAAACTTTGGGGAATAAAGGAGTATCCTATCTTCAATTATTCTTCAACAGTTTAGAAAAACATATTATCATGATAAATTACATATATCTCAATAGATAAATGATGACAGATAGATAGATAGATATAGATATAGATATCATGACTGACAGAGAAAGGGGAATGAATCAGCTTTTGTGGTAAAAGCTGTAATTAAATATTAGCAGTTGGTGAATCTGGATCACGAGTGTCTAGTTATTTTTGTACTAGTTTTGCAAATTTTTACAGTTCTGAAACTATGTCAAAAATATTAAAGGAAAGTGAAGGGGGAAGCACCTGGCTGCTCTCTTGGCTATGCCCTGTTTTCTCCAAACGCCCCTCCCACTGGGCTCTAATTCTGTCTCTTTTGTGGATCTCTTTTCCTTACACTGCCCCTTGTATCATTTGTAATTCCAGTGTTGGAAGAGGCCAACATGCCTTAAGGTAATGAAATAAATGTTCTAGAGTTCTCCTTTCTCAGATTCTGTAGGAAATCTAACAATGTCCATAAGATTTCTCCACATTCTCATGACAGGGGAAGACTCTCATTATCCCCTCTAAATACACCAGCTTCCAGGGAGCTGGGAATCCCATTTCACTCGTACCACTAACCTTTCCTGTAAATGTCTTTATTCCTCTACTCTTTACCAACCCACATATGAAATTCAGCCTCCTTTCCCAGGACACCTTATACACACACACCACACACACATACACACACACACACACCCCTACAAGTGCCCGGTGAGAGGATGTAAAATGAGGAAAAGGCATCCATCATCTACAAGGGTTCTTTGTGATCACACTGTGTGTATTCAGATACTGCACTGCTTGTATTTCTCCAAACACTATACTCCAGATCCCTGCTCGCCCCCCTATACCCTTCGGTCCTCTCTCCCACAAGTTTACTTCCTCCTATCTTATTTTAAAGAGCCATGCAACTCTATATTCTGAAGTCTAGATCCACATTTGGATTTCCAAAAAGTCATTCACGTCTCTGCTGAAAAGACATCTTGGTTCTGGATGGAGTCTCACCTTCCAGCATAAAATTATAGGAATCCATTCTTTTTATTCCATATAGATAAGAGCTATATGGCATTTATTGACTTATAAACAAATATTTATTACACACACTTCTACTTCGGAAAAAGCCCTGGGACTTGTAAATCTCAGAGCTCATCTTGAAATACTAGACACTGAAGCTGCCCATCGGGCCACGCTGGTCTGCTACAGGTAAGTACAGCGGCAAGAGCCTGGACTCTCTGCAAGACCACCTGCCTTTGGAGGTTCACCCCGAGGCAAGTCAGTAACCCCAGCCATGCATGTGCCTTCTTTCCTTCCAGTGTTTAATGACAATTACAACGGCACTTACTGCAGAGTCATTCACACTCGTGGCCACAGCAATTTGAGGATCTTGAAACCTGGAGACAAAGGGGCCACCAAGAAGCAACTATTTAAATAACGCTCCATGAAAATTACATAATACTGTGCAGTCATTACATGATTGACATACACTTGTTTGTGGTCTCAGAAAAGTATGATTAAAGAGAAGAATTTTGTGTATGTATATTATATTTAATGTGTATTTAAAATTTGCTCTGTATTAAATATACACGTACTTAAATCTGGGAAGAACTACCAAAAGTCTGATTACCTACTTAAGGAACTGGGTAGAAAGGCTCTCACTTTTTATTTTGTACCTTTTTATACTGTTCAGGTTTTCTCCCCACATAAAATGGCATTATTGTTGACATGACCAAAGGATATACAGGCAGCGAAATTATGGGTAATTTTTATTTTATTAGTAGTTTACTATGTAATAAAAAATCCAATATATGTTCCAGTTATATATTATGAAAGGGGATAAATTATTAATAGCACCAATGCCAGCGACTGGCTATAAATTGAAAAATGTCCTTGTGAGTTTTTGACATTTACAGGAATCAATGAAAATGAATATGATTATATTGACAAAAAGCAAACAAAAAATAAGAAAACACATGCATGCGATTAAATTATTTTACATAGTTATCAGTGTAGAATACATGTTTTCTGCCTCTTAACTCCTGTTATTTTTGTTGCTGTACTGCTATTGCAGACTCACAGTCACAGCTCCCATCAGTGATTTAAATATGGGTAAAAAAAGGGGTGCCTGGGTGGCTCAGTCGGTTGAGCGTCCGACTTCAGCTCAGGTCATAATCTTGCAGTTCGTGGGTTCAAGCCCTGCGTCGGGCTCTGTGCTGACAGCTCAGAGCCTGGAGCGTGCTTTAGATTCTGTGTCTCCCTCTCTCTCTGCCCCTCTGCTACTCACACTCTTTCTCTCTATCTCAAAAATAAACAAACATTAAAAAAAATTTTAAATCTGGGTAAATAGGGCACAACATTGGACGAGGGTGAGAAAATAAGCTCATTTAACATGGTAATGATTTCAAGAAAGTGGTGATCTTTGAAATATTTCTAAAGAAAATGCCAGGAGACTATTGATTCAGGAAAGGAAAGCCACATTTGAATTCCTTTCCTCCTATGTTGACTAAAATACTAAGTCTGGATAATCTGGCCTGAGAGCAGAGATAAGTGAGTTCTGAATATTTTTAGAAGAGACTGATTCTTACTTCTGTCCCATCCAGGACTCAAAGGCTGCAGAGACAACCATCAAGATACAAGTATGCTTCCCCTTTGGGACCCTGCCATGTCGACTGTGAGAAAAATCAATAATAAATGTGGTCAAGTTTACAGCAGTGTTTTAAAGTGGACATTCCTTAAGGTGATGAACTGGGAATTCAGCTCTGTTCCGGAATGAAGTCCTTCGGTAAGAATGGACTGTTTGTGCAGTAGCAGGTGTCTATACTAATAGAACGATTTTGGTTTTAATTAGCAGCATTTCCCTGCAAAATAATTACATATGTTGTTTACTCAACTTTTTTTTAAGAGCCATTAACGCTTTTGTAATCTCCTTTCTTCCCAGACGACACTCTAAAAGGCTTTAAAAACTTGTGTTTTCATTATGAAGGGAATACAAAATAGGTACTATGCTGATGGCAAAGTTTTGTCTCCCACAGATATTTCATCCAGAGATTCAAATAAACATGTTCACAGCCTTACATGCAACATTCACTTTGAGTTTTTACAAATTTTATCGGGCTTTTTATTGCAAAGTATTGAAGCTTAAAATCTGGAGAAAAAAATTGTTTAGAGATACCCTAAAATGGATATTTCCTAAAGGAAACTTCTACAGGTGCCATTAGCTCTCATGGTTGCCACGATGGAAGAATGAGGGGTGGTGCATGCCTCAGCATGCACAGCTGGAAGCTAGACTGAGTGTTCCCTTCTGGACCAAGTATGGTTGATAGAGTTCAAGGCTCTCATAAGGTAACACCCAGAATAGAAATATGTCTGGAAAAGATTCTTGGGAGTCTGCTATAGGGTCACCCTTTGACCTCAAGATCTTCTATGTGTTTGTCAAGTTCATAGAGACTCAAAAGTAGCAAACTACAGGTCAGAATCAACTTGATTTCCTTGTTTGAAGATTGGGCTATCTGTGGACATCTCGTGGGATTGGGTAAAAAAGATTGTGTTTCCTGGTGAGGCTGCATGTCAGAAAACCAACTCATTGCATCCTTCTAAAGACACAGCCTAAGAGGGTCTATGGTTATAAGCCTGTAATATCTTGTTTTAATATGCACAACTTAACATCTGAGGATCTCGTATCTCAAGGCTTCTGATTTTTATCTTCTGTAGTGGAATCGTTAAATCACACAAGCTGTCTTAATATGCTCATGTTACAAGAAAGCAGTCATTATGAAAGGAAGGAAGATGTTTAGTTAGATTTAATTAGGAGATTGAGCAGAGATCATCTATATTATATGCTCCCACCTACTAATGGGATGACACCACGTTAGATACATAGAGCAGTTCAAAGCTGGAAGAAAAAACTTGAGGACAATATGCCATTAATTTATTTTTGACGAAAAAGGTAGTGGGAAAAACCTCCCAGACTACATGGGGCAAGACACAAATGTGACCGACCACTGACAGGAAACGTCATAGTTGACTAGATCAGGGTGTCTCTCTCAATAAAAAGACCCTTGATCTGCCAAAGTCAGATATTCAAAGACACAGCCTCACAGCCATCAAACAGATATTGAGTCCAAGCCTAGTTTCAACGTATGTACCAACCTAGCAGTAAGCAGCGTGTACACGTTCAAAGACTCACCACATGAGAAGGAAGAAGCTATCCCCGCTTTCTCAAGAGCTGAATGGAAAGCACAGTTTAAAAGAGAATTCTTGGGGTGCCTGGGGGGCTCAGTCAGTTGAGCGTCCGACTTCGGCTCAGGTCATGATCTCACGGTCTGTGAGTGTGAGTTCAAGCCCTGCGTCGGGCTCTGTGCTGACAGCTCAGAGCCTGGAGCCCATTTTGGATTCTGTGTCTCCCTCTCTCTCTGCCCCTCCCCTGCTCATGTTTTGTCTCTCTGTCAAAAATAAAATAAACATTAAAAAAAATTTTTTTAGAAGAATTCTCCAGTGTAGATAAGTCGAGAGGGTAGATCCTACTGTAGCTGTGATTGTTTTCCTCATGCGGCTTCCCCATGTTGCACCCGCACACATTTTCTTTATGATCAAGCATAAAATTACTCTTTACAGTTTAGCATCAATAGTAATTGAAGCAAACGCGTGAAACAAGTCTGGAAGGGTGCTGGACAGCGGCTGCTTCACTGCTCCGTGAAAGAGATGATAAACACTTTAGATAAAAAGCTGTGCCCACTTCCCCTACAAGCACTCTTTCCGCCCAGACTAAAGACGGCAGTGTGTGCTGTTCCAGAGACTCCTCTTCCTCTTCCTGGAGGGAAGGAGCTTCTTCACTCTGTCAGGAATACGGTGTTGCTGATTAAAAGTATCTAGTGTGTTTAATTTGGGAAGTCCTGTCAACATGTGCAAAATTGAGGCCAGGTTTTAAATCCGTGAAAATGGGTCTCGAAGGCAAGAAATTACCTGGAATGGCCTCTCATATTTCTAACGCTTCTTTAAGTGATGCATTTTTTTAATGAAGAATAATGAATGGTTTGCACACCAAAGTAAGATATCCTAGATTAAATTTATAGGAAATGTCAGCAATTTCATTTAGACAGTTGATAAAGGGACTCTACCATTTAACGTGCACAGGTCTTCAAAAGGCTCAGGAGACCTGGTCTCCAGCTTTCCTGTGATCTTGGTCAAGGGTGTGGGTCTCAGTTCAATCATTTAAAACAGTAAGAATAAGAAAAAGAGCATCTGCTTGTAATTATGGTTTGAGATTTCTGAACGGCCTGCAAAGATCCAGATCATCCAAGGTTTTCCCACCTCTTTTGGTAGAAAGCCTTTACCCGAGAAGCGAGGGGGTAATTAAGGCACCATTTAGCAAGGGGATCCAGCTGTACTTGGATCCCCAAGAGTTTGCTAGGTGGAGAATGGGAACCAGAAATTCATAGCTCGCTTCCTTTGTATCTGACATAATGGATAGTCAAAAATGTTTCATATGATTTGTATGCAAACCTCAGCTGAATCTATAATGCCTGTCTAAATATAAAGAGAAATTTTCTTCTGTTAAAATCACAGATAAAATATGGATGCATGTATAATTATAAGTCTTGTAGCTTTAGAATTCTAGAGAGAAGAACTAACACTGAATTGGGTCCCCCTAAGAGGAATAAGTTGAGAATGTGACAATTACCTAGTGAATCCTGGCTGCAGGCAGCCAACCTTGGTAATTAAAGCTGGAGTTTAGGCTTAATATGTGTCTCTTATTTAGACATGCTGTAACATATCCTGAAATGGTGATTTATCTTGTCAATAACGACATGTCCAAACTGCAGTGTTTCCTGGTACATAATGGATATTGAATACATTTGATGCATAACCAAAATTTCAGCGTTAAAACAAGTTTAGATAATACTGTAATATTTGATTCAGTTAATGCGTATATAGCCCACTGGGTTATGCCACCTTTTAGTCTAATTAAATATAGTCTTGCTGTGCTCTATTCTCACAAGAAATCATGAAAAAATTAATAAAGTTATGTGTGGTCACACAGTCTTTCCATTTATATTTCATTTTATCATAAGATCATTTCTATTGTTGTTTTGGCTGCAAAAACTAAGCTGGATTTTCTTAAGTAGCACAGTTAATTGGTTTGAGACTCCCTGGTCAGTATATTTATTTGAGCTGCAAACATTTTTTTCTTAAGAAAAAAAAAGAAAAAGAAAACTCTGACTTGAGAGAAGCTATAATTAAAACAGATAACCAGGCAAAAAAAAAAAAAAAAAAAAAAAGGTAAGGGAAATATAAATAGGACATTAGTTTCACAACCAAATATAATTACTCCTGTTTTTGTTGAAAAAAATGGTTCTCTTATAATGGGATCTATAAAAATTTCTACAGATTCTTTTCAAAAAGAATTCTAAAATGCAATTTATTTTAAAAAGGCAAATTCCACGGGATCAGTAAAGGGTTTTATCTCTACAGGTTTCATCAGTCAGTGCTTCTGGAGTAACCTCTAATACTCTCCTACTTTTTAGAAGAATACAAACAAGGAAGCTCAGTCTGAATGGTTTGTGAAAGTTTGGGTTTCTGAAACACGTATAACACGTCTTAGAAGAAGTACAAACAATTCAGTCTTAGGAAAACACAGGCTATTTTCCAGAGTAAAAATACATTTGGAAAGGAGCCCTTCAAAGTGCAAATCTACCAATAATCATTACGTGCTGGCTACGTGTTACGTAGATGACAGGACGGTACTAAATCATTATCTAAATGAGCAAGTTTGGACACATGTGGTAAGCTTTTTCTTCAAAGTTAGAAATGCGGGGGGCGCCCGGGTGGCTCAGTGGGTTGGACATCCAACTTCGACTCAGGTTATGATCTCATGGTTCATGAGTTCAAGCCCCACGTCGGGCTCTGTGCTGACAGCTTGGAGCCTCAGGCCTGCTTTGGATTCTATGTCTCCTGCTCTCTCTGCCCCTCTCCCACTCATGCTCTCTCTCTCAAAAGTAAATAGTAAAACAATTAAAAAAAAAAAGAAAAGAAAAGCATAGCAATATGCAGAGGTTTACATACCCTCTCTCCCCTGGGGTACTGATGGGTATCATATCTGAAACAAATAATGTCTCAGTTTACTCCTTTACATGGAGGTTTAGATAAGGAGTTAGAGTGGAAGTGGAAGAATTTGTTTTTTTCCTAGAAGCCAGAGGTTTCATCTCATTTTGCCAGAGGAGGAGGAACAGAGGGATTGGTTTCTTCCATTGAGTCTTTCGTGGTTGTTGTTTGGCATAATGAAGGAAAGGGGATGAAGTGACAAATGAAGAGGTATGAAGAGAAGGGACACACTAGAGCTAGTAGGCTGGTGTTTCTCTAGCTACTTCTCTTTGTCTCCATGACTCCATCAATCCTCACAGTGTCTTGAGTACCTCCTGGGACTGGGCCAGGCCTCCCCGATTCCATTTGCCAACAGAGGACACCAGAGGGCTTAAGCTGCCTGGAGGACAGTGCTGGATAGTGTGGGGGCAGGTCCCCTAAATTCTTGCCATTTTTGCCATTCATTCCAGCGTGCAACAAATTGGAAGCAGGTAGAAAAGCAGGAGGAAAATGGGGGCGAGGTCAGTTGTTATTTTTAAATTAGTCTTAACTAATCCCAAATAGCAACTGAAAAGAAATCAAATTTAAAGCCCCTTCTCCAGCATTTTACTTTCAAAATGGAGATTTGGGGAAGTCTGGCCAACACAGTCAAGTTGCACTCTTTCCATATTTGTACAAATTCATTCCTACTCTGTGCACAACTATGTAATTTTCCTTTTGTTTAACATAATAGCATTAAACATAATTCAATGCAGAGAGATTGATATAGATGCTTTGCTATTCATTGTTTATGCATACTACCACCTGATAAGTACAGGATAGTCTTTTAACTATGTAAACTTTTTTTTTTAAGTGTTTCTCTATTGGGGCGCCTGGGTGACTCAGTTGGTTGAGCCTGTGACTTCGGCTCAGGTCATGATCTCATGGTTTGTGGGTTAGAGCCCCGCATCAGGCTCTGTGCTGACAGCTCAGAGCCTGGAGTCTGCTTCAGATTCTTTCTCCCTCTCTCTCTGCTCCTCCCCTGCTCGCACTCTGTCTCTCTCTTTTTCAAAAATAAATAAACACTAAAAAATTTTTTTAAGTGTTTTTCTATTACAAATAATGGTACAGCACTCAAGCTGGTCAAATATATCTTTGAGTGCCTGTCCAGTTAATTTCCTAAGATTATGTCCTGAGAATCACCAGACCCAAGAATGTGAACATGACTAATATAAACACCTGCGTTGTGTATTGCAGAAAAAATAGAAAGAAAGAAAGAAAGAAAGAAAGAAAGAAAGGAAGGAAGGAAAATGACCCTTGGAAAGCTTACTAGTTTTTATTTTACCAGGGATCTAACTTAACATAATATTTCATGAGGTTTCACTATCACTGGGTTTTGTCACATTTTTTATTTTATCTATTATTTTGTGAATTATCTGTTCACACCATGGGCCAAAATTCTATTGTAAATGGTTAATTTTTATATTTTTATTTGATGCCACATTTTATGTACTTTTAATCACTTTCCTCTTATCTGTGAAAAATATAACCAGTTCCTTTAAAATATTAGTCTTCTGCACGATGTAACCTTGTGATAAGCACAGAGCAAGTACAAAACCAATTACATGAAAGTGTCTGGAAAGTATGCTATTTCAAGTGGCATTATTGTGTTTACAGGAAGAGGAGGATCCGAGTGTAAAACACACTCCCCATTCATAATCCATTGTTTCATCTGACATCAGGGGTAGAAGGTATTGTAAGTACAGAAGCTTGGAATCGGAGAGACCGTTCTATGAACTACCCTCTTGAATGATCAAAATGATGCGATGCCTGTCCTGTCTCTATACAGACACATACACGATTTCTTATCTCTTATAGTTTACATCTTAGATTTCTTACTTTTCTGCCTCCACTTCTGTAATTACATGTTTTCTCATCCTCGTGAGGTGTTGAGACACTGTGAGGTTTGTACGTGTGCACAAGGAGTGAGGCTGGAGTGAGCTCTACATTTATAGGACAGCATTCAAAGAAAAGTCTGCCTGTGCAGCTAGAAACAGCTTACACAGTAACAGACCTGTTTTATAATGTAACCAAAATAAATAATTTTGGCAAAAACATCTTTGACCTTTTTCATGGATACCATGATTTTTTTTTTAATAATAATAATATTATTATTTTTAAAGAAAACTCTACCCTCAATGTGGGGCTTGAACTCATGACCCTGAGATCAAGAGTTGTATGCTTGGGGCACCTGGGTCGCTTAGTCGATTAAGTGTCTGACTCTTGGTTTCAGCTAGGGGCATGAGTTTGTGAGCTCTAGCGCCACATCAGGCTCTGTGCTGACAGTGCGGAGCCTGCTTGGGATTCTCTCTCCCTCTATCTTTGCCCCTCCCCCGCTCACTCTCTCTGTCTCTCAAAAATAAATAAATAAACTTGAAATAACAAAAAGAAAGAGTCACATGCTTTACCAACCGAGCCAGCTAGGCTAGGCATCCCGGTATTGAGTTTTAATTTTAATGCCAGTATAGTTAATATATGGTGTAACATTAGTCTCAGGTGTATAATATAGTGATTCTACACTTCCATACCCCACCCGGCGCTCATCACAACAGGTGCACTCCTCATCCCCATCACCTATTTCACCCATCCCTCCACCCACCTCCCCTCTGGTGACCATCAGTGTGTTTTCTGCAGTTAAGAGTCCGTTTCTTGGTTTGTTTCTCTTTCTTTCTTTTCATTTCCTTTGCTCATTTGGTTTTTAAACCACATATGAGTGAAATCATATGATATTTGTCTTTCTCTGACTGACTTATTTCACTGAGCAAAATGAAATCTTGCAAAAGGCAAAATTTCATTCTTTTTTATGGCTGAAAATATTTCATTGTCTATCTATCACCTACATCACATCTTCTTTATCCATTCATTAATCATTGAACACTTGGGCTGCTTCCATAATTTGGCTATTGTAGATAATGCCAATATAAACATAGGGGTGCATGAATCCTCTTGAAGTAGTGTTTCTGTAACAGTATCGTTTGGGTCAGGCCAAGCAGAAGCCTGGGTGCTGGTGACGGTGGAGCCTACTTAGTTACTGACTTCATTTTCAATAGGTCTGTGTTTGTTACATTGGTTTCCCAATTTTAACAAAACTGGAACCATGATTACTTTGTATACACACAGAGTAATGCAGGGGTAAATCAGGGGTTCATTATTATATGATTGAAACAAAAGCTAGAATTGAATTAAACCTACCCAAACCAAACTTGAGCTTAACTCACCAAGCAAGTTCTGTCCCTCAATAACCAAATTAAAAAAAAAAAATGGCACACAGATATTTCCTTTAATACTCTTAAAAGAAAACTATTCTTTAAGACATTGACTGTCTTTATGTGTGTGTGTGTGTGTGTGTGTGTGTGTGTATAAAATGTGTGTGTACATGTACTTTTATTCTACTATGCTGATATTATGAGATTCTTTCCAGATTACATTTTTCTGTGTGAGAAGGTATGATACAAATCAGTCCCCTGTGCTCAGCGAGAGTGGCTTGGAACACCTTGGTGGGTCTGGAGAGGTTGGCCTCTGCCTCTGTAATTAATGTATTTCAACTGGCGGGTACAGAGCCCAGATCCATAACAGGAAACCAATGCCCCAGGAAAATGTTTTGTATACAAATGCCACTGAATTTAATTGGAAGAGGCTTTGTTTTAGAAATCAGTGTTCCAGAAGAAGCCAAATTAAATCGACACTTATTCTGGATTGCCCTGGAGAAAGCTTTAGAATTTAGGCAAAAAGAACCAAAGAAGCAACTTGTTTAGAGAGAAGGCATCAGATGTGTCTTTAGTTATATGCAAATGCCATTACAAGCCCAGATGAAAATATAAACTATCTGAATTTCATGGTAAAGTTACGACAAGTAATGTGAGCAGTATGAAGACAGAGGTCTACCATGAATAAACCAAGCCCTCACCTTCTAATATATTTACACACATAGAGATAGGAGCTCTTCCCTTTTCAAATAGTCAGAAATAGTCAAGCAGTCATAATTTCTCTGGATAAACACCATCATTTCTTTCTTTTTTTTTTTTTTTATTTTGAGAGAGAGAGAGAAAGAGCACGATCATGAGGGGAGGGGCAGATTGAGAGAGAGAGAGAGAGAGAGACACACGGGACTTGATCTCCTGAACCGTGAGATCATGACCTGAGCCAAAACCAAGAGTTGGATGCTTCACTGACTAAACCACCCAGGCACCCCAATGCCATCATTTCTTATTCAAAATTTCTTTCCAGCTCCAAAGCTGTATCCAAACATAACTGGGAGACAAGTTTGCATCGATGCCTCATGGCTCAGCTTCAGCACACCAACCACATGGCACTACAGAAATGTATGATTTCCCGACTTTGGTAGAGACAGTTTCATCTCATGCTCACGGGCAATGTGGCTACACCGCTAGAGGTCCTCTACTTGCTGTGTGCGGATCTTCAGATCTCACTTTCTCTCTGAGTTTCCCTGTTCCTAAGAGACTAATCTATTCCTCCCCTCTCTGCTCTTTTGATTACGTTAGTGTATAGTATCATAATTGTACTCTCTTCACTAACAAGTATCAAGTTAGAAGTTAGAAGCTTCTTGTATCAAGTTAGAAGCTTCTCTCTTCTTTATCTAAATATTACATACAGTAACATGGAAGTTATTTTAAAAAGTGTTGGTTAACCATACCATACTACAGCACGATGAGCACAGGTAGACCAGAATAAAATGGGAAATGGGGAAGATGAATTCCCACAAAATCAATAAAGGGAAGGATTCCCTTTATCAAAGGAGAAGAAATATCCCATGAGGGCAAATATATTGGGGGAAAGGATATGTTAAATATACTTCAGGGCACAGGGAGAAAGGTGATTGAAATAATATCCTACAGAACCAGAATCTAAAGAATTCTAGATCTCTAGCAAAGAAAACACCTCTACAAAAACACAGCTTTACCCTCTCCTGCATCCTCCATACTCGACAAAGCACCTGTCATTGACAAACTCAAGACCACAGCCATACAATCAAAGGGTCTTGGAAAATATAATTATGGCTTTTCATCTTGGTGAAGTGGGGAACACAGAAGGCAGTGGCACTGATTTTGGTTGACAACTGACAATCGTGGACAACTCTTTTGTCTCAAATCAGATGTGTTTGAAAAATTTCATAAATAGGGCAAGAGCGAAAAGAAACAAACTTTAGAAAATAAGCTGAGATGAACAGGATTTATACCACCTGAAATAGCTGAGAAATTATTATGTAAATGAAGTAATGTAAACTTTATAGAAGCAGTTAATGTTTGGAGGAACAAACAAACAATTGGAAAATAGAGTTCAAAGAGAGCATTGAAGACATAAGTAAAATCTGACAAAAAAGGAAGGGAAAAGAGAATTCAGTTGTATGTAGGATAAATACTGTAATCAACCTAAAATCACATTTGTGAAGCAATTAGGTCTTTAACAGGGATAGACTGCATTGAATTTAAAGAGGTGTTGTTTGTGTCCAATTAGACTGAGTTTGGAGAATTTCATTTAGGGAGGACCATGGAGTGAAGAAGTTTTCCTTTCATACAATGTAGAAAGATGTTAATCTGTGATTACAGATATGTTAGAAAACACACACATGGGGGCACCCATGTGGCTCAGTCAGTTGAGTGTCTGACTCTTGATTTCCACTCAGGTCATGATCCCAGGGTTGTGGGATCGAGACCCACATTGGGGTCTGTGCTGATAGCATGGAACCTGCTTGGGATTCATATTCATTCTCTCTCTCTCTTCCCTTCCCCACTTGTGCTCTCTCTCTTAAAAAAAAAAAAAAAGAAAAGAAAACACACACACACACACACACACACACACACACACACACTCAAACAGTGAACTTCTCAAAGTACATATCCCCAAACTCAAAGTCAAGGAGAAATAGTTAAAGATACAAAAATTCCTGCATAAAACAAGGTGAGAATATGGAAGGCATTTTTTTTCAGGATAAAAAGTAGGAATAGAAATAACCATAAGTTAATCTTAACAAAATCCCAAATCATTCATATATACATATATATATACACACACACACACACACAAACACACACATATATACACACATACACACATATATACACATATGTATGTATGCATATATATACACATATATACACATATGTGTGTATATACACATATATATACACACATGTATGTGTGTATACACACACACACACACACACACACACACACACACACACTGCTTATTCACTGCTAGGCTGTCAACCCCTAGTGCATGAGAATATGCTTCTAGGAGAGAAGTTGCCCACAGGACCCTAGCAGGTGCAAGGGAGGTGTGGGTGGTTAGAAGGCAACAGATGACCTCTTAGGACTTCAGAGAGCTAAAAAACAACTTGAGGGGAGACAAGGAGTCCACCGTGGGGATGCCAGTCAAACATGTGTCAGGGACATCCTGTAAGAAGACACACAGCAGCACAGCTCACATGGGGAGAGGGCTCTGGGCTGGATGGCCTGCTGCCCCAGGGAGACCTGAGCATCTGGACACCAATGGGCCCATGGAAAAACGGCAGAAGCACCATGAAAGTCTCTATTTTACAGAAAGAAAACAGAGAAAGGTCGTGTGGATCCACAGGGGGGCCCTGATATGCACGGCACACGGGGACAGCTGTTTTCCCTCCTAGATCTGTTTTTAATGAGGTCCTTCATTTTGTTCTACCAAACTGAGTCATCGAATTTAGTGCACTTTGCTCTGCTGTTAATATCATTTTTAAACATGATTTTCTCTGGATCCACACGTTTGTTTTACAATTTCCCAATTCAAATCATTTGGATTGGTATTCCTCAAACAGCTACATGTCTTTTTCCAATTTTTACTTGTTAATAGACACTGTAAAAAAACAAATGAGTTAACAAAACAATAGCAGTTGAAGAGTTAGTCTCAAGTCGTCTTAAAGGGACAAGCTCTTGTTATCCTCACGTTTTAATATAACTTTATAATATTACTTTATTTCTTTGGTATTGTTCTTGCAGCTTCTTCCCTGAGTCCCTTGTTAGCGTTTATATAGGAACACTCGAATTGCTTGCCTTCAGAATGGATCTTACTTACTTCTGTCCTCTGTGGGAAAAACATGGCCCATATTTCTGTCTACATAGTTTTATGCATCAGCCATTATCAAGTTTAAGGTAATTCTCATTTCCTGAGCTGTATCTAAATCAACTGAGGGCCCTATTCTCCACCATATCTTCTCCTGACTTAGAGTCTCATGACTCAGAAGTTGACTTGGAACACAAAATTTAGACCATTCAGGAAAACCTTAAAAGACGAGAGTTTTTCTCTGTGTGCACAGAGCAGGGTGACCAGATCACAGCAGAGAGACATTAGCAATCTTGGGTAGGCATCTTAGTGCTTGGCTTTCCTGGGCTATGCTGTTCTCTATACATCTCTGTGACTCTTGTCGACAGGCAGAATGTAGTTTGATATGTGAACACTTTCACACGAATACTCTGTGCAGGTATCAGGTGCAGCCAGGAGATCGGCTTAGGGCCGCGTCTGTATGCGAGTAAGTCGTGTTTAATTAAAGTAGTATGAGGTGCAAAGAGATAAATTAGCTGAAGTATCATTTTAATAATCTGATAAATCTAAAATTACACACACAGCAGGTTGAGGGGATTTACAAAGATCATCAAAGATTTTATATATCATGTAGTTGTTGGTTTACTATGGATGCAGCTGGATTAAAATATTATGTTTCATGTTTATTTGAGAAGAAAACAGTCTAATCTTAAAATTTAAACTCGATGTGAGTTCTGAGAAATTTGTTTTAGGAAAAATCTCTACAGGAATTTGAGGATATTCTTGTTCTCGATCCAGATGTGTGTTAACTGTTAATACTGTCGGTCTAAATACTGCATTCATGTCAATGCTTCTGTTTGTGAGAAACATCTAAAGTGCAGTCATTAAAACTGGCTGCATAATGTTTCTAATATTAATATCTCAAAAACATGTAGAATATCTATTATTCATTATTGAATTATACTTATTTATTATGGTCACAACTATACTAGGCAATCGGCAACATATTTTAAATACTTTTTTAATTCATAAGAATGAACAATTAAATACACACACACACACACACACATACACACACACACACACATATATATAGTTTATACTGCATTTTTTCCCCTAAGAATTGTCTGTAAGAATTAGGGAAAATGCAATAATTTGCATTTTTTCCCTAAGAATTGTCTGTTTATGTGATGGGTGGTAGGGTGTTTCTTATTAATCTGTATGAGTTTTCACATATGTAGCCATTACCTGTGATATTGGTCCAAAGAAATTTCTCAGTTTTATATTTGCTTTAATAGTTATGTTGATATTAGTTATCTTCCTGGTTTACATTGGCAAGTCCTTTTCATGTTAAGAGGTTTTCCCCTCCCTAAATCAGTCTTATTCTCTTTTTTTCTTCCACTTTTTAAAATACTTTATTTTTATATATTTAAAATTTTTCCATATATGCAATTAAGAACATAATTTATTTAGAGTATTTACAAACTGCCACTTTTTTACAAGACCATTTGTAGAAACATTGACATCATGATGTACAAAACAGACATGTTTGTAGACATTGACATCTACATCAAAAGATGTAGATTTTGCATCTTAATACAAGAGGAAGAAAATCGTTTGCTCCATTTATTATTCTTCTTGTTTTGAAAACAATACATCTTGATATTCTGTGAAAGTTTATACATATTATCTACTTTCCTTTGCGTATTATTCTTTTAGCATTTTAATTTTTTATTATTATTATTTTAGAGAGAGAGAATGTGTGCACGCACAGGGAAGGGGGCAGAGAGAGAGAGCGAGAATCTTCAGAGGGATCCACACTCAGTGAGGAGCCCTACATCCGGCTCAATCCTATGATCCTGCGATCATGACCTGAGCCGAAATCAAGAGTCAGCCGCTCACCCAACTATGCGAGCACACAGGTGCCCCTATTGTTTTAGTTTTAATGCTAGAAGTGAAACAATGCTTTTAACTTATTCCTCTGTAAAGGTGCAGGACCATAACATACTTGTAAGTTGTTAGCTGGGTTTTTGGGTTTACATCAAGATTATTCACAACTATGTCATGGAAATAAAAATATTAAAAGGTAAATACTGAGAATCCCTACTCTTTTGGGCGTCTGCATGGATAGTCTTCTGCGCTTCTGATTGCGGTGATTTATAGGCGACTGGATTGGGAGGTGTGTGAGATACGAGCAGCAGAAAAGAGCAGTGAATAGCTGGGTGCAAGGAAGATCAGAGAGAAGGAGGGCAGAGAGAATTGAGGGAGCTGAAGTGGGAATGAGATGAGAAAATAGTTCAGACATTTTCTGCTGTGGTGTTTGTTACAATCTATGCCTTGTGGCCTCTGCAAAGATTTGCATGTGGTGGAGGGAGTTCCTGGCTTGGCTCCCATCAAAGACATAATTGAGGCTGCTGGCTACATCCCTAACAAGTTTAGTAGCTGAGAGGCTGCGGAGAATTCCATCATGTTAATAAGCTCTTGTCTTTATTGTTCGACTTTCAGGTTTATCTTGTAAGTCACAGCACCATAAACACAGTTATGAATAAAGTTTTTCTCTTATTTTAGGTGTTCCCCTTACAATAAACGTTCATATCGATAACTGAATAATCAGGAAGATTAGCAGTTTTTCCCATACTTCCCAACTGCTAGTCTAAACAGTTTATACTTTATGTTATTAATGACTCCCCAGGAGAATTACTATTTACAGTTCCAAGAGTGATAGATGAGTACAAGAATTTCAGTAAAATATAGAACAGCAGATAAATATTGTTAGTATAAGTAAGCAAACAGTATTGTTACCATTTTACCTTTTGATTTATTTAATGAGCATTTTATTTTTCTTTTATCTTGTGTCTTCATTTAAGTTGTGGCTTCATTTAGTTGTGGCTCCTCTTATAGAGACATTTAAGGTCATATGCTGATTTAATTTATTTATATTTTAATCACAGAATGTGAAATAAAAATATAGGGTAACAATATTTCTCTATTATAATTCCTACAAGAATTTTACATGAATTTAGTCTTCTTTGTACTACTTTAGTCATGTCTTTAATTCTGTCATTCACATTAAAATAATAACTAATTTGATTATCGATGAATCTATTGTTTATTTCCCTTGACTATTTTTTCTTTCAAGTATGTAAAATTCCATAAAATATTAGTTTTAGAAAGACAGGCATATCTACCTTTATCTTAAAGAAAAGCCAGCTCTGTACTTCCGGGTATAAATTAAACTCAAGTGTGATTCCACAGGAACACCCATGTGCCCCCGGGGAAGCATTAGAACCATGTGCTACTGTGAAGTTCCCTTTGTGCCCTTGTGACAACCATACCCAATAATAGCTTGATTTTTCTCCGTTCCACTGAGTGGCTTATTTACCGAGAGGAGGAGAAAGAAATGGAGATTGCAGTCAAAAAATCACTATGGACATTAGAAAAGGTAGGAAGAGGGAAAATATGGTTCCTTAAGGAGTGAAACAGAAAAATGAGAGTAAATGGCTCTAAACAACATCTAGAGGTTTTTGTTTGGTTTGTTTGTTTGTTTGTTTGTTTGTTTGTTTCATGGTGGTCAGTTTTTCCAGAGTGACAGATCTGTCTACATGTATGGGGGTTTGAGGCCATAACTGTATTCCTCCCACAGCACATCAAAATTGGGAATGGAGCTAGCTCTTCCCCTCTCTCTGGAAGGAAATCCCAAGGAACTTCCTCTTGGGATTGGGTTCAGACTCACCACCTGTTATTTGTGTGTTTTAAGAATGTTTTGTTTGCTTCTTGTGTGGCTTTTCACACCATCTACGTCGACTTTATACTAAGAGCACATCAATTCTGACGTGACCAACTTAATATATCTTTTCTGGTGCCTTGGGAAAGCTTTCTCCCCTGGGGTATAGCAAATGACGTTGTACATCACTAAGGGAGGTGATAGCTTTCTGGAGATTTAATGTTATCAAAATTTCATATTGTAACTGACTTTACAGACTATCTTATGAGCAATTATAGGCTTTGTTTCTGTTTCCCTCAACTTTTTTCTCTTGTTAAATTAACCTCTCGCTAGTTTTCAGCATCATATTTCACCTCATTTTATTTTGTAGAAGTTATTTACATGTCTATCAACATCTTTGGTGGACCCTAATGGAATTTTTCTGATACTTCTGGGACCACATAAAAGTCATCTAATTTTTTATGATTATCTCTATGGCTAAAGTAATCTCCATGCCTAGAAATCATATCAACCAGGTCATATTCTATAATAAGCTTTCTTACTTTTTCAATTCTTCCAACATAAATCCATAGTCAGATGGATGTGTAGCAATTTCACACTGCCCCAACTTTAATCAATCCATTCCAAGGCTAGTGACAGATGGATGGTGAAGTTTAATGGTACCCTTTACTCCCCCAGTAAGTGGTAGATGAAACAGTGACAGGCCTTAGGAGTAGAAAGCATTGGTTTCTTCTTGTCTGTTTCCAATCTGGTGAACTTTCCCACACACAGAGCTCAAATTCATTCTCTTGAGAGAGGTTTTCCTAAAGATAGATACACTGGGTTGAAACCTATGATCCCATGAAGACACTGCACATGTATCCATGTGCACACACATACACACATGCAAACACAAATTTTTAAAATTTTATTTTGAAACTGATATTTCAAGTTCCATGTGGGAATACTTTTAGAATGGATATGCCCATCTGCTTAAGTGTTCCTGTCCCACTGTCAAAATGATCTATTGCTACACAAACCTTTCAGATCATCGAGTCTTGGCTCTGCACGTTGAACCTACGACAAAACCCCAGAATTCTAATCCTGCCTGTCAGTCACTTTGGTAGTGACTTGAGCCAAGTCATTAGCTGTCTTTGTATTGCTTGGAAACATAGACATTTCCACTTTGACAAGTAATGACTCTGCCACTTACTACCAGGATGACTTAGCAGTATGAAATGTTTCTAAGCCCCAGCATCTGCCTATCCCTGTTAAGTGGGGATAGAGATACCGTGAAACAATTAAACATGGAGGCCATTAGACGGAGATGGCAGTAATGTTGTAGCGGCCGACATAAGCTAACAAAGTCTAATCCTATCAATGCTTCAGGGTCACAGAAGTAAAACTTTGTGGCGACCAAGCACAACTAGCCAACTCGGCTTTAAGTTACAGCCAATCAGTAATGTCCTTGCTTTGCTTCTGCCTTTTCTCTATAAAAGTCTCTCCCCAGCTCCTAACCACTTCTGCTGTGGCATTGCCTGATTCACATCCATTTTTGTTCAAATAAACTCTAAAATTTTTATTATGCTTCAGTATATCTTTCTTTTTTTAAGTTTATTTGTTTATTTTGGGAGGGAGGGAGGGAGGGAGAGGGAGAGAGAGAGAGGGGGATAGGGAGGGAGGGAATGAATGAATCCCAAGCAGGCTCCCAGATGTGAGCGCAGAGCCCAAAGCAAGGCTTCAACCCATGAACAGTGAGCCCATGACCTAAGCCGAGATCAAGAGTTGGACGCTTAACTGAATGAGCCACCCAGGCGCCCCATCTTTCAACAGTTCACATCCTGAACATTTTCCATTGTGGCACGTAAGTGTAAGAGCATGACACAAAATGGGCATCTGATAAATGGCAACGCCTATAACATAACACCAATAACATATAACACACACAGACTTTAAAATACAAAAATATTTCACAAGGTAAGGTAGGTCTGTTCACAAGGGCAAAATTTAGTGGTGACGTTTAGAATAATATCTAAAAATGCTTAAAGCTCAAATATGATACCCTCACACCTGTAAGACTTAGCTCTAACAGAATATAATTGATTTTT